>NW_027125223.1:1221333-1832000 GCF_033026475.1 Channa argus
TGTTTTTCCACTCTTCGGAGAGTGGGGAATCACCAAAGTCAAACTTTAACTCTGATCCTTTGTCAAACTGTTGGCATTGAGAGCTAGCCTCTGATTGTGGACTAGAGCAGCTAGCTGTTTCGGGTTGGCAAGAGGGACTAGTTTCTTGAAGCTGATTGGTAGTGGTCTTCTGAGTTGGAGTTATTTTATAAGGAACACTGAGCTCAGCAATGACACAATTTCTTGGTAGAACAACATCATGGCTGGTTTCATTTCTTAAAACAACTGGGACCTTGTAAGGAAGACATGTCGGAATGGTTATGAGACAGCAGTCGATGAAAACGCCACCTGGCAATGAGGAAACAGAAGGCTGTTCCAATAATGCCCATTTCTCATTGTTCATAGCACCGACATTAACAGAACCCTCAAGGACAACTCTCTGACCTGCAGGAATGACATCTGGATTACAGCTGTTGAGCTTGACCAAACCAAGTCGACCAGAGCTCTGTCTATGCCTGAGCTGTAATGTTTTCAGGACCTGAAGGTACCCACAGTAAAAATTAGGACGCCATGATATATTGTCACAGACCTGTTCATAGAGAGGGTCAAGAGTGTTTGTCCCAATTAGAATGGGGATGCTGCTGTTAGAGCGAACATCTGACACTATTAGGGCAAGAGTTTGAATTTCAGGTTCGGAAGGAATAAACTCTTTCGGAAATTTAATAGTTATTTGTACATAACCTGTGTATGGAACACACTGACCATTTGCCCCCTCAACCTCGAGTATGTCACTCACTGGCTGAATGGCGTGATCTGACAGATACATGTCATAGAAGGACTGAGACACAGTTGTAACTTGTGACCCTGTATCTAGCAAAGAATTGCAATCTACTCCATTTACTTTGATGTTTGCAGTGCTCTTGCTTCCAACAAGACCCTTGGGGAATTTCTTTGTTTGTGTAGTAATGTGCTCTTTTAGCGATGCTCTTATTTTTTCTTTGCCTTTTTGGGTGGGACTCATTTTTTCACCACTTCCTATTTGTCCCTCAATAGGAATGGCTGCTAGTTTAATGTAGCAGTGTCATCGGTTATGTTGTCCTTCTCCCAGATGTGTTGCTTTTCTTTAAGCTCTTTTCTCTTGGCCTCCACTAGTGTGGGGTTGGGAGGATTGCTGCAGCCACCTGCCATATGTCCATCCTCTCCACACTGAAAGCAATACCAAGGTTTGGGTCTTTTAACTGTAGTGCCTGGCTTAGCTGCTGGCCACTTCTCATCTCCTGATTTAACTTTTGGTTTCTCTTTCTTCTTTACGGTCTCTTCTTTTTTTGAATTTCTTCCCTGCATTTGGGCAAGGGCTGAAATCTGAGCTTGGAGATCAGCTATTTGTTTCTGAATTTGCTCTAGAGCTGAGGGTGGAGTACTGACTGAAACAGGGAAGTCGTATTCAGCACCATCAGTGAAACGAACATTGTGTGCATGTGATTGAGCCTTCGTTTTGGTAAACCCTAGATGTTGCTTCATCCTGTTAGCTTTGGTTTCCAGCTTGTCTTCTTCTGTGCGCAGTAGTAACAACAACTCCGAAAAGGTAGGTGGGTCATCTCTCTTTTGTTCAAGCTGGAGTGCAGTAATCAAACTGTTATTCCAACAACCTCTACAGAATTGTTTTAAGAGTTGTTTGTCTGCATCTCTCTCTGAGATGGTATTTGTTTTAACAACCTTGTTCAAAGCGGTCTGCAATCTGCGGAGGTAGTCGGATGGCTTCTCACCAGTATTCTGATTGATATTTAGGAACTTTGCAAACAACTCATCCCTATCTTCAACTGTGGCATATGCTGAATCAAGTAGGTCTAAATAAGCTTTTGGGGTGGAATGTGGGCCTAATGATCTCAACACACTAGAAGCAGGGGGTAGTAGGCTGTCTACAATTTTCCTCACTAGTTGTGAACTTGCTATGGTGGGATCAGCTATGTAGAACTCAATACTACACCTCCAGGTCTCATAATCAACCTCAAAATTTGGGCAAGGTACTCTCCCTGAAAACGGCCTGAGCTTAACTGACGAGTGTAGTTGTGAGATTGGGTCTGTGCTTTTGACAATATGCTCCACAACCACTCTTTGTACTTCAGGTGGGCTAAGATGGTCAGAGGACAGCCTCAGGTTGGGTATTGACTCACCTATACCTAGAGTAGCAGCTGCAGTCACTTTAGCAGAATGACTGGACTCATAGGAAAACGGCTCAGATTCCACTAGCATTTCATCTTTCTTGAATTTGCTTGCAGAGGGGGAAACTACGACCATTTTACCAGGTGATACTACTGGGGCTGCTCCCCGAATTGTCTCTGGCTTATCTTCGAGACCCCCCTCCCCTACAAAATCAGTTACTCTGGCTAATTCATCTCTCAAGATATGCTCAAATGACTTGCCGCTCCTTTTAGCCATACTTTTAAGTTGTGACAAAAATTCCTGCGTAATGCCTGCACCCTTTTCACAAGAATACACATTAGCAAGAAGTTCAACATGGTGAACAATCTCTGGATTTTCATGGCAAGGCCTATTCATAGGCAGAACACTTTCGAGTGCTTTGACAGCTGAGCCAAATTCAAATTCCACAACGACACAGTTTTGAGATTCAGAACTAACCTCTGAACTTTTAATTATCCTGGCAATAGACCCATATTGTTTCAAATAATCAAAAATCTCCTCATCTGCTGTTGTATGAGACAAACCTGATATGATAAGGGAATTCGGGACCTTTATGTTTTCTGTCTCAATGCCCTCCATTGTACCCATTGTAGTCAAAGATTTTCTTCCAATTAAAAACAAAAAAATTTCAATACATCTGCAAAATACAGTACGAATCTACACTATGAAGCTGAATGAACAAATAATCCAATATGTAAAACTTGTTTAGGATTGACACACTGGCCGCAAGGCTCCTGGCTGGCTCGCCAAGTTTTACCGTGTAACCCACTCGAGTAATACACCTCCCTCTAGGTTCGAAAGGAGGCAAGCGTCAGTGCAACAATCACTAAACATGAGACATCAATGAATTTACCAACTGGAACTTTAGTTTAACTTATATACATATACAACAATACAATGACAAAATATATTTACAGAAAATAAAATTTGGGCCCTTTAACCAAAAAAACAATAGTCCTTAATAGTGTTTTTTTTTTCAATTAGTGATCACTTTGTTAAATTTAGAATGTTCTCCTTTTGAAGGTTTTCCAAAGTAGTCTTCTAATAAAATCAAGTCAAAGTCTGTGAGTTAGTCTGTTGGTAGATTTCAGTATGAAGTCTGACCTGTCAGTTCTGATGGATCACTATTTTCTGGGTTGCACCCTTGTGGGATGTTCAACTGTGTATTGCTCCACTGTCTGGAGCAATCCTACCATACGCAGACCACTTATCCAACTATCCAGCGGCCGTGAGGGTGCTGGGTTCCTGAAGATCCAATGGGAGGCTCGCCATCTATGGAATCTCTAGGTATTCTTTGCTGGAATTTCCAGATGGTTCTCACTCCAATAAAAAAACCTGACCTGCATTTATAAACAGGCTCATAATTTCCGTTCTGCTTCTTACATATTTTATATGTACATACATACATACATACATACATGTACATACACATTCAAAATTCAGATTTATAATGAAATTAATTTCATGCTCCTTGAACAATGTAAATTAGCGACAATAATTGCAAATACTCAACATCATCATTAGAGAGGAATATTTTACTGAATTTCTTAGATAGTATTTATTAATATTATCAAAACACTCTTTACTCTTCAGTAACTCCCAAATGATTAACATCGGTACAGCACGACGCCAAAACATTAAATCAATGCTTGATTAGCAAAATAAGTAACTAATAACTAATCATGCACGGAGCATTAGCAACCCATGGTGAGGAGCTAGCTTACCGAGACAAAAGAAGTTTTCATTAACCCGATGACAACGGGCTCCTGACGTTTGGCAGCTTCTAAATGAAAACTCTCCTCTTTCCTATTCCTTTTCTTAGGATTTTCGGATTCCAATAATTCCTTTTTTTTTTCAATATCATTAACACTTCCCCTACTCAACAAAGTACGTGAGCCATGCTCGCTTCTCTCTCTCGTGCCTGCGCTCTCTCGTGTGTGCGCTTTCTCTCGTGTGTGCCCTCTCTCGGACGGAAACTGCACTGTAAAACTTCCGGTCATATAAATAAATTAACTTGCCATAAATAAATTTTGATGGTAACATAAACTAAGAACAAACATCAACATGAAGTTGATTTTTGAATGAACACTTTGTTCTACCTATTTATATTTTAACCCTACCTGTGCAACCGGGTTACACCCTCCCCCTCTGAACTGACATGAGTCCCTTCATGTCTTTCTTTCATAAGGACATTGGCTATCAAATGTCTCAACTAAAGCTCTGTTAAATCCATCTAGGATGGTCTGAGCAAAAGAAATTAAAGGATTTCCTAACTGGGAGTAAGTAAACTTTCCGGGTGCTTTCCTGAGACGTTCAGACCTACGTAATGTAACACTAGGTGTTTCCATATTGGAACTATCTGACCTTTCTACATCAACATGACCACTAGCCCTAGTCGGCTGGCTACCATCCTCCCTGGAATCATTGACAAATGGTGATAAACTTGGCAAAAAGTGATTCTCTCTCTCAGTTTGATCCTCTTGCATGCTTTCAATTTCTCCTGCTCCTGCTGCTATTATGTCGTCTGACCACAATATACTTGAGGATTCCAACTGCCTCTCCTCTTCTTCCATTTGTGGTTCATCTTTTCCTTTTCCTGACAATGACGCAACAGGTACATCCCTTACAGTATTTGCCATTGGTTGATCAGTTTTATTTTGTCTTTCCATTTCAGTTATGTCTTTCTCTGTTCCATTAATAGGCATGAGATCATAGTTAGACTCCTCCCTTAAAGGGTAGTTTTCGGCACGTTCAAAGTTGTTCAAATCAGTGTCAAGTAAGTTGTTAATTGTGTTTGAGATTTCCTCCCTTGGTGAGTTTGACATGTTAGCCATAAGTGATTCAGATAGGTTAACAGTTATCTCTCCTCGTTCTTTTTTTTTTGTTTGATCCTGTTCTTCATGTGAAAGATCTGTTTGGGTATCTGCTCCACTGATTGTAGTAGCAAATCCCTGCTTTGGAACCACACTAAAAGGCTCAAGAACTTTTGTCTTTGTCTCAATGATTTTCATGGGATAGAACAAAGGATCATCAGTGTCCTCATCATCTGAGTACAGAGGATTTTCATCCAATTGAGTATGACACTGTTGCCTTGTTCTAGGTTTTCTAGGTGGTGATGTCTTTACAGGTTCCTCCTCTACTTCAGAGAGAAATCCAATAGAGAGCAACAGATCTCTATGAAGTGTACGCACAGGCCCCTCCTGACCCTCAGGACACACCGTGTAGACGGGCAAGTCTCCTGCTCTCTTTTGAACAATATACACAGTTGATTCCCATCGGTCGGCGAGCTTGTGCTTGCCGCGAAGACGAAGATTTCGCACCAGAACTCTATCTCCTATCTCAAGAGTAGACTCTCTCACTCGCATGTCAAATCTTCGCTTGTTCTTGTCAGCTACTTTCTTCGCATTAGCTGCCGCAAGTTGGTAACTTTCAGTCAGATAAGATTTAAGCCTTTTCACATATTGTGAATGGGGTATGACTGAGCTTTCATTAACTGGCAACCCGAAAGCAATGTCGATGGGCAGTCTTGGCTGTCGCCCAAACATAAGCTCATAGGGTGTAAAACCAGTTACTTCGTTTTTCGTGCAATTGTATGCATGAGTGAGAGGCTTCACATACTCACGCCACTTGGTCTTCTCTTGCTCTTTTAGAGTACCCAGCATGCTCAGCAACGTACGATTATATCGTTCCACTGGATTCCCTCTGGGATGATAGGGACTTGTTCTGATTTTTCTTATCCCAACTAGACTACAAAGCTCTTTGATGATTTGTGACTCAAAATCACGACCTTGGTCACTATGAAGGCGTTCTGGGAATCCGTAGTGAACAAGAAACTGCTCCCAAAGGCATCGAGCTACTGTGGTGGCCTTTTGGTCTTTTGTAGGAATGGCAACGGCATATTTAGTGAAGTGGTCTGTAATAACCAGAATATCCTTTGTGTTATGGCTGTCTGGTTCCAGAGACAAAAAATCCATACAGACCAATTCCATCGGTCTGCTGGTATGAATACTGACCAAAGGCGCAGCCTTTTCTGGCTGGCTCTTTCTTTTCACACATCTTGCACAGCCTTTCACTTTCAACTCAACATCAGATGCCAATTTCGGCCAATAAAACCTTAGTCTGGCTAACTCAAGAGTGCGTTCCATTCCCATGTGACCCATTTCGTCATGAAGGCTGGTGAGTACTGACTGCCTTAACACCTGTGGGAGGACAAGCTGATACATTAGCTGATCATTACATTGTCGCTTTCTGTATAACAGACCATTCTTCAGTTCAAAGCGGCTCATCTCCTTGAGCATCAGTCGTAGCCCAATGGGCTCTTGCTTCGAACTGGTAGACTTTGATTCACCTGCCTCAATCAACTTAATAACAGCACTGATCTCAGGATCTGCTCTCTGTAGTTTGGCTAATTCTGTGCTACTGTACTTGGGGATTGTGGAGAGACCATTAGATGAACCTTCCTTCTCAAACCCAGCTGGAACTGCATCAGGATGAACAGCAAGCGACTCTATGAGACATGGAGCTGGTGAAAGTTCATCTTGTGCCACTGTATGATACTGACAAGTCACCTTGACCACTTCTGCCGGAGCTAGATGATAAGAAGTAAACTCACGTATTCTTAAGCTTTCCTCTTGAGACTGGCTGTCACTGGTCAACTGTCCATGTGGCCTTCTTGAAAGACCATCTGCATCCTGGTTTTGCTTGCCTGCTCTGTACTTGATGTCAAACGTGAAGGTGGACAGGGCTGCTAACCAGCGGTAACCAGTAGCATCCAATTTGGCAGTGGTGAGTATATACCTGAGTGGATTGTTATCGGTGACAACAGTGAAGGTGTTTCCATACAAGTAATCGTGAAATTTCTCAGTGACTGCCCATTTTAAGGCAAGGAATTCCAGCTTATGTGCTGGATATCGAGCTTCACTGTGTGACAGACCTCTACTTGCGTAGGCAATAACTCGACTTTGCCCATCATGCTCCTGGTACAATGCCGCCCCAAGTCCAGTTGTACTAGCATCTGTGTGCAATATATATGGCAGTTTCGGATTAGCAAAACCCAGAACTGGGGATGAGGTAAGCTTTTCAATGATTTTCTCAAAGGACTCTTGACAGACTGGTGTCCATCTTTCCCCAAATGGGTCTTTGGGGTTGTAATACATGTCTGTCTTGTTTACCCTAGCTCCCTTCCGGTTTGGTGGGTAACCTGCTGTGAGCTTTGTTAAAGGCTTTACGATCTTAGAATAATCTTGTACAAATCTCCGATAATACCCAGAAAAACCAAGAAAAGATTTTAGCTCCTTTAAGGTCTGAGGTCTCGGCCAGGTCTTGAGTGCTTCAATCTTCTGAGGATCTGTTTCCACGCCATTCCGAGACACAATGTGCCCCAGATAGCGGACTGATGTTTGGGCAAATCGACATTTCTCTGGTGATAGTTTTAACCCATTGTCTCTCAAGCGGTCCAAAACATTGGTCAGCCGAACTTCGTGCTCCTCCAAAGTTTTGGAGAAAACTATAAGATCGTCGATGAAGACAAGCACTTCGCGCAAATGCATATCACCCATGCACTTCTCCATCAAACGCTGGAATGTGCTTGGTGCATTTGTTATCCCTTGCGGCATACGGTTCCACTCCCAAAATCCCAATGGACACACAAAGGCTGTTTTCGGCTTGTCACTCTCTTCCATCTCAATCTGATAGTATCCGGATTTTAGATCCATAACCGAAAACCACTGAGATCCATTCATTGCAGAGAATGACTCTTCGAGGTTAGGCAATGCATAAGCATCTTTAATCGTCTGCATGTTTAGCCTCCTGTAATCCACGCACAATCGAACATCACCATTCTTTTTCCTAACTATCACGATGGGTGATGAGAATGGGGATTCTGATTCACGGATTATCCCAGCATCAAGAAGAGTCTGAAGATGACGCCTTACAGCATCATAGTCCTGTGGGTGTATAGGACGTGGCCGATGCTTAAAAGGAGTTTCATCTTTCAGTTTGATGCTGTGTTTGGTTTTTGTGGCATGACCAAAATCAAGATCATGATGAGAGAAGACATCGGAGTAGGCATTCAATCTCTGTGTTATTCTGTTTTTCCACTCTTCGGAGAGTGGGGAATCACCAAAGTCAAACTTTAACTCTGATCCTTTGTCAAACTGTTGGCATTGAGAGCTAGCCTCTGATTGTGGACTAGAGCAGCTAGCTGTTTCGGGTTGGCAAGAGGGACTAGTTTCTTGAAGCTGATTGGTAGTGGTCTTCTGAGTTGGAGTTATTTTATAAGGAACACTGAGCTCAGCAATGACACAATTTCTTGGTAGAACAACATCATGGCTGGTTTCATTTCTTAAAACAACTGGGACCTTGTAAGGAAGACATGTCGGAATGGTTATGAGACAGCAGTCGATGAAAACGCCACCTGGCAATGAGGAAACAGAAGGCTGTTCCAATAATGCCCATTTCTCATTGTTCATAGCACCGACATTAACAGAACCCTCAAGGACAACTCTCTGACCTGCAGGAATGACATCTGGATTACAGCTGTTGAGCTTGACCAAACCAAGTCGACCAGAGCTCTGTCTATGCCTGAGCTGTAATGTTTTCAGGACCTGAAGGTACCCACAGTAAAAATTAGGACGCCATGATATATTGTCACAGACCTGTTCATAGAGAGGGTCAAGAGTGTTTGTCCCAATTAGAATGGGGATGCTGCTGTTAGAGCGAACATCTGACACTATTAGGGCAAGAGTTTGAATTTCAGGTTCGGAAGGAATAAACTCTTTCGGAAATTTAATAGTTATTTGTACATAACCTGTGTATGGAACACACTGACCATTTGCCCCCTCAACCTCGAGTATGTCACTCACTGGCTGAATGGCGTGATCTGACAGATACATGTCATAGAAGGACTGAGACACAGTTGTAACTTGTGACCCTGTATCTAGCAAAGAATTGCAATCTACTCCATTTACTTTGATGTTTGCAGTGCTCTTGCTTCCAACAAGACCCTTGGGGAATTTCTTTGTTTTTGTAGTAATGTGCTCTTTTAGCGATGCTCTTATTTTTTCTTTGCCTTTTTGGGTGGGACTCATTTTTTCACCACTTCCTATTTGTCCCTCAATAGGAATGGCTGCTAGTTTAATGTAGCAGTGTCATCGGTTATGTTGTCCTTCTCCCAGATGTGTTGCTTTTCTTTAAGCTCTTTTCTCTTGGCCTCCACTAGTGTGGGGTTGGGAGGATTGCTGCAGCCACCTGCCATATGTCCATCCTCTCCACACTGAAAGCAATACCAAGGTTTGGGTCTTTTAACTGTAGTGCCTGGCTTAGCTGCTGGCCACTTCTCATCTCCTGATTTAACTTTTGGTTTCTCTTTCTTCTTTACGGTCTCTTCTTTTTTTGAATTTCTTCCCTGCATTTGGGCAAGGGCTGAAATCTGAGCTTGGAGATCAGCTATTTGTTTCTGAATTTGCTCTAGAGCTGAGGGTGGAGTACTGACTGAAACAGGGAAGTCGTATTCAGCACCATCAGTGAAACGAACATTGTGTGCATGTGATTGAGCCTTCGTTTTGGTAAACCCTAGATGTTGCTTCATCCTGTTAGCTTTGGTTTCCAGCTTGTCTTCTTCTGTGCGCAGTAGTAACAACAACTCCGAAAAGGTAGGTGGGTCATCTCTCTTTTGTTCAAGCTGGAGTGCAGTAATCAAACTGTTATTCCAACAACCTCTACAGAATTGTTTTAAGAGTTGTTTGTCTGCATCTCTCTCTGAGATGGTATTTGTTTTAACAACCTTGTTCAAAGCGGTCTGCAATCTGCGGAGGTAGTCGGATGGCTTCTCACCAGTATTCTGATTGATATTTAGGAACTTTGCAAACAACTCATCCCTATCTTCAACTGTGGCATATGCTGAATCAAGTAGGTCTAAATAAGCTTTTGGGGTGGAATGTGGGCCTAATGATCTCAACACACTAGAAGCAGGGGGTAGTAGGCTGTCTACAATTTTCCTCACTAGTTGTGAACTTGCTATGGTGGGATCAGCTATGTAGAACTCAATACTACACCTCCAGGTCTCATAATCAACCTCAAAATTTGGGCAAGGTACTCTCCCTGAAAACGGCCTGAGCTTAACTGACGAGTGTAGTTGTGAGATTGGGTCTGTGCTTTTGACAATATGCTCCACAACCACTCTTTGTACTTCAGGTGGGCTAAGATGGTCAGAGGACAGCCTCAGGTTGGGTATTGACTCACCTATACCTAGAGTAGCAGCTGCAGTCACTTTAGCAGAATGACTGGACTCATAGGAAAACGGCTCAGATTCCACTAGCATTTCATCTTTCTTGAATTTGCTTGCAGAGGGGGAAACTACGACCATTTTACCAGGTGATACTACTGGGGCTGCTCCCCGAATTGTCTCTGGCTCATCTTCGAGACCCCCCTCCCCTACAAAATCAGTTACTCTGGCTAATTCATCTCTCAAGATATGCTCAAATGACTTGCCGCTCCTTTTAGCCATACTTTTAAGTTGTGACAAAAATTCCTGCGTAATGCCTGCACCCTTTTCACAAGAATACACATTAGCAAGAAGTTCAACATGGTGAACAATCTCTGGATTTTCATGGCAAGGCCTATTCATAGGCAGAACACTTTCGAGTGCTTTGACAGCTGAGCCAAATTCAAATTCCACAACGACACAGTTTTGAGATTCAGAACTAACCTCTGAACTTTTAATTATCCTGGCAATAGACCCATATTGTTTCAAATAATCAAAAATCTCCTCATCTGCTGTTGTATGAGACAAACCTGATATGATAAGGGAATTCGGGACCTTTATGTTTTCTGTCTCAATGCCCTCCATTGTACCCATTGTAGTCAAAGATTTGCTTCCAATTAAAAACAAAAAAATTTCAATACATCTGCAAAATACAGTACGAATCTACACTATGAAGCTGAATGAACAAATAATCCAATATGTAAAACTTGTTTAGGATTGACACACTGGCCGCAAGGCTCCTGGCTGGCTCGCCAAGTTTTACCGTGTAACCCACTCGAGTAATACACCTCCCTCTAGGTTCGAAAGGAGGCAAGCGTCAGTGCAACAATCACTAAACATGAGACATCAATGAATTTACCAACTGGAACTTTAGTTTAACTTATATACATATACAACAATACAATGACAAAATATATTTACAGAAAATAAAATTTGGGCCCTTTAACCAAAAAAACAATAGTCCTTAATAGTGTTTTTTTTTTCAATTAGTGATCACTTTGTTAAATTTAGAATGTTCTCCTTTTGAAGGTTTTCCAAAGTAGTCTTCTAATAAAATCAAGTCAAAGTCTGTGAGTTAGTCTGTTGGTAGATTTCAGTATGAAGTCTGACCTGTCAGTTCTGATGGATCACTATTTTCTGGGTTGCACCCTTGTGGGATGTTCAACTGTGTATTGCTCCACTGTCTGGAGCAATCCTACCATACGCAGACCACTTATCCAACTATCCAGCGGCCGTGAGGGTGCTGGGTTCCTGAAGATCCAATGGGAGGCTCGCCATCTATGGAATCTCTAGGTATTCTTTGCTGGAATTTCCAGATGGTTCTCACTCCAATAAAAAAACCTGACCTGCATTTATAAACAGGCTCATAATTTCCGTTCTGCTTCTTACATATTTTATATGTACATACATACATACATACATACATGTACATACACATTCAAAATTCAGATTTATAATGAAATTAATTTCATGCTCCTTGAACAATGTAAATTAGCGACAATAATTGCAAATACTCAACATCATCATTAGAGAGGAATATTTTACTGAATTTCTTAGATAGTATTTATTAATATTATCAAAACACTCTTTACTCTTCAGTAACTCCCAAATGATTAACATCGGTACAGCACGACGCCAAAACATTAAATCAATGCTTGATTAGCAAAATAAGTAACTAATAACTAATCATGCACGGAGCATTAGCAACCCATGGTGAGGAGCTAGCTTACCGAGACAAAAGAAGTTTTCATTAACCCGATGACAACGGGCTCCTGACGTTTGGCAGCTTCTAAATGAAAACTCTCCTCTTTCCTATTCCTTTTCTTAGGATTTTCGGATTCCAATAATTCCTTTTTTTTTTCAATATCATTAACACTTCCCCTACTCAACAAAGTACGTGAGCCATGCTCGCTTCTCTCTCTCGTGCCTGCGCTCTCTCGTGTGTGCGCTTTCTCTCGTGTGTGCCCTCTCTCGGACGGAAACTGCACTGTAAAACTTCCGGTCATAAAAATAAATTAACTTGCCATAAATAAATTTTGATGGTAACATAAACTAAGAACAAACATCAACATGAAGTTGATTTTTGAATGAACATTTTGTTCTACCTATTTATATTTTAACCCTACCTGTGCAACCGGGTTACACTTGCCTTCATATTTGACCCAGAACAACTCAGTTCAGCATGGAAATGTCATTGCAACATCTTTTATTTAGCCAGAAATAAGGAGTTTAAGTTTTTATGCGCTTAAAAGCATTTTCAGGCCAAATAAGCTGATTTCTGCCAATTGCAGCAAAAATACTGAAGGGAAAGTGGGTTTGCCTTCATATTTGACCCAGAACAACTCAGTTCAGCATGGAAATATCATTGCAACAGCTTTTATTTAGCCAGAAATCAAGAGTGGAAGTTTTTATGCGCTTAAAACCATTTTCAGGCCGAATGAGCTGATTTCTGCCAATTGTAGCAAAATACTGAAAGGAAAGTGGGTTTGCCTTCATATTTGACCCAGAACAACTCAGTTCAGCATGGAAATATCATTGCAACAGCTTTTATTTAGTCAGCAATCAAGAGTGTAAGTTTTTATGCGCTTAAAAGCATTTTTCGGCCGAATGAACAAATATGCTTGTTTCTGCCAATTGTCGCAAAATACTGAAGGGAAAGTGGGTTTGCCTTCATATTTGACCCAGAACAACTCAGTTCAGCATGAAAATATCATTGCAACAGCTTTTATTTAGTCAGAAATCAAGATTGTAAGTTTTTATGCGCTTAAAAGCAATTTCAGGCCGAATGAGCTGATTTCTGCCAATTGTAGCAAAATACTGACGAGAAAGTGGGTTTGCCTTCATATTTGACCCAGAACAACTCAGTTCAGCATGGAAATATCATTGCAACATTTTTTATTTAGCCAGAAATAAGGAGTTTAAGTTTTTTTGCGCTTAAACGCATTTTCAGGCCGAATGAGCTGATTTCTGCCAATTGTAGCAAAATACGGAAAGGAAAGTGGGTTTGCCTTCATATTTGACCCAGAACAACTCAGTTCATAATTTAAATATCATTACAACAGCTTTTATTTAGCCAGAAATCAAGATTGTAAGTTTTTATGCGCTTAAAAGCATTTTCAGGCCGAATGAGCACATATGCTTGTTTCTGCCAATTGCAGCAAAATACTGAAAGGAAAGTCGGTTTGCCTTAATATTTGACCCAGAACAACTCAGTTCAGCATGGAAATATCATTGCAACATCTTTTATTTAGCCAGAAATAAGGAGTTTAAGTTTTTATGCGCTTAAAACCATTTTCAGGCCGAATGAGCTGATTTCTGCCAATTGTAGCAAAATACTGAAGGGAAAGTGGGTTTGCCTTCATATTTGACCCAGAACAACTCAGTTTAGCATGGAAATATCATTGCAACAGCTTTTATTTAGCCAGAAATCAAGAGTGGAAATTTATATGCGCTTAAAACCATTGTCAGGCCGAATGAGCTGATTTCTGCCAATTGTAGCAAAATACTGAAGGGAAAGTGGGTTTGCCTTCATATTTGACCCAGAACAACTCAGTTCAGCATGGAAATATCATTGCAACAGCTTTTATTTAGCCAGAAATCAAGAGTGTAAGTTTTTATGCGCTTAAAAGCATTTTTCGGCCGAATGAACAAATATGCTTGTTTCTGCCAATTGTCGCAAAATACTGAAGGGAAAGTGGGTTTGCCTTCATATTTGACCCAGATCAACTCAGTTCAGCATGAAAATATCATTGCAACAGCTTTTATTTAGCCAGAAATCAAGAGTGGAAATTTATATGCGCTTAAAACCCTTGTCAGGCCGAATGAGCTGATTTCTGCCAATTGTAGCAAAATACTGAAGGGAAAGTGGGTTTGCCTTCATATTTGACCCAGAACAACTCAATTCAACATGGAAATATCATTGCAACAGCTTTTATTTAGCAAGAAATCAAGAGTGGAAGTTTTTTAGGCCGAATGAGCAAATATGCTTGTTTCTGCCAATTGCAGCAAAATACTGAAGGGAAAGTGGGTTTGCCTTCATATTTGACCCAGAACAACTCAGTTCAGCATGGAAATATCATTGCAACAGCTTTTATTTAGCCAGAAATCAAGAGTGGAAGTTTTTATGCGCTTAAAACCATTTTCAGGCCGAATGAGCTGATTTCTGCCAATTGTAGCAAAATACTGAAAGGAAAGTGGGTTTGCCTTCATATTTGACCCAGAACAACTCAGTTCAGCATGGAAATATCATTGCAACAGCTTTTATTTAGTCAGCAATCAAGAGTGTAAGTTTTTATGCGCTTAAAAGCATTTTTCGGCCGAATGAACAAATATGCTTGTTTCTGCCAATTGTCGCAAAATACTGAAGGGAAAGTGGGTTTGCCTTCATATTTGACCCAGAACAACTCAGTTCAGCATGAAAATATCATTGCAACAGCTTTTATTTAGTCAGAAATCAAGATTGTAAGTTTTTATGCGCTTAAAAGCAATTTCAGGCCGAATGAGCTGATTTCTGCCAATTGTAGCAAAATACTGACGAGAAAGTGGGTTTGCCTTCATATTTGACCCAGAACAACTCAGTTCAGCATGGAAATATCATTGCAACATTTTTTATTTAGCCAGAAATAAGGAGTTTAAGTTTTTTTGCGCTTAAACGCATTTTCAGGCCGAATGAGCTGATTTCTGCCAATTGTAGCAAAATACGGAAAGGAAAGTGGGTTTGCCTTCATATTTGACCCAGAACAACTCAGTTCATAATTTAAATATCATTACAACAGCTTTTATTTAGCCAGAAATCAAGATTGTAAGTTTTTATGCGCTTAAAAGCATTTTCAGGCCGAATGAGCACATATGCTTGTTTCTGCCAATTGCAGCAAAATACTGAAAGGAAAGTCGGTTTGCCTTAATATTTGACCCAGAACAACTCAGTTCAGCATGGAAATATCATTGCAACATCTTTTATTTAGCCAGAAATAAGGAGTTTAAGTTTTTATGCGCTTAAAACCATTTTCAGGCCGAATGAGCTGATTTCTGCCAATTGTAGCAAAATACTGAAGGGAAAGTGGGTTTGCCTTCATATTTGACCCAGAACAACTCAGTTTAGCATGGAAATATCATTGCAACAGCTTTTATTTAGCCAGAAATCAAGAGTGGAAATTTATATGCGCTTAAAACCATTGTCAGGCCGAATGAGCTGATTTCTGCCAATTGTAGCAAAATACTGAAGGGAAAGTGGGTTTGCCTTCATATTTGACCCAGAACAACTCAGTTCAGCATGGAAATATCATTGCAACAGCTTTTATTTAGCCAGAAATCAAGAGTGTAAGTTTTTATGCGCTTAAAAGCATTTTTCGGCCGAATGAACAAATATGCTTGTTTCTGCCAATTGTCGCAAAATACTGAAGGGAAAGTGGGTTTGCCTTCATATTTGACCCAGATCAACTCAGTTCAGCATGAAAATATCATTGCAACAGCTTTTATTTAGTCAAAAATCAAGATTGTAAGTTTTTATGCGCTTAAAAGCATTTTCAGGCCGAATGAGCACTTATGCTTGTTTCTGCCAATTGCAGCAAAATACTGAAAGGAAAGTGGGTTTGCCTTCATATTTGATGCATAACAACTCAGTTCAGCATTGAGATATCATTGCAACAGCTTTAATTTACTCAGAAATAAAGAGTGGAAGTTTTTCAGGCCAAATGAGCAAATATGCTTGTTTCTGCCAATTGCAGCAAAATACTGAAAGGAAAATGGGTTTGCCTTGATATTTGACCCAGAACAACTCAGTTTAGCATTTAAATATCATTGCAACAGCTTTTATTTAGCCAGAAATCAAGAGTGGAAGATTTTTATGCGCTTAAAAGCATTTTCAGGCCGAATGAGCTGATTTCTGCCAATTGAAGGAAAATACTGAAAGGAAAGTGGGTTTGCCGTCATATTTGAACCAGAACAACTCAATTCAGCATTTAAATATCATTGCAACAGCTTTTATTTAGCCAGAAATCAAGAGTGGAAGATTTTTATGCGCTTAAAAGCATTTTCAGGCCGAATGAGCTGATTTCTGCCAATTGAAGGAAAATACTGAAAGGAAAGTGGGTTTGCCGTCATATTTGAACCAGAACAACTCAATTCAGCATGGAAATGTCATTGCAACAGCTTTTTTTTTAGCCAGAAATCAAGAGTGGAAGATTTTTATGCGCTTAAAAGCATTTTCAGGCGAAATAAGCTGATTTCTGCCAATTGTAGCAAAATACTGAAAGGAAAGTGGGTTTGCCTTCATCTTTAACCCAGAACAACTCAGTTCAGCATTTAAATATTATTGCAAAAGCTTTTATTTAGCCAGAAATCAAGAGTGTAAGTTTTTATATGCTTAAAAGCATTTTCAGGCCGAATGAGCTGATTTATGCCAATTGTAGCAAAATACTGAAAGGAAAGTGGGCTTGCCTTCATATTTGACCCAGAACAACTCAGTTCAGCATGGAAATGTCATTGCAACATCTTTTATTTAGCCAGAAATAAGGAGTTTAAGTTTTTATGCGCTTAAAAGCATTTTCAGGCCAAATAAGCTGATTTCTGCCAATTGCAGCAAAATTCAATTCAATTCAATTCAACTTTATTTATATAGCGCCAATTTACAACAAAGTCATCTCAAGGCACTTTACAGAATAAAGTCCAGACTACACAAGTATGTAGAAGCAACCCAACAAATCCCCTTTGAGCAAGCCCTAGGCAACAGTGGAGAGGAAAAACTCCCTTTAATGGGAGAAACCTCCAGCAGAACCAGGCTCAGGGTGGGTGGCCATCTGCCTTGACCGGTTGGGGTGAGTGGAAAGTGGAGAAAGAAAAGAAAAGAGCAACGAAAAGCAACAACAAAACAACAAGAAAAGCAACAACAAAACAACAAAAAAGCAACAACAAAACAACAAAAAAGCAACAACAAAGCATCGTACAGGTTGTAGGATATAGAATTAATGGTATACAGTGGTGACAAGTAAATGTATAGAGAAAAGCTAGTTCAGGTTGAGTGAGTAGTTTAACTATAAGCTTTATCAAAAAGGAAGGTTTTAAGCCTAGTCTTAAAAGTAGAGAGGGTGTCTGCTCCCCGAATTTGGATTGGAAGCTGGTTCCACAGGAGAGGAGCTTGATAGCTAAAGGCTCTGCCTCCCATTCTACTTTTGCAAACTCTGGGAACCACAAGTAGGCCTGTATTTTGGGATCGAAGTGGTCTAATCGGGCGATACAGAACTATGAGATCTTTTAAATATGATGGAGCTTGACCATTAAGAGCTTTGTATGTAAGGAGGAGGGTTTTGAACTCTATTCTAGATTTTATGGGAAGCCAATGAAGAGAAGCTAGTGAAGGTGAAATATGATCTCTCTTTCCTAATCCAGTCAGCACTCTTGCTGCAGCATTTTGGATTAATTGAAGGCTTTTTAGGGAGTTATTAGGACACCCCAGAAGTAGGGAATTACAGTAGTCCAACCTAGAAGTAACAAATGCATGGACCAGTTTTTCGGCATCACTTTGAGACAGGATGCTTCTAATTTTAGCAATGTTCCGTAGGTGGAAGAAGGCTGTTCTAGAGATTTGTCTTATATGTGACGTAAATGCCAAATCCTGGTCAAAAATAACTCCAAGTTTCCTCACCGCAGTACTGGAGGCCAAAGTTATGTCATCTAAAGTAACTATATTGTTAGACAGCATATTTCTCATGTTTTTAGGCCCAAAGAGGATGATTTCAGTTTTGTCTGAATTTAGAAGTAGGAAATTGTAGGACATCCAGGTCTTTATGTCTTTTAGACATGCTTCAAGTTTGACTAATTGGTTAGTATCTTCTGGTTGCACAGATAAATAGAGCTGGGTATCATCTGCATAGCAGTGGAAGTTTATGGAATGTTTCCTAATAATTTTGCCTAAAGGTGACATGTACAGATTAAAAAGTATTGGTCCTAACACAGAGCCCTGTGGAACTCCATAGCTAACTTTGGTGCATAAAGAAGAGTCATCATTAACATGAACAAGTTGGAATCTGTCTGACAGATAAGATTTAAACCAATGTAATGTGGTTCCTTTAATCCCAAATCCATGTTCTAGTCTCTGTAATAAAATGTTGTGGTCAATGGTGTCAAATGCGGCACTAAGGTCTAGTAAGACGAGTACGGACACAAGTCCGTTATCTGAAGCGAGGAGAAGATCATTGGAGACTTTTACCAGTGCTGTTTCTGTACTGTGATGAGCTCTATATCCTGACTGAAAGTCTTCATACAAATTATTCCTGTAAAGGTGATCACATAATTGTTTTGCAACTACTTTTTCCAGGATTTTAGAGATAAACGGGAGATTTGATATTGGTCTATAGTTGGCTAAATCACCTGGATCAAGACAGGGTTTTTTAAGTAATGGTTTGATTACAGCAACTTTATAAGCCTTTGGTACATAGCCAGTTTCTAAAGATAGGTTAATCAAATCTAATATGAAAGTGTCTATTAAAGGTAGAACATCTTTAAGCAATTTGGTTGGAACAGGGTCTAAAAGACATGTTGTTAGTTTTGAGGAGGCGATAGTTGAACTTAGCTCAGTGAGATCTATGGGTGAAAAACAGTCTAAGATGGATTGGGGCCTTATTGAGGATTCTAGAGCTGTTGTACATGAAGATCTATCTGTAATATTTGTAGGGAGGATCTGGTGAATCTTTTCCCTAATGGCTGCAATTTTATCAGTAAAGAAAGTCATAAAGTCATTGCTGCTCAAAGTTAAGGGTATACTAGGCTCAACAGAACTATGGCTCTTAGTCAGCCTGGCTACAGTGCTGAACAGAAACCGGGGGTTGTTCTTGTTTTCCTCTATTAGTGCGGAATAATATGCTGTTCTGGCATCACGGAGAGCTTTTTTGTACATTTTTAAACTGTTTTTCCAGGCTAACCGGGATTCTTCTAAATTAGTGGAACGCCACTTCCTCTCTAATTTTCGTGACGCCTGCTTTAAGCTGTGCATTTGTGAATTGTACCATGGAGGTCGGCTCCTCTGATTCACTGCCTTTTTTTTCAGAGGGGCAACTGTATCTAGTATCATACGCAATGAGGCTGCAGAATCGTCAACTAAGTAATCAATTTGTACAGGAGTAAGATGGCTACTCACCATAGTATTGACACATGGTGGTGAAAAAGATGAAGAGATAATTTCTTTAAAAATATTCACAGCATTTTCAGATAAACATCTGCTGTAGTGGAATTTTTTCCTAACTGCTGTATAGTCCGTTATTGTAAATTCAAATGTTATTAGAAAATGGTCAGACAGAAGAGAATTATGAGGAAATACTATTAAATTATCAGTTTCAATGCCATATGTAAGTACAAGGTCCAATGTGTGACTAAAACAGTGAGTGGGTTTATTTACATTTTGGGAAAAACCAATTGAATCTAGTAATGAATTAAACGCAGTGCTCAGGCAGTTACTGTCAGCATCTACATGGATGTTAAAGTCACCCACTATAATGACTTTATCTGTACTAAGCACTAAATCAGATAGAAAATCAGAAAATTCTATCAGAAACTCTGAATAAGGGACTGGAGGACGGTACATGATAACAAATAATAGTGGTTTTTGAGTCTTCCAGTTTGCGTGTGAAAGGCTAAGAGTAAGACTCTCAAATGAGTTATAACTATGTTTAGGTCTAGGAATTATTGATAAGCTAGAGTGAAATATTGCTGCTACTCCTCCACCTCGGCCTGTGCATCTAGGAACATGATAATTAATATGACTTGGGGGGGTTGACTCATTTAAACTGACATATTCTTCCTGCTGCAACCAGGTTTCAGTGAGACAAAGTAAATCAATTTGATGATCATTTATTAAGTCATTTACTAACAGAGATTTAGAAGAGAGAGATCTAATATTTAATAATCCACATTTAATAGTTTTGGGTGTTGGTTCAGTATGAGCATTAGTCTTAACTTGTATTAGATTTTTATGATTAACTCCCCTTGTGTTCATTGTTGGTTTAAAAAGTTTAATTGGTCGTGGAGCAGACATAGTCTCTATGGGGCAAATAGCAGTGTGGTTAAGATCATAACATTCAGCAAAATAATAATATTCCCTGTGTGAAAAATTAGAGTCCATAACAGCTGCATTTTGTCTGCTGGTAACGTCAGATTCTATAAATATCTCGGACTGTTTATACCTGTGGATGTTGTCGGGTGTTGGAGCGGAGGATGCAGGAGAGGTGAGCACATCAGAGCCACAGGTGTTTTCAATGGTCAGTCAGTCTCCGGAGACTGAGATGCTGTGGACAGTGTTCTCAGTCAACATCCGTGATCCCAGAAAGTTCGGGTGCAGTCCATCTTGCTTGAAGTACTGAGGACGATCCCATAAAAGATTGAAATTGTCTACGTAGAAGAGTCCGTGTGCAGAGACTTGTGGTTGAAGCCATGTGTGCAGGCTGAGGAGTCTGGAGAACCAGCCAACACCGCGACCCAGCGTGGGAATTGGGCCGGAAATGAAGAACCGTCTGTCGTGGAAATTCTCCAGTGAGTTGAAAAATGACACGAAGTCACGTTTCAGCAACTCAGACTGTTGGCGTTTGGTGTCATTTGTGCCAACGTGTATCACTACTTTTGTACTGAAGGGAAAGTGGGTTTGCCTTCATATTTGACCCAGAACAACTCAGTTCAGCATGGAAATATTATTGCAACAGCTTTTATTTAGCCAGAAATGAAGATTGTAAGTTTTTATACGCTTAAAAGCATTTTCAGGCCAAATGAGCTGATTTCTGCCAATTGCAGCAAAATCCTGAAGGGAAAGTGGGTTTGCCTTCATATTTGACCCAGAACAACTCAGTTTAGCATGGAAATATCATTGCAACAGCTTTTATTTAGCCAGAAATCAAGAGTGGAAATTTATATGCGCTTAAAACCCTTGTCAGGCCGAATGAGCTGATTTCTGCCAATTGTAGCAAAATACTGAAGGGAAAGTGGGTTTGCCTTCATATTTGACCCAGAACAACTCAATTCAACATGGAAATATCATTGCAACAGCTTTTATTTAGCCAGAAATCAAGAGTGGAAGTTTTTTAGGCCGAATGAGCAAATATGCTTGTTGCTGCCAATTGCAGCAAAATACTGAAGGGAAAGTGGGTTTGCCTTCATATTTGACCCAGAACAACTCAGTTCAGCATGGAAATATCATTGCAACAGCTTTTATTTAGCCAGAAATCAAGAGTGGAAGTTTTTATGCGCTTAAAACCATTTTCAGGGCGAATGAGCTGATTTCTGCCAATTGTAGCAAAATACTGAAGGGAAAGTGGGTTTGCCTTCATATTTGACCCAGAACAACTCAGTTTAGCATGGAAATATCATTGCAACAGCTTTTATTTAGCCAGAAATCAAGAGTGGAAATTTATATGCGCTTAAAACCATTGTCAGGCCGAATGAGCTGATTTCTGCCAATTGTAGCAAAATACTGAAGGGAAAGTGGGTTTGCCTTCATATTTGACCCAGAACAACTCAGTTCAGCATGGAAATATCATTGCAACAGCTTTTATTTAGCCAGAAATCAAGAGTGTAAGTTTTTATGCGCTTAAAAGCATTTTTCGGCCGAATGAACAAATATGCTTGTTTCTGCCAATTGTCGCAAAATACTGAAGGGAAAGTGGGTTTGCCTTCATATTTGACCCAGAACAACTCAGTTCAGCATGAAAATATCATTGCAACAGCTTTAATTTACTCAGAAATAAAGAGTGGAAGTTTTTCAGGCCAAATGAGCAAATATGCTTGTTTCTGCCAATTGCAGCAAAATACTGAAAGGAAAGTGGGTTTGCCTTCATATTTGAACCAGAACAACTCAATTCAGCATGGAAATGTCATTGCAACAGCTTTTTTTTTAGCCAGAAATCAAGAATGGAAGATTTTTATGCGCTTAAAAGCATTTTCAGGCGAAATAAGCTGATTTCTGCCAATTGTAGCAAAATAGTGAAAGGAAAGTGGGTTTGCCTTCATATTTGACCCAGAACAACTCAATTCAGCATGGAAATATCATTGCAACAGCTTTAATTTAGCCAGAAATCAAGATTGTAAGTTTTTATGCGCTTAAAAGCATTTTTCGGCCGAATAAACAAATATGCTTGTTTCTGCCAATTGTCGCAAAATACTAAAGGGAAAGTGGGTTTGCCTTCATATTTGACCCAGAACAACTCAGTTCAGCATGGAAATATCATTGCAACATCTTTTATTTAGCCAGAAATAAGGAGTTTAAGCTTTTATGCGCTTAAACGTATTTTCAGGCCGAATGAGCTGATTTCTGCCAATTGTAGCAAAATACGGAAAGGAAAGTGGGTTTGCCTTCATATTTGACCCAGAACAACTCAGTTAAGCATTTAAATATCATTACAACAGCTTTTATTTAGCCAGAAATCAAGATTGTAAGTTTTTATGCGCTTAAAAGCATTTTCAGGCCGAATGAGCACATATGCTTGTTTCTGCCAATTGCAGCAAAATACTGAAAGGAAAGTGGGTTTGCCTTAATATTTGACCCAGAATAACTCAGTTCAGCATGGAAATATCATTGCAACATCTTTTATTTAGCCAGAAATAAGGAGTTTAAGTTTTTATGAGCTTAAAAATATTTTCAGGCCGAATAAACTGATTTCTGCCAATTGTAGCAAAATACTGAAAGGAAAATGGGTTTGCCTTCATATTTGACCCAGAACAACTCAGTTCAGCATGGAAATTTTATTGCAACAGCTTTTATTTAGCCAGAAATCAAGAGTGGAAGTTTTTATGCGCTTAAAAGCATTTTCAGGCCAAATGAGCTGATTTCTGCCAATTGCAGCAAAATACTGAAGGGAAAGTGGGTTTGCCTTCATCTTTGACCCAGAACAACTCAGTTCAGCATGGAAATGTCATTGCAACATCTTTTATTTAGCCAGAAATAAGGAGTTTAAGTTTTTATGCGCTTAAAAGCATTTTCAGGCCAAATAAGCTGATTTCGGCCAATTGCAGCAAAATACTGAAGGGAAAGTGGGTTTGCCTTCATATTTGACCCAGAACAACTCAGTTCAGCATGGAAATATTATTGCAACACCTTTTATTTAGCCAGAAATCAAGAGTGGAATTTTTTTAGGCCGAATGAGCAAATATGCTTGTTTCTGCCAATTGCAGCAAAATACTGAGGGGAAGGGGGTTTGCCTTCATATTTGACCCAGAACAACTCAGTTCAGCATGGAAATATCATTGCAACATCTTTTATTTAGCCAGAAATAAGGAGTGTAAGTTTTTATGCGCTTAAAAGCATTTTCAGGCCGAATGAGCTGATTTCTGCCAATTGTGGCAAAATACGGAAAGGAAAGTGGGTTTGCCTTCATATTTGACCCAGAACAACTCAGTTCAGCATTGAAATATCATTGCAACAGCTTTTGTTTAGCCAGAAAACAAGAGTGTAAGTTTTTATGCGCTTAAAAGCACTTTCAGGCCGAATGAGCTGATTTCTGCCAATTGTAGCAAAATACTGAAAGGAAAGTGGGTTTGCCTTCATATTTGACCCAGAACAACTCAGTTCAGCATTGAGATATCATTGCAACAGCTTTAATTTAGCCAGAAATAAAGAGTGGAAGTTTTTCATGCCGAATGAGCAAATATGCTTGTTTCTGCCAATTGCAGCAAAATACTGAAAGGAAAATGGGTTTGCCTTCATATTTGACCCAGAACAACTCAGTTCAGCATGGAAATATTATTGCAACAGCTTTTATTTAGCCAGAAATCAAGAGTGGAAGTTTTTATGCGCTTAAAAGCATTTTCAGGCCAAATGAGCTGATTTCTGCCAATTGCAGCAAAATACTGAAGGGAGGGTGGGTTTGCCTTCATATTTGACCCAGAACAACTCAATTCAGCATGGAAATATCATTGCAACAGCTTTTATTTAGCCAGAAATCAAGAGTGGAAGTTTTTATGCGCTTAAAAGCATTTTCAGGCCAAATGAGCTGATTTCTGCCAATTACAGCAAAATACTGAAGGGAAAGTGGGTTTGCCTTCATCTTTCACCCAGAACAACTCAGTTCAGCATTTAAATATTATTGCAAAAGCTTTTATTTAGCCAGAAATCAAGAGTGTAAGTTTTTATACGCTTAAAAGCATTTTCAGGCCGAATGAGCTGATTTATGCCAATTGTAGCAAAATACTGAAAGGAAAGTGGGCTTGTGTAACCCACTCGAGTAATACACCTCCCTCTAGGTTCGAAAGGAGGCAAGCGTCAGTGCAACAATCACTAAACATGAGACATCAATGAATTTACCAACTGGAACTTTAGTTTAACTTATATACATATACAACAATACAATGACAAAATATATTTACAGAAAATAAAATTTGGGCCCTTTAACCAAAAAAACAATAGTCCTTAATAGTGTTTTTTTTTCAATTAGTGATCACTTTGTTAAATTTAGAATGTTCTCCTTTTGAAGGTTTTCCAAAGTAGTCTTCTAATAAAATCAAGTCAAAGTCTGTGAGTTAGTCTGTTGGTAGATTTCAGTATGAAGTCTGACCTGTCAGTTCTGATGGATCACTATTTTCTGGGTTGCACCCTTGTGGGATGTTCAACTGTGTATTGCTCCACTGTCTGGAGCAATCCTACCATACGCAGACCACTTATCCAACTATCCAGCGGCCGTGAGGGTGCTGGGTTCCTGAAGATCCAATGGGAGGCTCGCCATCTATGGAATCTCTAGGTATTCTTTGCTGGAATTTCCAGATGGTTCTCACTCCAATAAAAAAACCTGACCTGCATTTATAAACAGGCTCATAATTTCCGTTCTGCTTCTTACATATTTTATATGTACATACATACATACATACATACATGTACATACACATTCAAAATTCAGATTTATAATGAAATTAATTTCATGCTCCTTGAACAATGTAAATTAGCGACAATAATTGCAAATACTCAACATCATCATTAGAGAGGAATATTTTACTGAATTTCTTAGATAGTATTTATTAATATTATCAAAACACTCTTTACTCTTCAGTAACTCCCAAATGATTAACATCGGTACAGCACGACGCCAAAACATTAAATCAATGCTTGATTAGCAAAATAAGTAACTAATAACTAATCATGCACGGAGCATTAGCAACCCATGGTGAGGAGCTAGCTTACCGAGACAAAAGAAGTTTTCATTAACCCGATGACAACGGGCTCCTGACGTTTGGCAGCTTCTAAATGAAAACTCTCCTCTTTCCTATTCCTTTTCTTAGGATTTTCGGATTCCAATAATTCCTTTTTTTTTTCAATATCATTAACACTTCCCCTACTCAACAAAGTACGTGAGCCATGCTCGCTTCTCTCTCTCGTGCCTGCGCTCTCTCGTGTGTGCGCTTTCTCTCGTGTGTGCCCTCTCTCGGACGGAAACTGCACTGTAAAACTTCCGGTCATAAAAATAAATTAACTTGCCATAAATAAATTTTGATGGTAACATAAACTAAGAACAAACATCAACATGAAGTTGATTTTTGAATGAACATTTTGTTCTACCTATTTATATTTTAACCCTACCTGTGCAACCGGGTTACACCCTCCCCCTCTGAACTGACATGAGTCCCTTCATGTCTTTCTTTCATAAGGACATTGGCTATCAAATGTCTCAACTAAAGCTCTGTTAAATCCATCTAGGATGGTCTGAGCAAAAGAAATTAAAGGATTTCCTAACTGGGAGTAAGTAAACTTTCCGGGTGCTTTCCTGAGACGTTCAGACCTACGTAATGTAACACTAGGTGTTTCCATATTGGAACTATCTGACCTTTCTACATCAACATGACCACTAGCCCTAGTCGGCTGGCTACCATCCTCCCTGGAATCATTGACAAATGGTGATAAACTTGGCAAAAAGTGATTCTCTCTCTCAGTTTGATCCTCTTGCATGCTTTCAATTTCTCCTGCTCCTGCTGCTATTATGTCGTCTGACCACAATATACTTGAGGATTCCAACTGCCTCTCCTCTTCTTCCATTTGTGGTTCATCTTTTCCTTTTCCTGACAATGACGCAACAGGTACATCCCTTACAGTATTTGCCATTGGTTGATCAGTTTTATTTTGTCTTTCCATTTCAGTTATGTCTTTCTCTGTTCCATTAATAGGCATGAGATCATAGTTAGACTCCTCCCTTAAAGGGTAGTTTTCGGCACGTTCAAAGTTGTTCAAATCAGTGTCAAGTAAGTTGTTAATTGTGTTTGAGATTTCCTCCCTTGGTGAGTTTGACATGTTAGCCATAAGTGATTCAGATAGGTTAACAGTTATCTCTCCTCGTTCTTTTTTTTTTGTTTGATCCTGTTCTTCATGTGAAAGATCTGTTTGGGTATCTGCTCCACTGATTGTAGTAGCAAATCCCTGCTTTGGAACCACACTAAAAGGCTCAAGAACTTTTGTCTTTGTCTCAATGATTTTCATGGGATAGAACAAAGGATCATCAGTGTCCTCATCATCTGAGTACAGAGGATTTTCATCCAATTGAGTATGACACTGTTGCCTTGTTCTAGGTTTTCTAGGTGGTGATGTCTTTACAGGTTCCTCCTCTACTTCAGAGAGAAATCCAATAGAGAGCAACAGATCTCTATGAAGTGTACGCACAGGCCCCTCCTGACCCTCAGGACACACCGTGTAGACGGGCAAGTCTCCTGCTCTCTTTTGAACAATATACACAGTTGATTCCCATCGGTCGGCGAGCTTGTGCTTGCCGCGAAGACGAAGATTTCGCACCAGAACTCTATCTCCTATCTCAAGAGTAGACTCTCTCACTCGCATGTCAAATCTTCGCTTGTTCTTGTCAGCTACTTTCTTCGCATTAGCTGCCGCAAGTTGGTAACTTTCAGTCAGATAAGATTTAAGCCTTTTCACATATTGTGAATGGGGTATGACTGAGCTTTCATTAACTGGCAACCCGAAAGCAATGTCGATGGGCAGTCTTGGCTGTCGCCCAAACATAAGCTCATAGGGTGTAAAACCAGTTACTTCGTTTTTCGTGCAATTGTATGCATGAGTGAGAGGCTTCACATACTCACGCCACTTGGTCTTCTCTTGCTCTTTTAGAGTACCCAGCATGCTCAGCAACGTACGATTATATCGTTCCACTGGATTCCCTCTGGGATGATAGGGACTTGTTCTGATTTTTCTTATCCCAACTAGACTACAAAGCTCTTTGATGATTTGTGACTCAAAATCACGACCTTGGTCACTATGAAGGCGTTCTGGGAATCCGTAGTGAACAAGAAACTGCTCCCAAAGGCATCGAGCTACTGTGGTGGCCTTTTGGTCTTTTGTAGGAATGGCAACGGCATATTTAGTGAAGTGGTCTGTAATAACCAGAATATCCTTTGTGTTATGGCTGTCTGGTTCCAGAGACAAAAAATCCATACAGACCAATTCCATCGGTCTGCTGGTATGAATACTGACCAAAGGCGCAGCCTTTTCTGGCTGGCTCTTTCTTTTCACACATCTTGCACAGCCTTTCACTTTCAACTCAACATCAGATGCCAATTTCGGCCAATAAAACCTTAGTCTGGCTAACTCAAGAGTGCGTTCCATTCCCATGTGACCCATTTCGTCATGAAGGCTGGTGAGTACTGACTGCCTTAACACCTGTGGGAGGACAAGCTGATACATTAGCTGATCATTACATTGTCGCTTTCTGTATAACAGACCATTCTTCAGTTCAAAGCGGCTCATCTCCTTGAGCATCAGTCGTAGCCCAATGGGCTCTTGCTTCGAACTGGTAGACTTTGATTCACCTGCCTCAATCAACTTAATAACAGCACTGATCTCAGGATCTGCTCTCTGTAGTTTGGCTAATTCTGTGCTACTGTACTTGGGGATTGTGGAGAGACCATTAGATGAACCTTCCTTCTCAAACACAGCTGGAACTGCATCAGGATGAACAGCAAGCGACTCTATGAGACATGGAGCTGGTGAAAGTTCATCTTGTGCCACTGTATGATACTGACAAGTCACCTTGACCACTTCTGCCGGAGCTAGATGATAAGAAGTAAACTCACGTATTCTTAAGCTTTCCTCTTGAGACTGGCTGTCACTGGTCAACTGTCCATGTGGCCTTCTTGAAAGACCATCTGCATCCTGGTTTTGCTTGCCTGCTCTGTACTTGATGTCAAACGTGAAGGTGGACAGGGCTGCTAACCAGCGGTAACCAGTAGCATCCAATTTGGCAGTGGTGAGTATATACCTGAGTGGATTGTTATCGGTGACAACAGTGAAGGTGTTTCCATACAAGTAATCGTGAAATTTCTCAGTGACTGCCCATTTTAAGGCAAGGAATTCCAGCTTATGTGCTGGATATCGAGCTTCACTGTGTGACAGACCTCTACTTGCGTAGGCAATAACTCGACTTTGCCCATCATGCTCCTGGTACAATGCCGCCCCAAGTCCAGTTGTACTAGCATCTGTGTGCAATATATATGGCAGTTTCGGATTAGCAAAACCCAGAACTGGGGATGAGGTAAGCTTTTCAATGATTTTCTCAAAGGACTCTTGACAGACTGGTGTCCATCTTTCCCCAAATGGGTCTTTGGGGTTGTAATACATGTCTGTCTTGTTTACCCTAGCTCCCTTCCGGTTTGGTGGGTAACCTGCTGTGAGCTTTGTTAAAGGCTTTACGATCTTAGAATAATCTTGTACAAATCTCCGATAATACCCAGAAAAACCAAGAAAAGATTTTAGCTCCTTTAAGGTCTGAGGTCTCGGCCAGGTCTTGAGTGCTTCAATCTTCTGAGGATCTGTTTCCACGCCATTCCGAGACACAATGTGCCCCAGATAGCGGACTGATGTTTGGGCAAATCGACATTTCTCTGGTGATAGTTTTAACCCATTGTCTCTCAAGCGGTCCAAAACATTGGTCAGCCGAACTTCGTGCTCCTCCAAAGTTTTGGAGAAAACTATAAGATCGTCGATGAAGACAAGCACTTCGCGCAAATGCATATCACCCATGCACTTCTCCATCAAACGCTGGAATGTGCTTGGTGCATTTGTTATCCCTTGCGGCATACGGTTCCACTCCCAAAATCCCAATGGACACACAAAGGCTGTTTTCGGCTTGTCACTCTCTTCCATCTCAATCTGATAGTATCCGGATTTTAGATCCATAACCGAAAACCACTGAGATCCATTCATTGCAGAGAATGACTCTTCGAGGTTAGGCAATGCATAAGCATCTTTAATCGTCTGCATGTTTAGCCTCCTGTAATCCACGCACAATCGAACATCACCATTCTTTTTCCTAACTATCACGATGGGTGATGAGAATGGGGATTCTGATTCACGGATTATCCCAGCATCAAGAAGAGTCTGAAGATGACGCCTTACAGCATCATAGTCCTGTGGGTGTATAGGACGTGGCCGATGCTTAAAAGGAGTTTCATCTTTCAGTTTGATGCTGTGTTTGGTTTTTGTGGCATGACCAAAATCAAGATCATGATGAGAGAAGACATCGGAGTAGGCATTCAATCTCTGTGTTATTCTGTTTTTCCACTCTTCGGAGAGTGGGGAATCACCAAAGTCAAACTTTAACTCTGATCCTTTGTCAAACTGTTGGCATTGAGAGCTAGCCTCTGATTGTGGACTAGAGCAGCTAGCTGTTTCGGGTTGGCAAGAGGGACTAGTTTCTTGAAGCTGATTGGTAGTGGTCTTCTGAGTTGGAGTTATTTTATAAGGAACACTGAGCTCAGCAATGACACAATTTCTTGGTAGAACAACATCATGGCTGGTTTCATTTCTTAAAACAACTGGGACCTTGTAAGGAAGACATGTCGGAATGGTTATGAGACAGCAGTCGATGAAAACGCCACCTGGCAATGAGGAAACAGAAGGCTGTTCCAATAATGCCCATTTCTCATTGTTCATAGCACCGACATTAACAGAACCCTCAAGGACAACTCTCTGACCTGCAGGAATGACATCTGGATTACAGCTGTTGAGCTTGACCAAACCAAGTCGACCAGAGCTCTGTCTATGCCTGAGCTGTAATGTTTTCAGGACCTGAAGGTACCCACAGTAAAAATTAGGACGCCATGATATATTGTCACAGACCTGTTCATAGAGAGGGTCAAGAGTGTTTGTCCCAATTAGAATGGGGATGCTGCTGTTAGAGCGAACATCTGACACTATTAGGGCAAGAGTTTGAATTTCAGGTTCGGAAGGAATAAACTCTTTCGGAAATTTAATAGTTATTTGTACATAACCTGTGTATGGAACACACTGACCATTTGCCCCCTCAACCTCGAGTATGTCACTCACTGGCTGAATGGCGTGATCTGACAGATACATGTCATAGAAGGACTGAGACACAGTTGTAACTTGTGACCCTGTATCTAGCAAAGAATTGCAATCTACTCCATTTACTTTGATGTTTGCAGTGCTCTTGCTTCCAACAAGACCCTTGGGGAATTTCTTTGTTTGTGTAGTAATGTGCTCTTTTAGCGATGCTCTTATTTTTTCTTTGCCTTTTTGGGTGGGACTCATTTTTTCACCACTTCCTATTTGTCCCTCAATAGGAATGGCTGCTAGTTTAATGTAGCAGTGTCATCGGTTATGTTGTCCTTCTCCCAGATGTGTTGCTTTTCTTTAAGCTCTTTTCTCTTGGCCTCCACTAGTGTGGGGTTGGGAGGATTGCTGCAGCCACCTGCCATATGTCCATCCTCTCCACACTGAAAGCAATACCAAGGTTTGGGTCTTTTAACTGTAGTGCCTGGCTTAGCTGCTGGCCACTTCTCATCTCCTGATTTAACTTTTGGTTTCTCTTTCTTCTTTACGGTCTCTTCTTTTTTTGAATTTCTTCCCTGCATTTGGGCAAGGGCTGAAATCTGAGCTTGGAGATCAGCTATTTGTTTCTGAATTTGCTCTAGAGCTGAGGGTGGAGTACTGACTGAAACAGGGAAGTCGTATTCAGCACCATCAGTGAAACGAACATTGTGTGCATGTGATTGAGCCTTCGTTTTGGTAAACCCTAGATGTTGCTTCATCCTGTTAGCTTTGGTTTCCAGCTTGTCTTCTTCTGTGCGCAGTAGTAACAACAACTCCGAAAAGGTAGGTGGGTCATCTCTCTTTTGTTCAAGCTGGAGTGCAGTAATCAAACTGTTATTCCAACAACCTCTACAGAATTGTTTTAAGAGTTGTTTGTCTGCATCTCTCTCTGAGATGGTATTTGTTTTAACAACCTTGTTCAAAGCGGTCTGCAATCTGCGGAGGTAGTCGGATGGCTTCTCACCAGTATTCTGATTGATATTTAGGAACTTTGCAAACAACTCATCCCTATCTTCAACTGTGGCATATGCTGAATCAAGTAGGTCTAAATAAGCTTTTGGGGTGGAATGTGGGCCTAATGATCTCAACACACTAGAAGCAGGGGGTAGTAGGCTGTCTACAATTTTCCTCACTAGTTGTGAACTTGCTATGGTGGGATCAGCTATGTAGAACTCAATACTACACCTCCAGGTCTCATAATCAACCTCAAAATTTGGGCAAGGTACTCTCCCTGAAAACGGCCTGAGCTTAACTGACGAGTGTAGTTGTGAGATTGGGTCTGTGCTTTTGACAATATGCTCCACAACCACTCTTTGTACTTCAGGTGGGCTAAGATGGTCAGAGGACAGCCTCAGGTTGGGTATTGACTCACCTATACCTAGAGTAGCAGCTGCAGTCACTTTAGCAGAATGACTGGACTCATAGGAAAACGGCTCAGATTCCACTAGCATTTCATCTTTCTTGAATTTGCTTGCAGAGGGGGAAACTACGACCATTTTACCAGGTGATACTACTGGGGCTGCTCCCCGAATTGTCTCTGGCTCATCTTCGAGACCCCCCTCCCCTACAAAATCAGTTACTCTGGCTAATTCATCTCTCAAGATATGCTCAAATGACTTGCCGCTCCTTTTAGCCATACTTTTAAGTTGTGACAAAAATTCCTGCGTAATGCCTGCACCCTTTTCACAAGAATACACATTAGCAAGAAGTTCAACATGGTGAACAATCTCTGGATTTTCATGGCAAGGCCTATTCATAGGCAGAACACTTTCGAGTGCTTTGACAGCTGAGCCAAATTCAAATTCCACAACGACACAGTTTTGAGATTCAGAACTAACCTCTGAACTTTTAATTATCCTGGCAATAGACCCATATTGTTTCAAATAATCAAAAATCTCCTCATCTGCTGTTGTATGAGACAAACCTGATATGATAAGGGAATTCGGGACCTTTATGTTTTCTGTCTCAATGCCCTCCATTGTACCCATTGTAGTCAAAGATTTGCTTCCAATTAAAAACAAAAAAATTTCAATACATCTGCAAAATACAGTACGAATCTACACTATGAAGCTGAATGAACAAATAATCCAATATGTAAAACTTGTTTAGGATTGACACACTGGCCGCAAGGCTCCTGGCTGGCTCGCCAAGTTTTACCGTGTAACCCACTCGAGTAATACACCTCCCTCTAGGTTCGAAAGGAGGCAAGCGTCAGTGCAACAATCACTAAACATGAGACATCAATGAATTTACCAACTGGAACTTTAGTTTAACTTATATACATATACAACAATACAATGACAAAATATATTTACAGAAAATAAAATTTGGGCCCTTTAACCAAAAAAACAATAGTCCTTAATAGTGTTTTTTTTTTCAATTAGTGATCACTTTGTTAAATTTATAATGTTCTCCTTTTGAAGGTTTTCCAAAGTAGTCTTCTAATAAAATCAAGTCAAAGTCTGTGAGTTAGTCTGTTGGTAGATTTCAGTATGAAGTCTGACCTGTCAGTTCTGATGGATCACTATTTTCTGGGTTGCACCCTTGTGGGATGTTCAACTGTGTATTGCTCCACTGTCTGGAGCAATCCTACCATACGCAGACCACTTATCCAACTATCCAGCGGCCGTGAGGGTGCTGGGTTCCTGAAGATCCAATGGGAGGCTCGCCATCTATGGAATCTCTAGGTATTCTTTGCTGGAATTTCCAGATGGTTCTCACTCCAATAAAAAAACCTGACCTGCATTTATAAACAGGCTCATAATTTCCGTTCTGCTTCTTACATATTTTACATGTACATACATACATACATACATACATGTACATACACATTCAAAATTCAGATTTATAATGAAATTAATTTCATGCTCCTTGAACAATGTAAATTAGCGACAATAATTGCAAATACTCAACATCATCATTAGAGAGGAATATTTTACTGAATTTCTTAGATAGTATTTATTAATATTATCAAAACACTCTTTACTCTTCAGTAACTCCCAAATGATTAACATCGGTACAGCACGACGCCAAAACATTAAATCAATGCTTGATTAGCAAAATAAGTAACTAATAACTAATCATGCACGGAGCATTAGCAACCCATGGTGAGGAGCTAGCTTACCGAGACAAAAGAAGTTTTCATTAACCCGATGACAACGGGCTCCTGACGTTTGGCAGCTTCTAAATGAAAACTCTCCTCTTTCCTATTCCTTTTCTTAGGATTTTCGGATTCCAATAATTCCTTTTTTTTTTCAATATCATTAACACTTCCCCTACTCAACAAAGTACGTGAGCCATGCTCGCTTCTCTCTCTCGTGCCTGCGCTCTCTCGTGTGTGCGCTTTCTCTCGTGTGTGCCCTCTCTCGGACGGAAACTGCACTGTAAAACTTCCGGTCATAAAAATAAATTAACTTGCCATAAATAAATTTTGATGGTAACATAAACTAAGAACAAACATCAACATGAAGTTGATTTTTGAATGAACATTTTGTTCTACCTATTTATATTTTAACCCTACCTGTGCAACCGGGTTACACCCTCCCCCTCTGAACTGACATGAGTCCCTTCATGTCTTTCTTTCATAAGGACATTGGCTATCAAATGTCTCAACTAAAGCTCTGTTAAATCCATCTAGGATGGTCTGAGCAAAAGAAATTAAAGGATTTCCTAACTGGGAGTAAGTAAACTTTCCGGGTGCTTTCCTGAGACGTTCAGACCTACGTAATGTAACACTAGGTGTTTCCATATTGGAACTATCTGACCTTTCTACATCAACATGACCACTAGCCCTAGTCGGCTGGCTACCATCCTCCCTGGAATCATTGACAAATGGTGATAAACTTGGCAAAAAGTGATTCTCTCTCTCAGTTTGATCCTCTTGCATGCTTTCAATTTCTCCTGCTCCTGCTGCTATTATGTCGTCTGACCACAATATACTTGAGGATTCCAACTGCCTCTCCTCTTCTTCCATTTGTGGTTCATCTTTTCCTTTTCCTGACAATGACGCAACAGGTACATCCCTTACAGTATTTGCCATTGGTTGATCAGTTTTATTTTGTCTTTCCATTTCAGTTATGTCTTTCTCTGTTCCATTAATAGGCATGAGATCATAGTTAGACTCCTCCCTTAAAGGGTAGTTTTCGGCACGTTCAAAGTTGTTCAAATCAGTGTCAAGTAAGTTGTTAATTGTGTTTGAGATTTCCTCCCTTGGTGAGTTTGACATGTTAGCCATAAGTGATTCAGATAGGTTAACAGTTATCTCTCCTCGTTCTTTTTTTTTTGTTTGATCCTGTTCTTCATGTGAAAGATCTGTTTGGGTATCTGCTCCACTGATTGTAGTAGCAAATCCCTGCTTTGGAACCACACTAAAAGGCTCAAGAACTTTTGTCTTTGTCTCAATGATTTTCATGGGATAGAACAAAGGATCATCAGTGTCCTCATCATCTGAGTACAGAGGATTTTCATCCAATTGAGTATGACACTGTTGCCTTGTTCTAGGTTTTCTAGGTGGTGATGTCTTTACAGGTTCCTCCTCTACTTCAGAGAGAAATCCAATAGAGAGCAACAGATCTCTATGAAGTGTACGCACAGGCCCCTCCTGACCCTCAGGACACACCGTGTAGACGGGCAAGTCTCCTGCTCTCTTTTGAACAATATACACAGTTGATTCCCATCGGTCGGCGAGCTTGTGCTTGCCGCGAAGACGAAGATTTCGCACCAGAACTCTATCTCCTATCTCAAGAGTAGACTCTCTCACTCGCATGTCAAATCTTCGCTTGTTCTTGTCAGCTACTTTCTTCGCATTAGCTGCCGCAAGTTGGTAACTTTCAGTCAGATAAGATTTAAGCCTTTTCACATATTGTGAATGGGGTATGACTGAGCTTTCATTAACTGGCAACCCGAAAGCAATGTCGATGGGCAGTCTTGGCTGTCGCCCAAACATAAGCTCATAGGGTGTAAAACCAGTTACTTCGTTTTTCGTGCAATTGTATGCATGAGTGAGAGGCTTCACATACTCACGCCACTTGGTCTTCTCTTGCTCTTTTAGAGTACCCAGCATGCTCAGCAACGTACGATTATATCGTTCCACTGGATTCCCTCTGGGATGATAGGGACTTGTTCTGATTTTTCTTATCCCAACTAGACTACAAAGCTCTTTGATGATTTGTGACTCAAAATCACGACCTTGGTCACTATGAAGGCGTTCTGGGAATCCGTAGTGAACAAGAAACTGCTCCCAAAGGCATCGAGCTACTGTGGTGGCCTTTTGGTCTTTTGTAGGAATGGCAACGGCATATTTAGTGAAGTGGTCTGTAATAACCAGAATATCCTTTGTGTTATGGCTGTCTGGTTCCAGAGACAAAAAATCCATACAGACCAATTCCATCGGTCTGCTGGTATGAATACTGACCAAAGGCGCAGCCTTTTCTGGCTGGCTCTTTCTTTTCACACATCTTGCACAGCCTTTCACTTTCAACTCAACATCAGATGCCAATTTCGGCCAATAAAACCTTAGTCTGGCTAACTCAAGAGTGCGTTCCATTCCCATGTGACCCATTTCGTCATGAAGGCTGGTGAGTACTGACTGCCTTAACACCTGTGGGAGGACAAGCTGATACATTAGCTGATCATTACATTGTCGCTTTCTGTATAACAGACCATTCTTCAGTTCAAAGCGGCTCATCTCCTTGAGCATCAGTCGTAGCCCAATGGGCTCTTGCTTCGAACTGGTAGACTTTGATTCACCTGCCTCAATCAACTTAATAACAGCACTGATCTCAGGATCTGCTCTCTGTAGTTTGGCTAATTCTGTGCTACTGTACTTGGGGATTGTGGAGAGACCATTAGATGAACCTTCCTTCTCAAACACAGCTGGAACTGCATCAGGATGAACAGCAAGCGACTCTATGAGACATGGAGCTGGTGAAAGTTCATCTTGTGCCACTGTATGATACTGACAAGTCACCTTGACCACTTCTGCCGGAGCTAGATGATAAGAAGTAAACTCACGTATTCTTAAGCTTTCCTCTTGAGACTGGCTGTCACTGGTCAACTGTCCATGTGGCCTTCTTGAAAGACCATCTGCATCCTGGTTTTGCTTGCCTGCTCTGTACTTGATGTCAAACGTGAAGGTGGACAGGGCTGCTAACCAGCGGTAACCAGTAGCATCCAATTTGGCAGTGGTGAGTATATACCTGAGTGGATTGTTATCGGTGACAACAGTGAAGGTGTTTCCATACAAGTAATCGTGAAATTTCTCAGTGACTGCCCATTTTAAGGCAAGGAATTCCAGCTTATGTGCTGGATATCGAGCTTCACTGTGTGACAGACCTCTACTTGCGTAGGCAATAACTCGACTTTGCCCATCATGCTCCTGGTACAATGCCGCCCCAAGTCCAGTTGTACTAGCATCTGTGTGCAATATATATGGCAGTTTCGGATTAGCAAAACCCAGAACTGGGGATGAGGTAAGCTTTTCAATGATTTTCTCAAAGGACTCTTGACAGACTGGTGTCCATCTTTCCCCAAATGGGTCTTTGGGGTTGTAATACATGTCTGTCTTGTTTACCCTAGCTCCCTTCCGGTTTGGTGGGTAACCTGCTGTGAGCTTTGTTAAAGGCTTTACGATCTTAGAATAATCTTGTACAAATCTCCGATAATACCCAGAAAAACCAAGAAAAGATTTTAGCTCCTTTAAGGTCTGAGGTCTCGGCCAGGTCTTGAGTGCTTCAATCTTCTGAGGATCTGTTTCCACGCCATTCCGAGACACAATGTGCCCCAGATAGCGGACTGATGTTTGGGCAAATCGACATTTCTCTGGTGATAGTTTTAACCCATTGTCTCTCAAGCGGTCCAAAACATTGGTCAGCCGAACTTCGTGCTCCTCCAAAGTTTTGGAGAAAACTATAAGATCGTCGATGAAGACAAGCACTTCGCGCAAATGCATATCACCCATGCACTTCTCCATCAAACGCTGGAATGTGCTTGGTGCATTTGTTATCCCTTGCGGCATACGGTTCCACTCCCAAAATCCCAATGGACACACAAAGGCTGTTTTCGGCTTGTCACTCTCTTCCATCTCAATCTGATAGTATCCGGATTTTAGATCCATAACCGAAAACCACTGAGATCCATTCATTGCAGAGAATGACTCTTCGAGGTTAGGCAATGCATAAGCATCTTTAATCGTCTGCATGTTTAGCCTCCTGTAATCCACGCACAATCGAACATCACCATTCTTTTTCCTAACTATCACGATGGGTGATGAGAATGGGGATTCTGATTCACGGATTATCCCAGCATCAAGAAGAGTCTGAAGATGACGCCTTACAGCATCATAGTCCTGTGGGTGTATAGGACGTGGCCGATGCTTAAAAGGAGTTTCATCTTTCAGTTTGATGCTGTGTTTGGTTTTTGTGGCATGACCAAAATCAAGATCATGATGAGAGAAGACATCGGAGTAGGCATTCAATCTCTGTGTTATTCTGTTTTTCCACTCTTCGGAGAGTGGGGAATCACCAAAGTCAAACTTTAACTCTGATCCTTTGTCAAACTGTTGGCATTGAGAGCTAGCCTCTGATTGTGGACTAGAGCAGCTAGCTGTTTCGGGTTGGCAAGAGGGACTAGTTTCTTGAAGCTGATTGGTAGTGGTCTTCTGAGTTGGAGTTATTTTATAAGGAACACTGAGCTCAGCAATGACACAATTTCTTGGTAGAACAACATCATGGCTGGTTTCATTTCTTAAAACAACTGGGACCTTGTAAGGAAGACATGTCGGAATGGTTATGAGACAGCAGTCGATGAAAACGCCACCTGGCAATGAGGAAACAGAAGGCTGTTCCAATAATGCCCATTTCTCATTGTTCATAGCACCGACATTAACAGAACCCTCAAGGACAACTCTCTGACCTGCAGGAATGACATCTGGATTACAGCTGTTGAGCTTGACCAAACCAAGTCGACCAGAGCTCTGTCTATGCCTGAGCTGTAATGTTTTCAGGACCTGAAGGTACCCACAGTAAAAATTAGGACGCCATGATATATTGTCACAGACCTGTTCATAGAGAGGGTCAAGAGTGTTTGTCCCAATTAGAATGGGGATGCTGCTGTTAGAGCGAACATCTGACACTATTAGGGCAAGAGTTTGAATTTCAGGTTCGGAAGGAATAAACTCTTTCGGAAATTTAATAGTTATTTGTACATAACCTGTGTATGGAACACACTGACCATTTGCCCCCTCAACCTCGAGTATGTCACTCACTGGCTGAATGGCGTGATCTGACAGATACATGTCATAGAAGGACTGAGACACAGTTGTAACTTGTGACCCTGTATCTAGCAAAGAATTGCAATCTACTCCATTTACTTTGATGTTTGCAGTGCTCTTGCTTCCAACAAGACCCTTGGGGAATTTCTTTGTTTGTGTAGTAATGTGCTCTTTTAGCGATGCTCTTATTTTTTCTTTGCCTTTTTGGGTGGGACTCATTTTTTCACCACTTCCTATTTGTCCCTCAATAGGAATGGCTGCTAGTTTAATGTAGCAGTGTCATCGGTTATGTTGTCCTTCTCCCAGATGTGTTGCTTTTCTTTAAGCTCTTTTCTCTTGGCCTCCACTAGTGTGGGGTTGGGAGGATTGCTGCAGCCACCTGCCATATGTCCATCCTCTCCACACTGAAAGCAATACCAAGGTTTGGGTCTTTTAACTGTAGTGCCTGGCTTAGCTGCTGGCCACTTCTCATCTCCTGATTTAACTTTTGGTTTCTCTTTCTTCTTTACGGTCTCTTCTTTTTTTGAATTTCTTCCCTGCATTTGGGCAAGGGCTGAAATCTGAGCTTGGAGATCAGCTATTTGTTTCTGAATTTGCTCTAGAGCTGAGGGTGGAGTACTGACTGAAACAGGGAAGTCGTATTCAGCACCATCAGTGAAACGAACATTGTGTGCATGTGATTGAGCCTTCGTTTTGGTAAACCCTAGATGTTGCTTCATCCTGTTAGCTTTGGTTTCCAGCTTGTCTTCTTCTGTGCGCAGTAGTAACAACAACTCCGAAAAGGTAGGTGGGTCATCTCTCTTTTGTTCAAGCTGGAGTGCAGTAATCAAACTGTTATTCCAACAACCTCTACAGAATTGTTTTAAGAGTTGTTTGTCTGCATCTCTCTCTGAGATGGTATTTGTTTTAACAACCTTGTTCAAAGCGGTCTGCAATCTGCGGAGGTAGTCGGATGGCTTCTCACCAGTATTCTGATTGATATTTAGGAACTTTGCAAACAACTCATCCCTATCTTCAACTGTGGCATATGCTGAATCAAGTAGGTCTAAATAAGCTTTTGGGGTGGAATGTGGGCCTAATGATCTCAACACACTAGAAGCAGGGGGTAGTAGGCTGTCTACAATTTTCCTCACTAGTTGTGAACTTGCTATGGTGGGATCAGCTATGTAGAACTCAATACTACACCTCCAGGTCTCATAATCAACCTCAAAATTTGGGCAAGGTACTCTCCCTGAAAACGGCCTGAGCTTAACTGACGAGTGTAGTTGTGAGATTGGGTCTGTGCTTTTGACAATATGCTCCACAACCACTCTTTGTACTTCAGGTGGGCTAAGATGGTCAGAGGACAGCCTCAGGTTGGGTATTGACTCACCTATACCTAGAGTAGCAGCTGCAGTCACTTTAGCAGAATGACTGGACTCATAGGAAAACGGCTCAGATTCCACTAGCATTTCATCTTTCTTGAATTTGCTTGCAGAGGGGGAAACTACGACCATTTTACCAGGTGATACTACTGGGGCTGCTCCCCGAATTGTCTCTGGCTCATCTTCGAGACCCCCCTCCCCTACAAAATCAGTTACTCTGGCTAATTCATCTCTCAAGATATGCTCAAATGACTTGCCGCTCCTTTTAGCCATACTTTTAAGTTGTGACAAAAATTCCTGCGTAATGCCTGCACCCTTTTCACAAGAATACACATTAGCAAGAAGTTCAACATGGTGAACAATCTCTGGATTTTCATGGCAAGGCCTATTCATAGGCAGAACACTTTCGAGTGCTTTGACAGCTGAGCCAAATTCAAATTCCACAACGACACAGTTTTGAGATTCAGAACTAACCTCTGAACTTTTAATTATCCTGGCAATAGACCCATATTGTTTCAAATAATCAAAAATCTCCTCATCTGCTGTTGTATGAGACAAACCTGATATGATAAGGGAATTCGGGACCTTTATGTTTTCTGTCTCAATGCCCTCCATTGTACCCATTGTAGTCAAAGATTTGCTTCCAATTAAAAACAAAAAAATTTCAATACATCTGCAAAATACAGTACGAATCTACACTATGAAGCTGAATGAACAAATAATCCAATATGTAAAACTTGTTTAGGATTGACACACTGGCCGCAAGGCTCCTGGCTGGCTCGCCAAGTTTTACCGTGTAACCCACTCGAGTAATACACCTCCCTCTAGGTTCGAAAGGAGGCAAGCGTCAGTGCAACAATCACTAAACATGAGACATCAATGAATTTACCAACTGGAACTTTAGTTTAACTTATATACATATACAACAATACAATGACAAAATATATTTACAGAAAATAAAATTTGGGCCCTTTAACCAAAAAAACAATAGTCCTTAATAGTGTTTTTTTTTTCAATTAGTGATCACTTTGTTAAATTTAGAATGTTCTCCTTTTGAAGGTTTTCCAAAGTAGTCTTCTAATAAAATCAAGTCAAAGTCTGTGAGTTAGTCTGTTGGTAGATTTCAGTATGAAGTCTGACCTGTCAGTTCTGATGGATCACTATTTTCTGGGTTGCACCCTTGTGGGATGTTCAACTGTGTATTGCTCCACTGTCTGGAGCAATCCTACCATACGCAGACCACTTATCCAACTATCCAGCGGCCGTGAGGGTGCTGGGTTCCTGAAGATCCAATGGGAGGCTCGCCATCTATGGAATCTCTAGGTATTCTTTGCTGGAATTTCCAGATGGTTCTCACTCCAATAAAAAAACCTGACCTGCATTTATAAACAGGCTCATAATTTCCGTTCTGCTTCTTACATATTTTACATGTACATACATACATACATACATACATGTACATACACATTCAAAATTCAGATTTATAATGAAATTAATTTCATGCTCCTTGAACAATGTAAATTAGCGACAATAATTGCAAATACTCAACATCATCATTAGAGAGGAATATTTTACTGAATTTCTTAGATAGTATTTATTAATATTATCAAAACACTCTTTACTCTTCAGTAACTCCCAAATGATTAACATCGGTACAGCACGACGCCAAAACATTAAATCAATGCTTGATTAGCAAAATAAGTAACTAATAACTAATCATGCACGGAGCATTAGCAACCCATGGTGAGGAGCTAGCTTACCGAGACAAAAGAAGTTTTCATTAACCCGATGACAACGGGCTCCTGACGTTTGGCAGCTTCTAAATGAAAACTCTCCTCTTTCCTATTCCTTTTCTTAGGATTTTCGGATTCCAATAATTCCTTTTTTTTTTCAATATCATTAACACTTCCCCTACTCAACAAAGTACGTGAGCCATGCTCGCTTCTCTCTCTCGTGCCTGCGCTCTCTCGTGTGTGCGCTTTCTCTCGTGTGTGCCCTCTCTCGGACGGAAACTGCACTGTAAAACTTCCGGTCATAAAAATAAATTAACTTGCCATAAATAAATTTTGATGGTAACATAAACTAAGAACAAACATCAACATGAAGTTGATTTTTGAATGAACATTTTGTTCTACCTATTTATATTTTAACCCTACCTGTGCAACCGGGTTACACTTGCCTTCATATTTGACCCAGAACAACTCAGTTCAGCATGGAAATGTCATTGCAACATCTTTTATTTAGCCAGAAATAAGGAGTTTAAGTTTTTATGCGCTTAAAAGCATTTTCAGGCCAAATAAGCTGATTTCTGCCAATTGCAGCAAAAATACTGAAGGGAAAGTGGGTTTGCCTTCATATTTGACCCAGAACAACTCAGTTCAGCATGGAAATATCATTGCAACAGCTTTTATTTAGCCAGAAATCAAGAGTGGAAGTTTTTATGCGCTTAAAACCATTTTCAGGCCGAATGAGCTGATTTCTGCCAATTGTAGCAAAATACTGAAAGGAAAGTGGGTTTGCCTTCATATTTGACCCAGAACAACTCAGTTCAGCATGGAAATATCATTGCAACAGCTTTTATTTAGTCAGCAATCAAGAGTGTAAGTTTTTATGCGCTTAAAAGCATTTTTCGGCCGAATGAACAAATATGCTTGTTTCTGCCAATTGTCGCAAAATACTGAAGGGAAAGTGGGTTTGCCTTCATATTTGACCCAGAACAACTCAGTTCAGCATGAAAATATCATTGCAACAGCTTTTATTTAGTCAGAAATCAAGATTGTAAGTTTTTATGCGCTTAAAAGCAATTTCAGGCCGAATGAGCTGATTTCTGCCAATTGTAGCAAAATACTGACGAGAAAGTGGGTTTGCCTTCATATTTGACCCAGAACAACTCAGTTCAGCATGGAAATATCATTGCAACATTTTTTATTTAGCCAGAAATAAGGAGTTTAAGTTTTTTTGCGCTTAAACGCATTTTCAGGCCGAATGAGCTGATTTCTGCCAATTGTAGCAAAATACGGAAAGGAAAGTGGGTTTGCCTTCATATTTGACCCAGAACAACTCAGTTCATAATTTAAATATCATTACAACAGCTTTTATTTAGCCAGAAATCAAGATTGTAAGTTTTTATGCGCTTAAAAGCATTTTCAGGCCGAATGAGCACATATGCTTGTTTCTGCCAATTGCAGCAAAATACTGAAAGGAAAGTCGGTTTGCCTTAATATTTGACCCAGAACAACTCAGTTCAGCATGGAAATATCATTGCAACATCTTTTATTTAGCCAGAAATAAGGAGTTTAAGTTTTTATGCGCTTAAAACCATTTTCAGGCCGAATGAGCTGATTTCTGCCAATTGTAGCAAAATACTGATAGGAAAGTGGGTTTGCCTTCATATTTGACCCAGAACAACTCAGTTTAGCATGGAAATATCATTGCAACAGCTTTTATTTAGCCAGAAATCAAGAGTGGAAATTTATATGCGCTTAAAACCATTGTCAGGCCGAATGAGCTGATTTCTGCCAATTGTAGCAAAATACTGAAGGGAAAGTGGGTTTGCCTTCATATTTGACCCAGAACAACTCAGTTCAGCATGGAAATATCATTGCAACAGCTTTTATTTAGCCAGAAATCAAGAGTGTAAGTTTTTATGCGCTTAAAAGCATTTTTCGGCCGAATGAACAAATATGCTTGTTTCTGCCAATTGTCGCAAAATACTGAAGGGAAAGTGGGTTTGCCTTCATATTTGACCCAGATCAACTCAGTTCAGCATGAAAATATCATTGCAACAGCTTTTATTTAGCCAGAAATCAAGAGTGGAAATTTATATGCGCTTAAAACCCTTGTCAGGCCGAATGAGCTGATTTCTGCCAATTGTAGCAAAATACTGAAGGGAAAGTGGGTTTGCCTTCATATTTGACCCAGAACAACTCAATTCAACATGGAAATATCATTGCAACAGCTTTTATTTAGCAAGAAATCAAGAGTGGAAGTTTTTTAGGCCGAATGAGCAAATATGCTTGTTTCTGCCAATTGCAGCAAAATACTGAAGGGAAAGTGGGTTTGCCTTCATATTTGACCCAGAACAACTCAGTTCAGCATGGAAATATCATTGCAACAGCTTTTATTTAGCCAGAAATCAAGAGTGGAAGTTTTTATGCGCTTAAAACCATTTTCAGGCCGAATGAGCTGATTTCTGCCAATTGTAGCAAAATACTGAAAGGAAAGTGGGTTTGCCTTCATATTTGACCCAGAACAACTCAGTTCAGCATGGAAATATCATTGCAACAGCTTTTATTTAGTCAGCAATCAAGAGTGTAAGTTTTTATGCGCTTAAAAGCATTTTTCGGCCGAATGAACAAATATGCTTGTTTCTGCCAATTGTCGCAAAATACTGAAGGGAAAGTGGGTTTGCCTTCATATTTGACCCAGAACAACTCAGTTCAGCATGAAAATATCATTGCAACAGCTTTTATTTAGTCAGAAATCAAGATTGTAAGTTTTTATGCGCTTAAAAGCAATTTCAGGCCGAATGAGCTGATTTCTGCCAATTGTAGCAAAATACTGACGAGAAAGTGGGTTTGCCTTCATATTTGACCCAGAACAACTCAGTTCAGCATGGAAATATCATTGCAACATTTTTTATTTAGCCAGAAATAAGGAGTTTAAGTTTTTTTGCGCTTAAACGCATTTTCAGGCCGAATGAGCTGATTTCTGCCAATTGTAGCAAAATACGGAAAGGAAAGTGGGTTTGCCTTCATATTTGACCCAGAACAACTCAGTTCATAATTTAAATATCATTACAACAGCTTTTATTTAGCCAGAAATCAAGATTGTAAGTTTTTATGCGCTTAAAAGCATTTTCAGGCCGAATGAGCACATATGCTTGTTTCTGCCAATTGCAGCAAAATACTGAAAGGAAAGTCGGTTTGCCTTAATATTTGACCCAGAACAACTCAGTTCAGCATGGAAATATCATTGCAACATCTTTTATTTAGCCAGAAATAAGGAGTTTAAGTTTTTATGCGCTTAAAACCATTTTCAGGCCGAATGAGCTGATTTCTGCCAATTGTAGCAAAATACTGAAGGGAAAGTGGGTTTGCCTTCATATTTGACCCAGAACAACTCAGTTTAGCATGGAAATATCATTGCAACAGCTTTTATTTAGCCAGAAATCAAGAGTGGAAATTTATATGCGCTTAAAACCATTGTCAGGCCGAATGAGCTGATTTCTGCCAATTGTAGCAAAATACTGAAGGGAAAGTGGGTTTGCCTTCATATTTGACCCAGAACAACTCAGTTCAGCATGGAAATATCATTGCAACAGCTTTTATTTAGCCAGAAATCAAGAGTGTAAGTTTTTATGCGCTTAAAAGCATTTTTCGGCCGAATGAACAAATATGCTTGTTTCTGCCAATTGTCGCAAAATACTGAAGGGAAAGTGGGTTTGCCTTCATATTTGACCCAGATCAACTCAGTTCAGCATGAAAATATCATTGCAACAGCTTTTATTTAGTCAAAAATCAAGATTGTAAGTTTTTATGCGCTTAAAAGCATTTTCAGGCCGAATGAGCACTTATGCTTGTTTCTGCCAATTGCAGCAAAATACTGAAAGGAAAGTGGGTTTGCCTTCATATTTGATGCATAACAACTCAGTTCAGCATTGAGATATCATTGCAACAGCTTTAATTTACTCAGAAATAAAGAGTGGAAGTTTTTCAGGCCAAATGAGCAAATATGCTTGTTTCTGCCAATTGCAGCAAAATACTGAAAGGAAAATGGGTTTGCCTTGATATTTGACCCAGAACAACTCAGTTTAGCATTTAAATATCATTGCAACAGCTTTTATTTAGCCAGAAATCAAGAGTGGAAGATTTTTATGCGCTTAAAAGCATTTTCAGGCCGAATGAGCTGATTTCTGCCAATTGAAGGAAAATACTGAAAGGAAAGTGGGTTTGCCGTCATATTTGAACCAGAACAACTCAATTCAGCATTTAAATATCATTGCAACAGCTTTTATTTAGCCAGAAATCAAGAGTGGAAGATTTTTATGCGCTTAAAAGCATTTTCAGGCCGAATGAGCTGATTTCTGCCAATTGAAGGAAAATACTGAAAGGAAAGTGGGTTTGCCGTCATATTTGAACCAGAACAACTCAATTCAGCATGGAAATGTCATTGCAACAGCTTTTTTTTTAGCCAGAAATCAAGAGTGGAAGATTTTTATGCGCTTAAAAGCATTTTCAGGCGAAATAAGCTGATTTCTGCCAATTGTAGCAAAATACTGAAAGGAAAGTGGGTTTGCCTTCATCTTTAACCCAGAACAACTCAGTTCAGCATTTAAATATTATTGCAAAAGCTTTTATTTAGCCAGAAATCAAGAGTGTAAGTTTTTATATGCTTAAAAGCATTTTCAGGCCGAATGAGCTGATTTATGCCAATTGTAGCAAAATACTGAAAGGAAAGTGGGCTTGCCTTCATATTTGACCCAGAACAACTCAGTTCAGCATGGAAATGTCATTGCAACATCTTTTATTTAGCCAGAAATAAGGAGTTTAAGTTTTTATGCGCTTAAAAGCATTTTCAGGCCAAATAAGCTGATTTCTGCCAATTGCAGCAAAATTCAATTCAATTCAATTCAACTTTATTTATATAGCGCCAATTTACAACAAAGTCATCTCAAGGCACTTTACAGAATAAAGTCCAGACTACACAAGTATGTAGAAGCAACCCAACAAATCCCCTTTGAGCAAGCCCTAGGCAACAGTGGAGAGGAAAAACTCCCTTTAATGGGAGAAACCTCCAGCAGAACCAGGCTCAGGGTGGGTGGCCATCTGCCTTGACCGGTTGGGGTGAGTGGAAAGTGGAGAAAGAAAAGAAAAGAGCAACGAAAAGCAACAACAAAACAACAAGAAAAGCAACAACAAAACAACAAAAAAGCAACAACAAAACAACAAAAAAGCAACAACAAAGCATCGTACAGGTTGTAGGATATAGAATTAATGGTATACAGTGGTGACAAGTAAATGTATAGAGAAAAGCTAGTTCAGGTTGAGTGAGTAGTTTAACTATAAGCTTTATCAAAAAGGAAGGTTTTAAGCCTAGTCTTAAAAGTAGAGAGGGTGTCTGCTCCCCGAATTTGGATTGGAAGCTGGTTCCACAGGAGAGGAGCTTGATAGCTAAAGGCTCTGCCTCCCATTCTACTTTTGCAAACTCTGGGAACCACAAGTAGGCCTGTATTTTGGGATCGAAGTGGTCTAATCGGGCGATACAGAACTATGAGATCTTTTAAATATGATGGAGCTTGACCATTAAGAGCTTTGTATGTAAGGAGGAGGGTTTTGAACTCTATTCTAGATTTTATGGGAAGCCAATGAAGAGAAGCTAGTGAAGGTGAAATATGATCTCTCTTTCCTAATCCAGTCAGCACTCTTGCTGCAGCATTTTGGATTAATTGAAGGCTTTTTAGGGAGTTATTAGGACACCCCAGAAGTAGGGAATTACAGTAGTCCAACCTAGAAGTAACAAATGCATGGACCAGTTTTTCGGCATCACTTTGAGACAGGATGCTTCTAATTTTAGCAATGTTCCGTAGGTGGAAGAAGGCTGTTCTAGAGATTTGTCTTATATGTGACGTAAATGCCAAATCCTGGTCAAAAATAACTCCAAGTTTCCTCACCGCAGTACTGGAGGCCAAAGTTATGTCATCTAAAGTAACTATATTGTTAGACAGCATATTTCTCATGTTTTTAGGCCCAAAGAGGATGATTTCAGTTTTGTCTGAATTTAGAAGTAGGAAATTGTAGGACATCCAGGTCTTTATGTCTTTTAGACATGCTTCAAGTTTGACTAATTGGTTAGTATCTTCTGGTTGCACAGATAAATAGAGCTGGGTATCATCTGCATAGCAGTGGAAGTTTATGGAATGTTTCCTAATAATTTTGCCTAAAGGTGACATGTACAGATTAAAAAGTATTGGTCCTAACACAGAGCCCTGTGGAACTCCATAGCTAACTTTGGTGCATAAAGAAGAGTCATCATTAACATGAACAAGTTGGAATCTGTCTGACAGATAAGATTTAAACCAATGTAATGTGGTTCCTTTAATCCCAAATCCATGTTCTAGTCTCTGTAATAAAATGTTGTGGTCAATGGTGTCAAATGCGGCACTAAGGTCTAGTAAGACGAGTACGGACACAAGTCCGTTATCTGAAGCGAGGAGAAGATCATTGGAGACTTTTACCAGTGCTGTTTCTGTACTGTGATGAGCTCTATATCCTGACTGAAAGTCTTCATACAAATTATTCCTGTAAAGGTGATCACATAATTGTTTTGCAACTACTTTTTCCAGGATTTTAGAGATAAACGGGAGATTTGATATTGGTCTATAGTTGGCTAAATCACCTGGATCAAGACAGGGTTTTTTAAGTAATGGTTTGATTACAGCAACTTTATAAGCCTTTGGTACATAGCCAGTTTCTAAAGATAGGTTAATCAAATCTAATATGAAAGTGTCTATTAAAGGTAGAACATCTTTAAGCAATTTGGTTGGAACAGGGTCTAAAAGACATGTTGTTAGTTTTGAGGAGGCGATAGTTGAACTTAGCTCAGTGAGATCTATGGGTGAAAAACAGTCTAAGATGGATTGGGGCCTTATTGAGGATTCTAGAGCTGTTGTACATGAAGATCTATCTGTAATATTTGTAGGGAGGATCTGGTGAATCTTTTCCCTAATGGCTGCAATTTTATCAGTAAAGAAAGTCATAAAGTCATTGCTGCTCAAAGTTAAGGGTATACTAGGCTCAACAGAACTATGGCTCTTAGTCAGCCTGGCTACAGTGCTGAACAGAAACCGGGGGTTGTTCTTGTTTTCCTCTATTAGTGCGGAATAATATGCTGTTCTGGCATCACGGAGAGCTTTTTTGTACATTTTTAAACTGTTTTTCCAGGCTAACCGGGATTCTTCTAAATTAGTGGAACGCCACTTCCTCTCTAATTTTCGTGACGCCTGCTTTAAGCTGTGCATTTGTGAATTGTACCATGGAGGTCGGCTCCTCTGATTCACTGCCTTTTTTTTCAGAGGGGCAACTGTATCTAGTATCATACGCAATGAGGCTGCAGAATCGTCAACTAAGTAATCAATTTGTACAGGAGTAAGATGGCTACTCACCATAGTATTGACACATGGTGGTGAAAAAGATGAAGAGATAATTTCTTTAAAAATATTCACAGCATTTTCAGATAAACATCTGCTGTAGTGGAATTTTTTCCTAACTGCTGTATAGTCCGTTATTGTAAATTCAAATGTTATTAGAAAATGGTCAGACAGAAGAGAATTATGAGGAAATACTATTAAATTATCAGTTTCAATGCCATATGTAAGTACAAGGTCCAATGTGTGACTAAAACAGTGAGTGGGTTTATTTACATTTTGGGAAAAACCAATTGAATCTAGTAATGAATTAAACGCAGTGCTCAGGCAGTTACTGTCAGCATCTACATGGATGTTAAAGTCACCCACTATAATGACTTTATCTGTACTAAGCACTAAATCAGATAGAAAATCAGAAAATTCTATCAGAAACTCTGAATAAGGGACTGGAGGACGGTACATGATAACAAATAATAGTGGTTTTTGAGTCTTCCAGTTTGCGTGTGAAAGGCTAAGAGTAAGACTCTCAAATGAGTTATAACTATGTTTAGGTCTAGGAATTATTGATAAGCTAGAGTGAAATATTGCTGCTACTCCTCCACCTCGGCCTGTGCATCTAGGAACATGATAATTAATATGACTTGGGGGGGTTGACTCATTTAAACTGACATATTCTTCCTGCTGCAACCAGGTTTCAGTGAGACAAAGTAAATCAATTTGATGATCATTTATTAAGTCATTTACTAACAGAGATTTAGAAGAGAGAGATCTAATATTTAATAATCCACATTTAATAGTTTTGGGTGTTGGTTCAGTATGAGCATTAGTCTTAACTTGTATTAGATTTTTATGATTAACTCCCCTTGTGTTCATTGTTGGTTTAAAAAGTTTAATTGGTCGTGGAGCAGACATAGTCTCTATGGGGCAAATAGCAGTGTGGTTAAGATCATAACATTCAGCAAAATAATAATATTCCCTGTGTGAAAAATTAGAGTCCATAACAGCTGCATTTTGTCTGCTGGTAACGTCAGATTCTATAAATATCTCGGACTGTTTATACCTGTGGATGTTGTCGGGTGTTGGAGCGGAGGATGCAGGAGAGGTGAGCACATCAGAGCCACAGGTGTTTTCAATGGTCAGTCAGTCTCCGGAGACTGAGATGCTGTGGACAGTGTTCTCAGTCAACATCCGTGATCCCAGAAAGTTCGGGTGCAGTCCATCTTGCTTGAAGTACTGAGGACGATCCCATAAAAGATTGAAATTGTCTACGTAGAAGAGTCCGTGTGCAGAGACTTGTGGTTGAAGCCATGTGTGCAGGCTGAGGAGTCTGGAGAACCAGCCAACACCGCGACCCAGCGTGGGAATTGGGCCGGAAATGAAGAACCGTCTGTCGTGGAAATTCTCCAGTGAGTTGAAAAATGACACGAAGTCACGTTTCAGCAACTCAGACTGTTGGCGTTTGGTGTCATTTGTGCCAACGTGTATCACTACTTTTGTACTGAAGGGAAAGTGGGTTTGCCTTCATATTTGACCCAGAACAACTCAGTTCAGCATGGAAATATTATTGCAACAGCTTTTATTTAGCCAGAAATGAAGATTGTAAGTTTTTATACGCTTAAAAGCATTTTCAGGCCAAATGAGCTGATTTCTGCCAATTGCAGCAAAATCCTGAAGGGAAAGTGGGTTTGCCTTCATATTTGACCCAGAACAACTCAGTTTAGCATGGAAATATCATTGCAACAGCTTTTATTTAGCCAGAAATCAAGAGTGGAAATTTATATGCGCTTAAAACCCTTGTCAGGCCGAATGAGCTGATTTCTGCCAATTGTAGCAAAATACTGAAGGGAAAGTGGGTTTGCCTTCATATTTGACCCAGAACAACTCAATTCAACATGGAAATATCATTGCAACAGCTTTTATTTAGCCAGAAATCAAGAGTGGAAGTTTTTTAGGCCGAATGAGCAAATATGCTTGTTGCTGCCAATTGCAGCAAAATACTGAAGGGAAAGTGGGTTTGCCTTCATATTTGACCCAGAACAACTCAGTTCAGCATGGAAATATCATTGCAACAGCTTTTATTTAGCCAGAAATCAAGAGTGGAAGTTTTTATGCGCTTAAAACCATTTTCAGGGCGAATGAGCTGATTTCTGCCAATTGTAGCAAAATACTGAAGGGAAAGTGGGTTTGCCTTCATATTTGACCCAGAACAACTCAGTTTAGCATGGAAATATCATTGCAACAGCTTTTATTTAGCCAGAAATCAAGAGTGGAAATTTATATGCGCTTAAAACCATTGTCAGGCCGAATGAGCTGATTTCTGCCAATTGTAGCAAAATACTGAAGGGAAAGTGGGTTTGCCTTCATATTTGACCCAGAACAACTCAGTTCAGCATGGAAATATCATTGCAACAGCTTTTATTTAGCCAGAAATCAAGAGTGTAAGTTTTTATGCGCTTAAAAGCATTTTTCGGCCGAATGAACAAATATGCTTGTTTCTGCCAATTGTCGCAAAATACTGAAGGGAAAGTGGGTTTGCCTTCATATTTGACCCAGAACAACTCAGTTCAGCATGAAAATATCATTGCAACAGCTTTAATTTACTCAGAAATAAAGAGTGGAAGTTTTTCAGGCCAAATGAGCAAATATGCTTGTTTCTGCCAATTGCAGCAAAATACTGAAAGGAAAGTGGGTTTGCCTTCATATTTGAACCAGAACAACTCAATTCAGCATGGAAATGTCATTGCAACAGCTTTTTTTTTAGCCAGAAATCAAGAATGGAAGATTTTTATGCGCTTAAAAGCATTTTCAGGCGAAATAAGCTGATTTCTGCCAATTGTAGCAAAATAGTGAAAGGAAAGTGGGTTTGCCTTCATATTTGACCCAGAACAACTCAATTCAGCATGGAAATATCATTGCAACAGCTTTAATTTAGCCAGAAATCAAGATTGTAAGTTTTTATGCGCTTAAAAGCATTTTTCGGCCGAATAAACAAATATGCTTGTTTCTGCCAATTGTCGCAAAATACTAAAGGGAAAGTGGGTTTGCCTTCATATTTGACCCAGAACAACTCAGTTCAGCATGGAAATATCATTGCAACATCTTTTATTTAGCCAGAAATAAGGAGTTTAAGCTTTTATGCGCTTAAACGTATTTTCAGGCCGAATGAGCTGATTTCTGCCAATTGTAGCAAAATACGGAAAGGAAAGTGGGTTTGCCTTCATATTTGACCCAGAACAACTCAGTTAAGCATTTAAATATCATTACAACAGCTTTTATTTAGCCAGAAATCAAGATTGTAAGTTTTTATGCGCTTAAAAGCATTTTCAGGCCGAATGAGCACATATGCTTGTTTCTGCCAATTGCAGCAAAATACTGAAAGGAAAGTGGGTTTGCCTTAATATTTGACCCAGAATAACTCAGTTCAGCATGGAAATATCATTGCAACATCTTTTATTTAGCCAGAAATAAGGAGTTTAAGTTTTTATGAGCTTAAAAATATTTTCAGGCCGAATAAACTGATTTCTGCCAATTGTAGCAAAATACTGAAAGGAAAATGGGTTTGCCTTCATATTTGACCCAGAACAACTCAGTTCAGCATGGAAATTTTATTGCAACAGCTTTTATTTAGCCAGAAATCAAGAGTGGAAGTTTTTATGCGCTTAAAAGCATTTTCAGGCCAAATGAGCTGATTTCTGCCAATTGCAGCAAAATACTGAAGGGAAAGTGGGTTTGCCTTCATCTTTGACCCAGAACAACTCAGTTCAGCATGGAAATGTCATTGCAACATCTTTTATTTAGCCAGAAATAAGGAGTTTAAGTTTTTATGCGCTTAAAAGCATTTTCAGGCCAAATAAGCTGATTTCGGCCAATTGCAGCAAAATACTGAAGGGAAAGTGGGTTTGCCTTCATATTTGACCCAGAACAACTCAGTTCAGCATGGAAATATTATTGCAACACCTTTTATTTAGCCAGAAATCAAGAGTGGAATTTTTTTAGGCCGAATGAGCAAATATGCTTGTTTCTGCCAATTGCAGCAAAATACTGAGGGGAAGGGGGTTTGCCTTCATATTTGACCCAGAACAACTCAGTTCAGCATGGAAATATCATTGCAACATCTTTTATTTAGCCAGAAATAAGGAGTGTAAGTTTTTATGCGCTTAAAAGCATTTTCAGGCCGAATGAGCTGATTTCTGCCAATTGTGGCAAAATACGGAAAGGAAAGTGGGTTTGCCTTCATATTTGACCCAGAACAACTCAGTTCAGCATTGAAATATCATTGCAACAGCTTTTGTTTAGCCAGAAAACAAGAGTGTAAGTTTTTATGCGCTTAAAAGCACTTTCAGGCCGAATGAGCTGATTTCTGCCAATTGTAGCAAAATACTGAAAGGAAAGTGGGTTTGCCTTCATATTTGACCCAGAACAACTCAGTTCAGCATTGAGATATCATTGCAACAGCTTTAATTTAGCCAGAAATAAAGAGTGGAAGTTTTTCATGCCGAATGAGCAAATATGCTTGTTTCTGCCAATTGCAGCAAAATACTGAAAGGAAAATGGGTTTGCCTTCATATTTGACCCAGAACAACTCAGTTCAGCATGGAAATATTATTGCAACAGCTTTTATTTAGCCAGAAATCAAGAGTGGAAGTTTTTATGCGCTTAAAAGCATTTTCAGGCCAAATGAGCTGATTTCTGCCAATTGCAGCAAAATACTGAAGGGAGGGTGGGTTTGCCTTCATATTTGACCCAGAACAACTCAATTCAGCATGGAAATATCATTGCAACAGCTTTTATTTAGCCAGAAATCAAGAGTGGAAGTTTTTATGCGCTTAAAAGCATTTTCAGGCCAAATGAGCTGATTTCTGCCAATTACAGCAAAATACTGAAGGGAAAGTGGGTTTGCCTTCATCTTTCACCCAGAACAACTCAGTTCAGCATTTAAATATTATTGCAAAAGCTTTTATTTAGCCAGAAATCAAGAGTGTAAGTTTTTATACGCTTAAAAGCATTTTCAGGCCGAATGAGCTGATTTATGCCAATTGTAGCAAAATACTGAAAGGAAAGTGGGCTTGTGTAACCCACTCGAGTAATACACCTCCCTCTAGGTTCGAAAGGAGGCAAGCGTCAGTGCAACAATCACTAAACATGAGACATCAATGAATTTACCAACTGGAACTTTAGTTTAACTTATATACATATACAACAATACAATGACAAAATATATTTACAGAAAATAAAATTTGGGCCCTTTAACCAAAAAAACAATAGTCCTTAATAGTGTTTTTTTTTCAATTAGTGATCACTTTGTTAAATTTAGAATGTTCTCCTTTTGAAGGTTTTCCAAAGTAGTCTTCTAATAAAATCAAGTCAAAGTCTGTGAGTTAGTCTGTTGGTAGATTTCAGTATGAAGTCTGACCTGTCAGTTCTGATGGATCACTATTTTCTGGGTTGCACCCTTGTGGGATGTTCAACTGTGTATTGCTCCACTGTCTGGAGCAATCCTACCATACGCAGACCACTTATCCAACTATCCAGCGGCCGTGAGGGTGCTGGGTTCCTGAAGATCCAATGGGAGGCTCGCCATCTATGGAATCTCTAGGTATTCTTTGCTGGAATTTCCAGATGGTTCTCACTCCAATAAAAAAACCTGACCTGCATTTATAAACAGGCTCATAATTTCCGTTCTGCTTCTTACATATTTTATATGTACATACATACATACATACATACATGTACATACACATTCAAAATTCAGATTTATAATGAAATTAATTTCATGCTCCTTGAACAATGTAAATTAGCGACAATAATTGCAAATACTCAACATCATCATTAGAGAGGAATATTTTACTGAATTTCTTAGATAGTATTTATTAATATTATCAAAACACTCTTTACTCTTCAGTAACTCCCAAATGATTAACATCGGTACAGCACGACGCCAAAACATTAAATCAATGCTTGATTAGCAAAATAAGTAACTAATAACTAATCATGCACGGAGCATTAGCAACCCATGGTGAGGAGCTAGCTTACCGAGACAAAAGAAGTTTTCATTAACCCGATGACAACGGGCTCCTGACGTTTGGCAGCTTCTAAATGAAAACTCTCCTCTTTCCTATTCCTTTTCTTAGGATTTTCGGATTCCAATAATTCCTTTTTTTTTTCAATATCATTAACACTTCCCCTACTCAACAAAGTACGTGAGCCATGCTCGCTTCTCTCTCTCGTGCCTGCGCTCTCTCGTGTGTGCGCTTTCTCTCGTGTGTGCCCTCTCTCGGACGGAAACTGCACTGTAAAACTTCCGGTCATAAAAATAAATTAACTTGCCATAAATAAATTTTGATGGTAACATAAACTAAGAACAAACATCAACATGAAGTTGATTTTTGAATGAACATTTTGTTCTACCTATTTATATTTTAACCCTACCTGTGCAACCGGGTTACACCCTCCCCCTCTGAACTGACATGAGTCCCTTCATGTCTTTCTTTCATAAGGACATTGGCTATCAAATGTCTCAACTAAAGCTCTGTTAAATCCATCTAGGATGGTCTGAGCAAAAGAAATTAAAGGATTTCCTAACTGGGAGTAAGTAAACTTTCCGGGTGCTTTCCTGAGACGTTCAGACCTACGTAATGTAACACTAGGTGTTTCCATATTGGAACTATCTGACCTTTCTACATCAACATGACCACTAGCCCTAGTCGGCTGGCTACCATCCTCCCTGGAATCATTGACAAATGGTGATAAACTTGGCAAAAAGTGATTCTCTCTCTCAGTTTGATCCTCTTGCATGCTTTCAATTTCTCCTGCTCCTGCTGCTATTATGTCGTCTGACCACAATATACTTGAGGATTCCAACTGCCTCTCCTCTTCTTCCATTTGTGGTTCATCTTTTCCTTTTCCTGACAATGACGCAACAGGTACATCCCTTACAGTATTTGCCATTGGTTGATCAGTTTTATTTTGTCTTTCCATTTCAGTTATGTCTTTCTCTGTTCCATTAATAGGCATGAGATCATAGTTAGACTCCTCCCTTAAAGGGTAGTTTTCGGCACGTTCAAAGTTGTTCAAATCAGTGTCAAGTAAGTTGTTAATTGTGTTTGAGATTTCCTCCCTTGGTGAGTTTGACATGTTAGCCATAAGTGATTCAGATAGGTTAACAGTTATCTCTCCTCGTTCTTTTTTTTTTGTTTGATCCTGTTCTTCATGTGAAAGATCTGTTTGGGTATCTGCTCCACTGATTGTAGTAGCAAATCCCTGCTTTGGAACCACACTAAAAGGCTCAAGAACTTTTGTCTTTGTCTCAATGATTTTCATGGGATAGAACAAAGGATCATCAGTGTCCTCATCATCTGAGTACAGAGGATTTTCATCCAATTGAGTATGACACTGTTGCCTTGTTCTAGGTTTTCTAGGTGGTGATGTCTTTACAGGTTCCTCCTCTACTTCAGAGAGAAATCCAATAGAGAGCAACAGATCTCTATGAAGTGTACGCACAGGCCCCTCCTGACCCTCAGGACACACCGTGTAGACGGGCAAGTCTCCTGCTCTCTTTTGAACAATATACACAGTTGATTCCCATCGGTCGGCGAGCTTGTGCTTGCCGCGAAGACGAAGATTTCGCACCAGAACTCTATCTCCTATCTCAAGAGTAGACTCTCTCACTCGCATGTCAAATCTTCGCTTGTTCTTGTCAGCTACTTTCTTCGCATTAGCTGCCGCAAGTTGGTAACTTTCAGTCAGATAAGATTTAAGCCTTTTCACATATTGTGAATGGGGTATGACTGAGCTTTCATTAACTGGCAACCCGAAAGCAATGTCGATGGGCAGTCTTGGCTGTCGCCCAAACATAAGCTCATAGGGTGTAAAACCAGTTACTTCGTTTTTCGTGCAATTGTATGCATGAGTGAGAGGCTTCACATACTCACGCCACTTGGTCTTCTCTTGCTCTTTTAGAGTACCCAGCATGCTCAGCAACGTACGATTATATCGTTCCACTGGATTCCCTCTGGGATGATAGGGACTTGTTCTGATTTTTCTTATCCCAACTAGACTACAAAGCTCTTTGATGATTTGTGACTCAAAATCACGACCTTGGTCACTATGAAGGCGTTCTGGGAATCCGTAGTGAACAAGAAACTGCTCCCAAAGGCATCGAGCTACTGTGGTGGCCTTTTGGTCTTTTGTAGGAATGGCAACGGCATATTTAGTGAAGTGGTCTGTAATAACCAGAATATCCTTTGTGTTATGGCTGTCTGGTTCCAGAGACAAAAAATCCATACAGACCAATTCCATCGGTCTGCTGGTATGAATACTGACCAAAGGCGCAGCCTTTTCTGGCTGGCTCTTTCTTTTCACACATCTTGCACAGCCTTTCACTTTCAACTCAACATCAGATGCCAATTTCGGCCAATAAAACCTTAGTCTGGCTAACTCAAGAGTGCGTTCCATTCCCATGTGACCCATTTCGTCATGAAGGCTGGTGAGTACTGACTGCCTTAACACCTGTGGGAGGACAAGCTGATACATTAGCTGATCATTACATTGTCGCTTTCTGTATAACAGACCATTCTTCAGTTCAAAGCGGCTCATCTCCTTGAGCATCAGTCGTAGCCCAATGGGCTCTTGCTTCGAACTGGTAGACTTTGATTCACCTGCCTCAATCAACTTAATAACAGCACTGATCTCAGGATCTGCTCTCTGTAGTTTGGCTAATTCTGTGCTACTGTACTTGGGGATTGTGGAGAGACCATTAGATGAACCTTCCTTCTCAAACACAGCTGGAACTGCATCAGGATGAACAGCAAGCGACTCTATGAGACATGGAGCTGGTGAAAGTTCATCTTGTGCCACTGTATGATACTGACAAGTCACCTTGACCACTTCTGCCGGAGCTAGATGATAAGAAGTAAACTCACGTATTCTTAAGCTTTCCTCTTGAGACTGGCTGTCACTGGTCAACTGTCCATGTGGCCTTCTTGAAAGACCATCTGCATCCTGGTTTTGCTTGCCTGCTCTGTACTTGATGTCAAACGTGAAGGTGGACAGGGCTGCTAACCAGCGGTAACCAGTAGCATCCAATTTGGCAGTGGTGAGTATATACCTGAGTGGATTGTTATCGGTGACAACAGTGAAGGTGTTTCCATACAAGTAATCGTGAAATTTCTCAGTGACTGCCCATTTTAAGGCAAGGAATTCCAGCTTATGTGCTGGATATCGAGCTTCACTGTGTGACAGACCTCTACTTGCGTAGGCAATAACTCGACTTTGCCCATCATGCTCCTGGTACAATGCCGCCCCAAGTCCAGTTGTACTAGCATCTGTGTGCAATATATATGGCAGTTTCGGATTAGCAAAACCCAGAACTGGGGATGAGGTAAGCTTTTCAATGATTTTCTCAAAGGACTCTTGACAGACTGGTGTCCATCTTTCCCCAAATGGGTCTTTGGGGTTGTAATACATGTCTGTCTTGTTTACCCTAGCTCCCTTCCGGTTTGGTGGGTAACCTGCTGTGAGCTTTGTTAAAGGCTTTACGATCTTAGAATAATCTTGTACAAATCTCCGATAATACCCAGAAAAACCAAGAAAAGATTTTAGCTCCTTTAAGGTCTGAGGTCTCGGCCAGGTCTTGAGTGCTTCAATCTTCTGAGGATCTGTTTCCACGCCATTCCGAGACACAATGTGCCCCAGATAGCGGACTGATGTTTGGGCAAATCGACATTTCTCTGGTGATAGTTTTAACCCATTGTCTCTCAAGCGGTCCAAAACATTGGTCAGCCGAACTTCGTGCTCCTCCAAAGTTTTGGAGAAAACTATAAGATCGTCGATGAAGACAAGCACTTCGCGCAAATGCATATCACCCATGCACTTCTCCATCAAACGCTGGAATGTGCTTGGTGCATTTGTTATCCCTTGCGGCATACGGTTCCACTCCCAAAATCCCAATGGACACACAAAGGCTGTTTTCGGCTTGTCACTCTCTTCCATCTCAATCTGATAGTATCCGGATTTTAGATCCATAACCGAAAACCACTGAGATCCATTCATTGCAGAGAATGACTCTTCGAGGTTAGGCAATGCATAAGCATCTTTAATCGTCTGCATGTTTAGCCTCCTGTAATCCACGCACAATCGAACATCACCATTCTTTTTCCTAACTATCACGATGGGTGATGAGAATGGGGATTCTGATTCACGGATTATCCCAGCATCAAGAAGAGTCTGAAGATGACGCCTTACAGCATCATAGTCCTGTGGGTGTATAGGACGTGGCCGATGCTTAAAAGGAGTTTCATCTTTCAGTTTGATGCTGTGTTTGGTTTTTGTGGCATGACCAAAATCAAGATCATGATGAGAGAAGACATCGGAGTAGGCATTCAATCTCTGTGTTATTCTGTTTTTCCACTCTTCGGAGAGTGGGGAATCACCAAAGTCAAACTTTAACTCTGATCCTTTGTCAAACTGTTGGCATTGAGAGCTAGCCTCTGATTGTGGACTAGAGCAGCTAGCTGTTTCGGGTTGGCAAGAGGGACTAGTTTCTTGAAGCTGATTGGTAGTGGTCTTCTGAGTTGGAGTTATTTTATAAGGAACACTGAGCTCAGCAATGACACAATTTCTTGGTAGAACAACATCATGGCTGGTTTCATTTCTTAAAACAACTGGGACCTTGTAAGGAAGACATGTCGGAATGGTTATGAGACAGCAGTCGATGAAAACGCCACCTGGCAATGAGGAAACAGAAGGCTGTTCCAATAATGCCCATTTCTCATTGTTCATAGCACCGACATTAACAGAACCCTCAAGGACAACTCTCTGACCTGCAGGAATGACATCTGGATTACAGCTGTTGAGCTTGACCAAACCAAGTCGACCAGAGCTCTGTCTATGCCTGAGCTGTAATGTTTTCAGGACCTGAAGGTACCCACAGTAAAAATTAGGACGCCATGATATATTGTCACAGACCTGTTCATAGAGAGGGTCAAGAGTGTTTGTCCCAATTAGAATGGGGATGCTGCTGTTAGAGCGAACATCTGACACTATTAGGGCAAGAGTTTGAATTTCAGGTTCGGAAGGAATAAACTCTTTCGGAAATTTAATAGTTATTTGTACATAACCTGTGTATGGAACACACTGACCATTTGCCCCCTCAACCTCGAGTATGTCACTCACTGGCTGAATGGCGTGATCTGACAGATACATGTCATAGAAGGACTGAGACACAGTTGTAACTTGTGACCCTGTATCTAGCAAAGAATTGCAATCTACTCCATTTACTTTGATGTTTGCAGTGCTCTTGCTTCCAACAAGACCCTTGGGGAATTTCTTTGTTTGTGTAGTAATGTGCTCTTTTAGCGATGCTCTTATTTTTTCTTTGCCTTTTTGGGTGGGACTCATTTTTTCACCACTTCCTATTTGTCCCTCAATAGGAATGGCTGCTAGTTTAATGTAGCAGTGTCATCGGTTATGTTGTCCTTCTCCCAGATGTGTTGCTTTTCTTTAAGCTCTTTTCTCTTGGCCTCCACTAGTGTGGGGTTGGGAGGATTGCTGCAGCCACCTGCCATATGTCCATCCTCTCCACACTGAAAGCAATACCAAGGTTTGGGTCTTTTAACTGTAGTGCCTGGCTTAGCTGCTGGCCACTTCTCATCTCCTGATTTAACTTTTGGTTTCTCTTTCTTCTTTACGGTCTCTTCTTTTTTTGAATTTCTTCCCTGCATTTGGGCAAGGGCTGAAATCTGAGCTTGGAGATCAGCTATTTGTTTCTGAATTTGCTCTAGAGCTGAGGGTGGAGTACTGACTGAAACAGGGAAGTCGTATTCAGCACCATCAGTGAAACGAACATTGTGTGCATGTGATTGAGCCTTCGTTTTGGTAAACCCTAGATGTTGCTTCATCCTGTTAGCTTTGGTTTCCAGCTTGTCTTCTTCTGTGCGCAGTAGTAACAACAACTCCGAAAAGGTAGGTGGGTCATCTCTCTTTTGTTCAAGCTGGAGTGCAGTAATCAAACTGTTATTCCAACAACCTCTACAGAATTGTTTTAAGAGTTGTTTGTCTGCATCTCTCTCTGAGATGGTATTTGTTTTAACAACCTTGTTCAAAGCGGTCTGCAATCTGCGGAGGTAGTCGGATGGCTTCTCACCAGTATTCTGATTGATATTTAGGAACTTTGCAAACAACTCATCCCTATCTTCAACTGTGGCATATGCTGAATCAAGTAGGTCTAAATAAGCTTTTGGGGTGGAATGTGGGCCTAATGATCTCAACACACTAGAAGCAGGGGGTAGTAGGCTGTCTACAATTTTCCTCACTAGTTGTGAACTTGCTATGGTGGGATCAGCTATGTAGAACTCAATACTACACCTCCAGGTCTCATAATCAACCTCAAAATTTGGGCAAGGTACTCTCCCTGAAAACGGCCTGAGCTTAACTGACGAGTGTAGTTGTGAGATTGGGTCTGTGCTTTTGACAATATGCTCCACAACCACTCTTTGTACTTCAGGTGGGCTAAGATGGTCAGAGGACAGCCTCAGGTTGGGTATTGACTCACCTATACCTAGAGTAGCAGCTGCAGTCACTTTAGCAGAATGACTGGACTCATAGGAAAACGGCTCAGATTCCACTAGCATTTCATCTTTCTTGAATTTGCTTGCAGAGGGGGAAACTACGACCATTTTACCAGGTGATACTACTGGGGCTGCTCCCCGAATTGTCTCTGGCTCATCTTCGAGACCCCCCTCCCCTACAAAATCAGTTACTCTGGCTAATTCATCTCTCAAGATATGCTCAAATGACTTGCCGCTCCTTTTAGCCATACTTTTAAGTTGTGACAAAAATTCCTGCGTAATGCCTGCACCCTTTTCACAAGAATACACATTAGCAAGAAGTTCAACATGGTGAACAATCTCTGGATTTTCATGGCAAGGCCTATTCATAGGCAGAACACTTTCGAGTGCTTTGACAGCTGAGCCAAATTCAAATTCCACAACGACACAGTTTTGAGATTCAGAACTAACCTCTGAACTTTTAATTATCCTGGCAATAGACCCATATTGTTTCAAATAATCAAAAATCTCCTCATCTGCTGTTGTATGAGACAAACCTGATATGATAAGGGAATTCGGGACCTTTATGTTTTCTGTCTCAATGCCCTCCATTGTACCCATTGTAGTCAAAGATTTGCTTCCAATTAAAAACAAAAAAATTTCAATACATCTGCAAAATACAGTACGAATCTACACTATGAAGCTGAATGAACAAATAATCCAATATGTAAAACTTGTTTAGGATTGACACACTGGCCGCAAGGCTCCTGGCTGGCTCGCCAAGTTTTACCGTGTAACCCACTCGAGTAATACACCTCCCTCTAGGTTCGAAAGGAGGCAAGCGTCAGTGCAACAATCACTAAACATGAGACATCAATGAATTTACCAACTGGAACTTTAGTTTAACTTATATACATATACAACAATACAATGACAAAATATATTTACAGAAAATAAAATTTGGGCCCTTTAACCAAAAAAACAATAGTCCTTAATAGTGTTTTTTTTTTCAATTAGTGATCACTTTGTTAAATTTAGAATGTTCTCCTTTTGAAGGTTTTCCAAAGTAGTCTTCTAATAAAATCAAGTCAAAGTCTGTGAGTTAGTCTGTTGGTAGATTTCAGTATGAAGTCTGACCTGTCAGTTCTGATGGATCACTATTTTCTGGGTTGCACCCTTGTGGGATGTTCAACTGTGTATTGCTCCACTGTCTGGAGCAATCCTACCATACGCAGACCACTTATCCAACTATCCAGCGGCCGTGAGGGTGCTGGGTTCCTGAAGATCCAATGGGAGGCTCGCCATCTATGGAATCTCTAGGTATTCTTTGCTGGAATTTCCAGATGGTTCTCACTCCAATAAAAAAACCTGACCTGCATTTATAAACAGGCTCATAATTTCCGTTCTGCTTCTTACATATTTTACATGTACATACATACATACATACATACATGTACATACACATTCAAAATTCAGATTTATAATGAAATTAATTTCATGCTCCTTGAACAATGTAAATTAGCGACAATAATTGCAAATACTCAACATCATCATTAGAGAGGAATATTTTACTGAATTTCTTAGATAGTATTTATTAATATTATCAAAACACTCTTTACTCTTCAGTAACTCCCAAATGATTAACATCGGTACAGCACGACGCCAAAACATTAAATCAATGCTTGATTAGCAAAATAAGTAACTAATAACTAATCATGCACGGAGCATTAGCAACCCATGGTGAGGAGCTAGCTTACCGAGACAAAAGAAGTTTTCATTAACCCGATGACAACGGGCTCCTGACGTTTGGCAGCTTCTAAATGAAAACTCTCCTCTTTCCTATTCCTTTTCTTAGGATTTTCGGATTCCAATAATTCCTTTTTTTTTTCAATATCATTAACACTTCCCCTACTCAACAAAGTACGTGAGCCATGCTCGCTTCTCTCTCTCGTGCCTGCGCTCTCTCGTGTGTGCGCTTTCTCTCGTGTGTGCCCTCTCTCGGACGGAAACTGCACTGTAAAACTTCCGGTCATAAAAATAAATTAACTTGCCATAAATAAATTTTGATGGTAACATAAACTAAGAACAAACATCAACATGAAGTTGATTTTTGAATGAACATTTTGTTCTACCTATTTATATTTTAACCCTACCTGTGCAACCGGGTTACACCCTCCCCCTCTGAACTGACATGAGTCCCTTCATGTCTTTCTTTCATAAGGACATTGGCTATCAAATGTCTCAACTAAAGCTCTGTTAAATCCATCTAGGATGGTCTGAGCAAAAGAAATTAAAGGATTTCCTAACTGGGAGTAAGTAAACTTTCCGGGTGCTTTCCTGAGACGTTCAGACCTACGTAATGTAACACTAGGTGTTTCCATATTGGAACTATCTGACCTTTCTACATCAACATGACCACTAGCCCTAGTCGGCTGGCTACCATCCTCCCTGGAATCATTGACAAATGGTGATAAACTTGGCAAAAAGTGATTCTCTCTCTCAGTTTGATCCTCTTGCATGCTTTCAATTTCTCCTGCTCCTGCTGCTATTATGTCGTCTGACCACAATATACTTGAGGATTCCAACTGCCTCTCCTCTTCTTCCATTTGTGGTTCATCTTTTCCTTTTCCTGACAATGACGCAACAGGTACATCCCTTACAGTATTTGCCATTGGTTGATCAGTTTTATTTTGTCTTTCCATTTCAGTTATGTCTTTCTCTGTTCCATTAATAGGCATGAGATCATAGTTAGACTCCTCCCTTAAAGGGTAGTTTTCGGCACGTTCAAAGTTGTTCAAATCAGTGTCAAGTAAGTTGTTAATTGTGTTTGAGATTTCCTCCCTTGGTGAGTTTGACATGTTAGCCATAAGTGATTCAGATAGGTTAACAGTTATCTCTCCTCGTTCTTTTTTTTTTGTTTGATCCTGTTCTTCATGTGAAAGATCTGTTTGGGTATCTGCTCCACTGATTGTAGTAGCAAATCCCTGCTTTGGAACCACACTAAAAGGCTCAAGAACTTTTGTCTTTGTCTCAATGATTTTCATGGGATAGAACAAAGGATCATCAGTGTCCTCATCATCTGAGTACAGAGGATTTTCATCCAATTGAGTATGACACTGTTGCCTTGTTCTAGGTTTTCTAGGTGGTGATGTCTTTACAGGTTCCTCCTCTACTTCAGAGAGAAATCCAATAGAGAGCAACAGATCTCTATGAAGTGTACGCACAGGCCCCTCCTGACCCTCAGGACACACCGTGTAGACGGGCAAGTCTCCTGCTCTCTTTTGAACAATATACACAGTTGATTCCCATCGGTCGGCGAGCTTGTGCTTGCCGCGAAGACGAAGATTTCGCACCAGAACTCTATCTCCTATCTCAAGAGTAGACTCTCTCACTCGCATGTCAAATCTTCGCTTGTTCTTGTCAGCTACTTTCTTCGCATTAGCTGCCGCAAGTTGGTAACTTTCAGTCAGATAAGATTTAAGCCTTTTCACATATTGTGAATGGGGTATGACTGAGCTTTCATTAACTGGCAACCCGAAAGCAATGTCGATGGGCAGTCTTGGCTGTCGCCCAAACATAAGCTCATAGGGTGTAAAACCAGTTACTTCGTTTTTCGTGCAATTGTATGCATGAGTGAGAGGCTTCACATACTCACGCCACTTGGTCTTCTCTTGCTCTTTTAGAGTACCCAGCATGCTCAGCAACGTACGATTATATCGTTCCACTGGATTCCCTCTGGGATGATAGGGACTTGTTCTGATTTTTCTTATCCCAACTAGACTACAAAGCTCTTTGATGATTTGTGACTCAAAATCACGACCTTGGTCACTATGAAGGCGTTCTGGGAATCCGTAGTGAACAAGAAACTGCTCCCAAAGGCATCGAGCTACTGTGGTGGCCTTTTGGTCTTTTGTAGGAATGGCAACGGCATATTTAGTGAAGTGGTCTGTAATAACCAGAATATCCTTTGTGTTATGGCTGTCTGGTTCCAGAGACAAAAAATCCATACAGACCAATTCCATCGGTCTGCTGGTATGAATACTGACCAAAGGCGCAGCCTTTTCTGGCTGGCTCTTTCTTTTCACACATCTTGCACAGCCTTTCACTTTCAACTCAACATCAGATGCCAATTTCGGCCAATAAAACCTTAGTCTGGCTAACTCAAGAGTGCGTTCCATTCCCATGTGACCCATTTCGTCATGAAGGCTGGTGAGTACTGACTGCCTTAACACCTGTGGGAGGACAAGCTGATACATTAGCTGATCATTACATTGTCGCTTTCTGTATAACAGACCATTCTTCAGTTCAAAGCGGCTCATCTCCTTGAGCATCAGTCGTAGCCCAATGGGCTCTTGCTTCGAACTGGTAGACTTTGATTCACCTGCCTCAATCAACTTAATAACAGCACTGATCTCAGGATCTGCTCTCTGTAGTTTGGCTAATTCTGTGCTACTGTACTTGGGGATTGTGGAGAGACCATTAGATGAACCTTCCTTCTCAAACACAGCTGGAACTGCATCAGGATGAACAGCAAGCGACTCTATGAGACATGGAGCTGGTGAAAGTTCATCTTGTGCCACTGTATGATACTGACAAGTCACCTTGACCACTTCTGCCGGAGCTAGATGATAAGAAGTAAACTCACGTATTCTTAAGCTTTCCTCTTGAGACTGGCTGTCACTGGTCAACTGTCCATGTGGCCTTCTTGAAAGACCATCTGCATCCTGGTTTTGCTTGCCTGCTCTGTACTTGATGTCAAACGTGAAGGTGGACAGGGCTGCTAACCAGCGGTAACCAGTAGCATCCAATTTGGCAGTGGTGAGTATATACCTGAGTGGATTGTTATCGGTGACAACAGTGAAGGTGTTTCCATACAAGTAATCGTGAAATTTCTCAGTGACTGCCCATTTTAAGGCAAGGAATTCCAGCTTATGTGCTGGATATCGAGCTTCACTGTGTGACAGACCTCTACTTGCGTAGGCAATAACTCGACTTTGCCCATCATGCTCCTGGTACAATGCCGCCCCAAGTCCAGTTGTACTAGCATCTGTGTGCAATATATATGGCAGTTTCGGATTAGCAAAACCCAGAACTGGGGATGAGGTAAGCTTTTCAATGATTTTCTCAAAGGACTCTTGACAGACTGGTGTCCATCTTTCCCCAAATGGGTCTTTGGGGTTGTAATACATGTCTGTCTTGTTTACCCTAGCTCCCTTCCGGTTTGGTGGGTAACCTGCTGTGAGCTTTGTTAAAGGCTTTACGATCTTAGAATAATCTTGTACAAATCTCCGATAATACCCAGAAAAACCAAGAAAAGATTTTAGCTCCTTTAAGGTCTGAGGTCTCGGCCAGGTCTTGAGTGCTTCAATCTTCTGAGGATCTGTTTCCACGCCATTCCGAGACACAATGTGCCCCAGATAGCGGACTGATGTTTGGGCAAATCGACATTTCTCTGGTGATAGTTTTAACCCATTGTCTCTCAAGCGGTCCAAAACATTGGTCAGCCGAACTTCGTGCTCCTCCAAAGTTTTGGAGAAAACTATAAGATCGTCGATGAAGACAAGCACTTCGCGCAAATGCATATCACCCATGCACTTCTCCATCAAACGCTGGAATGTGCTTGGTGCATTTGTTATCCCTTGCGGCATACGGTTCCACTCCCAAAATCCCAATGGACACACAAAGGCTGTTTTCGGCTTGTCACTCTCTTCCATCTCAATCTGATAGTATCCGGATTTTAGATCCATAACCGAAAACCACTGAGATCCATTCATTGCAGAGAATGACTCTTCGAGGTTAGGCAATGCATAAGCATCTTTAATCGTCTGCATGTTTAGCCTCCTGTAATCCACGCACAATCGAACATCACCATTCTTTTTCCTAACTATCACGATGGGTGATGAGAATGGGGATTCTGATTCACGGATTATCCCAGCATCAAGAAGAGTCTGAAGATGACGCCTTACAGCATCATAGTCCTGTGGGTGTATAGGACGTGGCCGATGCTTAAAAGGAGTTTCATCTTTCAGTTTGATGCTGTGTTTGGTTTTTGTGGCATGACCAAAATCAAGATCATGATGAGAGAAGACATCGGAGTAGGCATTCAATCTCTGTGTTATTCTGTTTTTCCACTCTTCGGAGAGTGGGGAATCACCAAAGTCAAACTTTAACTCTGATCCTTTGTCAAACTGTTGGCATTGAGAGCTAGCCTCTGATTGTGGACTAGAGCAGCTAGCTGTTTCGGGTTGGCAAGAGGGACTAGTTTCTTGAAGCTGATTGGTAGTGGTCTTCTGAGTTGGAGTTATTTTATAAGGAACACTGAGCTCAGCAATGACACAATTTCTTGGTAGAACAACATCATGGCTGGTTTCATTTCTTAAAACAACTGGGACCTTGTAAGGAAGACATGTCGGAATGGTTATGAGACAGCAGTCGATGAAAACGCCACCTGGCAATGAGGAAACAGAAGGCTGTTCCAATAATGCCCATTTCTCATTGTTCATAGCACCGACATTAACAGAACCCTCAAGGACAACTCTCTGACCTGCAGGAATGACATCTGGATTACAGCTGTTGAGCTTGACCAAACCAAGTCGACCAGAGCTCTGTCTATGCCTGAGCTGTAATGTTTTCAGGACCTGAAGGTACCCACAGTAAAAATTAGGACGCCATGATATATTGTCACAGACCTGTTCATAGAGAGGGTCAAGAGTGTTTGTCCCAATTAGAATGGGGATGCTGCTGTTAGAGCGAACATCTGACACTATTAGGGCAAGAGTTTGAATTTCAGGTTCGGAAGGAATAAACTCTTTCGGAAATTTAATAGTTATTTGTACATAACCTGTGTATGGAACACACTGACCATTTGCCCCCTCAACCTCGAGTATGTCACTCACTGGCTGAATGGCGTGATCTGACAGATACATGTCATAGAAGGACTGAGACACAGTTGTAACTTGTGACCCTGTATCTAGCAAAGAATTGCAATCTACTCCATTTACTTTGATGTTTGCAGTGCTCTTGCTTCCAACAAGACCCTTGGGGAATTTCTTTGTTTGTGTAGTAATGTGCTCTTTTAGCGATGCTCTTATTTTTTCTTTGCCTTTTTGGGTGGGACTCATTTTTTCACCACTTCCTATTTGTCCCTCAATAGGAATGGCTGCTAGTTTAATGTAGCAGTGTCATCGGTTATGTTGTCCTTCTCCCAGATGTGTTGCTTTTCTTTAAGCTCTTTTCTCTTGGCCTCCACTAGTGTGGGGTTGGGAGGATTGCTGCAGCCACCTGCCATATGTCCATCCTCTCCACACTGAAAGCAATACCAAGGTTTGGGTCTTTTAACTGTAGTGCCTGGCTTAGCTGCTGGCCACTTCTCATCTCCTGATTTAACTTTTGGTTTCTCTTTCTTCTTTACGGTCTCTTCTTTTTTTGAATTTCTTCCCTGCATTTGGGCAAGGGCTGAAATCTGAGCTTGGAGATCAGCTATTTGTTTCTGAATTTGCTCTAGAGCTGAGGGTGGAGTACTGACTGAAACAGGGAAGTCGTATTCAGCACCATCAGTGAAACGAACATTGTGTGCATGTGATTGAGCCTTCGTTTTGGTAAACCCTAGATGTTGCTTCATCCTGTTAGCTTTGGTTTCCAGCTTGTCTTCTTCTGTGCGCAGTAGTAACAACAACTCCGAAAAGGTAGGTGGGTCATCTCTCTTTTGTTCAAGCTGGAGTGCAGTAATCAAACTGTTATTCCAACAACCTCTACAGAATTGTTTTAAGAGTTGTTTGTCTGCATCTCTCTCTGAGATGGTATTTGTTTTAACAACCTTGTTCAAAGCGGTCTGCAATCTGCGGAGGTAGTCGGATGGCTTCTCACCAGTATTCTGATTGATATTTAGGAACTTTGCAAACAACTCATCCCTATCTTCAACTGTGGCATATGCTGAATCAAGTAGGTCTAAATAAGCTTTTGGGGTGGAATGTGGGCCTAATGATCTCAACACACTAGAAGCAGGGGGTAGTAGGCTGTCTACAATTTTCCTCACTAGTTGTGAACTTGCTATGGTGGGATCAGCTATGTAGAACTCAATACTACACCTCCAGGTCTCATAATCAACCTCAAAATTTGGGCAAGGTACTCTCCCTGAAAACGGCCTGAGCTTAACTGACGAGTGTAGTTGTGAGATTGGGTCTGTGCTTTTGACAATATGCTCCACAACCACTCTTTGTACTTCAGGTGGGCTAAGATGGTCAGAGGACAGCCTCAGGTTGGGTATTGACTCACCTATACCTAGAGTAGCAGCTGCAGTCACTTTAGCAGAATGACTGGACTCATAGGAAAACGGCTCAGATTCCACTAGCATTTCATCTTTCTTGAATTTGCTTGCAGAGGGGGAAACTACGACCATTTTACCAGGTGATACTACTGGGGCTGCTCCCCGAATTGTCTCTGGCTCATCTTCGAGACCCCCCTCCCCTACAAAATCAGTTACTCTGGCTAATTCATCTCTCAAGATATGCTCAAATGACTTGCCGCTCCTTTTAGCCATACTTTTAAGTTGTGACAAAAATTCCTGCGTAATGCCTGCACCCTTTTCACAAGAATACACATTAGCAAGAAGTTCAACATGGTGAACAATCTCTGGATTTTCATGGCAAGGCCTATTCATAGGCAGAACACTTTCGAGTGCTTTGACAGCTGAGCCAAATTCAAATTCCACAACGACACAGTTTTGAGATTCAGAACTAACCTCTGAACTTTTAATTATCCTGGCAATAGACCCATATTGTTTCAAATAATCAAAAATCTCCTCATCTGCTGTTGTATGAGACAAACCTGATATGATAAGGGAATTCGGGACCTTTATGTTTTCTGTCTCAATGCCCTCCATTGTACCCATTGTAGTCAAAGATTTGCTTCCAATTAAAAACAAAAAAATTTCAATACATCTGCAAAATACAGTACGAATCTACACTATGAAGCTGAATGAACAAATAATCCAATATGTAAAACTTGTTTAGGATTGACACACTGGCCGCAAGGCTCCTGGCTGGCTCGCCAAGTTTTACCGTGTAACCCACTCGAGTAATACACCTCCCTCTAGGTTCGAAAGGAGGCAAGCGTCAGTGCAACAATCACTAAACATGAGACATCAATGAATTTACCAACTGGAACTTTAGTTTAACTTATATACATATACAACAATACAATGACAAAATATATTTACAGAAAATAAAATTTGGGCCCTTTAACCAAAAAAACAATAGTCCTTAATAGTGTTTTTTTTTTCAATTAGTGATCACTTTGTTAAATTTAGAATGTTCTCCTTTTGAAGGTTTTCCAAAGTAGTCTTCTAATAAAATCAAGTCAAAGTCTGTGAGTTAGTCTGTTGGTAGATTTCAGTATGAAGTCTGACCTGTCAGTTCTGATGGATCACTATTTTCTGGGTTGCACCCTTGTGGGATGTTCAACTGTGTATTGCTCCACTGTCTGGAGCAATCCTACCATACGCAGACCACTTATCCAACTATCCAGCGGCCGTGAGGGTGCTGGGTTCCTGAAGATCCAATGGGAGGCTCGCCATCTATGGAATCTCTAGGTATTCTTTGCTGGAATTTCCAGATGGTTCTCACTCCAATAAAAAAACCTGACCTGCATTTATAAACAGGCTCATAATTTCCGTTCTGCTTCTTACATATTTTACATGTACATACATACATACATACATACATGTACATACACATTCAAAATTCAGATTTATAATGAAATTAATTTCATGCTCCTTGAACAATGTAAATTAGCGACAATAATTGCAAATACTCAACATCATCATTAGAGAGGAATATTTTACTGAATTTCTTAGATAGTATTTATTAATATTATCAAAACACTCTTTACTCTTCAGTAACTCCCAAATGATTAACATCGGTACAGCACGACGCCAAAACATTAAATCAATGCTTGATTAGCAAAATAAGTAACTAATAACTAATCATGCACGGAGCATTAGCAACCCATGGTGAGGAGCTAGCTTACCGAGACAAAAGAAGTTTTCATTAACCCGATGACAACGGGCTCCTGACGTTTGGCAGCTTCTAAATGAAAACTCTCCTCTTTCCTATTCCTTTTCTTAGGATTTTCGGATTCCAATAATTCCTTTTTTTTTTCAATATCATTAACACTTCCCCTACTCAACAAAGTACGTGAGCCATGCTCGCTTCTCTCTCTCGTGCCTGCGCTCTCTCGTGTGTGCGCTTTCTCTCGTGTGTGCCCTCTCTCGGACGGAAACTGCACTGTAAAACTTCCGGTCATAAAAATAAATTAACTTGCCATAAATAAATTTTGATGGTAACATAAACTAAGAACAAACATCAACATGAAGTTGATTTTTGAATGAACATTTTGTTCTACCTATTTATATTTTAACCCTACCTGTGCAACCGGGTTACACTTGCCTTCATATTTGACCCAGAACAACTCAGTTCAGCATGGAAATATCATTGCAACAGCTTTTAATTAGCCAGAAATCAAGAGTGGAAATTTATATGCGCTTAAAACCATTGTCAGGCCGAATGAGCTGATTTCTGCCAATTGTAGCAAAATACTGAAGGGAAAGTGGGTTTGCCTTCATATTTGACCCAGAACAACTCAGTTCAGCATGGAAATATTATTGCAACAGCTTTTATTTAGCAAGAAATCAAGAGTGGAAGTTTTTTAGGCCGAATGAGCAAATATGCTTGTTTCTGCCAATTGCAGCAAAATACTGAAGGGAAAGTGGGTTTGCCTTCATATTTGACCCAGAACAACTCAGTTCAGCATGGAAATATCATTGCAACAGCTTTTATTTAGCCAGAAATCAAGAGTGGAAGTTTTTATGCGCTTAAAACCATTTTCAGGCCGAATGAGCTGATTTCTGCCAATTGTAGCAAAATACTGAAAGGAAAGTGGGTTTGCCTTCATATTTGACCCAGAACAACTCAGTTCAGCATGGAAATATCATTGCAACAGCTTTTATTTAGTCAGCAATCAAGAGTGTAAGTTTTTATGCGCTTAAAAGCATTTTTCGGCCGAATGAACAAATATGCTTGTTTCTGCCAATTGTCGCAAAATACTGAAGGGAAAGTGGGTTTGCCTTCATATTTGACCCAGAACAACTCAGTTCAGCATGAAAATATCATTGCAACAGCTTTTATTTAGTCAGAAATCAAGATTGTAAGTTTTTATGCGCTTAAAAGCAATTTCAGGCCGAATGAGCTGATTTCTGCCAATTGTAGCAAAATACTGACGAGAAAGTGGGTTTGCCTTCATATTTGACCCAGAACAACTCAGTTCAGCATGGAAATATCATTGCAACATTTTTTATTTAGCCAGAAATAAGGAGTTTAAGTTTTTTTGCGCTTAAACGCATTTTCAGGCCGAATGAGCTGATTTCTGCCAATTGTAGCAAAATACGGAAAGGAAAGTGGGTTTGCCTTCATATTTGACCCAGAACAACTCAGTTCATAATTTAAATATCATTACAACAGCTTTTATTTAGCCAGAAATCAAGATTGTAAGTTTTTATGCGCTTAAAAGCATTTTCAGGCCGAATGAGCACATATGCTTGTTTCTGCCAATTGCAGCAAAATACTGAAAGGAAAGTCGGTTTGCCTTAATATTTGACCCAGAACAACTCAGTTCAGCATGGAAATATCATTGCAACAGCTTTTATTTAGCCAGAAATCAAGAGTGTAAGTTTTTATGCGCTTAAAAGCATTTTTCGGCCGAATGAACAAATATGCTTGTTTCTGCCAATTGTCGCAAAATACTGAAGGGAAAGTGGGTTTGCCTTCATATTTGACCCAGATCAACTCAGTTCAGCATGAAAATATCATTGCAACAGCTTTTATTTAGTCAGAAATCAAGATTGTAAGTTTTTATGCGCTTAAAAGCATTTTCAGGCCGAATGAGCACTTATGCTTGTTTCTGCCAATTGCAGCAAAATACTGAAAGGAAAGTGGGCTTGCCTTAATATTTGACCCAGAACAACTCAGGTCAGCATGGAAATATCATTGCAACAGCTTTAATTTACTCAGAAATAAAGAGTGGAAGTTTTTCAGGCCAAATGAGCAAATATGCTTGTTTCTGCCAATTGCAGCAAAATACTGAAAGGAAAATGGGTTTGCCTTGATATTTGACCCAGAACAACTCAGTTTAGCATTTAAATATCATTGCAACAGCTTTTATTTAGCCAGAAATCAAGAGTGGAAGATTTTTATGCGCTTAAAAGCATTTTCAGGCCGAATGAGCTGATTTCTGCCAATTGAAGGAAAATACTGAAAGGAAAGTGGGTTTGCCGTCATATTTGAACCAGAACAACTCAATTCAGCATTTAAATATCATTGCAACAGCTTTTATTTAGCCAGAAATCAAGAGTGGAAGATTTTTATGCGCTTAAAAGCATTTTCAGGCCGAATGAGCTGATTTCTGCCAATTGAAGGAAAATACTGAAAGGAAAGTGGGTTTGCCGTCATATTTGAACCAGAACAACTCAATTCAGCATGGAAATGTCATTGCAACAGCTTTTTTTTTAGCCAGAAATCAAGAGTGGAAGATTTTTATGCGCTTAAAAGCATTTTCAGGCGAAATAAGCTGATTTCTGCCAATTGTAGCAAAATACTGAAAGGAAAGTGGGTTTGCCTTCATCTTTAACCCAGAACAACTCAGTTCAGCATTTAAATATTATTGCAAAAGCTTTTATTTAGCCAGAAATCAAGAGTGTAAGTTTTTATATGCTTAAAAGCATTTTCAGGCCGAATGAGCTGATTTATGCCAATTGTAGCAAAATACTGAAAGGAAATTGGGCTTGCCTTCATATTTGACCCAGAACAACTCAGTTCAGCATGGAAATGTCATTGCAACATCTTTTATTTAGCCAGAAATAAGGAGTTTAAGTTTTTATGCGCTTAAAAGCATTTTCAGGCCAAATAAGCTGATTTCTGCCAATTGCAGCAAAATTCAATTCAATTCAATTCAACTTTATTTATATAGCGCCAATTTACAACAAAGTCATCTCAAGGCACTTTACAGAATAAAGTCCAGACTACACAAGTATGTAGAAGCAACCCAACAAATCCCCTTTGAGCAAGCCCTAGGCAACAGTGGAGAGGAAAAACTCCCTTTAATGGGAGAAACCTCCAGCAGAACCAGGCTCAGGGTGGGTGGCCATCTGCCTTGACCGGTTGGGGTGAGTGGAAAGTGGAGAAAGAAAAGAAAAGAGCAACGAAAAGCAACAACAAAACAACAAGAAAAGCAACAACAAAACAACAAAAAAGCAACAACAAAACAACAAAAAAGCAACAACAAAGCATCGTACAGGTTGTAGGATATAGAATTAATGGTATACAGTGGTGACAAGTAAATGTATAGAGAAAAGCTAGTTCAGGTTGAGTGAGTAGTTTAACTATAAGCTTTATCAAAAAGGAAGGTTTTAAGCCTAGTCTTAAAAGTAGAGAGGGTGTCTGCTCCCCGAATTTGGATTGGAAGCTGGTTCCACAGGAGAGGAGCTTGATAGCTAAAGGCTCTGCCTCCCATTCTACTTTTGCAAACTCTGGGAACCACAAGTAGGCCTGTATTTTGGGATCGAAGTGGTCTAATCGGGCGATACAGAACTATGAGATCTTTTAAATATGATGGAGCTTGACCATTAAGAGCTTTGTATGTAAGGAGGAGGGTTTTGAACTCTATTCTAGATTTTATGGGAAGCCAATGAAGAGAAGCTAGTGAAGGTGAAATATGATCTCTCTTTCCTAATCCAGTCAGCACTCTTGCTGCAGCATTTTGGATTAATTGAAGGCTTTTTAGGGAGTTATTAGGACACCCCAGAAGTAGGGAATTACAGTAGTCCAACCTAGAAGTAACAAATGCATGGACCAGTTTTTCGGCATCACTTTGAGACAGGATGCTTCTAATTTTAGCAATGTTCCGTAGGTGGAAGAAGGCTGTTCTAGAGATTTGTCTTATATGTGACGTAAATGCCAAATCCTGGTCAAAAATAACTCCAAGTTTCCTCACCGCAGTACTGGAGGCCAAAGTTATGTCATCTAAAGTAACTATATTGTTAGACAGCATATTTCTCATGTTTTTAGGCCCAAAGAGGATGATTTCAGTTTTGTCTGAATTTAGAAGTAGGAAATTGTAGGACATCCAGGTCTTTATGTCTTTTAGACATGCTTCAAGTTTGACTAATTGGTTAGTATCTTCTGGTTGCACAGATAAATAGAGCTGGGTATCATCTGCATAGCAGTGGAAGTTTATGGAATGTTTCCTAATAATTTTGCCTAAAGGTGACATGTACAGATTAAAAAGTATTGGTCCTAACACAGAGCCCTGTGGAACTCCATAGCTAACTTTGGTGCATAAAGAAGAGTCATCATTAACATGAACAAGTTGGAATCTGTCTGACAGATAAGATTTAAACCAATGTAATGTGGTTCCTTTAATCCCAAATCCATGTTCTAGTCTCTGTAATAAAATGTTGTGGTCAATGGTGTCAAATGCGGCACTAAGGTCTAGTAAGACGAGTACGGACACAAGTCCGTTATCTGAAGCGAGGAGAAGATCATTGGAGACTTTTACCAGTGCTGTTTCTGTACTGTGATGAGCTCTATATCTTGACTGAAAGTCTTCATACAAATTATTCCTGTAAAGGTGATCACATAATTGTTTTGCAACTACTTTTTCCAGGATTTTAGAGATAAACGGGAGATTTGATATTGGTCTATAGTTGGCTAAATCACCTGGATCAAGACAGGGTTTTTTAAGTAATGGTTTGATTACAGCAACTTTATAAGCCTTTGGTACATAGCCAGTTTCTAAAGATAGGTTAATCAAATCTAATATGAAAGTGTCTATTAAAGGTAGAACATCTTTAAGCAATTTGGTTGGAACAGGGTCTAAAAGACATGTTGTTAGTTTTGAGGAGGCGATAGTTGAACTTAGCTCAGTGAGATCTATGGGTGAAAAACAGTCTAAGATGGATTGGGGCCTTATTGAGGATTCTAGAGCTGTTGTACATGAAGATCTATCTGTAATATTTGTAGGGAGGATCTGGTGAATCTTTTCCCTAATGGCTGCAATTTTATCAGTAAAGAAAGTCATAAAGTCATTGCTGCTCAAAGTTAAGGGTATACTAGGCTCAACAGAACTATGGCTCTTAGTCAGCCTGGCTACAGTGCTGAACAGAAACCGGGGGTTGTTCTTGTTTTCCTCTATTAGTGCGGAATAATATGCTGTTCTGGCATCACGGAGAGCTTTTTTGTACATTTTTAAACTGTTTTTCCAGGCTAACCGGGATTCTTCTAAATTAGTGGAACGCCACTTCCTCTCTAATTTTCGTGACGCCTGCTTTAAGCTGTGCATTTGTGAATTGTACCATGGAGGTCGGCTCCTCTGATTCACTGCCTTTTTTTTCAGAGGGGCAACTGTATCTAGTATCATACGCAATGAGGCTGCAGAATCGTCAACTAAGTAATCAATTTGTACAGGAGTAAGATGGCTACTCACCATAGTATTGACACATGGTGGTGAAAAAGATGAAGAGATAATTTCTTTAAAAATATTCACAGCATTTTCAGATAAACATCTGCTGTAGTGGAATTTTTTCCTAACTGCTGTATAGTCCGTTATTGTAAATTCAAATGTTATTAGAAAATGGTCAGACAGAAGAGAATTATGAGGAAATACTATTAAATTATCAGTTTCAATGCCATATGTAAGTACAAGGTCCAATGTGTGACTAAAACAGTGAGTGGGTTTATTTACATTTTGGGAAAAACCAATTGAATCTAGTAATGAATTAAACGCAGTGCTCAGGCAGTTACTGTCAGCATCTACATGGATGTTAAAGTCACCCACTATAATGACTTTATCTGTACTAAGCACTAAATCAGATAGAAAATCAGAAAATTCTATCAGAAACTCTGAATAAGGGACTGGAGGACGGTACATGATAACAAATAATAGTGGTTTTTGAGTTTTCCAGTTTGCGTGTGAAAGGCTAAGAGTAAGACTCTCAAATGAGTTATAACTATGTTTAGGTCTAGGAATTATTGATAAGCTAGAGTGAAATATTGCTGCTACTCCTCCACCTCGGCCTGTGCATCTAGGAACATGATAATTAATATGACTTGGGGGGGTTGACTCATTTAAACTGACATATTCTTCCTGCTGCAACCAGGTTTCAGTGAGACAAAGTAAATCAATTTGATGATCATTTATTAAGTCATTTACTAACAGAGATTTAGAAGAGAGAGATCTAATATTTAATAATCCACATTTAATAGTTTTGGGTGTTGGTTCAGTATGAGCATTAGTCTTAACTTGTATTAGATTTTTATGATTAACTCCCCTTGTGTTCATTGTTGGTTTAAAAAGTTTAATTGGTCGTGGAGCAGACATAGTCTCTATGGGGCAAATAGCAGTGTGGTTAAGATCATAACATTCAGCAAAATAATAATATTCCCTGTGTGAAAAATTAGAGTCCATAACAGCTGCATTTTGTCTGCTGGTAACGTCAGATTCTATAAATATCTCGGACTGTTTATACCTGTGGATGTTGTCGGGTGTTGGAGCGGAGGATGCAGGAGAGGTGAGCACATCAGAGCCACAGGTGTTTTCAATGGTCAGTCAGTCTCCGGAGACTGAGATGCTGTGGACAATGTTCTCAGTCAACATCCGTGATCCCAGAAAGTTCGGGTGCAGTCCATCTTGCTTGAAGTACTGAGGACGATCCCAGAAAAGATTGAAATTGTCTACGTAGAAGAGTCCGTGTGCAGAGACTTGTGGTTGAAGCCATGTGTGCAGGCTGAGGAGTCTGGAGAACCAGCCAACACCGCGACCCAGCGTGGGAATTGGGCCGGAAATGAAGAACCGTCTGTCGTGGAAATTCTCCAGTGAGTTGAAAAATGACACGAAGTCACGTTTCAGCAACTCAGACTGTTGGCGTTTGGTGTCATTTGTGCCAACGTGTATCACTACTTTTGTACTGAAGGGAAAGTGGGTTTGCCTTCATATTTGACCCAGAACAACTCAGTTCAGCATTGAGATATCATTGCAACATCTTTAATTTAGCCAGAAATAAAGAGTGGAAGTTTTTCAGGCCGAATGAGCAAATATGCTTGTTTCTGCCAATTGCAGCAAAATACTGAAAGGAAAATGGGTTTGCCTTCATATTTGACACAGAACAACTCAGTTCAGCATGGAAATATTATTGCAACAGCTTTTATTTAGCCAGAAATGAAGATTGTAAGTTTTTATACGCTTAAAAGCATTTTCAGGCCAAATGAGCTGATTTCTGCCAATTGCAGCAAAATACTGAAGGGAAAGTGGGTTTGCCTTCATATTTGACCCAGAACAACTCAATTCAGCATGGAAATATCATTGCAACAGCTTTTATTTAGCCAGAAATCAAGAGTGGAAGTTTTTATATGCTTAAAAGCATTTTCAGGCCGAACGAGCTGATTTATGCCAATTGTAGCAAAATACTGAAAGGAAATTGGGCTTGCCTTCATATTTGACCCAGAACAACTCAGTTCAGCATGGAAATGTCATTGCAACATCTTTTATTTAGCCAGAAATAAGGAGTTTAAGTTTTTATGCGCTTAAAAGCATTTTCAGGCCAAATAAGCTGATTTCTGCCCATTGCAGCAAAATACTGAAGGGAAAGTGGTTTTGCCTTCATATTTGACCCAGAACAACTCAGTTCAGCATTGAGATATCATTGCAACATCTTTAATTTAGCCAGAAATAAAGAATGGAAGTTTTTCAGGCCGAATGAGCAAATATGCTTGTTTCTGCCAATTGCAGCAAAATACTGAAAGGAAAATGGGTTTGCCTTCATATTTGACCCAGAACAACTCAATTCAACATGGAAATATCATTGCAACAGCTTTTATTTAGCCAGAAATCAAGAGTGGAAGTTTTTTAGGCCGAATGAGCAAATATGCTTGTTGCTGCCAATTGCAGCAAAATACTGAAGGGAAAGTGGGTTTGCCTTCATATTTGACCCAGAACAACTCAGTTTAGCATGGAAATATCATTGCAACAGCTTTTATTTAGCCAGAAATCAAGAGTGGAAATTTATATGCGCTTAAAACCATTGTCAGGCCGAATGAGCTGATTTCTGCCAATTGTAGCAAAATACTGAAGGGAAAGTGGGTTTGCCTTCATATTTGACCCAGAACAACTCAGTTCAGCATGGAAATATCATTGCAACAGCTTTTATTTAGCCAGAAATAAAGAGTGGAAGTTTTTCAGGCCAAATGAGCAAATATGCTTGTTTCTGCCAATTGCAGCAAAATACTGAAAGGAAAGTGGGTTTGCCTTCATATTTGAACCAGAACAACTCAATTCAGCATGGAAATGTCATTGCAACAGCTTTTTTTTTAGCCAGAAATCAAGAATGGAAGATTTTTATGCGCTTAAAAGCATTTTTCGGCCGAATGAACAAATATGCTTGTTTCTGCCAATTGTCGCAAAATACTGAAGGGAAAGTGGGTTTGCCTTCATATTTGACCCAGAACAACTCAGTTCAGCATGAAAATATCATTGCAACAGCTTTAATTTACTCAGAAATAAAGAGTGGAAGTTTTTCAGGCCAAATGAGCAAATATGCTTGTTTCTGCCAATTGCAGCAAAATACTGAAAGGAAAGTGGGTTTGCCTTCATATTTGAACCAGAACAACTCAATTCAGCATGGAAATGTCATTGCAACAGCTTTTTTTTTAGCCAGAAATCAAGAATGGAAGATTTTTATGCGCTTAAAAGCATTTTCAGGCGAAATAAGCTGATTTCTGCCAATTGTAGCAAAATAGTGAAAGGAAAGTGGGTTTGCCTTCATATTTGACCCAGAACAACTCAGTTCAGCATGAAAATATCATTGCAACAGCTTTAATTTAGCCAGAAATCAAGATTGTAAGTTTTTATGCGCTTAAAAGCATTTTTCGGCCGAATAAACAAATATGCTTGTTTCTGCCAATTGTCGCAAAATACTAAAGGGAAAGTGGGTTTGCCTTCATATTTGACCCAGAACAACTCAGTTCAGCATGGAAATATCATTGCAACATCTTTTATTTAGCCAGAAATAAGGAGTTTAAGCTTTTATGCGCTTAAACGTATTTTCAGGCCGAATGAGCTGATTTCTGCCAATTGTAGCAAAATACGGAAAGGAAAGTGGGTTTGCCTTCATATTTGACCCAGAACAACTCAGTTCAGCATGGAAATATCATTGCAACAGCTTTTATTTAGCCAGAAATCAAGAGTGGAAGTTTTTATGCGCTTAAAACCATTTTCAGGCCGAATGAGCTGATTTCTGCCAATTGTAGCAAAATACTGAAAGGACAGTGGGTTTGCCTTCATATTTGACCCAGAACAACTCAGTTCAGCATGGAAATATCATTGCAACAGCTTTTATTTAGTCAGCAATCAAGAGTGTAAGTTTTTATGCGCTTAAAAGCATTTTTCGGCCGAATGAGCAAATATGCTTGTTTCTGCCAATTGTCGCAAAATACTGAAGGGAAAGTGGGTTTGCCTTCATATTTGACCCAGAACAACTCAGTTCAGCATGGAAATATCATTGCAACAGCTTTTATTTAGTCAGAAATCAAGATTGTAAGTTTTTATGCGCTTAAAAGCAATTTCAGGCCGAATGAGCTGATTTCTGCCAATTGTAGGAAAATACTGACGAGAAAGTGGGTTTGTCTTCATATTTGACCCAGAACAACTCAGTTCAGCATGGAAATATCATTGCAACATCTTTTATTTAGCCAGAAATAAGGAGTTTAAGTTTTTTTGCGCTTAAACGCATTTTCAGGCCGAATGAGCTGATTTCTGCCAATTGAAGGAAAATACTGAAAGGAAAGTGGGTTTGCCTTCATATTTGAACCAGAACAACTCAATTCATTATGGAAATGTAATTGCAACAGCTTTTTTTTTAGCCAGAAATCAAGAGTAGAAGATTTTTATGCGCTTAAAAGCATTTTCAGGCGAAATAAGCTGATTTCTGCCAATTGTAGCAAAATACTGAAAGGAAAGTGGGTTTGCCTTCATATTTGACACAGAACAACTCAATTCAGCATGGAAATATCATTGCAACAGCTTTACTTTAGCCAGAAATCAAGAGTGTAAGTTTTTATGCGCTTAAAAGCATTTTTCGGCCGAATAAACAAATATGCTTGTTTCTGCCAATTGTCGCAAAATACTAAAGGGAAAGTGGGTTTACCTTCATATTTGACCCAGAACAACTCAGTTAAGCATTTAAATATCATTACAACAGCTTTTATTTAGCCAGAAATCAAGATTGTAAGTTTTTATGCGCTTAAAAGCATTTTCAGGCCGAATGAGCACATATGCTTGTTTCTGCCAATTGCAGCAAAATACTGAAAGGAAAGTGGGTTTGCCTTAATATTTGACCCAGAACAACTCAGTTCAGCATGGAAATATCATTGCAACATCTTTTATTTAGCCAGAAATAAGGAGTTTAAGTTTTTATGCGCTTAAAAGCATTTTCAGGCCGAATGAGCTGATTTCTGCCAATTGTGGCAAAATACGGAAAGGAAAGTGGGTTTGCCTTCATATTTGACCCAGAACAACTCAGTTCAGCATGGAAATATCATTGCAAAAGCTTTTATTTAGCCAGAAATCAAGAGTGTAAATTTATATGCGCTTACAAGCATTTTCTGGCCGAATGAGCAAATATGCTTGTTTCTGTCAATTGCAGCAAAATACTGAAGGTAAAGTGGGTTTGCCTTCATATTTGACCCAGAACAACTCAGTTCAGCATTGAAATATCATTGCAACAGCTTTTATTTAGCCAGAAATGAAGATTGTAAGTTTTTATGCGCTTAAAAGCATTTTCAGGCCGAATGAGCTGATTTCTGCCAATTGTAGCAAAATACTGAAAGGAAAATGGGTTTGCCTTCATATTTGACCCAGAACAACTCAATTCAGCATGGAAATATCATTGCAACAGCTTTTATTTAGCCAGAAATTAAGAGTGGAAGTTTTTATGCGCTTAAAAGCATTTTCAGGCCAAATGAGTTGATTTCTGCCAATTGCAGCAAAATACTGAAGGGAAAGTGGGTTTGCCTTCATCTTTAACCCAGAACAACTCAGTTCAGCATTTAAATATTATTGCAAAAGCTTTTATTTAGCCAGAAATCAAGAGTGTAAGTTTTTATACGCTTAAAAGCATTTTCAGGCCGAATGAGCTGATTTCTGCCAATTGTAGCAAAATACTGAAAGGACAGTGGGTTTGCCTTCATATTTGACCCAGAACAACTCAGTTCAGCATGGAAATATCATTGCAACAGCTTTTATTTAGTCAGCAATCAAGAGTGTAAGTTTTTATGCGCTTAAAAGCATTTTTCGGCCGAATGAACAAATATGCTTGTTTCTGCCAATTGTCGCAAAATACTGAAGGGAAAGTGGGTTTGCCTTCATATTTGACCCAGAACAACTCAGTTCAGCATGAAAATATCATTGCAACAGCTTTTATTTAGTCAGAAATCAAGATTGTAAGTTTTTATGCGCTTAAAAGCAATTTCAGGCCGAATGAGCTGATTTCTGCCAATTGTAGGAAAATACTGACGAGAAAGTGGGTTTGCCTTCATATTTGACCCAGAACAACTCAGTTCAGCATGGAAATATCATTGCAACATCTTTTATTTAGCCAGAAATAAGGAGTTTAAGTTTTTTTGCGCTTAAACGCATTTTCAGGCCGAATGAGCTGATTTCTGCCAATTGAAGGAAAATACTGAAAGGAAAGTGGGTTTGCCTTCATATTTGAACCAGAACAACTCAATTCATTATGGAAATGTAATTGCAACAGCTTTTTTTTTAGCCAGAAATCAAGAGTGGAAGATTTTTATGCGCTTAAAAGCATTTTCAGGCGAAATAAGCTGATTTCTGCCAATTGTAGCAAAATACTGAAAGGAAAGTGGGTTTGCCTTCATATTTGACACAGAACAACTCAATTCAGCATGGAAATATCATTGCAACAGCTTTACTTTAGCCAGAAATCAAGAGTGTAAGTTTTTATGCGCTTAAAAGCATTTTTCGGCAGAATAAACAAATATGCTTGTTTCTGCCAATTGTCGCAAAATACTAAAGGGAAAGTGGGTTTACCTTCATATTTGACCCAGAACAACTCAGTTCAGCATGGAAATATCATTGCAACATCTTTTATTTAGCCAGAAATAAGGAGTTTAAGCTTTTATGCGCTTAAACGTATTTTCAGGCGAAATAAGCTGATTTCTGCCAATTGTAGCAAAATACTGAAAGGAAAGTGGGTTTGCCTTAATATTTGACCCAGAACAACTCAGTTCAGCATGGAAATATCATTGCAACATCTTTTATTTAGCCAGAAATAAGGAGTTTAAGTTTTTATGCGCTTAAAAGCATTTTCAGGCCGAATGAGCTGATTTCTGCCAATTGTGGCAAAATACGGAAAGGAAAGTGGGTTTGCCTTCATATTTGACCCAGAACAACTCAGTTCAGCATGGAAATATCATTGCAAAAGCTTTTATTTAGCCAGAAATCAAGAGTGTAAATTTATATGCGCTTACAAGCATTTTCTGGCCGAATGAGCAAATATGCTTGTTTCTGTCAATTGCAGCAAAATACTGAAGGTAAAGTGGGTTTGCCTTCATATTTGACCCAGAACAACTCAGTTCAGCATTGAAATATCATTGCAACAGCTTTTGTTTAGCCAGAAAACAAGAGTGTAAGTTTTTATGCGCTTAAAAGCATTTTCAGGCCGAATGAGCTGATTTCTGCCAATTGTAGCAAAATACTGAAAGGAAAGTGGGTTTGCCTTCATATTTGACCCAGAACAACTCAGTTCAGCATTGAGATATCATTGCAACAGCTTTAATTTAGCCAGAAATAAAGAGTGGAAGTTTTTCATGCCGAATGAGCAAATATGCTTGTTTCTGCCAATTGCAGCAAAATACTGAAAGGAAAATGGGTTTGCCTTCATATTTGACCCAGAACAACTCAGTTCAGCATGGAAATATTATTGCAACAGCTTTTATTTAGCCAGAAATGAAGATTGTAAGTTTTTATGCGCTTAAAAGCATTTTCAGGCCAAATGAGCTGATTTCTGCCAATTGCAGCAAAATACTGAAGGGAAAGTGGGTTTGCCTTCATATTTGACCCAGAACAACTCAATTCAGCATGGAAATATCATTGCAACAGCTTTTATTTAGCCAGAAATTAAGAGTGGAAGTTTTTATGCGCTTAAAAGCATTTTCAGGCCAAATGAGCTGATTTCTGCCAATTGCAGCAAAATACTGAAGGGAAAGTGGGTTTGCCTTCATCTTTAACCCAGAACAACTCAGTTCAGCATTTAAATATTATTGCAAAAGCTTTTATTTAGCCAGAAATCAAGAGTGTAAGTTTTTATACGCTTAAAAGCATTTTCAGGCCGAATGAGCTGATTTATGCCAATTGTAGCAAAATACTGAAAGGAAAATGGGTTTGCCTTCATATTTGACCCAGAACAACTCAGTTCAGCATGGAAATATTATTGCAACAGCTTTTATTTAGCCAGAAATGAAGATTGTAAGTTTTTATGCGCTTAAAAGCATTTTCAGGCCAAATGAGCTGATTTCTGCCAATTGCAGCAAAATACTGAAGGGAAAGTGGGTTTGCCTTCATATTTGACCCAGAACAACTCAATTCAGCATGGAAATATCATTGCAACAGCTTTTATTTAGCCAGAAATCAAGAGTGTAAGTTTTTATACGCTTAAAAGCATTTTCAGGCCGAATGAGCTGATTTATGCCAATTGTAGCAAAATACTGAAAGGAAAGTGGGCTTGCCTTCATATTTGACCCAGAACAACTCAGTTCAGCATGGAAATGTCATTGCAACATCTTTTATTTAGCCAGAAATAAGGAGTTTAAGTTTTTATGCGCTTAAAAGCATTTTCAGGCCAAATAAGCTGATTTCTGCCAATTGCAGCAAAATACTGAAGGGAAAGTGGGTTTGCCTTCATATTTGACCCAGAATAACTCAGTTCAGCATGGAAATATTATTGCAACAACTTTTATTTAGCCAGAAATCAAGAGTGGAAGTTTTTTAGGCCGAATGAGCAAATATGCTTGTTTCTGCCAATTGCAGCAAAATACTGAAGGGAAAGTGGGTTTGCCTTCATATTTGACCCAGAACAACTCAGTTCAGCATGGAAATATCATTGCAACAGCTTTTATTTAGCCAGAAATCAAGAGTGGAAGTTTTTATGCGCTTAAAACCATTTTCAGGTCGAATGAGCTGATTTCTGCCAATTGTAGCAAAATACTGAAGGGAAAGTGGGTTTGCCTTCATATTTGACCCAGAATAACTCAGTTCAGCATGGAAATATTATTGCAACAACTTTTATTTAGCCAGAAATCAAGAGTGGAAGTTTTTTAGGCCGAATGAGCAAATATGCTTGTTTCTGCCAATTGCAGCAAAATACTGAAGGGAAAGTGGGTTTGCCTTCATATTTGACCCAGAACAACTCAGTTCAGCATGGAAATATCATTGCAACAGCTTTTATTTAGTCAGCAATCAAGAGTGTAAGTTTTTATGCGCTTAAAAGCATTTTTCGGCCGAATGAACAAATATGCTTGTTTCTGCCAATTGTCGCAAAATACTGAAGGGAAAGTGGGTTTGCCTTCATATTTGACCCAGAACAACTCAGTTCAGCATGGAAATATCATTGCAACATCTTTTATTTAGCCAGAAATAACGAGTTTAAGTTTTTTTGCGCTTAAACGCATTTTCAGGCCGAATGAGCTGATTTCTGCCAATTGAAGGAAAATACTGAAAGGAAAGTGGGTTTGCCTTCATATTTGAACCAGAACAACTCAATTCATTATGGAAATATAATTGCAACAGCTTTTTTTTTAGCCAGAAATCAAGAGTGGAAGATTTTTATGCGCTTAAAAGCATTTTCAGGCGAAATAAGCTGATTTCTGCCAATTGTAGCAAAATACTGACAGGAAAGTGGGTTTGCCTTCATATTTGACACAGAACAACTCAATTCAGCATGGAAATATCATTGCAACAGCTTTTATTTAGCCAGAAATCAAGAGTGTAAATTTATATGCGCTTACAAGCTTTTTCTGGCCGAATGAGCAAATATGCTTGTTTCTGTCAATTGCAGCAAAATACTGAAGGTAAAGTGGGTTTGCCTTCATATTTGACCCAGAACAACTCAGTTCAGCATTGAAATATCATTGCAACAGCTTTTGTTTAGCCAGAAAACAAGAGTGTAAGTTTTTATGCGCTTAAAAGCATTTTCAGGCCGAATGAGCTGATTTCTGCCAATTGTAGCAAAATACTGAAAGGAAAGTGGGTTTGCCTTCATATTTGACCCAGAACAACTCAGTTCAGCATTGAGATATCATTGCAACAGCTTTAATTTAGCCAGAAATAAAGAGTGGAAGTTTTTCATGCCGAATGAGCAAATATGCTTGTTTCTGCCAATTGCAGCAAAATACTGAAAGGAAAATGGGTTTGCCTTCATATTTGACCCAGAACAACTCAGTTCAGCATGGAAATATTATTGCAACAGCTTTTATTTAGCCAGAAATGAAGATTGTAAGTTTTTATGCGCTTAAAAGCATTTTCAGGCCGAATGAGCTGATTTATGCCAATTGTAGCAAAATACTGAAAGGAAAGTGGGCTTGCCTTCATATTTGACCCAGAACAACTCAGTTCAGCATGGAAATGTCATTGCAACATCTTTTATTTAGCCAGAAATAAGGAGTTTAAGTTTTTATGCGCTTAAAAGCATTTTCAGGCCAAATAAGCTGATTTCTGCCAATTGCAGCAAAATACTGAAGGGAAAGTGGGTTTGCCTTCATATTTGACCCAGAATAACTCAGTTCAGCATGGAAATATTATTGCAACAACTTTTATTTAGCCAGAAATCAAGAGTGGAAGTTTTTTAGGCCGAATGAGCAAATATGCTTGTTTCTGCCAATTGCAGCAAAATACTGAAGGGAAAGTGGGTTTGCCTTCATATTTGACCCAGAACAACTCAGTTCAGCATGGAAATATCATTGCAACAGCTTTTATTTAGCCAGAAATCAAGAGTGGAAGTTTTTATGCGCTTAAAACCATTTTCAGGCCGAATGAGCTGATTTCTGCCAATTGTAGCAAAATACTGAAAGGACAGTGGGTTTGCCTTCATATTTGACCCAGAACAACTCAGTTAAGCATGGAAATATCATTGCAACAGCTTTTATTTAGTCAGAAATCAAGATTGTAAGTTTTTATGCGCTTAAAAGCATTTTTCGGACGAATGAACAAATATGCTTGTTTCTGCCAATTGTCGCAAAATACTGAAGGGAAAGTGGGTTTGCCTTAATATTTGACCCAGAACAACTCAGTTCAGCATGGAAATATCATTGCAACAGCTTTTATTTAGTCAGAAATCAAGATTGTAAGTTTTTATGCGCTTAAAAGCAATTTCAGGCCAAATAAGCTGATTTCTGCCAATTGCAGCAAAATACTGAAGGGAAAGTGGGTTTGCCTTCATATTTGACCCAGAATAACTCAGTTCAGCATGGAAATATTATTGCAACAACTTTTATTTAGCCAGAAATCAAGAGTGGAAGTTTTTTAGGCCGAATGAGCACATATGCTTGTTTCTGCCAATTGAAGGAAAATACTGAAAGGAAAGTGGGTTTGCCTTCATATTTGAACCAGAACAACTCAATTCATTATGGAAATGTAATTGCAACAGCTTTTTTTTTAGCCAGAAATCAAGAGTGGAAGATTTTTATGCGCTTAAAAGCATTTTCAGGCGAAATAAGCTGATTTCTGCCAATTGTAGCAAAATACTGAAAGGAAAGTGGGTTTGCCTTCATATTTGACACAGAACAACTCAATTCAGCATGGAAATATCATTGCAACAGCTTTACTTTAGCCAGAAATCAAGAGTGTAAGTTTTTATGCGCTTAAAAGCATTTTTCGGCCGAATAAACAAATATGCTTGTTTCTGCCAATTGTCGCAAAATACTAAAGGGAAAGTGGGTTTACCTTCATATTTGACCCAGAACAACTCAGTTCAGCATGGAAATATCATTGCAACATCTTTTATTTAGCCAGAAATAAGGAGTTTAAGTTTTTATGCGCTTAAAAGCATTGTCAGGCCGAATGAGCGCATATGCTTGTTTCTGCCAATTGCAGCAAAATACTGAAAGGAAAGTGGGTTTGCCTTAATATTTGACCCAGAACAACTCAGTTCAGCATGGAAATATCATTGCAACATCTTTTATTTAGCCAGAAATAAGGAGTTTAAGTTTTTATGCGCTTAAAAGCATTGACAGGCCGAATGAGCTGATTTCTGCCAATTGTGGCAAAATACAGAAAGGAAAGTGGGTTTGCCTTCATATTTGACCCAGAACAACTCAGTTCAGCATGGAAATATCATTGCAACAGCTTTTATTTAGCCAGAAATCAAGAGTGTAAATTTATATGCGCTTACAAGCATTTTCTGGCCGAATGAGCAAATATGCTTGTTTCTGTCAATTGCAGCAAAATACTGAAGGTAAAGTGGGTTTGCCTTCATATTTGACCCAGAACAACTCAGTTCAGCATTGAAATATCATTGCAACAGCTTTTGTTTAGCCAGAAAACAAGAGTGTAAGTTTTTATGCGCTTAAAAGCATTTTCAGGCCGAATGAGCTGATTTCTGCCAATTGTAGCAAAATACTGAAAGGAAAGTGGGTTTGCCTTCATATTTGACCCAGAACAACTCAGTTCAGCATTGAGATATCATTGCAACAGCTTTAATTTAGCCAGAAATAAAGAGTGGAAGTTTTTCATGCCGAATGAGCAAATATGGTTGTTTCTGCCAATTGCAGCAAAATACTGAAAGGAAAATGGGTTTGCCTTCATATTTGACCCAGAACAACTCAGTTCAGCATGGAAATATTATTGCAACAGCTTTTATTTAGCCAGAAATGAAGATTGTAAGTTTTTATGCGCTTAAAAGCAATTTCAGGCCGAATGAGCTGATTTATGCCAATTGTAGCAAAATACTGAAAGGAAAGTGGGCTTGCCTTCATATTTGACCCAGAACAACTCAGTTCAGCATGGAAATGTCATTGCAACATCTTTTATTTAGCCAGAAATAAGGAGTTTAAGTTTTTATGCGCTTAAAAGCATTTTCAGGCCAAATAAGCTGATTTCTGCCAATTGCAGCAAAATACTGAAGGGAAAGTGGGTTTGCCTTCATATTTGACCCAGAATAACTCAGTTCAGCATGGAAATATTATTGCAACAACTTTTATTTAGCCAGAAATCAAGAGTGGAAGTTTTTTAGGCCGAATGAGCAAATATGCTTGTTTCTGCCAATTGCAGCAAAATACTGAAGGGAAAGTGGGTTTGCCTTCATATTTGACCCAGAACAACTCAGTTCAGCATGGAAATATCATTGCAACAGCTTTTATTTAGTCAGAAATCAAGATTGTAAGTTTTTATGCGCTTAAAAGCATTTTTCGGACGAATGAACAAATATGCTTGTTTCTGCCAATTGTCGCAAAATACTGAAGGGAAAGTGGGTTTGCCTTAATATTTGACCCAGAACAACTCAGTTCAGCATGAAAATATCATTGCAACAGCTTTTATTTAGTCAGAAATCAAGATTGTAAGTTTTTATGCGCTTAAAAGCAATTTCAGGCCGAATGAGCTGATTTCTGCCAATTGTAGGAAAATACTGACGAGAAAGTGGGTTTGCCTTCATATTTGACCCAGAACAACTCAGTTCAGCATGGAAATATCATTGCAACATCTTTTATTTAGCCAGAAATAAGGAGTTTAAGTTTTTTTGCGCTTAAACGCATTTTCAGGCCGAATGAGCTGATTTCTGCCAATTGAAGGAAAATACTGAAAGGAAAGTGGGTTTGCCTTCATATTTGAACCAGAACAACTCAATTCATTATGGAAATGTAATTGCAACAGCTTTTTTTTTAGCCAGAAATCAAGAGTGGAAGATTTTTATGCGCTTAAAAGCATTTTCAGGCGAAATAAGCTGATTTCTGCCAATTTAAGGAAAATACTGAAAGGAAAGTGGGTTTGCCTTCATATTTGAACCAGAACAACTCAATTCATTATGGAAATGTAATTGCAACAGCTTTTTTTTTTAGCCAGAAATCAAAAGTGGAAGATTTTTATGCGCTTAAAAGCATTTTCAGGCGAAATAAGCTGATTTCTGCCAATTGTAGCAAAATACTGAAAGGAAAGTGGGTTTGCCTTCATATTTGAACCAGAACAACTCAATTCATTATGGAAATATCATTGCAACAGCTTTACTTTAGCCAGAAATCAAGAGTGTAAGTTTTTATGCGCTTAAAAGCATTTTTCGGCCGAATAAACAAATATGCTTGTTTCTGCCAATTGTCGCAAAATACTAAAGGGAAAGTGGGTTTACCTTCATATTTGACCCAGAACAACTCAGTTCAGCATGGAAATATCATTGCAACATCTTTTATTTAGCCAGAAATAAGGAGTTTAAGCTTTTATGCGCTTAAACGTATTTTCAGGCGAAATAAGCTGATTTCTGCCAATTGTAGCAAAATACTGAAAGGAAAGTGGGTTTGCCTTAATATTTGACCCAGAACAACTCAGTTCAGCATGGAAATATCATTGCAACAGCTTTTATTTAGCCAGAAATCAAGAGTGTAAGTTTTTATGCGCTTAAAAGCATTTTTCGGCCGAATGAACAAATATGCTTGTTTCTGCCAATTGTCGCAAAATACTGAAGGGAAAGTGGGTTTGCCTTCATATTTGACCCAGAACAACTCAGTTCAGCATGGAAATATCATTGCAACATCTTTTATTTAGCCAGAAATAACGAGTTTAAGTTTTTTTGCGCTTAAACGCATTTTCAGGCCGAATGAGCTGATTTCTGCCAATTGAAGGAAAATACTGAAAGGAAAGTGGGTTTGCCTTCATATTTGAACCAGAACAACTCAATTCATTATGGAAATATAATTGCAACAGCTTTTTTTTTAGCCAGAAATCAAGAGTGGAAGATTTTTATGCGCTTAAAAGCATTTTCAGGCGAAATAAGCTGATTTCTGCCAATTGTAGCAAAATACTGAAGGGAAAGTGGGTTTGCCTTCATATTTGACCCAGAACAACTCAGTTCAGCATTGAAATATCATTGCAACAGCTTTTGTTTAGCCAGAAAACAAGAGTGTAAGTTTTTATGCACTTAAAAGCATTTTCAGGCCGAATGAGCTGATTTCTGCCAATTGTAGCAAAATACGGAAAGGAAAGTGGGTTTGCCTTCATATTTGACCCAGAACAACTCAGTTCAGCATTGAGATATCATTGCAACAGCTTTAATTTAGCCAGAAATAAAGAGTGGAAGTTTTTCATGCCGAATGAGCAAATATGCTTGTTTCTGCCAATTGCAGCAAAATACTGAAAGGAAAATGGGTTTGCCTTCATATTTGACCCAGAACAACTCAGTTCAGCATGGAAATATTATTGCAACAGCTTTTATTTAGCCAGAAATGAAGATTGTAAGTTTTTATGCGCTTAAAAGCATTTTCAGGCCGAATGAGCTGATTTATGCCAATTGTAGCAAAATACTGAAAGGAAAGTGGGCTTGCCTTCATATTTGACCCAGAACAACTCAGTTCAGCATGGAAATGTCATTGCAACATCTTTTATTTAGCCAGAAATAAGGAGTTTAAGTTTTTATGCGCTTAAAAGCATTTTCAGGCCAAATAAGCTGATTTCTGCCAATTGCAGCAAAATACTGAAGGGAAAGTGGGTTTGCCTTCATATTTGACCCAGAATAACTCAGTTCAGCATGGAAATATTATTGCAACAACTTTTATTTAGCCAGAAATCAAGAGTGGAAGTTTTTATGCGCTTAAAACCATTTTCAGGCCGAATGAGCTGATTTCTGCCAATTGTAGCAAAATACTGAAGGGACAGTGGGTTTGCCTTCATATTTGACCCAGAACAACTCAGTTCAGCATGGAAATATCATTGCAACAGCTTTTATTTAGTCAGAAATCAAGATTGTAAGTTTTTATGCGCTTAAAAGCATTTTTCGGACGAATGAACAAATATGCTTGTTTCTGCCAATTGTCGCAAAATACTGAAGGGAAAGTGGGTTTGCCTTAATATTTGACCCAGAACAACTCAGTTCAGCATGGAAATATCATTGCAATAGCTTTTATTTAGTCAGAAATCAAGATTGTAAGTTTTTATGCGCTTAAAAGCAATTTCAGGCCAAATAAGCTTATTTCTGCCAATTGCAGCAAAATACTGAAGGGAAAGTGGGTTTGCCTTCATATTTGACCCAGAATAACTCAGTTCAGCATGGAAATATTATTGCAACAACTTTTATTTAGCCAGAAATCAAGAGTGGAAGTTTTTTAGGCCGAATGAGCAAATATGCTTGTTTCTGCCAATTGAAGGAAAATACTGAAAGGAAAGTGGGTTTGCCTTCATATTTGAACCAGAACAACTCAATTCATTATGGAAATGTAATTGCAACAGCTTTTTTTTTAGCCAGAAATCAAGAGTGGAAGATTTTTATGCGCTTAAAAGCATTTTCAGGCGAAATAAGCTGATTTCTGCCAATTGTAGCAAAATACTGAAAGGAAAGTGGGTTTGCCTTAATATTTGACCCAGAACAACTCAGTTCAGCATGGAAATATCATTGCAACATCTTTTATTTAGCCAGAAATAAGGAGTTTAAGTTTTTATGCGCTTAAAAGCATTGACAGGCCGAATGAGCTGATTTCTGCCAATTGTGGCAAAATACAGAAAGGAAAGTGGGTTTGCCTTCATATTTGACCCAGAACAACTCAGTTCAGCATGGAAATATCATTGCAACAGCTTTTATTTAGCCAGAAATCAAGAGTGTAAATTTATATGCGCTTACAAGCATTTTCTGGCCGAATGAGCAAATATGCTTGTTTCTGTCAATTGCAGCAAAATACTGAAGGTAAAGTGGGTTTGCCTTCATATTTGACCCAGAACAACTCAGTTCAGCATTGAAATATCATTGCAACAGCTTTTGTTTAGCCAGAAAACAAGAGTGTAAGTTTTTATGCGCTTAAAAGCATTTTCAGGCCGAATGAGCTGATTTCTGCCAATTGTAGCAAAATACTGAAAGGAAAGTGGGTTTGCCTTCATATTTGACCCAGAACAACTCAGTTCAGCATTGAGATATCATTGCAACAGCTTTAATTTAGCCAGAAATAAAGAGTGGAAGTTTTTCATGCCGAATGAGCAAATATGCTTGTTTCTGCCAATTGCAGCAAAATACTGAAAGGAAAATGGGTTTGCCTTCATATTTGACCCAGAACAACTCAGTTCAGCATGGAAATATTATTGCAACAGCTTTTATTTAGCCAGAAATGAAGATTGTAAGTTTTTATGCGCTTAAAAGCATTTTCAGGCCAAATGAGCTGATTTCTGCCAATTGCAGCAAAATACTGAAGGGAAAGTGGGTTTGCCTTCATATTTGACCCAGAACAACTCAGTTCAGCATGGAAATATTATTGCAACACCTTTTATTTAGCCAGAAATCAAGAGTGGAAGTTTTTCAGGCCGAATGAGCAAATATGCTTTTTTCTGCCAATTGCAGCAAAATACTGAAAGGAAAATGGGTTTGCCTTCATATTTGACCCAGAACAACTCAGTTCAGCATGGAAATATTATTGCAACAGCTTTTATTTAGCCAGAAATGAAGATTGTAAGTTTTTATGCGCTTAAAACCATTTTCAGGCCAAATGAGCTGATTTCTGCCAATTGTAGCAAAATACTGAAAGGAAAGTGGGTTTGCCTTCATATTTGACCCAGAACAACTCAGTTCAGCATTTAAATATCATTGCAACAGCTTTTATTTAGCCAGCAATCAAGAGTGTAAGTTTTTATGCGCTTAAAAGCATTTTCAGGCCGAATGAGCTGATTTCTGCCAATTGAAGGAAAATACTGAAAGGAAAGTGGGTTTGCCTTCATATGTGAACCAGAACAACTCAATTCATTATGGAAATGTAATTGCAACAGCTTTTTTTTTAGCCAGAAATCAAGAGTGGAAGATTTTTATGCGCTTAAAAGCATTTTCAGGCGAAATAAGCTGATTTCTGCCAATTGTAGCAAAATACTGAAAGGAAAGTGGGTTTGCCTTCATATTTGAAACAGAACAACTCAATTCAGCATGGAAATATCATTGCAACAGCTTTACTTTAGCCAGAAATCAAGAGTGTAAGTTTTTATGCGCTTAAAAGCATTTTTCGGCCGAATAAACAAATATGCTTGTTTCTGTCAATTGCAGCAAAATACTGAAGGTAAAGTGGGTTTGCCTTCATATTTGACCCAGAACAACTCAGTTCAGCATTGAAATATCATTGCAACAGCTTTTATTTAGCCAGAAATGAAGATTGTAAGTTTTTATGCGCTTAAAAGCATTTTCAGGCCGAATGAGCTGATTTCTGCCAATTGTAGCAAAATACTGAAAGGAAAGTGGGTTTGCCTTCATATTTGACCCAGAACAACTCAGTTCAGCATTGAGATATCATTGCAACAGCTTTAATTTAGCCAGAAATAAAGAGTGGAAGTTTTTCATGCCGAATGAGCAAATATGCTTGTTTCTGCCAATTGCAGCAAAATACTGAAAGGAAAATGGGTTTGCCTTCATATTTGACCCAGAACAACTCAATTCAGCATGGAAATATCATTGCAACAGCTTTTATTTAGCCAGAAATTAAGAGTGGAAGTTTTTATGCGCTTAAAAGCATTTTCAGGCCAAATGAGTTGATTTCTGCCAATTGCAGCAAAATACTGAAGGGAAAGTGGGTTTGCCTTCATATTTGACCCAGAATAACTCAGTTCAGCATGGAAATATTATTGCAACAACTTTTATTTAGCCAGAAATCAAGAGTGGAAGTTTTTTAGGCCGAATGAGCAAATATGCTTGTTTCTGCCAATTGCAGCAAAATACTGAAGGGAAAGTGGGTTTGCCTTCATATTTGACCCAGAACAACTCAGTTCAGCATGGAAATATCATTGCAACAGCTTTTATTTAGCCAGAAATCAAGAGTGGAAGTTTATATGCGCTTAAAACCATTTTCAGGTCGAATGAGCTGATTTCTGCCAATTGTAGCAAAATACTGAAAGGACAGTGGGTTTGCCTTCATATTTGACCCAGAACAACTCAGTTCAGCATGGAAATATCATTGCAACAGCTTTTATTTAGTCAGCAATCAAGAGTGTAAGTTTTTATGCGCTTAAAAGCATTTTTCGGCCGAATGAACAAATATGCTTGTTTCTGCCAATTGTCGCAAAATACTGAAGGGAAAGTGGGTTTGCCTTCATATTTGACCCAGAACAACTCAGTTCATTATGAAAATATCATTGCAACAGCTTTTATTTAGTCAGAAATCAAGATTGTAAGTTTTTATGCGCTTAAAAGCAATTTCAGGCCGAATGAGCTGATTTCTGCCAATTGTAGGAAAATACTGACGAGAAAGTGGGTTTGCCTTCATATTTGACCCAGAACAACTCAGTTCAGCATGGAAATATCATTGCAACATCTTTTATTTAGCCAGAAATAAGGAGTTTAAGTTTTTTTGCGCTTAAACGCATTTTCAGGCCGAATGAGCTGATTTCTGCCAATTGAAGGAAAATACTGAAAGGAAAGTGGGTTTGCCTTCATATTTGAACCAGAACAACTCAATTCATTATGGAAATGTAATTGCAACAGCTTTTTTTTTAGCCAGAAATCAAGAGTGGAAGATTTTTATGCGCTTAAAAGCATTTTCAGGCGAAATAAGCTGATTTCTGCCAATTGTAGCAAAATACTGAAAGGAAAGTGGGTTTGCCTTCATATTTGACACAGAACAACTCAATTCAGCATGGAAATATCATTGCAACAGCTTTACTTTAGCCAGAAATCAAGAGTGTAAGTTTTTATGCGCTTAAAAGCATTTTTCGGCCGAATAAACAAATATGCTTGTTTCTGCCAATTGTCGCAAAATACTAAAGGGAAAGTGGGTTTACCTTCATATTTGACCCAGAACAACTCAGTTCAGCATGGAAATATCATTGCAACATCTTTTATTTAGCCAGAAATAAGGAGTTTAAGCTTTTATGCGCTTAAACGTATTTTCAGGCGAAATAAGCTGATTTCTGCCAATTGTAGCAAAATACTGAAAGGAAAGTGGGTTTGCCTTAATATTTGACCCAGAACAACTCAGTTCAGCATGGAAATATCATTGCAACATCTTTTATTTAGCCAGAAATAAGGAGTTTAAGTTTTTATGCGCTTAAAAGCATTTTCAGGCCGAATGAGCTGATTTCTGCCAATTGTGGCAAAATACGGAAAGGAAAGTGGGTTTGCCTTCATATTTGACCCAGAACAACTCAGTTCAGCATGGAAATATCATTGCAAAAGCTTTTATTTAGCCAGAAATCAAGAGTGTAAGTTTTTATACGCTTAAAAGCATTTTCAGGCCGAATGAGCTGATTTATGCCAATTGTAGCAAAATACTGAAAGGAAAATGGGTTTGCCTTCATATTTGACCCAGAACAACTCAGTTCAGCATGGAAATATTATTGCAACAGCTTTTATTTAGCCAGAAATGAAGATTGTAAGTTTTTATGCGATTAAAAGCATTTTCAGGCCAAATGAGCTGATTTCTGCCAATTGCAGCAAAATACTGAAGGGAAAGTGGGTTTGCCTTCATATTTGACCCAGAACAACTCAATTCAGCATGGAAATATCATTGCAACAGCTTTTATTTAGCCAGAAATTAAGAGTGGATGTTTTTATGCGCTTAAAAGCATTTTCAGGCCAAATGAGCTGATTTCTGCCAATTGCAGCAAAATACTGAAGGGAAAGTGGGTTTGCCTTCATCTTTAACCCAGAACAACTCAGTTCAGCATTTAAATATTATTGCAAAAGCTTTTATTTAGCCAGAAATCAAGAGTGTAAGTTTTTATACGCTTAAAAGCATTTTCAGGCCGAATGAGCTGATTTATGCCAATTGTAGCAAAATACTGAAAGGAAAGTGGGCTTGCCTTCATATTTGACCCAGAACAACTCAGTTCAGCATGGAAATGTCATTGCAACATCTTTTATTTAGCCAGAAATAAGGAGTTTAAGTTTTTATGCGCTTAAAAGCATTTTCAGGCCAAATAAGCTGATTTCTGCCAATTGCAGCAAAATACTGAAGGGAAAGTGGGTTTGCCTTCATATTTGACCCAGAATAACTCAGTTCAGCATGGAAATATTATTGCAACAACTTTTATTTAGCCAGAAATCAAGAGTGGAAGTTTTTTAGGCCGAATGAGCAAATATGCTTGTTTCTGCCAATTGCAGCAAAATACTGAAGGGAAAGTGGGTTTGCCTTCATATTTGACCCAGAACAACTCAGTTCAGCATGGAAATATCATTGCAACAGCTTTTATTTAGCCAGAAATCAAGAGTGTAAGTTTTTATGCGCTTAAAAGCATTTTTCGGCCGAATGAACAAATATGCTTGTTTCTGCCAATTGTCGCAAAATACTGAAGGGAAAGTGGGTTTGCCTTCATATTTGACCCAGAACAACTCAGTTCAGCATGGAAATATCATTGCAACATCTTTTATTTAGCCAGAAATAACGAGTTTAAGTTTTTTTGCGCTTAAACGCATTTTCAGGCCGAATGAGCTGATTTCTGCCAATTGAAGGAAAATACTGAAAGGAAAGTGGGTTTGCCTTCATATTTGAACCAGAACAACTCAATTCATTATGGAAATATAATTGCAACAGCTTTTTTTTTAGCCAGAAATCAAGAGTGGAAGATTTTTATGCGCTTAAAAGCATTTTCAGGCGAAATAAGCTGATTTCTGCCAATTGTAGCAAAATACTGAAAGGAAAGTGGGTTTGCCTTCATATTTGACACAGAACAACTCAATTCAGCATGGAAATATCATTGCAACAGCTTTACTTTAGCCAGAAATCAAGAGTGTAAGTTTTTATGCGCTTAAAAGCATTTTTCGGCCGAATAAACAAATATGCTTGTTTCTGCCAATTGTCGCAAAATACTAAAGGGAAAGTGGGTTTACCTTCATATTTGACCCAGAACAACTCAGTTCAGCATGGAAATATCATTGCAACATCTTTTATTTAGCCAGAAATAAGGAGTTTAAGTTTTTTTGCGCTTAAACGCATTTTCAGGCCGAATGAGCTGATTTCTGCCAATTGTAGCAAAATACGGAAAGGAAAGTGGGTTTGCCTTCATATTTGACCCAGAACAACTCAGTTCATAATTTAAATATCATTACAACAGCTTTTATTTAGCCAGAAATCAAGATTGTAAGTTTTTATGCGCTTAAAAGCATTTTCAGGCCGAATGAGCACATATGCTTGTTTCTGCCAATTGCAGCAAAATACTGAAAGGAAAGTCGGTTTGCCTTAATATTTGACCCAGAACAACTCAGTTCAGCATGGAAATATCATTGCAACATCTTTTATTTAGCCAGAAATAAGGAGTTTAAGTTTTTATGCGCTTAAAACCATTTTCAGGCCGAATGAGCTGATTTCTGCCAATTGTAGCAAAATACTGAAGGGAAAGTGGGATTGCCTTCATATTTGACCCAGAACAACTCAGGTCAGCATTGAGATATCATTGCAACAGCTTTAATTTACTCAGAAATAAAGAGTGGAAGTTTTTCAGACTAAATGAGCAAATATGCTTGTTTCTGCCAATTGCAGCAAAATACTGAAAGGAAAATGGGTTTGCCTTGATATTTGACCCAGAACAACTCAGTTCAGCATTTAAATATCATTGCAACAGCTTTTATTTAGCCAGCAATCAAGAGTGTAAGTTTTTATGCGCTTAAAAGCATTTTCAGGCCGAATGATCTGATTTCTGCCAATTGAAGGAAAATACTGAAAGGAAAGTGGGTTTGCCTTCAAATTTGAACCAGAACAACTCAATTCAGCATGGAAATGTCATTGCAACAGCTTTTTTTTAGCCAGAAATCAAGAGTGGAAGGTTTTATGCGCTTAAAAGCATTTTTTGGTCGAATAAACAAATATGCTTGTTTCTGCCAATTGTCGCAAAATACTAAAGGGAAAGTGGGTTTGCCTTCATATTTGACCCAGAACAACTCAGTTCAGCATGGAAATATCATTGCAACATCTTTTATTTAGCCAGAAATAAGGAGTTTAAGTTTTTATGCGCTTAAAAGCATTTTCAGGCCGAATGAGCTGATTTCTGCCAATTGTGGCAAAATACGGAAAGGAAAGTGGGTTTGCCTTCATATTTGACCCAGAACAACTCAGTTCAGCATGGAAATATCATTGCAACAGCTTTAATTTAGCCAGAAATAAAGAGTGGAAGTTTTTCATGCCGAATGAGCAAATATGCTTGTTTCTGCCAATTGGAGCAAAATACTGAAAGGAAAATGGGTTTGCCTTCATATTTGACCCAGAACAACTCAGTTCAGCATGGAAATATTATTGCAACAGCTTTTATTTAGCCAGAAATGAAGATTGTAAGTTTTTATGCGCTTAAAAGCATTTTCAGGCTAAATGAGCTGATTTCTGCCAATTGCAGCAAAATACTGAAGGGAAAGTGGGTTTGCCTTCATATTTGACCCAGAACAACTCAATTCAGCATGGAAATATCATTGCAACAGCTTTTATTTAGCCAGAAATTAAGAGTGGAAGTTTTTATGCGCTTAAAAGCATTTTCAGGCCAAATGAGCTGATTTCTGCCAATTGCAGCAAAATACTGAAGGGAAAGTGGGTTTGCCTTCATCTTTAACCCAGAACAACTCAGTTCAGCATTTAAATATTATTGCAAAAGCTTTTATTTAGCCAGAAATCAAGAGTGTAAGTTTTTATACGCTTAAAAGCATTTTCAGGCCGAATGAGTTGATTTATGCCAATTGTAGCAAAATACTGAAAGGAAAGTGGGCTTGCCTTCATATTTGACCCAGAACAACTCAGTTCAGCATGGAAATGTCATTGCAACAGCTTTTATTTAGCCAGAAATGAAGATTGTAAGTTTTTATGCGCTTAAAAGCATTTTCAGGCCAAATGAGCTGATTTCTGCCAATTGCAGCAAAATACTGAAGGGAAAGTGGGTTTGCCTTCATATTTGACCCAGAACAACTCAATTCAGCATGGAAATATCATTGCAACAGCTTTTATTTAGCCAGAAATTAAGAGTGGAAGTTTTTATGCGCTTAAAAGCATTTTCAGGCCAAATGAGCTGATTTCTGCCAATTGCAGCAAAATACTGAAGGGAAAGTGGGTTTGCCTTCATCTTTAACCCAGAACAACTCAGTTCAGCATTTAAATATTATTGCAAAAGCTTTTATTTAGCCAGAAATCAAGAGTGTAAGTTTTTATACGCTTAAAAGCATTTTCAGGCCGAATGAGCACATATGCTTGTTTCTGCCAATTGCAGCAAAATACTGAAAGGAAAGTGGGTTTGCCTTAATATTTGACCCAGAACAACTCAGTTCAGCATGGAAATATCATTGCAACAGCTTTTATTTAGCCAGAAATAAGGAGTTTAAGTTTTTATGCGCTTAAAAGCATTTTCAGGCCGAATGAGCTGATTTCTGCCAATTGTGGCAAAATACGGAAAGGAAAGTGGGTTTGCCTTCATATTTGACCCAGAACAACTCAGTTCAGCATGGAAATATCATTGCAACAGCTTTTATTTAGCCAGAAATCAAGAGTGTAAATTTATATGCGCTTACAAGCATTTTCTGGCCGAATGAGCAAATATGCTTGTTTCTGTCAATTGCAGCAAAATACTGAAGGTAAAGTGGGTTTGCCTTCATATTTGACCCAGAACAACTCAGTTCAGCATTGAAATATCATTGCAACAGCTTTTGTTTAGCCAGAAAACAAGAGTGTAAGTTTTTATGCGCTTAAAAGCATTTTCAGGCCGAATGAGCTGATTTCTGCCAATTGTAGCAAAATACTGAAGGGAAAGTGGGTTTGCCTTCATATTTGACCCAGAACAACTCAGTTCAGCATTGAGATATCATTGCAACAGCTTTAATTTAGCCAGAAATAAAGAGTGGAAGTCTTTCATGCCGAATGAGCAAATATGCTTGTTTCTGCCAATTGCAGCAAAATACTGAAAGGAAAATGGGTTTGCCTTCATATTTGACCCAGAACAACTCAGTTCAGCATGGAAATATTATTGCAACAGCTTTTATTTAGCCAGAAATGAAGATTGTAAGTTTTTATGCGCTTAAAAGCATTTTCAGGCCGAATGAGCTGATTTATGCCAATTGTAGCAAAATACTGAAAGGAAAGTGGGCTTGCCTTCATATTTGACCCAGAACAACTCAGTTCAGCATGGAAATGTCATTGCAACATCTTTTATTTAGCCAGAAATAAGGAGTTTAAGTTTTTATGCGCTTAAAAGCATTTTCAGGCCAAATAAGCTGATTTCTGCCAATTGCAGCAAAATACTGAAGGGAAAGTGGGTTTGCCTTCATATTTGACCCAGAATAACTCAGTTCAGCATGGAAATATTATTGCAACAACTTTTATTTAGCCAGAAATCAAGAGTGGAAGTTTTTTAGGCCGAATGAGCAAATATGCTTGTTTCTGCCAATTGCAGCAAAATACTGAAGGGAAAGTGGGTTTGCCTTCATATTTGACCCAGAACAACTCAGTTCAGCATGGAAATATCATTGCAACAGCTTTTATTTAGCCAGAAATCAAGAGTGGAAGTTTTTATGCGCTTAAAACCATTTTCAGGCCGAATGAGCTGATTTCTGCCAATTGTAGCAAAATACTGACGAGAAAGTGGGTTTGCCTTCATATTTGACCCAGAACAACTCAGTTCAGCATGAAAATATCATTGCAACATCTTTTATTTAGCCAGAAATAAGGAGTTTAAGTTTTTTTGCGGTTAAACGCATTTTCAGGCCGAATGAGCTGATTTCTGCCAATTGTAGCAAAATACGGAAAGGAAAGTGGGGTTGCCTTCATATTTGACCCAGAACAACTCAGTTCATAATTTAAATATCATTACAACAGCTTTTATTTAGCCAGAAATCAAGATTGTAAGTTTTTATGCGCTTAAAAGCATTTTCAGGCCAAATAAGCTGATTTCTGCCAATTGCAGCAAAATACTGAAGGGAAAGTGGGTTTGCCTTCATATTTGACGCAGAACAACTCAGTTCAGCATGGAAATATTATTGCAACAGCTTTTATTTAGCCAGAAATCAAGAGTGGAAGTTTTTATGCGCTTAAAACCATTTTCAGGCCGAATGAGCTGATTTCTGCCAATTGTAGCAAAATACTGAAAGGAAAGTGGGTTTGCCTTCATATTTGACCCAGAACAACTCAGTTCAGCATTTAAATATCATTGCAACAGCTTTTATTTAGCCAGCAATCAAGAGTGTAAGTTTTTATGCGCTTAAAAGCATTTTCAGGCCGAATGAGCTGATTTCTGCCAATTGAAGGAAAATACTGAAAGGAAAGTGGGTTTGCCTTCATATTTGAACCAGAACAACTCAATTCATTATGGAAATGTAATTGCAACAGCTTTTTTTTTAGCCAGAAATCAAGAGTGGAAGATTTTTATGCGCTTAAAAGCATTTTCAGGCGAAATAAGCTGATTTCTGCCAATTGTAGCAAAATACTGAAAGGAAAGTGGGTTTGCCTTCATATTTGACACAGAACAACTCAATTCAGCATGGAAATATCATTGCAACAGCTTTACTTTAGCCAGAAATCAAGAGTGTAAGTTTTTATGCGCTTAAAAGCATTTTTCGGCCGAATAAACAAATATGCTTGTTTCTGCCAATTGTCGCAAAATACTAAAGGGAAAGTGGGTTTACCTTCATATTTGACCCAGAACAACTCAGTTCAGCATGGAAATATCATTGCAACATCTTTTATTTAGCCAGAAATAAGGAGTTTAAGCTTTTATGCGCTTAAACGTATTTTCAGGCCGAATGAGCTGATTTCTGCCAATTGTAGCATAATACGGAAAGGAAAGTGGGTTTGCCTTCATATTTGACCCAGAACAACTCAGTTAAGCATTTAAATATCATTACAACAGCTTTTATTTAGCCAGAAATCAAGATTGTAAGTTTTTATGCGCTTAAAAGCATTTTCAGGCCGAATGAGCACATATGCTTGTTTCTGCCAATTGCAGCAAAATACTGAAAGGAAAGTGGGTTTGCCTTAATATTTGACCCAGAACAACTCAGTTCAGCATGGAAATATCATTGCAACATCTTTTATTTAGCCAGAAATACGGAGTTTAAGTTTTTATGCGCTTAAAAGCATTTTCAGGCCGAATGAGCTGATTTCTGCCAATTGTGGCAAAATACGGAAAGGACAGTGGGTTTGCCTTCATATTTGACCCAGAACAACTCAGTTCAGCATTGAAATATCATTGCAACATCTTTTATTTAGCCAGAAATAAGGAGTTTAAGCTTTTATGCGCTTAAACGTATTTTCAGGCCGAATGAGCTGATTTCTGCCAATTGTAGCAAAATACGGAAAGGAAAGTGGGTTTGCCTTCATATTTGACCCAAAACAACTCAGTTAAGCATTTAAATATCATTACAACAGCTTTTATTTAGCCAGAAATCAAGATTGTAAGTTTTTATGCGCTTAAAAGCATTTTCAGGCCGAATGAGCACATATGCTTGTTTCTGCCAATTGCAGCAAAATACTGAAAGGAAAGTGGGTTTGCCTTAATATTTGACCCAGAACAACTCAGTTCAGCATGGAAATATCATTGCAACATCTTTTATTTAGCCAGAAATAAGGAGTTTAAGTTTTTTTGCGCTTAAACGCATTTTCAGGCCGAATGAGCTGATTTCTGCCAATTGAAGGAAAATACTGAAAGGAAAGTGGGTTTACCTTCATATTTGACCCAAAACAACTCAGTTAAGCATTTAAATATCATTACAACAGCTTTTATTTAGCCAGAAATCAAGATTGTAAGTTTTTATGCGCTTAAAAGCATTTTCAGGCCGAATGAGCACATATGCTTGTTTCTGCCAATTGCAGCAAAATACTGAAAGGAAAATGGGTTTGCCTTCATATTTGACCCAGAACAACTCAGTTCAGCATGGAAATATTATTGCAACAGCTTTTATTTAGCCAGAAATGAAGATTGTAAGTTTTTATGCGCTTAAAAGCATTTTCAGGCCGAATGAGCTGATTTATGCCAATTGTAGCAAAATACTGAAAGGAAAGTGGGCTTGCCTTCATATTTGACCCAGAACAACTCAGTTCAGCATGGAAATGTCATTGCAACATCTTTTATTTAGCCAGAAATAAGGAGTTTAAGTTTTTATGCGCTTAAAAGCATTTTCAGGCCAAATAAGCTGATTTCTGCCAATTGCAGCAAAATACTGAAGGGAAAGTGGGTTTGCCTTCATATTTGACCCAGAATAACTCAGTTCAGCATGGAAATATTATTGCAACAACTTTTATTTAGCCAGAAATCAAGAGTGGAAGTTTTTTAGGCCGAATGAGCAAATATGCTTGTTTCTGCCAATTGCAGCAAAATACTGAAGGGAAAGTGGGTTTGCCTTCATATTTGACCCAGAACAACTCAGTTCAGCATGGAAATATCATTGCAACAGCTTTTATTTAGCCAGAAATCAAGAGTGGAAGTTTTTATGCGCTTAAAACCATTTTCAGGTCGAATGAGCTGATTTCTGCCAATTGTAGCAAAATACTGAAAGGACAGTGGGTTTGCCTTCATATTTGACCCAGAACAACTCAGTTCAGCATGGAAATATCATTGCAACAGCTTTTATTTAGTCAGCAATCAAGAGTGTAAGTTTTTATGCGCTTAAAAGCATTTTTCGGCCGAATGAACAAATATGCTTGTTTCTGCCAATTGTCGCAAAATACTGAAGGGAAAGTGGGTTTGCCTTCATATTTGACCCAGAACAACTCAGTTCAGCATGAAAATATCATTGCAACAGCTTTTATTTAGTCAGAAATCAAGATTGTAAGTTTTTATGCGCTTAAAAGCAATTTCAGGCCGAATGAGCTGATTTCTGCCAATTGTAGGAAAATACTGACGAGAAAGTGGGTTTGCCTTCATATGTGACCCAGAACAACTCAGTTCAGCATGGAAATATCATTGCAACATCTTTTATTTAGCCAGAAATAAGGAGTTTAAGTTTTTATGCGCTTAAAAGCATTTTTCGGCCGAATGAACAAATATGCTTGTTTCTGCCAATTGTCGCAAAATACTGAAGGGAAAGTGGGTTTGCCTTCATATTTGACCCAGAACAACTCAGTTCAGCATGAAAATATCATTGCAACAGCTTTTATTTAGTCAGAAATCAAGATTGTAAGTTTTTATGCGCTTAAAAGCAATTTCAGGCCGAATGAGCTGATTTCTGCCAATTGTAGGAAAATACTGACGAGAAAGTGGGTTTGCCTTCATATGTGACCCAGAACAACTCAGTTCAGCATGGAAATATCATTGCAACAGCTTTTATTTAGCCAGAAATCAAGAGTGTAAATTTATATGAGCTTACAAGCATTTTCTGGCCGAATGAGCAAATATGCTTGTTTCTGTCAATTGCAGCAAAATACTGAAAGGAAAATGGGTTTGCCTTGATATTTGACCCAGAACAACTCAGTTCAGCATTTAAATATCATTGCAACAGCTTTTATTTAGCCAGCAATCAAGAGTGTAAGTTTTTATGCGCTTAAAAGCATTTTCAGGCCGAATGATCTGATTTCTGCCAATTGAAGGAAAATACTGAAAGGAAAGTGGGTTTGCCTTCATATTTGAACCAGAACAACTCAATTCAGCATGGAAATGTCATTGCAACAGCTTTTTTTTAGCCAGAAATCAAGAGTGGAAGATTTTATGCGCTTAAAAGCATTTTTTGGTCGAATAAACAAATATGCTTGTTTCTGCCAATTGTCGCAAAATACTAAAGGGAAAGTGGGTTTGCCTTCATATTTGACCCAGAACAACTCAGTTCAGCATGGAAATATCATTGCAACATCTTTTATTTAGCCAGAAATAAGGAGTTTAAGTTTTTATGCGCTTAAAAGCATTTTCAGGCCGAATGAGCTGATTTCTGCCAATTGTGGCAAAATACGGAAAGGAAAGTGGGTTTGCCTTCATATTTGACCCAGAACAACTCAGTTCAGCATGGAAATATCATTGCAACAGCTTTAATTTAGCCAGAAATAAAGAGTGGAAGTTTTTCATGCCGAATGAGCAAATATGCTTGTTTCTGCCAATTGGAGCAAAATACTGAAAGGAAAATGGGTTTGCCTTCATATTTGACCCAGAACAACTCAGTTCAGCATGGAAATATTATTGCAACAGCTTTTATTTAGCCAGAAATGAAGATTGTAAGTTTTTATGCGCTTAAAAGCATTTTCAGGCCAAATGAGCTGATTTCTGCCAATTGCAGCAAAATACTGAAGGGAAAGTGGGTTTGCCTTCATATTTGACCCAGAACAACTCAGTTCAGCATGGAAATATCATTGCAACAGCTTTTATTTAGCCAGAAATTAAGAGTGGAAGTTTTTATGCGCTTAAAAGCATTTTCAGGCCAAATGAGCTGATTTCTGCCAATTGCAGCAAAATACTGAAGGGAAAGTGGGTTTGCCTTCATCTTTAACCCAGAACAACTCAGTTCAGCATTTAAATATTATTGCAAAAGCTTTTATTTAGCCAGAAATCAAGAGTGTAAGTTTTTATACGCTTAAAAGCATTTTCAGGCCGAATGAGTTGATTTATGCCAATTGTAGCAAAATACTGAAAGGAAAGTGGGCTTGCCTTCATATTTGACCCAGAACAACTCAGTTCAGCATGGAAATGTCATTGCAACAGCTTTTATTTAGCCAGAAATGAAGATTGTAAGTTTTTATGCGCTTAAAAGCATTTTCAGGCCAAATGAGCTGATTTCTGCCAATTGCAGCAAAATACTGAAGGGAAAGTGGGTTTGCCTTCATATTTGACCCAGAACAACTCAATTCAGCATGGAAATATCATTGCAACAGCTTTTATTTAGCCAGAAATTAAGAGTGGAAGTTTTTATGCGCTTAAAAGCATTTTCAGGCCAAATGAGCTGATTTCTGCCAATTGCAGCAAAATACTGAAGAGAAAGTGGGTTTGCCTTCATCTTTAACCCAGAACAACTCAGTTCAGCATTTAAATATTATTGCAAAAGCTTTTATTTAGCCAGAAATCAAGAGTGTAAGTTTTTATACGCTTAAAAGCATTTTCAGGCCGAATGAGCACATATGCTTGTTTCTGCCAATTGCAGCAAAATACTGAAAGGAAAGTGGGTTTGCCTTAATATTTGACCCAGAACAACTCAGTTCAGCATGGAAATATCATTGCAACAGCTTTTATTTAGCCAGAAATAAGGAGTTTAAGTTTTTATGCGCTTAAAAGCATTTTCAGGCCGAATGAGCTGATTTCTGCCAATTGTGGCAAAATACGGAAAGGAAAGTGGGTTTGCCTTCATATTTGACCCAGAACAACTCAGTTCAGCATGGAAATATCATTGCAACAGCTTTTATTTAGCCAGAAATCAAGAGTGTAAATTTATATGCGCTTACAAGCATTTTCTGGCCGAATGAGCAAATATGCTTGTTTCTGTCAATTGCAGCAAAATACTGAAGGTAAAGTGGGTTTGCCTTCATATTTGACCCAGAACAACTCAGTTCAGCATTGAAATATCATTGCAACAGCTTTTGTTTAGCCAGAAAACAAGAGTGTAAGTTTTTATGCGCTTAAAAGCATTTTCAGGCCGAATGAGCTGATTTCTGCCAATTGTAGCAAAATACTGAAAGGAAAGTGGGTTTGCCTTCATATTTGACCCAGAACAACTCAGTTCAGCATTGAGATATCATTGCAACAGCTTTAATTTAGCCAGAAATAAAGAGTGGAAGTTTTTCATGCCGAATGAGCAAATATGCTTGTTTCTGCCAATTGCAGCAAAATACTGAAAGGAAAATGGGTTTGCCTTCATATTTGACCCAGAACAACTCAGTTCAGCATGGAAATATTATTGCAACAGCTTTTATTTAGCCAGAAATGAAGATTGTAAGTTTTTATGCGCTTAAAAGCATTTTCAGGCCGAAGGAGCTGATTTATGCCAATTGTAGCAAAATACTGAAAGGAAAGTGGGCTTGCCTTCATATTTGACCCAGAACAACTCAGTTCAGCATGGAAATGTCATTGCAACATCTTTTATTTAGCCAGAAATAAGGAGTTTAAGTTTTTATGCGCTTAAAAGCATTTTCAGGCCAAATAAGCTGATTTCTGCCAATTGCAGCAAAATACTGAAGGGAAAGTGGGTTTGCCTTCATATTTGACCCAGAATAACTCAGTTCAGCATGGAAATATTATTGCAACAACTTTTATTTAGCCAGAAATCAAGAGTGGAAGTTTTTTAGGCCGAATGAGCAAATATGCTTGTTTCTGCCAATTGCAGCAAAATACTGAAGGGAAAGTGGGTTTGCCTTCATATTTGACCCAGAACAACTCAGTTCAGCATGGAAATATCATTGCAACAGCTTTTATTTAGCCAGAAATCAAGAGTGGAAGTTTTTATGCGCTTAAAACCATTTTCAGGCCGAATGAGCTGATTTCTGCCAATTGTAGCAAAATACTGAAAGGACAGTGGGTTTGCCTTCATATTTGACCCAGAACAACTCAGTTCAGCATGGAAATATCATTGCAACAGCTTTTATTTAGTCAGCAATCAAGAGTGTAAGTTTTTATGCGCTTAAAAGCATTTTTCGGACGAATGAACAAATATGCTTGTTTCTGCCAATTGTCGCAAAATACTGAAGGGAAAGTGGGTTTGCCTTAATATTTGACCCAGAACAACTCAGTTCAGCATGGAAATATCATTGCAACAGCTTTTATTTAGTCAGAAATCAAGATTGTAAGTTTTTATGCGCTTAAAAGCAATTTCAGGCCGAATGAGCTGATTTCTGCCAATTGTAGCAAAATACTGATGAGAAAGTGGGTTTGCCTTCATATTTGACCCAGAACAACTCAGTTCAGCATGGAAATATCATTGCAACATCTTTTATTTAGCCAGAAATAAGGAGTTTAAGTTTTTTTGCGGTTAAACGCATTTTCAGGCCGAATGAGCTGATTTCTGCCAATTGTAGCAAAATACGGAAAGGAAAGTGGGGTTGTCTTCATATTTGACCCAGAACAACTCAGTTCATAATTTAAATATCATTACAACAGCTTTTATTTAGCCAGAAATCAAGATTGTAAGTTTTTATGCGCTTAAAAGCATTTTCAGGCCAAATAAGCTGATTTCTGCCAATTGCAGCAAAATACTGAAGGGAAAGTGGGTTTGCCTTCATATTTGACGCAGAACAACTCAGTTCAGCATGGAAATATTATTGCAACAGCTTTTATTTAGCCAGAAATCAAGAGTGGAAGTTTTTATGCGCTTAAAACCATTTTCAGGCCGAATGAGCTGATTTCTGCCAATTGTAGCAAAATACTGAAAGGAAAGTGGGTTTGCCTTCATATTTGACCCAGAACAACTCAGTTCAGCATTTAAATATCATTGCAACAGCTTTTATTTAGCCAGCAATCAAGAGTGTAAGTTTTTATGCGCTTAAAAGCATTTTCAGGCCGAATGAGCTGATTTCTGCCAATTGAAGGAAAATACTGAAAGGAAAGTGGGTTTGCCTTCGTATTTGAACCAGAACAACTCAATTCATTATGGAAATGTAATTGCAACAGCTTTTTTTTTAGCCAGAAATCAAGAGTGGAAGATTTTTATGCGCTTAAAAGCATTTTCAGGCGAAATAAGCTGATTTCTGCCAATTGTAGCAAAATACTGAAAGGAAAGTGGGTTTGCCTTCATATTTGACACAGAACAACTCAATTCAGCATGGAAATATCATTGCAACAGCTTTACTTTAGCCAGAAATCAAGAGTGTAAGTTTTTATGCGCTTAAAAGCATTTTTCGGCCGAATAAACAAATATGCTTGTTTCTGCCAATTGTCGCAAAATACTAAAGGGAAAGTGGGTTTACCTTCATATTTGACCCAGAACAACTCAGTTAAGCATTTAAATATCATTACAACAGCTTTTATTTAGCCAGAAATCAAGATTGTAAGTTTTTATGCGCTTAAAAGCATTTTCAGGCCGAATGAGCACATATGCTTGTTTCTGCCAATTGCAGCAAAATACTGAAAGGAAAGTGGGTTTGCCTTAATATTTGACCCAGAACAACTCAGTTCAGCATGGAAATATCATTGCAACATCTTTTCTTTAGCCAGAAATACGGAGTTTAAGTTTTTATGCGCTTAAAAGCATTTTCAGGCCGAATGAGCTGATTTCTGCCAATTGTGGCAAAATACGGAAAGGACAGTGGGTTTGCCTTCATATTTGACCCAGAACAACTCAGTTCAGCATTGAAATATCATTGCAACAGCTTTTGTTTAGCCAGAAAACAAGAGTGTAAGTTTTTATGCGCTTAAAAGCATTTTCAGGCCGAATGAGCTGATTTCTGCCAATTGTAGCAAAATACTGAAAGGAAAGTGGGTTTGCCTTCATATTTGACCCAGAACAACTCAGTTCAGCATTGAGATATCATTGCAACAGCTTTAATTTAGCCAGAAATAAAGAGTGGAAGTTTTTCATGCCGAATGAGCAAATATGCTTGTTTCTGCCAATTGCAGCAAAATACTGAAAGGAAAATGGGTTTGCCTTCATATTTGACCCAGAACAACTCAGTTCAGCATGGAAATGTCATTGCAACATCTTTTATTTAGCCAGAAATAAGGAGTTTAAGTTTTTATGCGCTTAAAAGCATTTTCAGGCCAAATAAGCTGATTTCTGCCAATTGTAGCAAAATACTGAAGGGAAAGTGGGTTTGCCTTCATATTTGACACAGAATAACTCAGTTCAGCATGGAAATATTATTGCAACAACTTTTATTTAGCCAGAAATCAAGAGTGGAAGTTTTTTAGGCCGAATGAGCAAATATGCTTGTTTCTGCCAATTGCAGCAAAATACTGAAGGGAAAGTGGGTTTGACTTCATATTTGACCCAGAACAACTCAGTTCAGCATGGAAATATCATTGCAACAGCTTTTATTTAGTCAGCAATCAAGAGTGTAAGTTTTTATGCGCTTAAAAGCATTTTTCGGCCGAATGAACAAATATGCTTGTTTCTGCCAATTGTCGCAAAATACTGAAGGGAAAGTGGGTTTGCCTTCATATTTGACCCAGAACAACTCAGTTCAGCATGAAAATATCATTGCAACAGCTTTTATTTAGTCAGAAATCAAGATTGTAAGTTTTTATGCGCTTAAAAGCAATTTCAGGCCGAATGAGCTGATTTCTGCCAATTGTAGGAAAATACTGACGAGAAAGTGGGTTTGCCTTCATATTTGACCCAGAACAACTCAGTTCAGCATGGAAATATCATTGCAACATCTTTTATTTAGCCAGAAATAAGGAGTTTAAGTTTTTTTGCGCTTAAACGCATTTTCAGGCCGAATGAGCTGATTTCTGCCAATTGAAGGAAAATACTGAAAGGAAAGTGTGTTTGCCTTCATATTTGAACCAGAACAACTCAATTCATTATGGAAATGTAATTGCAACAGCTTTTTTTTTAGCCAGAAATCAAGAGTGGAAGATTTTTATGCGCTTAAAAGCATTTTCAGGCGAAATAAGCTGATTTCTGCCAATTGTAGCAAAATACTGAAAGGAAAGTGGGTTTGCCTTCATATTTGAACCAGAACAACTCAATTCATTATGGAAATGTAATTGCAACAGCTTTACTTTAGCCAGAAATCAAGAGTGTAAGTTTTTATGCGCTTAAAAGCATTTTTCGGCCGAATAAACAAATATGCTTGTTTCTGCCAATTGTCGCAAAATACTAAAGGGAAAGTGGGTTTACCTTCATATTTGACCCAGAACAACTCAGTTCAGCATGGAAATATCATTGCAACATCTTTTATTTAGCCAGAAATAAGGAGTTTAAGCTTTTATGCGCTTAAACGTATTTTCAGGCCGAATGAGCTGATTTCTGCCAATTGTAGCAAAATACGGAAAGGAAAGTGGGTTTGCCTTCATATTTGACCCAGAACAACTCAGTTCAGCATGGAAATATCATTGCAACATCTTTTATTTAGCCAGAAATAAGGAGTTTAAGTTTTTATGCGCTTAAAAGCATTTTCAGGCCGAATGAGCTGATTTCTGCCAATTGTGGCAAAATACGGAAAGGAAAGTGGGTTTGCCTTCATATTTGACCCAGAACAACTCAGTTCAGCATTGAAATATCATTGCAACAGCTTTTGTTTAGCCAGAAAACAAGAGTGTAAGTTTTTATGCGCTTAAAAGCATTTTCAGGCCGAATGAGCTGATTTCTGCCAATTGTAGCAAAATACTGAAAGGAAAGTGGGTTTGCCTTCATATTTGACCCAGAACAACTCAGTTCAGCATTGAGATATCATTGCAACAGCTTTAATTTAGCCAGAAATAAAGAGTGGAAGTTTTTCATGCCGAATGAGCAAATATGGTTGTTTCTGCCAATTGCAGCAAAATACTGAAAGGAAAATGGGTTTGCCTTCATATTTGACCCAGAACAACTCAGTTCAGCATGGAAATATTATTGCAACAGCTTTTATTTAGCCAGAAATGAAGATTGTAAGTTTTTATGCGCTTAAAAGCAATTTCAGGCCGAATGAGCTGATTTATGCCAATTGTAGCAAAATACTGAAAGGAAAGTGGGCTTGCCTTCATATTTGACCCAGAACAACTCAGTTCAGCATGGAAATGTCATTGCAACATCTTTTATTTAGCCAGAAATAAGGAGTTTAAGTTTTTATGCGCTTAAAAGCATTTTCAGGCCAAATAAGCTGATTTCTGCCAATTGCAGCAAAATACTGAAGGGAAAGTGGGTTTGCCTTCATATTTGACCCAGAATAACTCAGTTCAGCATGGAAATATTATTGCAACAACTTTTATTTAGCCAGAAATCAAGAGTGGAAGTTTTTTAGGCCGAATGAGCAAATATGCTTGTTTCTGCCAATTGCAGCAAAATACTGAAGGGAAAGTGGGTTTGCCTTCATATTTGACCCAGAACAACTCAGTTCAGCATGGAAATATCATTGCAACAGCTTTTATTTAGTCAGAAATCAAGATTGTAAGTTTTTATGCGCTTAAAAGCATTTTTCGGACGAATGAACAAATATGCTTGTTTCTGCCAATTGTCGCAAAATACTGAAGGGAAAGTGGGTTTGCCTTAATATTTGACCCAGAACAACTCAGTTCAGCATGAAAATATCATTGCAACAGCTTTTATTTAGTCAGAAATCAAGATTGTAAGTTTTTATGCGCTTAAAAGCAATTTCAGGCCGAATGAGCTGATTTCTGCCAATTGTAGGAAAATACTGACGAGAAAGTGGGTTTGCCTTCATATTTGACCCAGAACAACTCAGTTCAGCATGGAAATATCATTGCAACATCTTTTATTTAGCCAGAAATAAGGAGTTTAAGTTTTTTTGCGCTTAAACGCATTTTCAGGCCGAATGAGCTGATTTCTGCCAATTGAAGGAAAATACTGAAAGGAAAGTGGGTTTGCCTTCATATTTGAACCAGAACAACTCAATTCATTATGGAAATGTAATTGCAACAGCTTTTTTTTTAGCCAGAAATCAAGAGTGGAAGATTTTTATGCGCTTAAAAGCATTTTCAGGCGAAATAAGCTGATTTCTGCCAATTGTAGCAAAATACTGAAAGGAAAGTGGGTTTGCCTTCATATTTGACACAGAACAACTCAATTCAGCATGGAAATATCATTGCAACAGCTTTACTTTAGCCAGAAATCAAGAGTGTAAGTTTTTATGCGCTTAAAAGCATTTTTCGGCCGAATAAACAAATATGCTTGTTTCTGCCAATTGTCGCAAAATACTAAAGGGAAAGTGGGTTTACCTTCATATTTGACCCAGAACAACTCAGTTCAGCATGGAAATATCATTGCAACATCTTTTATTTAGCCAGAAATAAGGAGTTTAAGCTTTTATGCGCTTAAACGTATTTTCAGGCGAAATAAGCTGATTTCTGCCAATTGTAGCAAAATACTGAAAGGAAAGTGGGTTTGCCTTAATATTTGACCCAGAACAACTCAGTTCAGCATGGAAATATCATTGCAACAGCTTTTATTTAGCCAGAAATCAAGAGTGTAAGTTTTTATGCGCTTAAAAGCATTTTTCGGCCGAATGAACAAATATGCTTGTTTCTGCCAATTGTCGCAAAATACTGAAGGGAAAGTGGGTTTGCCTTCATATTTGACCCAGAACAACTCAGTTCAGCATGGAAATATCATTGCAACATCTTTTATTTAGCCAGAAATAACGAGTTTAAGTTTTTTTGCGCTTAAACGCATTTTCAGGCCGAATGAGCTGATTTCTGCCAATTGAAGGAAAATACTGAAAGGAAAGTGGGTTTGCCTTCATATTTGAACCAGAACAACTCAATTCATTATGGAAATATAATTGCAACAGCTTTTTTTTTAGCCAGAAATCAAGAGTGGAAGATTTTTATGCGCTTAAAAGCATTTTCAGGCGAAATAAGCTGATTTCTGCCAATTGTAGCAAAATACTGAAGGGAAAGTGGGTTTGCCTTCATATTTGACCCAGAACAACTCAGTTCAGCATTGAAATATCATTGCAACAGCTTTTGTTTAGCCAGAAAACAAGAGTGTAAGTTTTTATGCACTTAAAAGCATTTTCAGGCCGAATGAGCTGATTTCTGCCAATTGTAGCAAAATACGGAAAGGAAAGTGGGTTTGCCTTCATATTTGACCCAGAACAACTCAGTTCAGCATTGAGATATCATTGCAACAGCTTTAATTTAGCCAGAAATAAAGAGTGGAAGTTTTTCATGCCGAATGAGCAAATATGCTTGTTTCTGCCAATTGCAGCAAAATACTGAAAGGAAAATGGGTTTGCCTTCATATTTGACCCAGAACAACTCAGTTCAGCATGGAAATATTATTGCAACAGCTTTTATTTAGCCAGAAATGAAGATTGTAAGTTTTTATGCGCTTAAAAGCATTTTCAGGCCGAATGAGCTGATTTATGCCAATTGTAGCAAAATACTGAAAGGAAAGTGGGCTTGCCTTCATATTTGACCCAGAACAACTCAGTTCAGCATGGAAATGTCATTGCAACATCTTTTATTTAGCCAGAAATAAGGAGTTTAAGTTTTTATGCGCTTAAAAGCATTTTCAGGCCAAATAAGCTGATTTCTGCCAATTGCAGCAAAATACTGAAGGGAAAGTGGGTTTGCCTTCATATTTGACCCAGAATAACTCAGTTCAGCATGGAAATATTATTGCAACAACTTTTATTTAGCCAGAAATCAAGAGTGGAAGTTTTTATGCGCTTAAAACCATTTTCAGGCCGAATGAGCTGATTTCTGCCAATTGTAGCAAAATACTGAAGGGACAGTGGGTTTGCCTTCATATTTGACCCAGAACAACTCAGTTCAGCATGGAAATATCATTGCAACAGCTTTTATTTAGTCAGAAATCAAGATTGTAAGTTTTTATGCGCTTAAAAGCATTTTTCGGACGAATGAACAAATATGCTTGTTTCTGCCAATTGTCGCAAAATACTGAAGGGAAAGTGGGTTTGCCTTAATATTTGACCCAGAACAACTCAGTTCAGCATGGAAATATCATTGCAATAGCTTTTATTTAGTCAGAAATCAAGATTGTAAGTTTTTATGCGCTTAAAAGCAATTTCAGGCCAAATAAGCTTATTTCTGCCAATTGCAGCAAAATACTGAAGGGAAAGTGGGTTTGCCTTCATATTTGACCCAGAATAACTCAGTTCAGCATGGAAATATTATTGCAACAACTTTTATTTAGCCAGAAATCAAGAGTGGAAGTTTTTTAGGCCGAATGAGCAAATATGCTTGTTTCTGCCAATTGAAGGAAAATACTGAAAGGAAAGTGGGTTTGCCTTCATATTTGAACCAGAACAACTCAATTCATTATGGAAATGTAATTGCAACAGCTTTTTTTTTAGCCAGAAATCAAGAGTGGAAGATTTTTATGCGCTTAAAAGCATTTTCAGGCGAAATAAGCTGATTTCTGCCAATTGTAGCAAAATACTGAAAGGAAAGTGGGTTTGCCTTAATATTTGACCCAGAACAACTCAGTTCAGCATGGAAATATCATTGCAACATCTTTTATTTAGCCAGAAATAAGGAGTTTAAGTTTTTATGCGCTTAAAAGCATTGACAGGCCGAATGAGCTGATTTCTGCCAATTGTGGCAAAATACAGAAAGGAAAGTGGGTTTGCCTTCATATTTGACCCAGAACAACTCAGTTCAGCATGGAAATATCATTGCAACAGCTTTTATTTAGCCAGAAATCAAGAGTGTAAATTTATATGCGCTTACAAGCATTTTCTGGCCGAATGAGCAAATATGCTTGTTTCTGTCAATTGCAGCAAAATACTGAAGGTAAAGTGGGTTTGCCTTCATATTTGACCCAGAACAACTCAGTTCAGCATTGAAATATCATTGCAACAGCTTTTGTTTAGCCAGAAAACAAGAGTGTAAGTTTTTATGCGCTTAAAAGCATTTTCAGGCCGAATGAGCTGATTTCTGCCAATTGTAGCAAAATACTGAAAGGAAAGTGGGTTTGCCTTCATATTTGACCCAGAACAACTCAGTTCAGCATTGAGATATCATTGCAACAGCTTTAATTTAGCCAGAAATAAAGAGTGGAAGTTTTTCATGCCGAATGAGCAAATATGCTTGTTTCTGCCAATTGCAGCAAAATACTGAAAGGAAAATGGGTTTGCCTTCATATTTGACCCAGAACAACTCAGTTCAGCATGGAAATATTATTGCAACAGCTTTTATTTAGCCAGAAATGAAGATTGTAAGTTTTTATGCGCTTAAAAGCATTTTCAGGCCAAATGAGCTGATTTCTGCCAATTGCAGCAAAATACTGAAGGGAAAGTGGGTTTGCCTTCATATTTGACCCAGAACAACTCAATTCAGCATGGAAATATCATTGCAACAGCTTTTATTTAGCCAGAAATTAAGAGTGGAAGTTTTTATGCGCTTGAAAGCATTTTCAGGCCAAATGAGCTGATTTCTGCCAATTGCAGCAAAATACTGAAGGGAAAGTGGGTTTGCCTTCATCTTTAACCCAGAACAACTCAGTTCAGCATTTAAATATTATTGCAAAAGCTTTTATTTAGCCAGAAATCAAGAGTGTAAGTTTTTATACGCTTAAAAGCATTTTCAGGCCGAATAAGCTGATTTCTGCCAATTGCAGCAAAATACTGAAGGGAAAGTGGGTTTGCCTTCATATTTGACCCAGAATAACTCAGTTCAGCATGGAAATATTATTGCAACAACTTTTATTTAGCCAGAAATCAAGAGTGGAAGTTTTTTAGGCCGAATGAGCAAATATGCTTGTTTCTGCCAATTGCAGCAAAATACTGAAGGGAAAGTGGGTTTGCCTTCATATTTGACCCAGAACAACTCAGTTCAGCGTGGAAATATCATTGCAACAGCTTTTATTTAGCCAGAAATCAAGAGTGGAAGTTTTTATGCGCTTAAAACCATTTTCAGGCCGAATGAGCTGATTTCTGCCAATTGTAGCAAAATACTGAAAGGACAGTGGGTTTGCCTTCATATTTGACCCAGAACAACTCAGTTCAGCATGGAAATATCATTGCAACATCTTTTATTTAGTCAGCAATCAAGAGTGTAAGTTTTTATGCGCTTAAAAGCATTTTTCGGACGAATGAACAAATATGCTTGTTTCTGCCAATTGTCGCAAAATACTGAAGGGAAAGTGGGTTTGCCTTAATATTTGACCCAGAACAACTCAGTTCAGCATGAAAATATCATTGCAACAGCTTTTATTTAGTCAGAAATCAAGATTGTAAGTTTTTATGCGCTTAAAAGCAATTTCAGGCCGAATGAGCTGATTTCTGCCAATTGTAGCAAAATACTGCTGAGAAAGTGGGTTTGCCTTCATATTTGACCCAGAACAACTCAGTTCAGCATGGAAATATCATTGCAACATCTTTTATTTAGCCAGAAATAAGGAGTTTAAGTTTTTTTGAGGTTAAACGCATTTTCAGGCCGAATGAGCTGATTTCTGCCAATTGTAGCAAAATACGGAAAGGAAAGTGGGGTTGCCTTCATATTTGACCCAGAACAACTCAGTTCATAATTTAAATATCATTACAACAGCTTTTATTTAGCCAGAAATCAAGATTGTAAGTTTTTATGCGCTTAAAAGCATTTTTAGGCCAAATAAGCTGATTTCTGCCAATTGCAGCAAAATACTGAAGGGAAAGTGGGTTTGCCTTCATATTTGACCCAGAACAACTCAGTTCAGCATGGAAATATTATTGCAACAGCTTTTATTTAGCCAGAAATCAAGAGTGGAAGTTTTTTAGGCCGAATGAGCAAATATGCTTGTTTCTGCCAATTGCAGCAAAATACTGAAGGGAAAGTGGGTTTGCCTTCATATTTGACCCAGAACAACTCAGTTCAGCATGGAAATATCATTGCAACAGCTTTTATTTAGCCAGAAATCAAGAGTGTAAGTTTTTATGCGCTTAAAAGCATTTTCAGGCCGAATGAGCTGATTTCTGCCAATTGAAGGAAAATACTGAAAGGAAAGTGGGTTTGCCTTCATATTTGAACCAGAACAACTCAATTCATTATGGAAATGTAATTGCAACAGCTTTTTTTTTAGCCAGAAATCAAGAGTGTAAGTTTTTATGCGCTTAAAAGCATTTTTCGGCCGAATAAACAAATATGCTTGTTTCTGCCAATTGTCGCAAAATACTAAAGGGAAAGTGGGTTTACCTTCATATTTGACCCAGAACAACTCAGTTCAGCATGGAAATATCATTGCAACATCTTTTATTTAGCCAGAAATAAGGAGTTTAAGCTTTTATGCGCTTAAACGTATTTTCAGGCCGAATGAGCTGATTTCTGCCAATTGTAGCAAAATACGGAAAGGAAAGTGGGTTTGCCTTCATATTTGACCCAGAACAACTCAGTTAAGCATTTAAATATCATTACAACAGCTTTTATTTAGCCAGAAATCAAGATTGTAAGTTTTTATGCGCTTAAAAGCATTTTCAGGCCGAATGAGCACATATGCTTGTTTCTGCCAATTGCAGCAAAATACTGAAAGGAAAGTGGGTTTGCCTTAATATTTGACCCAGAACAACTCAGTTCAGCATGGAAATATCATTGCAACAGCTTTTATTTAGCCAGAAATCAAGAGTGTAAATTTATATGCGCTTACAAGCATTTTCTGGCCGAATGAGCAAATATGCTTGTTTCTGTCAATTGCAGCAAAATACTGAAGGTAAAGTGGGTTTGCCTTCATATTTGACCCAGAACAACTCAGTTCAGCATTGAAATATCATTGCAACAGCTTTTGTTTAGCCAGAAAACAAGAGTGTAAGTTTTTATGCGCTTAAAAGCATTTTCAGGCCGAATGAGCTGATTTCTGCCAATTGTAGCAAAATACTGAAAGGAAAGTGGGTTTGCCTTCATATTTGACCCAGAAAAACTCAGTTCAGCATGGAAATATTATTGCAACACCTTTTATTTAGCCAGAAATCAAGAGTGGAAGTTTTTCAGGCCGAATGAGCAAATATGCTTTTTTCTGCCAATTGCAGCAAAATACTGAAAGGAAAATGGGTTTGCCTTCATATTTGACCCAGAACAACTCAGTTCAGCATGGAAATATTATTGCAACAGCTTTTATTTAGCCAGAAATGAAGATTGTAAGTTTTTATGCGCTTAAAACCATTTTCAGGCCAAATGAGCTGATTTCTGCCAATTGTAGCAAAATACTGAAAGGAAAGTGGGTTTGCCTTCATATTTGACCCAGAACAACTCAGTTCAGCATTTAAATATCATTGCAACAGCTTTTATTTAGCCAGCAATCAAGAGTGTAAGTTTTTATGCGCTTAAAAGCATTTTCAGGCCGAATGAGCTGATTTCTGCCAATTGAAGGAAAATACTGAAAGGAAAGTGGGTTTGCCTTCATATGTGAACCAGAACAACTCAATTCATTATGGAAATGTAATTGCAACAGCTTTTTTTTTAGCCAGAAATCAAGAGTGGAAGATTTTTATGCGCTTAAAAGCATTTTCAGGCGAAATAAGCTGATTTCTGCCAATTGTAGCAAAATACTGAAAGGAAAGTGGGTTTGCCTTCATATTTGAAACAGAACAACTCAATTCAGCATGGAAATATCATTGCAACAGCTTTACTTTAGCCAGAAATCAAGAGTGTAAGTTTTTATGCGCTTAAAAGCATTTTTCGGCCGAATAAACAAATATGCTTGTTTCTGTCAATTGCAGCAAAATACTGAAGGTAAAGTGGGTTTGCCTTCATATTTGACCCAGAACAACTCAGTTCAGCATTGAAATATCATTGCAACAGCTTTTATTTAGCCAGAAATGAAGATTGTAAGTTTTTATGCGCTTAAAAGCATTTTCAGGCCGAATGAGCTGATTTCTGCCAATTGTAGCAAAATACTGAAAGGAAAGTGGGTTTGCCTTCATATTTGACCCAGAACAACTCAGTTCAGCATTGAGATATCATTGCAACAGCTTTAATTTAGCCAGAAATAAAGAGTGGAAGTTTTTCATGCCGAATGAGCAAATATGCTTGTTTCTGCCAATTGCAGCAAAATACTGAAAGGAAAATGGGTTTGCCTTCATATTTGACCCAGAACAACTCAATTCAGCATGGAAATATCATTGCAACAGCTTTTATTTAGCCAGAAATTAAGAGTGGAAGTTTTTATGCGCTTAAAAGCATTTTCAGGCCAAATGAGTTGATTTCTGCCAATTGCAGCAAAATACTGAAGGGAAAGTGGGTTTGCCTTCATATTTGACCCAGAATAACTCAGTTCAGCATGGAAATATTATTGCAACAACTTTTATTTAGCCAGAAATCAAGAGTGGAAGTTTTTTAGGCCGAATGAGCAAATATGCTTGTTTCTGCCAATTGCAGCAAAATACTGAAGGGAAAGTGGGTTTGCCTTCATATTTGACCCAGAACAACTCAGTTCAGCATGGAAATATCATTGCAACAGCTTTTATTTAGCCAGAAATCAAGAGTGGAAGTTTATATGCGCTTAAAACCATTTTCAGGTCGAATGAGCTGATTTCTGCCAATTGTAGCAAAATACTGAAAGGACAGTGGGTTTGCCTTCATATTTGACCCAGAACAACTCAGTTCAGCATGGAAATATCATTGCAACAGCTTTTATTTAGTCAGCAATCAAGAGTGTAAGTTTTTATGCGCTTAAAAGCATTTTTCGGCCGAATGAACAAATATGCTTGTTTCTGCCAATTGTCGCAAAATACTGAAGGGAAAGTGGGTTTGCCTTCATATTTGACCCAGAACAACTCAGTTCATTATGAAAATATCATTGCAACAGCTTTTATTTAGTCAGAAATCAAGATTGTAAGTTTTTATGCGCTTAAAAGCAATTTCAGGCCGAATGAGCTGATTTCTGCCAATTGTAGGAAAATACTGACGAGAAAGTGGGTTTGCCTTCATATTTGACCCAGAACAACTCAGTTCAGCATGGAAATATCATTGCAACATCTTTTATTTAGCCAGAAATAAGGAGTTTAAGTTTTTTTGCGCTTAAACGCATTTTCAGGCCGAATGAGCTGATTTCTGCCAATTGAAGGAAAATACTGAAAGGAAAGTGGGTTTGCCTTCATATTTGAACCAGAACAACTCAATTCATTATGGAAATGTAATTGCAACAGCTTTTTTTTTAGCCAGAAATCAAGAGTGGAAGATTTTTATGCGCTTAAAAGCATTTTCAGGCGAAATAAGCTGATTTCTGCCAATTGTAGCAAAATACTGAAAGGAAAGTGGGTTTGCCTTCATATTTGACACAGAACAACTCAATTCAGCATGGAAATATCATTGCAACAGCTTTACTTTAGCCAGAAATCAAGAGTGTAAGTTTTTATGCGCTTAAAAGCATTTTTCGGCCGAATAAACAAATATGCTTGTTTCTGCCAATTGTCGCAAAATACTAAAGGGAAAGTGGGTTTACCTTCATATTTGACCCAGAACAACTCAGTTCAGCATGGAAATATCATTGCAACATCTTTTATTTAGCCAGAAATAAGGAGTTTAAGCTTTTATGCGCTTAAACGTATTTTCAGGCGAAATAAGCTGATTTCTGCCAATTGTAGCAAAATACTGAAAGGAAAGTGGGTTTGCCTTAATATTTGACCCAGAACAACTCAGTTCAGCATGGAAATATCATTGCAACATCTTTTATTTAGCCAGAAATAAGGAGTTTAAGTTTTTATGCGCTTAAAAGCATTTTCAGGCCGAATGAGCTGATTTCTGCCAATTGTGGCAAAATACGGAAAGGAAAGTGGGTTTGCCTTCATATTTGACCCAGAACAACTCAGTTCAGCATGGAAATATCATTGCAAAAGCTTTTATTTAGCCAGAAATCAAGAGTGTAAGTTTTTATACGCTTAAAAGCATTTTCAGGCCGAATGAGCTGATTTATGCCAATTGTAGCAAAATACTGAAAGGAAAATGGGTTTGCCTTCATATTTGACCCAGAACAACTCAGTTCAGCATGGAAATATTATTGCAACAGCTTTTATTTAGCCAGAAATGAAGATTGTAAGTTTTTATGCGATTAAAAGCATTTTCAGGCCAAATGAGCTGATTTCTGCCAATTGCAGCAAAATACTGAAGGGAAAGTGGGTTTGCCTTCATATTTGACCCAGAACAACTCAATTCAGCATGGAAATATCATTGCAACAGCTTTTATTTAGCCAGAAATTAAGAGTGGATGTTTTTATGCGCTTAAAAGCATTTTCAGGCCAAATGAGCTGATTTCTGCCAATTGCAGCAAAATACTGAAGGGAAAGTGGGTTTGCCTTCATCTTTAACCCAGAACAACTCAGTTCAGCATTTAAATATTATTGCAAAAGCTTTTATTTAGCCAGAAATCAAGAGTGTAAGTTTTTATACGCTTAAAAGCATTTTCAGGCCGAATGAGCTGATTTATGCCAATTGTAGCAAAATACTGAAAGGAAAGTGGGCTTGCCTTCATATTTGACCCAGAACAACTCAGTTCAGCATGGAAATGTCATTGCAACATCTTTTATTTAGCCAGAAATAAGGAGTTTAAGTTTTTATGCGCTTAAAAGCATTTTCAGGCCAAATAAGCTGATTTCTGCCAATTGCAGCAAAATACTGAAGGGAAAGTGGGTTTGCCTTCATATTTGACCCAGAATAACTCAGTTCAGCATGGAAATATTATTGCAACAACTTTTATTTAGCCAGAAATCAAGAGTGGAAGTTTTTTAGGCCGAATGAGCAAATATGCTTGTTTCTGCCAATTGCAGCAAAATACTGAAGGGAAAGTGGGTTTGCCTTCATATTTGACCCAGAACAACTCAGTTCAGCATGGAAATATCATTGCAACAGCTTTTATTTAGCCAGAAATCAAGAGTGTAAGTTTTTATGCGCTTAAAAGCATTTTTCGGCCGAATGAACAAATATGCTTGTTTCTGCCAATTGTCGCAAAATACTGAAGGGAAAGTGGGTTTGCCTTCATATTTGACCCAGAACAACTCAGTTCAGCATGGAAATATCATTGCAACATCTTTTATTTAGCCAGAAATAACGAGTTTAAGTTTTTTTGCGCTTAAACGCATTTTCAGGCCGAATGAGCTGATTTCTGCCAATTGAAGGAAAATACTGAAAGGAAAGTGGGTTTGCCTTCATATTTGAACCAGAACAACTCAATTCATTATGGAAATATAATTGCAACAGCTTTTTTTTTAGCCAGAAATCAAGAGTGGAAGATTTTTATGCGCTTAAAAGCATTTTCAGGCGAAATAAGCTGATTTCTGCCAATTGTAGCAAAATACTGAAAGGAAAGTGGGTTTGCCTTCATATTTGACACAGAACAACTCAATTCAGCATGGAAATATCATTGCAACAGCTTTACTTTAGCCAGAAATCAAGAGTGTAAGTTTTTATGCGCTTAAAAGCATTTTTCGGCCGAATAAACAAATATGCTTGTTTCTGCCAATTGTCGCAAAATACTAAAGGGAAAGTGGGTTTACCTTCATATTTGACCCAGAACAACTCAGTTCAGCATGGAAATATCATTGCAACATCTTTTATTTAGCCAGAAATAAGGAGTTTAAGTTTTTTTGCGCTTAAACGCATTTTCAGGCCGAATGAGCTGATTTCTGCCAATTGTAGCAAAATACGGAAAGGAAAGTGGGTTTGCCTTCATATTTGACCCAGAACAACTCAGTTCATAATTTAAATATCATTACAACAGCTTTTATTTAGCCAGAAATCAAGATTGTAAGTTTTTATGCGCTTAAAAGCATTTTCAGGCCGAATGAGCACATATGCTTGTTTCTGCCAATTGCAGCAAAATACTGAAAGGAAAGTCGGTTTGCCTTAATATTTGACCCAGAACAACTCAGTTCAGCATGGAAATATCATTGCAACATCTTTTATTTAGCCAGAAATAAGGAGTTTAAGTTTTTATGCGCTTAAAACCATTTTCAGGCCGAATGAGCTGATTTCTGCCAATTGTAGCAAAATACTGAAGGGAAAGTGGGATTGCCTTCATATTTGACCCAGAACAACTCAGGTCAGCATTGAGATATCATTGCAACAGCTTTAATTTACTCAGAAATAAAGAGTGGAAGTTTTTCAGACTAAATGAGCAAATATGCTTGTTTCTGCCAATTGCAGCAAAATACTGAAAGGAAAATGGGTTTGCCTTGATATTTGACCCAGAACAACTCAGTTCAGCATTTAAATATCATTGCAACAGCTTTTATTTAGCCAGCAATCAAGAGTGTAAGTTTTTATGCGCTTAAAAGCATTTTCAGGCCGAATGATCTGATTTCTGCCAATTGAAGGAAAATACTGAAAGGAAAGTGGGTTTGCCTTCAAATTTGAACCAGAACAACTCAATTCAGCATGGAAATGTCATTGCAACAGCTTTTTTTTAGCCAGAAATCAAGAGTGGAAGGTTTTATGCGCTTAAAAGCATTTTTTGGTCGAATAAACAAATATGCTTGTTTCTGCCAATTGTCGCAAAATACTAAAGGGAAAGTGGGTTTGCCTTCATATTTGACCCAGAACAACTCAGTTCAGCATGGAAATATCATTGCAACATCTTTTATTTAGCCAGAAATAAGGAGTTTAAGTTTTTATGCGCTTAAAAGCATTTTCAGGCCGAATGAGCTGATTTCTGCCAATTGTGGCAAAATACGGAAAGGAAAGTGGGTTTGCCTTCATATTTGACCCAGAACAACTCAGTTCAGCATGGAAATATCATTGCAACAGCTTTAATTTAGCCAGAAATAAAGAGTGGAAGTTTTTCATGCCGAATGAGCAAATATGCTTGTTTCTGCCAATTGGAGCAAAATACTGAAAGGAAAATGGGTTTGCCTTCATATTTGACCCAGAACAACTCAGTTCAGCATGGAAATATTATTGCAACAGCTTTTATTTAGCCAGAAATGAAGATTGTAAGTTTTTATGCGCTTAAAAGCATTTTCAGGCCAAATGAGCTGATTTCTGCCAATTGCAGCAAAATACTGAAGGGAAAGTGGGTTTGCCTTCATATTTGACCCAGAACAACTCAATTCAGCATGGAAATATCATTGCAACAGCTTTTATTTAGCCAGAAATTAAGAGTGGAAGTTTTTATGCGCTTAAAAGCATTTTCAGGCCAAATGAGCTGATTTCTGCCAATTGCAGCAAAATACTGAAGGGAAAGTGGGTTTGCCTTCATCTTTAACCCAGAACAACTCAGTTCAGCATTTAAATATTATTGCAAAAGCTTTTATTTAGCCAGAAATCAAGAGTGTAAGTTTTTATACGCTTAAAAGCATTTTCAGGCCGAATGAGTTGATTTATGCCAATTGTAGCAAAATACTGAAAGGAAAGTGGGCTTGCCTTCATATTTGACCCAGAACAACTCAGTTCAGCATGGAAATGTCATTGCAACAGCTTTTATTTAGCCAGAAATGAAGATTGTAAGTTTTTATGCGCTTAAAAGCATTTTCAGGCCAAATGAGCTGATTTCTGCCAATTGCAGCAAAATACTGAAGGGAAAGTGGGTTTGCCTTCATATTTGACCCAGAACAACTCAATTCAGCATGGAAATATCATTGCAACAGCTTTTATTTAGCCAGAAATTAAGAGTGGAAGTTTTTATGCGCTTAAAAGCATTTTCAGGCCAAATGAGCTGATTTCTGCCAATTGCAGCAAAATACTGAAGGGAAAGTGGGTTTGCCTTCATCTTTAACCCAGAACAACTCAGTTCAGCATTTAAATATTATTGCAAAAGCTTTTATTTAGCCAGAAATCAAGAGTGTAAGTTTTTATACGCTTAAAAGCATTTTCAGGCCGAATGAGCACATATGCTTGTTTCTGCCAATTGCAGCAAAATACTGAAAGGAAAGTGGGTTTGCCTTAATATTTGACCCAGAACAACTCAGTTCAGCATGGAAATATCATTGCAACAGCTTTTATTTAGCCAGAAATAAGGAGTTTAAGTTTTTATGCGCTTAAAAGCATTTTCAGGCCGAATGAGCTGATTTCTGCCAATTGTGGCAAAATACGGAAAGGAAAGTGGGTTTGCCTTCATATTTGACCCAGAACAACTCAGTTCAGCATGGAAATATCATTGCAACAGCTTTTATTTAGCCAGAAATCAAGAGTGTAAATTTATATGCGCTTACAAGCATTTTCTGGCCGAATGAGCAAATATGCTTGTTTCTGTCAATTGCAGCAAAATACTGAAGGTAAAGTGGGTTTGCCTTCATATTTGACCCAGAACAACTCAGTTCAGCATTGAAATATCATTGCAACAGCTTTTGTTTAGCCAGAAAACAAGAGTGTAAGTTTTTATGCGCTTAAAAGCATTTTCAGGCCGAATGAGCTGATTTCTGCCAATTGTAGCAAAATACTGAAGGGAAAGTGGGTTTGCCTTCATATTTGACCCAGAACAACTCAGTTCAGCATTGAGATATCATTGCAACAGCTTTAATTTAGCCAGAAATAAAGAGTGGAAGTCTTTCATGCCGAATGAGCAAATATGCTTGTTTCTGCCAATTGCAGCAAAATACTGAAAGGAAAATGGGTTTGCCTTCATATTTGACCCAGAACAACTCAGTTCAGCATGGAAATATTATTGCAACAGCTTTTATTTAGCCAGAAATGAAGATTGTAAGTTTTTATGCGCTTAAAAGCATTTTCAGGCCGAATGAGCTGATTTATGCCAATTGTAGCAAAATACTGAAAGGAAAGTGGGCTTGCCTTCATATTTGACCCAGAACAACTCAGTTCAGCATGGAAATGTCATTGCAACATCTTTTATTTAGCCAGAAATAAGGAGTTTAAGTTTTTATGCGCTTAAAAGCATTTTCAGGCCAAATAAGCTGATTTCTGCCAATTGCAGCAAAATACTGAAGGGAAAGTGGGTTTGCCTTCATATTTGACCCAGAATAACTCAGTTCAGCATGGAAATATTATTGCAACAACTTTTATTTAGCCAGAAATCAAGAGTGGAAGTTTTTTAGGCCGAATGAGCAAATATGCTTGTTTCTGCCAATTGCAGCAAAATACTGAAGGGAAAGTGGGTTTGCCTTCATATTTGACCCAGAACAACTCAGTTCAGCATGGAAATATCATTGCAACAGCTTTTATTTAGCCAGAAATCAAGAGTGGAAGTTTTTATGCGCTTAAAACCATTTTCAGGCCGAATGAGCTGATTTCTGCCAATTGTAGCAAAATACTGAAAGGACAGTGGGTTTGCCTTCATATTTGACCCAGAACAACTCAGTTCAGCATGGAAATATCATTGCAACAGCTTTTATTTAGTCAGCAATCAAGAGTGTAAGTTTTTATGCGCTTAAAAGCATTTTTCGGACGAATGAACAAATATGCTTGTTTCTGCCAATTGTCGCAAAATACTGAAGGGAAAGTGGGTTTGCCTTAATATTTGACCCAGAACAACTCAGTTCAGCATGGAAATATCATTGCAACAGCTTTTATTTAGTCAGAAATCAAGATTGTAAGTTTTTATGCGCTTAAAAGCAATTTCAGGCCGAATGAGCTGATTTCTGCCAATTGTAGCAAAATACTGATGAGAAAGTGGGTTTGCCTTCATATTTGACCCAGAACAACTCAGTTCAGCATGGAAATATCATTGCAACATCTTTTATTTAGCCAGAAATAAGGAGTTTAAGTTTTTTTGCGGTTAAACGCATTTTCAGGCCGAATGAGCTGATTTCTGCCAATTGTAGCAAAATACGGAAAGGAAAGTGGGGTTGCCTTCATATTTGACCCAGAACAACTCAGTTCATAATTTAAATATCATTACAACAGCTTTTATTTAGCCAGAAATCAAGATTGTAAGTTTTTATGCGCTTAAAAGCATTTTCAGGCCAAATAAGCTGATTTCTGCCAATTGCAGCAAAATACTGAAGGGAAAGTGGGTTTGCCTTCATATTTGACGCAGAACAACTCAGTTCAGCATGGAAATATTATTGCAACAGCTTTTATTTAGCCAGAAATCAAGAGTGGAAGTTTTTATGCGCTTAAAACCATTTTCAGGCCGAATGAGCTGATTTCTGCCAATTGTAGCAAAATACTGAAAGGAAAGTGGGTTTGCCTTCATATTTGACCCAGAACAACTCAGTTCAGCATTTAAATATCATTGCAACAGCTTTTATTTAGCCAGCAATCAAGAGTGTAAGTTTTTATGCGCTTAAAAGCATTTTCAGGCCGAATGAGCTGATTTCTGCCAATTGAAGGAAAATACTGAAAGGAAAGTGGGTTTGCCTTCATATTTGAACCAGAACAACTCAATTCATTATGGAAATGTAATTGCAACAGCTTTTTTTTTAGCCAGAAATCAAGAGTGGAAGATTTTTATGCGCTTAAAAGCATTTTCAGGCGAAATAAGCTGATTTCTGCCAATTGTAGCAAAATACTGAAAGGAAAGTGGGTTTGCCTTCATATTTGACACAGAACAACTCAATTCAGCATGGAAATATCATTGCAACAGCTTTACTTTAGCCAGAAATCAAGAGTGTAAGTTTTTATGCGCTTAAAAGCATTTTTCGGCCGAATAAACAAATATGCTTGTTTCTGCCAATTGTCGCAAAATACTAAAGGGAAAGTGGGTTTACCTTCATATTTGACCCAGAACAACTCAGTTCAGCATGGAAATATCATTGCAACATCTTTTATTTAGCCAGAAATAAGGAGTTTAAGCTTTTATGCGCTTAAACGTATTTTCAGGCCGAATGAGCTGATTTCTGCCAATTGTAGCATAATACGGAAAGGAAAGTGGGTTTGCCTTCATATTTGACCCAGAACAACTCAGTTAAGCATTTAAATATCATTACAACAGCTTTTATTTAGCCAGAAATCAAGATTGTAAGTTTTTATGCGCTTAAAAGCATTTTCAGGCCGAATGAGCACATATGCTTGTTTCTGCCAATTGCAGCAAAATACTGAAAGGAAAGTGGGTTTGCCTTAATATTTGACCCAGAACAACTCAGTTCAGCATGGAAATATCATTGCAACATCTTTTATTTAGCCAGAAATACGGAGTTTAAGTTTTTATGCGCTTAAAAGCATTTTCAGGCCGAATGAGCTGATTTCTGCCAATTGTGGCAAAATACGGAAAGGACAGTGGGTTTGCCTTCATATTTGACCCAGAACAACTCAGTTCAGCATTGAAATATCATTGCAACATCTTTTATTTAGCCAGAAATAAGGAGTTTAAGCTTTTATGCGCTTAAACGTATTTTCAGGCCGAATGAGCTGATTTCTGCCAATTGTAGCAAAATACGGAAAGGAAAGTGGGTTTGCCTTCATATTTGACCCAAAACAACTCAGTTAAGCATTTAAATATCATTACAACAGCTTTTATTTAGCCAGAAATCAAGATTGTAAGTTTTTATGCGCTTAAAAGCATTTTCAGGCCGAATGAGCACATATGCTTGTTTCTGCCAATTGCAGCAAAATACTGAAAGGAAAGTGGGTTTGCCTTAATATTTGACCCAGAACAACTCAGTTCAGCATGGAAATATCATTGCAACATCTTTTATTTAGCCAGAAATAAGGAGTTTAAGTTTTTTTGCGCTTAAACGCATTTTCAGGCCGAATGAGCTGATTTCTGCCAATTGAAGGAAAATACTGAAAGGAAAGTGGGTTTACCTTCATATTTGACCCAAAACAACTCAGTTAAGCATTTAAATATCATTACAACAGCTTTTATTTAGCCAGAAATCAAGATTGTAAGTTTTTATGCGCTTAAAAGCATTTTCAGGCCGAATGAGCACATATGCTTGTTTCTGCCAATTGCAGCAAAATACTGAAAGGAAAATGGGTTTGCCTTCATATTTGACCCAGAACAACTCAGTTCAGCATGGAAATATTATTGCAACAGCTTTTATTTAGCCAGAAATGAAGATTGTAAGTTTTTATGCGCTTAAAAGCATTTTCAGGCCGAATGAGCTGATTTATGCCAATTGTAGCAAAATACTGAAAGGAAAGTGGGCTTGCCTTCATATTTGACCCAGAACAACTCAGTTCAGCATGGAAATGTCATTGCAACATCTTTTATTTAGCCAGAAATAAGGAGTTTAAGTTTTTATGCGCTTAAAAGCATTTTCAGGCCAAATAAGCTGATTTCTGCCAATTGCAGCAAAATACTGAAGGGAAAGTGGGTTTGCCTTCATATTTGACCCAGAATAACTCAGTTCAGCATGGAAATATTATTGCAACAACTTTTATTTAGCCAGAAATCAAGAGTGGAAGTTTTTTAGGCCGAATGAGCAAATATGCTTGTTTCTGCCAATTGCAGCAAAATACTGAAGGGAAAGTGGGTTTGCCTTCATATTTGACCCAGAACAACTCAGTTCAGCATGGAAATATCATTGCAACAGCTTTTATTTAGCCAGAAATCAAGAGTGGAAGTTTTTATGCGCTTAAAACCATTTTCAGGTCGAATGAGCTGATTTCTGCCAATTGTAGCAAAATACTGAAAGGACAGTGGGTTTGCCTTCATATTTGACCCAGAACAACTCAGTTCAGCATGGAAATATCATTGCAACAGCTTTTATTTAGTCAGCAATCAAGAGTGTAAGTTTTTATGCGCTTAAAAGCATTTTTCGGCCGAATGAACAAATATGCTTGTTTCTGCCAATTGTCGCAAAATACTGAAGGGAAAGTGGGTTTGCCTTCATATTTGACCCAGAACAACTCAGTTCAGCATGAAAATATCATTGCAACAGCTTTTATTTAGTCAGAAATCAAGATTGTAAGTTTTTATGCGCTTAAAAGCAATTTCAGGCCGAATGAGCTGATTTCTGCCAATTGTAGGAAAATACTGACGAGAAAGTGGGTTTGCCTTCATATGTGACCCAGAACAACTCAGTTCAGCATGGAAATATCATTGCAACATCTTTTATTTAGCCAGAAATAAGGAGTTTAAGTTTTTATGCGCTTAAAAGCATTTTTCGGCCGAATGAACAAATATGCTTGTTTCTGCCAATTGTCGCAAAATACTGAAGGGAAAGTGGGTTTGCCTTCATATTTGACCCAGAACAACTCAGTTCAGCATGAAAATATCATTGCAACAGCTTTTATTTAGTCAGAAATCAAGATTGTAAGTTTTTATGCGCTTAAAAGCAATTTCAGGCCGAATGAGCTGATTTCTGCCAATTGTAGGAAAATACTGACGAGAAAGTGGGTTTGCCTTCATATGTGACCCAGAACAACTCAGTTCAGCATGGAAATATCATTGCAACAGCTTTTATTTAGCCAGAAATCAAGAGTGTAAATTTATATGAGCTTACAAGCATTTTCTGGCCGAATGAGCAAATATGCTTGTTTCTGTCAATTGCAGCAAAATACTGAAAGGAAAATGGGTTTGCCTTGATATTTGACCCAGAACAACTCAGTTCAGCATTTAAATATCATTGCAACAGCTTTTATTTAGCCAGCAATCAAGAGTGTAAGTTTTTATGCGCTTAAAAGCATTTTCAGGCCGAATGATCTGATTTCTGCCAATTGAAGGAAAATACTGAAAGGAAAGTGGGTTTGCCTTCATATTTGAACCAGAACAACTCAATTCAGCATGGAAATGTCATTGCAACAGCTTTTTTTTAGCCAGAAATCAAGAGTGGAAGATTTTATGCGCTTAAAAGCATTTTTTGGTCGAATAAACAAATATGCTTGTTTCTGCCAATTGTCGCAAAATACTAAAGGGAAAGTGGGTTTGCCTTCATATTTGACCCAGAACAACTCAGTTCAGCATGGAAATATCATTGCAACATCTTTTATTTAGCCAGAAATAAGGAGTTTAAGTTTTTATGCGCTTAAAAGCATTTTCAGGCCGAATGAGCTGATTTCTGCCAATTGTGGCAAAATACGGAAAGGAAAGTGGGTTTGCCTTCATATTTGACCCAGAACAACTCAGTTCAGCATGGAAATATCATTGCAACAGCTTTAATTTAGCCAGAAATAAAGAGTGGAAGTTTTTCATGCCGAATGAGCAAATATGCTTGTTTCTGCCAATTGGAGCAAAATACTGAAAGGAAAATGGGTTTGCCTTCATATTTGACCCAGAACAACTCAGTTCAGCATGGAAATATTATTGCAACAGCTTTTATTTAGCCAGAAATGAAGATTGTAAGTTTTTATGCGCTTAAAAGCATTTTCAGGCCAAATGAGCTGATTTCTGCCAATTGCAGCAAAATACTGAAGGGAAAGTGGGTTTGCCTTCATATTTGACCCAGAACAACTCAGTTCAGCATGGAAATATCATTGCAACAGCTTTTATTTAGCCAGAAATTAAGAGTGGAAGTTTTTATGCGCTTAAAAGCATTTTCAGGCCAAATGAGCTGATTTCTGCCAATTGCAGCAAAATACTGAAGGGAAAGTGGGTTTGCCTTCATCTTTAACCCAGAACAACTCAGTTCAGCATTTAAATATTATTGCAAAAGCTTTTATTTAGCCAGAAATCAAGAGTGTAAGTTTTTATACGCTTAAAAGCATTTTCAGGCCGAATGAGTTGATTTATGCCAATTGTAGCAAAATACTGAAAGGAAAGTGGGCTTGCCTTCATATTTGACCCAGAACAACTCAGTTCAGCATGGAAATGTCATTGCAACAGCTTTTATTTAGCCAGAAATGAAGATTGTAAGTTTTTATGCGCTTAAAAGCATTTTCAGGCCAAATGAGCTGATTTCTGCCAATTGCAGCAAAATACTGAAGGGAAAGTGGGTTTGCCTTCATATTTGACCCAGAACAACTCAATTCAGCATGGAAATATCATTGCAACAGCTTTTATTTAGCCAGAAATTAAGAGTGGAAGTTTTTATGCGCTTAAAAGCATTTTCAGGCCAAATGAGCTGATTTCTGCCAATTGCAGCAAAATACTGAAGGGAAAGTGGGTTTGCCTTCATCTTTAACCCAGAACAACTCAGTTCAGCATTTAAATATTATTGCAAAAGCTTTTATTTAGCCAGAAATCAAGAGTGTAAGTTTTTATACGCTTAAAAGCATTTTCAGGCCGAATGAGCACATATGCTTGTTTCTGCCAATTGCAGCAAAATACTGAAAGGAAAGTGGGTTTGCCTTAATATTTGACCCAGAACAACTCAGTTCAGCATGGAAATATCATTGCAACAGCTTTTATTTAGCCAGAAATAAGGAGTTTAAGTTTTTATGCGCTTAAAAGCATTTTCAGGCCGAATGAGCTGATTTCTGCCAATTGTGGCAAAATACGGAAAGGAAAGTGGGTTTGCCTTCATATTTGACCCAGAACAACTCAGTTCAGCATGGAAATATCATTGCAACAGCTTTTATTTAGCCAGAAATCAAGAGTGTAAATTTATATGCGCTTACAAGCATTTTCTGGCCGAATGAGCAAATATGCTTGTTTCTGTCAATTGCAGCAAAATACTGAAGGTAAAGTGGGTTTGCCTTCATATTTGACCCAGAACAACTCAGTTCAGCATTGAAATATCATTGCAACAGCTTTTGTTTAGCCAGAAAACAAGAGTGTAAGTTTTTATGCGCTTAAAAGCATTTTCAGGCCGAATGAGCTGATTTCTGCCAATTGTAGCAAAATACTGAAAGGAAAGTGGGTTTGCCTTCATATTTGACCCAGAACAACTCAGTTCAGCATTGAGATATCATTGCAACAGCTTTAATTTAGCCAGAAATAAAGAGTGGAAGTTTTTCATGCCGAATGAGCAAATATGCTTGTTTCTGCCAATTGCAGCAAAATACTGAAAGGAAAATGGGTTTGCCTTCATATTTGACCCAGAACAACTCAGTTCAGCATGGAAATATTATTGCAACAGCTTTTATTTAGCCAGAAATGAAGATTGTAAGTTTTTATGCGCTTAAAAGCATTTTCAGGCCGAAGGAGCTGATTTATGCCAATTGTAGCAAAATACTGAAAGGAAAGTGGGCTTGCCTTCATATTTGACCCAGAACAACTCAGTTCAGCATGGAAATGTCATTGCAACATCTTTTATTTAGCCAGAAATAAGGAGTTTAAGTTTTTATGCGCTTAAAAGCATTTTCAGGCCAAATAAGCTGATTTCTGCCAATTGCAGCAAAATACTGAAGGGAAAGTGGGTTTGCCTTCATATTTGACCCAGAATAACTCAGTTCAGCATGGAAATATTATTGCAACAACTTTTATTTAGCCAGAAATCAAGAGTGGAAGTTTTTTAGGCCGAATGAGCAAATATGCTTGTTTCTGCCAATTGCAGCAAAATACTGAAGGGAAAGTGGGTTTGCCTTCATATTTGACCCAGAACAACTCAGTTCAGCATGGAAATATCATTGCAACAGCTTTTATTTAGCCAGAAATCAAGAGTGGAAGTTTTTATGCGCTTAAAACCATTTTCAGGCCGAATGAGCTGATTTCTGCCAATTGTAGCAAAATACTGAAAGGACAGTGGGTTTGCCTTCATATTTGACCCAGAACAACTCAGTTCAGCATGGAAATATCATTGCAACAGCTTTTATTTAGTCAGCAATCAAGAGTGTAAGTTTTTATGCGCTTAAAAGCATTTTTCGGACGAATGAACAAATATGCTTGTTTCTGCCAATTGTCGCAAAATACTGAAGGGAAAGTGGGTTTGCCTTAATATTTGACCCAGAACAACTCAGTTCAGCATGGAAATATCATTGCAACAGCTTTTATTTAGTCAGAAATCAAGATTGTAAGTTTTTATGCGCTTAAAAGCAATTTCAGGCCGAATGAGCTGATTTCTGCCAATTGTAGCAAAATACTGATGAGAAAGTGGGTTTGCCTTCATATTTGACCCAGAACAACTCAGTTCAGCATGGAAATATCATTGCAACATCTTTTATTTAGCCAGAAATAAGGAGTTTAAGTTTTTTTGCGGTTAAACGCATTTTCAGGCCGAATGAGCTGATTTCTGCCAATTGTAGCAAAATACGGAAAGGAAAGTGGGGTTGTCTTCATATTTGACCCAGAACAACTCAGTTCATAATTTAAATATCATTACAACAGCTTTTATTTAGCCAGAAATCAAGATTGTAAGTTTTTATGCGCTTAAAAGCATTTTCAGGCCAAATAAGCTGATTTCTGCCAATTGCAGCAAAATACTGAAGGGAAAGTGGGTTTGCCTTCATATTTGACGCAGAACAACTCAGTTCAGCATGGAAATATTATTGCAACAGCTTTTATTTAGCCAGAAATCAAGAGTGGAAGTTTTTATGCGCTTAAAACCATTTTCAGGCCGAATGAGCTGATTTCTGCCAATTGTAGCAAAATACTGAAAGGAAAGTGGGTTTGCCTTCATATTTGACCCAGAACAACTCAGTTCAGCATTTAAATATCATTGCAACAGCTTTTATTTAGCCAGCAATCAAGAGTGTAAGTTTTTATGCGCTTAAAAGCATTTTCAGGCCGAATGAGCTGATTTCTGCCAATTGAAGGAAAATACTGAAAGGAAAGTGGGTTTGCCTTCGTATTTGAACCAGAACAACTCAATTCATTATGGAAATGTAATTGCAACAGCTTTTTTTTTAGCCAGAAATCAAGAGTGGAAGATTTTTATGCGCTTAAAAGCATTTTCAGGCGAAATAAGCTGATTTCTGCCAATTGTAGCAAAATACTGAAAGGAAAGTGGGTTTGCCTTCATATTTGACACAGAACAACTCAATTCAGCATGGAAATATCATTGCAACAGCTTTACTTTAGCCAGAAATCAAGAGTGTAAGTTTTTATGCGCTTAAAAGCATTTTTCGGCCGAATAAACAAATATGCTTGTTTCTGCCAATTGTCGCAAAATACTAAAGGGAAAGTGGGTTTACCTTCATATTTGACCCAGAACAACTCAGTTAAGCATTTAAATATCATTACAACAGCTTTTATTTAGCCAGAAATCAAGATTGTAAGTTTTTATGCGCTTAAAAGCATTTTCAGGCCGAATGAGCACATATGCTTGTTTCTGCCAATTGCAGCAAAATACTGAAAGGAAAGTGGGTTTGCCTTAATATTTGACCCAGAACAACTCAGTTCAGCATGGAAATATCATTGCAACATCTTTTCTTTAGCCAGAAATACGGAGTTTAAGTTTTTATGCGCTTAAAAGCATTTTCAGGCCGAATGAGCTGATTTCTGCCAATTGTGGCAAAATACGGAAAGGACAGTGGGTTTGCCTTCATATTTGACCCAGAACAACTCAGTTCAGCATTGAAATATCATTGCAACAGCTTTTGTTTAGCCAGAAAACAAGAGTGTAAGTTTTTATGCGCTTAAAAGCATTTTCAGGCCGAATGAGCTGATTTCTGCCAATTGTAGCAAAATACTGAAAGGAAAGTGGGTTTGCCTTCATATTTGACCCAGAACAACTCAGTTCAGCATTGAGATATCATTGCAACAGCTTTAATTTAGCCAGAAATAAAGAGTGGAAGTTTTTCATGCCGAATGAGCAAATATGCTTGTTTCTGCCAATTGCAGCAAAATACTGAAAGGAAAATGGGTTTGCCTTCATATTTGACCCAGAACAACTCAGTTCAGCATGGAAATGTCATTGCAACATCTTTTATTTAGCCAGAAATAAGGAGTTTAAGTTTTTATGCGCTTAAAAGCATTTTCAGGCCAAATAAGCTGATTTCTGCCAATTGTAGCAAAATACTGAAGGGAAAGTGGGTTTGCCTTCATATTTGACACAGAATAACTCAGTTCAGCATGGAAATATTATTGCAACAACTTTTATTTAGCCAGAAATCAAGAGTGGAAGTTTTTTAGGCCGAATGAGCAAATATGCTTGTTTCTGCCAATTGCAGCAAAATACTGAAGGGAAAGTGGGTTTGCCTTCATATTTGACCCAGAACAACTCAGTTCAGCATGGAAATATCATTGCAACAGCTTTTATTTAGTCAGCAATCAAGAGTGTAAGTTTTTATGCGCTTAAAAGCATTTTTCGGCCGAATGAACAAATATGCTTGTTTCTGCCAATTGTCGCAAAATACTGAAGGGAAAGTGGGTTTGCCTTCATATTTGACCCAGAACAACTCAGTTCAGCATGAAAATATCATTGCAACAGCTTTTATTTAGTCAGAAATCAAGATTGTAAGTTTTTATGCGCTTAAAAGCAATTTCAGGCCGAATGAGCTGATTTCTGCCAATTGTAGGAAAATACTGACGAGAAAGTGGGTTTGCCTTCATATTTGACCCAGAACAACTCAGTTCAGCATGGAAATATCATTGCAACATCTTTTATTTAGCCAGAAATAAGGAGTTTAAGTTTTTTTGCGCTTAAACGCATTTTCAGGCCGAATGAGCTGATTTCTGCCAATTGAAGGAAAATACTGAAAGGAAAGTGTGTTTGCCTTCATATTTGAACCAGAACAACTCAATTCATTATGGAAATGTAATTGCAACAGCTTTTTTTTTAGCCAGAAATCAAGAGTGGAAGATTTTTATGCGCTTAAAAGCATTTTCAGGCGAAATAAGCTGATTTCTGCCAATTGTAGCAAAATACTGAAAGGAAAGTGGGTTTGCCTTCATATTTGAACCAGAACAACTCAATTCATTATGGAAATATCATTGCAACAGCTTTACTTTAGCCAGAAATCAAGAGTGTAAGTTTTTATGCGCTTAAAAGCATTTTTCGGCCGAATAAACAAATATGCTTGTTTCTGCCAATTGTCGCAAAATACTAAAGGGAAAGTGGGTTTACCTTCATATTTGACCCAGAACAACTCAGTTCAGCATGGAAATATCATTGCAACATCTTTTATTTAGCCAGAAATAAGGAGTTTAAGCTTTTATGCGCTTAAACGTATTTTCAGGCCGAATGAGCTGATTTCTGCCAATTGTAGCAAAATACGGAAAGGAAAGTGGGTTTGCCTTCATATTTGACCCAGAACAACTCAGTTAAGCATTTAAATATCATTACAACAGCTTTTATTTAGCCAGAAATCAAGATTGTAAGTTTTTATGCGCTTAAAAGCATTTTCAGGCCGAATGAGCACATATGCTTGTTTCTGCCAATTGCAGCAAAATACTGAAAGGAAAGTGGGTTTGCCTTAATATTTGACCCAGAACAACTCAGTTCAGCATGGAAATATCATTGCAACATCTTTTATTTAGCCAGAAATAAGGAGTTTAAGTTTTTATGCGCTTAAAAGCATTTTCAGGCCGAATGAGCTGATTTCTGCCAATTGTGGCAAAATACGGAAAGGAAAGTGGGTTTGCCTTCATATTTGACCCAGAACAACTCAGTTCAGCATTGAAATATCATTGCAACAGCTTTTGTTTAGCCAGAAAACAAGAGTGTAAGTTTTTATGCGCTTAAAAGCATTTTCAGGCCGAATGAGCTGATTTCTGCCAATTGTAGCAAAATACTGAAAGGAAAGTGGGTTTGCCTTCATATTTGACCCAGAACAACTCAGTTCAGCATTGAGATATCATTGCAACAGCTTTAATTTAGCCAGAAATAAAGAGTGGAAGTTTTTCATGCCGAATGAGCAAATATGCTTGTTTCTGCCAATTGCAGCAAAATACTGAAAGGAAAATGGGTTTGCCTTCATATTTGACCCAGAACAACTCAGTTCAGCATGGAAATATTATTGCAACAGCTTTTATTTAGCCAGAAATGAAGATTGTAAGTTTTTATGCGCTTAAAAGCATTTTCAGGCCGAATGAGCTGATTTATGCCAATTGTAGCAAAATACTGAAAGGAAAGTGGGCTTGCCTTCATATTTTACCCAGAACAACTCAGTTCAGCATGGAAATGTCATTGCAACATCTTTTATTTAGCCAGAAATCAAGATTGTAAGTTTTTATGCGCTTAAAAGCATTTTCAGGCCAAATAAGCTGATTTCTGCCAATTGCAGCAAAATACTGAAGGGAAAGTGGGTTTGCCTTCATATTTGACCCAGAATAACTCAGTTCAGCATGGAAATATTATTGCAAAAACTTTTATTTAGCCAGAAATCAAGAGTGGAAGTTTTTTAGGCCGAATGAGCAAATATGCTTGTTTCTGCCAATTGCAGCAAAATACTGAAGGGAAAGTGGGTTTGCCTTCATATTTGACCCAGAACAACTCAGTTCAGCATGGAAATATCATTGCAACAGCTTTTATTTAGCCAGAAATCAAGAGTGTAAGTTTTTATGCGCTTAAAAGCATTTTTCGGACGAATGAACAAATATGCTTGTTTCTGCCAATTGTCGCAAAATACTGAAGGGAAAGTGGGTTTGCCTTAATATTTGACCCAGAACAACTCAGTTCAGCATGGAAATATCATTGCAACAGCTTTTATTTAGTCAGAAATCAAGATTGTAAGTTTTTATGCGCTTAAAAGCAATTTCAGGCCGAATGAGCTGATTTCTGCCAATTGTAGCAAAATACTGATGAGAAAGTGGGTTTGCCTTCATATTTGACCCAGAACAACTCAGTTCAGCATGGAAATATCATTGCAACATCTTTTATTTAGCCAGAAATAAGGAGTTTAAGTTTTTTTGCGGTTAAACGCATTTTCAGGCCGAATGAGCTGATTTCTGCCAATTGTAGCAAAATACGGAAAGGAAAGTGGGGTTGCCTTCATATTTGACCCAGAACAACTCAGTTCATAATTTAAATATCATTACAACAGCTTTTATTTAGCCAGAAATCAAGATTGTAAGTTTTTATGCGCTTAAAAGCATTTTCAGGCCAAATAAGCTGATTTCTGCCAATTGCAGCAAAATACTGAAGGGAAAGTGGGTTTGCCTTCATATTTGACCCAGAACAACTCAGTTCAGCATGGAAATATTATTGCAACAGCTTTTATTTAGCCAGAAATCAAGAGTGGAAGTTTTTTAGGCCGAATGAGCAAATATGCTTGTTTCTGCCAATTGCAGCAAAATACTGAAGGGAAAGTGGGTTTGCCTTCATATTTGACCCAGAACAACTCAGTTCAGCATGGAAATATCATTGCAACATCTTTTATTTAGCCAGAAATAAGGAGTTTAAGTTTTTTTGCGGTTAAACGCATTTTCAGGCCGAATGAGCTGATTTCTGCCAATTGTAGCAAAATACGGAAAGGAAAGTGGGGTTGCCTTCATATTTGACCCAGAACAACTCAGTTCATAATTTAAATATCATTACAACAGCTTTTATTTAGCCAGAAATCAAGATTGTAAGTTTTTATGCGCTTAAAAGCATTTTCAGGCCGAATGAGCTGATTTCTGCCAATTGAAGGAAAATACTGAAAGGAAAGTGGGTTTGCCTTCATATTTGAACCAGAACAACTCAATTCATTATGGAAATGTAATTGCAACAGCTTTTTTTTTAGCCAGAAATCAAGAGTGGAAGATTTTTATGCGCTTAAAAGCATTTTCAGGCGAAATAAGCTGATTTCTGCCAATTGTAGCAAAATACTGAAAGGAAAGTGGGTTTGCCTTCATATTTGACACAGAACAACTCAATTCAGCATGGAAATATCATTGCAACAGCTTTACTTTAGCCAGAAATCAAGAGTGTAAGTTTTTATGCGCTTAAAAGCATTTTTCGGCCGAATAAACAAATATGCTTGTTTCTGCCAATTGTCGCAAAATACTAAAGGGAAAGTGGGTTTACCTTCATATTTGACCCAGAACAACTCAGTTCAGCATGGAAATATCATTGCAACATCTTTTATTTAGCCAGAAATAAGGAGTTTAAGCTTTTATGCGCTTAAACGTATTTTCAGGCCGAATGAGCTGATTTCTGCCAATTGTAGCAAAATACGGAAAGGAAAGTGGGTTTGCCTTCATATTTGACCCAGAACAACTCAGTTAAGCATTTAAATATCATTACAACAGCTTTTATTTAGCCAGAAATCAAGATTGTAAGTTTTTATGCGCTTAAAAGCATTTTCAGGCCGAATGAGCACATATGCTTGTTTCTGCCAATTGCAGCAAAATACTGAAAGGAAAGTGGGTTTGCCTTAATATTTGACCCAGAACAACTCAGTTCAGCATGGAAATATCATTGCAACATCTTTTATTTAGCCAGAAATAAGGAGTTTAAGTTTTTATGCGCTTAAAAGCATTTTCAGGCCGAATGAGCTGATTTCTGCCAATTGTGGCAAAATACGGAAAGGAAAGTGGGTTTGCCTTCATATTTGACCCAGAACAACTCAGTTCAGCATGGAAATATCATTGCAACAGCTTTTATTTAGCCAGAAATCAAGAGTGTAAATTTATATGCGCTTACAAGCATTTTCTGGCCGAATGAGCAAATATGCTTGTTTCTGTCAATTGCAGCAAAATACTGAAGGTAAAGTGGGTTTGCCTTCATATTTGACCCAGAACAACTCAGTTCAGCATTGAAATATCATTGCAACAGCTTTTGTTTAGCCAGAAAACAAGAGTGTAAGTTTTTATGCGCTTAAAAGCATTTTCAGGCCGAATGAGCTGATTTCTGCCAATTGTAGCAAAATACTGAAAGGAAAGTGGGTTTGCCTTCATATTTGACCCAGAACAACTCAGTTCAGCATTGAGATATCATTGCAACAGCTTTAATTTAGCCAGAAATAAAGAGTGGAAGTTTTTCATGCCGAATGAGCAAATATGCTTGTTTCTGCCAATTGCAGCAAAATACTGAAAGGAAAATGGGTTTGCCTTCATATTTGACCCAGAACAACTCAGTTCAGCATGGAAATATTATTGCAACAGCTTTTATTTAGCCAGAAATGAAGATTGTAAGTTTTTATGCGGTTAAAAGCATTTTCAGGCCAAATGAGCTGATTTCTGCCAATTGCAGCAAAATACTGAAGGGAAAGTGGGTTTGCCTTCATATTTGACCCAGAACAACTCAATTCAGCATGGAAATATCATTGCAACAGCTTTTATTTAGCCAGAAATTAAGAGTGGAAGTTTTTATGCGCTTAAAAGCATTTTCAGGCCAAATGAGCTGATTTCTGCCAATTGCAGCAAAATACTGAAGGGAAAGTGGGTTTGCCTTCATCTTTAACCCAGAACAACTCAGTTCAGCATTTAAATATTATTGCAAAAGCTTTTATTTAGCCAGAAATCAAGAGTGTAAGTTTTTATACGCTTAAAAGCATTTTCAGGCCGAATGAGCTGATTTATGCCAATTGTAGCAAAATACTGAAAGGAAAGTGGGCTTGCCTTCATATTTGACCCAGAACAACTCAGTTCAGCATGGAAATGTCATTGCAACATCTTTTATTTAGCCAGAAATAAGGAGTTTAAGTTTTTATGCGCTTAAAAGCATTTTCAGGCCAAATAAGCTGATTTCTGCCAATTGCAGCAAAATACTGAAGGGAAAGTGGGTTTGCCTTCATATTTGACCCAGAATAACTCAGTTCAGCATGGAAATATTATTGCAACAACTTTTATTTAGCCAGAAATCAAGAGTGGAAGTTTTTTAGGCCGAATGAGCAAATATGCTTGTTTCTGCCAATTGCAGCAAAATACTGAAGGGAAAGTGGGTTTGCCTTCATATTTGACCCAGAATAACTCAGTTCAGCATGGAAATATTATTGCAACAGCTTTTATTTAGCCAGAAATCAAGAGTGGAAGTTTTTATGCGCTTAAAACCATTTTCAGGTCGAATGAGCTGATTTCTGCCAATTGTAGCAAAATACTGAAAGGACAGTGGGTTTGCCTTCATATTTGACCCAGAACAACTCAGTTCAGCATGGAAAATCATTGCAACAGCTTTTATTTAGTCAGCAATCAAGAGTGTAAGTTTTTATGCGCTTAAAAGCAATTTCAGGCCGAATGAGCTGATTTCTGCCAATTGTAGGAAAATACTGACGAGAAAGTGGGTTTGCCTTCATATTTGACCCAGAACAACTCAGTTCAGCATGGAAATATCATTGCAACATCTTTTATTTAGCCAGAAATAAGGAGTTTAAGTTTTTTTGCGCTTAAACGCATTTTCAGGCCGAATGAGCTGATTTCTGCCAATTTAAGGAAAATACTGAAAGGAAAGTGGGTTTGCCTTCATATTTGAACCAGAACAACTCAATTCATTATGGAAATGTAATTGCAACAGCTTTTTTTTTTAGCCAGAAATCAAAAGTGGAAGATTTTTATGCGCTTAAAAGCATTTTTCGGCCGAATAAACAAATATGCTTGTTTCTGCCAATTGTCGCAAAATACTAAAGGGAAAGTGGGTTTACCTTCATATTTGACCCAGAACAACTCAGTTCAGCATGGAAATATCATTGCAACATCTTTTATTTAGCCAGAAATAAGGAGTTTAAGCTTTTATGCGCTTAAACGTATTTTCAGGCCGAATGAGCTGATTTCTGCCAATTGTAGCAAAATACGGAAAGGAAAGTGGGTTTGCCTTCATATTTGACCCAGAACAACTCAGTTAAGCATTTAAATATCATTACAACAGCTTTTATTTAGCCAGAAATCAAGATTGTAAGTTTTTATGCGCTTAAAAGCATTTTCAGGCCGAATGAGCACATATGCTTGTTTCTGCCAATTGCAGCAAAATACTGAAAGGAAAGTGGGTTTGCCTTAATATTTGACCCAGAACAACTCAGTTCAGCATGGAAATATCATTGCAACAGCTTTTATTTAGTCAGAAATCAAGAGTGTAAATTTATATGCGCTTACAAGCATTTTCTGGCCGAATGAGCAAATATGCTTGTTTCTGTCAATTGCAGCAAAATACTGAAGGTAAAGTGGGTTTGCCTTCATATTTGACCCAGAGCAACTCAGTTCAGCATTGAAATATCATTGCAACAGCTTTTGTTTACCCAGAAAACAAGAGTGTAAGTTTTTATGCGCTTAAAAGTATTTTCAGGCCGAATGAGCTGATTTCTGCCAATTGTAGCAAAATACTGAAAGGAAAGTGGGTTTGCCTTCATATTTGACCCAGAACAACTCAGTTCAGCATTGAGATATCATTGCAACAGCTTTAATTTAGCCAGAAATAAAGAGTGGAAGTTTTTCATGCCGAATGAGCAAATATGGTTGTTTCTGCCAATTGCAGCAAAATACTGAAAGGAAAATGGGTTTGCCTTCATATTTGACCCAGAAATACTCAGTTCAGCATGGAAATATTATTGCAACAGCTTTTATTTAGCCAGAAATGAAGATTGTAAGTTTTTATGCGCTTAAAAGCATTTTCAGGCCAAATGAGCTGATTTCTGCCAATTGCAGCAAAATACTGAAGGGAAAGTGGGTTTGCCTTCATATTTGACCCAGAACAACTCAATTCAGCATGGAAATATCATTGCAACAGCTTTTATTTAGCCAGAAATTAAGAGTGGAAGTTTTTATGCGCTTAAAAGCATTTTCAGGCCAAATGAGCTGATTTCTGCCAATTGCAGCAAAATACTGAAGGGAAAGTGGGTTTGCCTTCATCTTTAACCCAGAACAACTCAGTTCAGCATTTAAATATTATTGCAAAAGCTTTTATTTAGCCAGAAATCAAGAGTGTAAGTTTTTATACGCTTAAAAGCATTTTCAGGCCGAATGAGCTGATTTCTGCCAATTGTAGCAAAATACTGAAAGGAAAGTGGGCTTGCCTTCATATTTGACCCAGAACAACTCAGTTCAGCATGGAAATGTCATTGCAACATCTTTTATTTAGCCAGAAATAAGGAGTTTAAGTTTTTATGCGCTTAAAAGCATTTTCAGGCCAAATAAGCTGATTTCTGCCAATTGCAGCAAAATACTGAAGGGAAAGTGGGTTTGCCTTCATATTTGACCCAGAACAACTCAGTTCAGCATGGAAATATCATTGCAACAGCTTTTATTTAGCCAGAAATCAAGAGTGGAAGTTTTTATGCGCTTAAAACCATTTTCAGGCCGAATGAGCTGATTTCTGCCAATTGTAGCAAAATACTGAAAGGACAGTGGGTTTGCCTTCATATTTGACCCAGAACAATTCAGTTCAGCATGGAAATATCATTCAACAGCTTTTATTTAGTCAGCAATCAAGAGTGTAAGTTTTTATGCGCTTAAAAGCATTTTTCGGACGAATGAACAAATATGCTTGTTTCTGCCAATTGTCGCAAAATACTGAAGGGAAAGTGGGTTTGCCTTCATATTTGACCCAGAACAACTCAGTTCAGCATGAAAATATCATTGCAACAGCTTTTATTTAGTCAGAAATCAAGATTGTAAGTTTTTATGCGCTTAAAAGCAATTTCAGGCCGAATGAGCTGATTTCTGCCAATTGTAGCAAAATACTGACGAGAAAGTGGGTTTGCCTTCATATTTGACCCAGAACAACTCAGTTCAGCATGGAAATATCATTGCAACATCTTTTATTTAGCCAGAAATAAGGAGTTTAAGTTTTTTTGCGCTTAAACGCATTTTCAGGCCGAATGAGCTGATTTCTGCCAATTGTAGCAAAATACGGAAAGGAAAGTGGGTTTGCCTTCATATTTGACCCAGAACAACTCAGTTCATAATTTAAATATCATTACAACAGCTTTTATTTAGCCAGAAATCAAGATTGTAAGTTTTTATGCGCTTAAAAGCATTTTCAGGCCGAATGAGCACATATGCTTGTTTCTGCCAATTGCAGCAAAATACTGAAAGGAAAGTCGGTTTGCCTTAATATTTGACCCAGAACAACTCAGTTCAGCATGGAAATATCATTGCAACAGCTTTTATTTAGCCAGCAATCAAGAGTGTAAGTTTTTATGCGCTTAAAAGCATTTTCAGGCCGAATGATCTGATTTCTGCCAATTGAAGGAAAATACTGAAAGGAAAGTGGGTTTGCCTTCATATTTGAACCAGAACAACTCAATTCAGCATGGAAATGTCATTCCAACAGCTTTTTTTTAGCCAGAAATCAAGAGTGGAAGATTTTATGCGCTTAAAAGCATTTTTTGGTCGAATAAACAAATATGCTTGTTTCTGCCAATTGTCGCAAAATACTAAAGGGAAAGTGGGTTTGCCTTCATATTTGACCCAGAACAACTCAGTTCAGCATGGAAATATCATTGCAAAATCTTTTATTTAGCCAGAAATAAGGAGTTTAAGTTTTTATGCGCTTAAAAGCATTTTCAGGCCGAATGAGCTGATTTCTGCCAATTGTGGCAAAATACGGAAAGGAAAGTGGGTTTGCCTTCATATTTGACCCAGAACAACTCAGTTCAGCATGGAAATATTATTGCAACAGCTTTTATTTAGCCAGAAATGAAGATTGTAAGTTTTTATGCGCTTAAAAGCATTTTCAGGCCAAATGAGCTGATTTCTGCCAATTGCAGCAAAATACTGAAGGGAAAGTGGGTTTGCCTTCATATTTGACCCAGAACAACTCAATTCAGCATGGAAATATCATTGCAACAGCTTTTATTTAGCCAGAAATCAAGAGTGTAAGTTTTTATGCGCTTAAAAGCATTTTTCGGCCGAATAAACAAATATGCTTGTTTCTGCCAATTGTCGCAAAATACTAAAGGGAAAGTGGGTTTACCTTCATATTTGACCCAGAACAACTCAGTTCAGCATGGAAATATCATTGCAACATCTTTTATTTAGCCAGAAATAAGGAGTTTAAGCTTTTATGCGCTTAAACGTATTTTCAGGCCGAATGAGCTGATTTCTGCCAATTGTAGCAAAATACGGAAAGGAAAGTGGGTTTGCCTTCATATTTGACCCAGAACAACTCAGTTAAGCATTTAAATATCATTACAACAGCTTTTATTTAGCCAGAAATCAAGATTGTAAGTTTTTATGCGCTTAAAAGCATTTTCAGGCCGAATGAGCACATATGCTTGTTTCTGCCAATTGCAGCAAAATACTGAAAGGAAAGTGGGTTTGCCTTAATATTTGACCCAGAACAACTCAGTTCAGCATGGAAATATCATTGCAACAGCTTTTATTTAGTCAGAAATCAAGAGTGTAAATTTATATGCACTTACAAGCATTTTCTGGCCGAATGAGCAAATATGCTTGTTTCTGTCAATTGCAGCAAAATACTGAAGGTAAAGTGGGTTTGCCTTCATATTTGACCCAGAACAACTCAGTTCAGCATTGAGATATCATTGCAACAGCTTTAATTTAGCCAGAAATAAAGAGTGGAAGTTTTTCATGCCGAATGAGCAAATATGGTTGTTTCTGCCAATTGCAGCAAAATACTGAAAGGAAAATGGGTTTGCCTTCATATTTGACCCAGAAATACTCAGTTCAGCATGGAAATATTATTGCAACAGCTTTTATTTAGCCAGAAATGAAGATTGTAAGTTTTTATGCGCTTAAAAGCATTTTCAGGCCAAATGAGCTGATTTCTGCCAATTGCAGCAAAATACTGAAGGGAAAGTGGGTTTGCCTTCATATTTGACCCAGAACAACTCAATTCAGCATGGAAATATCATTGCAACAGCTTTTATTTAGCCAGAAATTAAGAGTGGAAGTTTTTATGCGCTTAAAAGCATTTTCAGGCCAAATGAGCTGATTTCTGCCAATTGCAGCAAAATACTGAAGGGAAAGTGGGTTTGCCTTCATCTTTAACCCAGAACAACTCAGTTCAGCATTTAAATATTATTGCAAAAGCTTTTATTTAGCCAGAAATCAAGAGTGTAAGTTTTTATACGCTTAAAAGCATTTTCAGGCCGAATGAGCTGATTTCTGCCAATTGTAGCAAAATACTGAAAGGAAAGTGGGCTTGCCTTCATATTTGACCCAGAACAACTCAGTTCAGCATGGAAATGTCATTGCAACATCTTTTATTTAGCCAGAAATAAGGAGTTTAAGTTTTTATGCGCTTAAAAGCATTTTCAGGCCAAATAAGCTGATTTCTGCCAATTGCAGCAAAATACTGAAGGGAAAGTGGGTTTGCCTTCATATTTGACCCAGAATAACTCAGTTCAGCATGGAAATATTATTGCAACAACTTTTATTTAGCCAGAAATCAAGAGTGGAAGTTTTTTAGGCCGAATGAGCAAATATGCTTGTTTCTGCCAATTGCAGCAAAATACTGAAGGGAAAGTGGGTTTGCCTTCATATTTGACCCAGAACAACTCAGTTCAGCATGGAAATATCATTGCAACAGCTTTTATTTAGCCAGAAATCAAGAGTGGAAGTTTTTATGCGCTTAAAACCATTTTCAGGCCGAATGAGCTGATTTCTGCCAATTGTAGCAAAATACTGAAAGGACAGTGGGTTTGCCTTCATATTTGACCCAGAACAATTCAGTTCAGCATGGAAATATCATTCAACAGCTTTTATTTAGTCAGCAATCAAGAGTGTAAGTTTTTATGCGCTTAAAAGCATTTTTCGGACGAATGAACAAATATGCTTGTTTCTGCCAATTGTCGCAAAATACTGAAGGGAAAGTGGGTTTGCCTTCATATTTGACCCAGAACAACTCAGTTCAGCATGAAAATATCATTGCAACAGCTTTTATTTAGTCAGAAATCAAGATTGTAAGTTTTTATGCGCTTAAAAGCAATTTCAGGCCGAATGAGCTGATTTCTGCCAATTGTAGCAAAATACTGACGAGAAAGTGGGTTTGCCTTCATATTTGACCCAGAACAACTCAGTTCAGCATGGAAATATCATTGCAACATCTTTTATTTAGCCAGAAATAAGGAGTTTAAGTTTTTTTGCGCTTAAACGCATTTTCAGGCCGAATGAGCTGATTTCTGCCAATTGTAGCAAAATACGGAAAGGAAAGTGGGTTTGCCTTCATATTTGACCCAGAACAACTCAGTTCATAATTTAAATATCATTACAACAGCTTTTATTTAGCCAGAAATCAAGATTGTAAGTTTTTATGCGCTTAAAAGCATTTTCAGGCCGAATGAGCACATATGCTTGTTTCTGCCAATTGCAGCAAAATACTGAAAGGAAAGTCGGTTTGCCTTAATATTTGACCCAGAACAACTCAGTTCAGCATGGAAATATCATTGCAACATCTTTTATTTAGCCAGAAATAAGGAGTTTAAGTTTTTATGCGCTTAAAACCATTTTCAGGCCGAATGAGCTGATTTCTGCCAATTGTAGCAAAATACTGAAGGGAAAGTGGGTTTGCCTTCATATTTGACCCAGAACAATTCAGTTCAGCATGGAAATATCATTCAACAGCTTTTATTTAGTCAGCAATCAAGAGTGTAAGTTTTTATGCGCTTAAAAGCATTTTTCGGACGAATGAACAAATATGCTTGTTTCTGCCAATTGTCGCAAAATACTGAAGGGAAAGTGGGTTTGCCTTCATATTTGACCCAGAACAACTCAGTTCAGCATGAAAATATCATTGCAACAGCTTTTATTTAGTCAGAAATCAAGATTGTAAGTTTTTATGCGCTTAAAAGCAATTTCAGGCCGAATGAGCTGATTTCTGCCAATTGTAGCAAAATACTGACGAGAAAGTGGGTTTGCCTTCATATTTGACCCAGAACAACTCAGGTCAGCATTGAGATATCATTGCAACAGCTTTAATTTACTCAGAAATAAAGAGTGGAAGTTTTTCAGACTAAATGAGCAAATATGCTTGTTTCTGCCAATTGCAGCAAAATACTGAAAGGAAAATGGGTTTGCCTTGATATTTGACCCAGAAAAACTCAGTTCAGCATTTAAATATCATTGCAACAGCTTTTATTTAGCCAGCAATCAAGAGTGTAAGTTTTTATGCGCTTAAAAGCATTTTCAGGCCGAATGATCTGATTTCTGCCAATTGAAGGAAAATACTGAAAGGAAAGTGGGTTTGCCTTCATATTTGAACCAGAACAACTCAATTCAGCATGGAAATGTCATTGCAACAGCTTTTTTTTAGCCAGAAATCAAGAGTGGAAGATTTTATGCGCTTAAAAGCATTTTTTGGTCGAATAAACAAATATGCTTGTTTCTGCCAATTGTCGCAAAATACTAAAGGGAAAGTGGGTTTGCCTTCATATTTGACCCAGAACAACTCAGTTCAGCATGGAAATATCATTGCAACATCTTTTATTTAGCCAGAAATAAGGAGTTTAAGTTTTTATGCGCTTAAAAGCATTTTCAGGCCGAATGAGCTGATTTCTGCCAATTGTGGCAAAATACGGAAAGGAAAGTGGGTTTGCCTTCATATTTGACCCAGAACAACTCAGTTCAGCATGGAAATATCATTGCAACAGCTTTAATTTAGCCAGAAATAAAGAGTGGAAGTTTTTCATGCCGAATGAGCAAATATGCTTGTTTCTGCCAATTGGAGCAAAATACTGAAAGGAAAATGGGTTTGCCTTCATATTTGACCCAGAACAACTCAGTTCAGCATGGAAATATTATTGCAACAGCTTTTATTTAGCCAGAAATGAAGATTGTAAGTTTTTATGCGCTTAAAAGCATTTTCAGGCCAAATGAGCTGATTTCTGCCAATTGCAGCAAAATACTGAAGGGAAAGTGGGTTTGCCTTCATATTTGACCCAGAACAACTCAATTCAGCATGGAAATATCATTGCAACAGCTTTTATTTAGCCAGAAATTAAGAGTGGAAGTTTTTATGCGCTTAAAAGCATTTTCAGGCCAAATGAGCTGATTTCTGCCAATTGCAGCAAAATACTGAAGGGAAAGTGGGTTTGCCTTCATCTTTAACCCAGAACAACTCAGTTCAGCATTTAAATATTATTGCAAAAGCTTTTATTTAGCCAGAAATCAAGAGTGTAAGTTTTTATACGCTTAAAAGCATTTTCAGGCCGAATGAGTTGATTTATGCCAATTGTAGCAAAATACTGAAAGGAAAGTGGGCTTGCCTTCATATTTGACCCAGAACAACTCAGTTCAGCATGGAAATGTCATTGCAACATCTTTTATTTAGCCAGAAATAAGGAGTTTAAGTTTTTATGCGCTTAAAAGCATTTTCAGGCCAAATAAGCTGATTTCTGCCAATTGCAGCAAAATACTGAAGGGAAAGTGGGTTTGCCTTCATATTTGACCCAGAATAACTCAGTTCAGCATGAAAATATTATTGCAACAACTTTTATTTAGCCAGAAATCAAGAGTGGAAGTTTTTTAGGCCGAATGAGCAAATATGCTTGTTTCTGCCAATTGCAGCAAAATACTGAAGGGAAAGTGGGTTTGCCTTCATATTTGACCCAGAACAACTCAGTTCAGCATGGAAATATCATTGCAACAGCTTTTATTTAGCCAGAAATCAAGAGTGGAAGTTTTTATGCGCTTAAAACCATTTTCAGGTCGAATGAGCTGATTTCTGCCAATTGTAGCAAAATACTGAAAGGACAGTGGGTTTGCCTTCATATTTGACCCAGAACAACTCAGTTCAGCATGGAAATATCATTGCAACAGCTTTTATTTAGTCAGCAATCAAGAGTGTAAGTTTTAATGCGCTTAAAAGCATTTTTCGGCCGAATGAACAAATATGCTTGTTTCTGCCAATTGTCGCAAAATACTGAAGGGAAAGTGGGTTTGCCTTCATATTTGACCCAGAACAACTCAGTTCAGCATGAAAATATCATTGCAACAGCTTTTATTTAGTCAGAAATCAAGATTGTAAGTTTTTATGCGCTTAAAAGCAATTTCAGGCCGAATGAGCTGATTTCTGCCAATTGTAGGAAAATACTGACGAGAAAGGGGGTTTGCCTTCATATTTGACCCAGAACAACTCAGTTCAGCATGGAAATATCATTGCAACATCTTTTATTTAGCCAGAAATAAGGAGTTTAAGTTTTTTTGCGCTTAAACGCATTTTCAGGCCGAATGAGCTGATTTCTGCCAATTGAAGGAAAATACTGAAAGGAAAGTGGGTTTGCCTTCATATTTGAACCAGAACAACTCAATTCATTATGGAAATGTAATTGCAACAGCTTTTTTTTTAGCCAGAAATCAAGAGTGGAAGATTTTTATGCGCTTAAAAGCATTTTCAGGCGAAATAAGCTGATTTCTGCCAATTGTAGCAAAATACTGAAAGGAAAGTGGGTTTGCCTTCATATTTGACACAGAACAACTCAATTCAGCATGGAAATATCATTGCAACAGCTTTTATTTAGCCAGAAATCAAGAGTGTAAATTTATATGCGCTTACAAGCATTTTCTGGCCGAATGAGCAAATATGCTTGTTTCTGTCAATTGCAGCAAAATACTGAAGGTAAAGTGGGTTTGCCTTCATATTTGACCTAGAACAACTCAGTTCAGCATTGAAATATCATTGCAACAGCTTTTGTTTAGCCAGAAAACAAGAGTGTAAGTTTTTATGCGCTTAAAAGCATTTTCAGGCCGAATGAGCTGATTTCTGCCAATTGTAGCAAAATACTGAAAGGAAAGTGGGTTTGCCTTCATATTTGACCCAGAACAACTCAGTTCAGCATTGAGATATCATTGCAACAGCTTTAATTTAGCCAGAAATCAAGAGTGGAAGTTTTTATGCGCTTAAAACCATTTTCAGGCCGAATGAGCTGATTTCTGCCAATTGTAGCAAAATACTGAAAGGACAGTGGGTTTGCCTTCATATTTGACCCAGAACAACTCAGTTCAGCATGGAAATATCATTGCAACAGCTTTTATTTAGTCAGCAATCAAGAGTGGAAGTTTTTATGCGCTTAAAAGCATTTTTCGGACGAATGAACAAATATGCTTGTTTCTGCCAATTGTCGCAAAATACTGAAAGGAAAGTGGGTTTGCCTTCATATTTTACCCAAAACAACTCAGTTCAGCATGGAAATATTATTGCAACAGCTTTTATTTAGCCAGAAATGAAGATTGTAAGTTTTTATGCGCTTAAAAGCATTTTCAGGCCAAATAAGCTGATTTCTGCCAATTGCAGCAAAATACTGAAGGGAAAGTGGGTTTGCCTTAATATTTGACCCAGAACAACTCAGTTCAGCATGGAAATATCATTGCAACAGCTTTTATTTAGCCAGAAATCAAGAGTGGAAGTTTTTATGCGCTTAAAAGCAATTTCAGGCCGAATGAGCTGATTTCTGCCAATTGTAGCAAAATACTGACGAGAAAGTGGGTTTGCCTTCATATTTGACCCAGAACAACTCAGTTCAGCATGGAAATATCATTGCAACATCTTTTATTTAGCCAGAAATAAGGAGTTTAAGTTTTTTTGCGCTTAAACGCATTTTCAGGCCGAATGAGCTGATTTCTGCCAATTGTAGCAAAATACGGAAAGGAAAGTGGGTTTGCCTTCATATTTGACCCAGAACAACTCAGTTCATAATTTAAATATCATTACAACAGCTTTTATTTAGCCAGAAATCAAGATTGTAAGTTTTTATGCGCTTAAAAGCATTTTCAGGCCGAATGAGCACATATGCTTGTTTCTGCCAATTGCAGCAAAATACTGAAAGGAAAGTCGGTTTGCCTTAATATTTGACCCAGAACAACTCAGTTCAGCATGGAAATATCATTGCAACATCTTTTATTTAGCCAGAAATAAGGAGTTTAAGTTTTTATGCGCTTAAAACCATTTTCAGGCCGAATGAGCTGATTTCTGCCAATTGTAGCAAAATACTGAAGGGAAAGTGGGATTGCCTTCATATTTGACCCAGAACAACTCAGTTCAGCATGGAAATATTGTTGCAACAGCTTTTATTTAGCCAGAAATCAAGAGTGTAAGTTTTTATGCGCTTAAAAGCATTTTTCGGCCGAATGAACAAATATGCTTGTTTCTGCCAATTGTCGCAAAATACTGAAGGGAAAGTGGGTTTGCCTTCATATTTGACCCAGAACAACTCAGTTCAGCATGAAAATATCATTGCAACAGCTTTTATTTAGTCAGAAATCAAGATTGTAAGTTTTTATGCGCTTAAAAGCATTTTCAGGCCCAATGAGCACTTATGCTTGTTTCTGCCAATTGCAGCAAAATACTGAAAGGAAAGTGGGCTTGCCTTAATATTTGACCCAGAACAACTCAGGTCAGCATGGAAATATCATTGCAACATCTTTTATTTAGCCAGAAATAAGGAGTTTAAGTTTTTATACGCTTAAAAGCATTTTCAGGCCGAATAAGCTGATTTCTGCCAATTGTAGCAAAATACGGAAAGGAAAGTGGGTTTGCCTTCATATTTGATGCATAACAACTCAGTTCAGCATTGAGATATCATTGCAACAGCTTTAATTTACTCAGAAATAAAGAGTGGAAGTTTTTCAGGCTAAATGAGCAAATATGCTTGTTTCTGCCAATTGCAGCAAAATACTGAAAGGAAAATGGGTTTGCCTTGATATTTGACCCAGAACAACTCAGTTCAGCATGGAAATATTATTGCAACAGCTTTTATTTAGCCAGCAATCAAGAGTGTAAGTTTTTATGCGCTTAAAAGCATTTTCAGGCCAAATAAGCTGATTTCTGCCAATTGCAGCAAAATACTGAAGGGAAAGTGGGTTTGCCTTCATATTTGACCCAGAATAACTCAGTTCAGCATGGAAATATTATTGCAACAACTTTTATTTAGCCAGAAATCAAGAGTGGAAGTTTTTTAGGCCGAATGAGCAAATATGCTTGTTTCTGCCAATTGCAGCAAAATACTGAAGGGAAAGTGGGTTTGCCTTCATATTTGACCCAGAATAACTCAGTTCAGCATGGAAATATTATTGCAACAGCTTTTATTTAGCCAGAAATCAAGAGTGGAAGTTTTTATGCGCTTAAAACCATTTTCAGGTCGAATGAGCTGATTTCTGCCAATTGTAGCAAAATACTGAAAGGACAGTGGGTTTGCCTTCATATTTGACCCAGAACAACTCAGTTCAGCATGGAAAATCATTGCAACAGCTTTTATTTAGTCAGCAATCAAGAGTGTAAGTTTTTATGCGCTTAAAAGCAATTTCAGGCCGAATGAGCTGATTTCTGCCAATTGTAGGAAAATACTGACGAGAAAGTGGGTTTGCCTTCATATTTGACCCAGAACAACTCAGTTCAGCATGGAAATATCATTGCAACATCTTTTATTTAGCCAGAAATAAGGAGTTTAAGTTTTTTTGCGCTTAAACGCATTTTCAGGCCGAATGAGCTGATTTCTGCCAATTTAAGGAAAATACTGAAAGGAAAGTGGGTTTGCCTTCATATTTGAACCAGAACAACTCAATTCATTATGGAAATGTAATTGCAACAGCTTTTTTTTTTAGCCAGAAATCAAAAGTGGAAGATTTTTATGCGCTTAAAAGCATTTTCAGGCGAAATAAGCTGATTTCTGCCAATTGTAGCAAAATACTGAAAGGAAAGTGGGTTTGCCTTCATATTTGAACCAGAACAACTCAATTCATTATGGAAATATCATTGCAACAGCTTTACTTTAGCCAGAAATCAAGAGTGTAAGTTTTTATGCGCTTAAAAGCATTTTTCGGCCGAATAAACAAATATGCTTGTTTCTGCCAATTGTCGCAAAATACTAAAGGGAAAGTGGGTTTACCTTCATATTTGACCCAGAACAACTCAGTTCAGCATGGAAATATCATTGCAACATCTTTTATTTAGCCAGAAATAAGGAGTTTAAGCTTTTATGCGCTTAAACGTATTTTCAGGCCGAATGAGCTGATTTCTGCCAATTGTAGCAAAATACGGAAAGGAAAGTGGGTTTGCCTTCATATTTGACCCAGAACAACTCAGTTAAGCATTTAAATATCATTACAACAGCTTTTATTTAGCCAGAAATCAAGATTGTAAGTTTTTATGCGCTTAAAAGCATTTTCAGGCCGAATGAGCACATATGCTTGTTTCTGCCAATTGCAGCAAAATACTGAAAGGAAAGTGGGTTTGCCTTAATATTTGACCCAGAACAACTCAGTTCAGCATGGAAATATCATTGCAACAGCTTTTATTTAGTCAGAAATCAAGAGTGTAAATTTATATGCGCTTACAAGCATTTTCTGGCCGAATGAGCAAATATGCTTGTTTCTGTCAATTGCAGCAAAATACTGAAGGTAAAGTGGGTTTGCCTTCATATTTGACCCAGAGCAACTCAGTTCAGCATTGAAATATCATTGCAACAGCTTTTGTTTACCCAGAAAACAAGAGTGTAAGTTTTTATGCGCTTAAAAGTATTTTCAGGCCGAATGAGCTGATTTCTGCCAATTGTAGCAAAATACTGAAAGGAAAGTGGGTTTGCCTTCATATTTGACCCAGAACAACTCAGTTCAGCATTGAGATATCATTGCAACAGCTTTAATTTAGCCAGAAATAAAGAGTGGAAGTTTTTCATGCCGAATGAGCAAATATGGTTGTTTCTGCCAATTGCAGCAAAATACTGAAAGGAAAATGGGTTTGCCTTCATATTTGACCCAGAAATACTCAGTTCAGCATGGAAATATTATTGCAACAGCTTTTATTTAGCCAGAAATGAAGATTGTAAGTTTTTATGCGCTTAAAAGCATTTTCAGGCCAAATGAGCTGATTTCTGCCAATTGCAGCAAAATACTGAAGGGAAAGTGGGTTTGCCTTCATATTTGACCCAGAACAACTCAATTCAGCATGGAAATATCATTGCAACAGCTTTTATTTAGCCAGAAATTAAGAGTGGAAGTTTTTATGCGCTTAAAAGCATTTTCAGGCCAAATGAGCTGATTTCTGCCAATTGCAGCAAAATACTGAAGGGAAAGTGGGTTTGCCTTCATCTTTAACCCAGAACAACTCAGTTCAGCATTTAAATATTATTGCAAAAGCTTTTATTTAGCCAGAAATCAAGAGTGTAAGTTTTTATACGCTTAAAAGCATTTTCAGGCCGAATGAGCTGATTTCTGCCAATTGTAGCAAAATACTGAAAGGAAAGTGGGCTTGCCTTCATATTTGACCCAGAACAACTCAGTTCAGCATGGAAATGTCATTGCAACATCTTTTATTTAGCCAGAAATAAGGAGTTTAAGTTTTTATGCGCTTAAAAGCATTTTCAGGCCAAATAAGCTGATTTCTGCCAATTGCAGCAAAATACTGAAGGGAAAGTGGGTTTGCCTTCATATTTGACCCAGAATAACTCAGTTCAGCATGGAAATATTATTGCAACAACTTTTATTTAGCCAGAAATCAAGAGTGGAAGTTTTTTAGGCCGAATGAGCAAATATGCTTGTTTCTGCCAATTGCAGCAAAATACTGAAGGGAAAGTGGGTTTGCCTTCATATTTGACCCAGAACAACTCAGTTCAGCATGGAAATATCATTGCAACAGCTTTTATTTAGCCAGAAATCAAGAGTGGAAGTTTTTATGCGCTTAAAACCATTTTCAGGCCGAATGAGCTGATTTCTGCCAATTGTAGGAAAATACTGAAAGGACAGTGGGTTTGCCTTCATATTTGACCCAGAACAATTCAGTTCAGCATGGAAATATCATTCAACAGCTTTTATTTAGTCAGCAATCAAGAGTGTAAGTTTTTATGCGCTTAAAAGCATTTTTCGGACGAATGAACAAATATGCTTGTTTCTGCCAATTGTCGCAAAATACTGAAGGGAAAGTGGGTTTGCCTTCATATTTGACCCAGAACAACTCAGTTCAGCATGAAAATATCATTGCAACATCTTTTATTTAGCCAGAAATAAGGAGTTTAAGCTTTTATGCGCTTAAACGTATTTTCAGGCCGAATGAGCTGATTTCTGCCAATTGTAGCAAAATACGGAAAGGAAAGTGGGTTTGCCTTCATATTTGACCCAGAACAACTCAGTTAAGCATTTAAATATCATTACAACAGCTTTTATTTAGCCAGAAATCAAGATTGTAAGTTTTTATGCGCTTAAAAGCATTTTCAGGCCGAATGAGCACATATGCTTGTTTCTGCCAATTGCAGCAAAATACTGAAAGGACAGTGGGTTTGCCTTCATATTTGACCCAGAACAATTCAGTTCAGCATGGAAATATCATTCAACAGCTTTTATTTAGTCAGCAATCAAGAGTGTAAGTTTTTATGCGCTTAAAAGCATTTTTCGGACGAATGAACAAATATGCTTGTTTCTGCCAATTGTCGCAAAATACTGAAGGGAAAGTGGGTTTGCCTTCATATTTGACCCAGAACAACTCAGTTCAGCATGAAAATATCATTGCAACAGCTTTTATTTAGTCAGAAATCAAGATTGTAAGTTTTTATGCGCTTAAAAGCAATTTCAGGCCGAATGAGCTGATTTCTGCCAATTGTAGCAAAATACTGACGAGAAAGTGGGTTTGCCTTCATATTTGACCCAGAACAACTCAGTTCATAATTTAAATATCATTACAACAGCTTTTATTTAGCCAGAAATCAAGATTGTAAGTTTTTATGCGCTTAAAAGCATTTTCAGGCCGAATGATCTGATTTCTGCCAATTGAAGGAAAATACTGAAAGGAAAGTGGGTTTGCCTTCATATTTGAACCAGAACAACTCAATTCAGCATGGAAATGTCATTGCAACAGCTTTTTTTTAGCCAGAAATCAAGAGTGGAAGATTTTATGCGCTTAAAAGCATTTTTTGGTCGAATAAACAAATATGCTTGTTTCTGCCAATTGTCGCAAAATACTAAAGGGAAAGTGGGTTTGCCTTCATATTTGACCCAGAACAACTCAGTTCAGCATGGAAATATCATTGCAAAATCTTTTATTTAGCCAGAAATGAAGATTGTAAGTTTTTATGCGCTTAAAAGCATTTTCAGGCCAAATGAGCTGATTTCTGCCAATTGCAGCAAAATACTGAAGGGAAAGTGGGTTTGCCTTCATATTTGACCCAGAACAACTCAATTCAGCATGGAAATATCATTGCAACAGCTTTTATTTAGCCAGAAATCAAGAGTGTAAGTTTTTATGCGCTTAAAAGCATTTTTCGGCCGAATAAACAAATATGCTTGTTTCTGCCAATTGTCGCAAAATACTAAAGGGAAAGTGGGTTTACCTTCATATTTGACCCAGAACAACTCAGTTCAGCATGGAAATATCATTGCAACATCTTTTATTTAGCCAGAAATAAGGAGTTTAAGCTTTTATGCGCTTAAACGTATTTTCAGGCCGAATGAGCTGATTTCTGCCAATTGTAGCAAAATACGGAAAGGAAAGTGGGTTTGCCTTCATATTTGACCCAGAACAACTCAGTTAAGCATTTAAATATCATTACAACAGCTTTTATTTAGCCAGAAATCAAGATTGTAAGTTTTTATGCGCTTAAAAGCATTTTCAGGCCGAATGAGCACATATGCTTGTTTCTGCCAATTGCAGCAAAATACTGAAAGGACAGTGGGTTTGCCTTCATATTTGACCCAGAACAATTCAGTTCAGCATGGAAATATCATTCAACAGCTTTTATTTAGTCAGCAATCAAGAGTGTAAGTTTTTATGCGCTTAAAAGCATTTTTCGGACGAATGAACAAATATGCTTGTTTCTGCCAATTGTCGCAAAATACTGAAGGGAAAGTGGGTTTGCCTTCATATTTGACCCAGAACAACTCAGTTCAGCATGAAAATATCATTGCAACAGCTTTTATTTAGTCAGAAATCAAGATTGTAAGTTTTTATGCGCTTAAAAGCAATTTCAGGCCGAATGAGCTGATTTCTGCCAATTGTAGCAAAATACTGACGAGAAAGTGGGTTTGCCTTCATATTTGACCCAGAACAACTCAGTTCAGCATGGAAATATCATTGCAACATCTTTTATTTAGCCAGAAATAAGGAGTTTAAGTTTTTTTGCGCTTAAACGCATTTTCAGGCCGAATGAGCTGATTTCTGCCAATTGTAGCAAAATACGGAAAGGAAAGTGGGTTTGCCTTCATATTTGACCCAGAACAACTCAGTTCATAATTTAAATATCATTACAACAGCTTTTATTTAGCCAGAAATCAAGATTGTAAGTTTTTATGCGCTTAAAAGCATTTTCAGGCCGAATGATCTGATTTCTGCCAATTGAAGGAAAATACTGAAAGGAAAGTGGGTTTGCCTTCATATTTGAACCAGAACAACTCAATTCAGCATGGAAATGTCATTGCAACAGCTTTTTTTTAGCCAGAAATCAAGAGTGGAAGATTTTATGCGCTTAAAAGCATTTTTTGGTCGAATAAACAAATATGCTTGTTTCTGCCAATTGTCGCAAAATACTAAAGGGAAAGTGGGTTTGCCTTCATATTTGACCCAGAACAACTCAGTTCAGCATGGAAATATCATTGCAAAATCTTTTATTTAGCCAGAAATAAGGAGTTTAAGTTTTTATGCGCTTAAAAGCATTTTCAGGCCGAATGAGCTGATTTCTGCCAATTGTGGCAAAATACGGAAAGGAAAGTGGGTTTGCCTTCATATTTGACCCAGAACAACTCAGTTCAGCATGGAAATATCATTGCAACAGCTTTAATTTAGCCAGAAATAAAGAGTGGAAATTTTTCATGCCGAATGAGCAAATATGCTTGTTTCTGCCAATTGGAGCAAAATACTGAAAGGAAAATGGGTTTGCCTTCATATTTGACCCAGAACAACTCAGTTCAGCATGGAAATATTATTGCAACAGCTTTTATTTAGCCAGAAATGAAGATTGTAAGTTTTTATGCGCTTAAAAGCATTTTCAGGCCAAATGAGCTGATTTCTGCCAATTGCAGCAAAATACTGAAGGGAAAGTGGGTTTGCCTTCATATTTGACCCAGAACAACTCAATTCAGCATGGAAATATCATTGCAACAGCTTTTATTTAGCCAGAAATCAAGAGTGTAAGTTTTTATGCGCTTAAAAGCATTTTTCGGCCGAATAAACAAATATGCTTGTTTCTGCCAATTGTCGCAAAATACTAAAGGGAAAGTGGGTTTACCTTCATATTTGACCCAGAACAACTCAGTTCAGCATGGAAATATCATTGCAACATCTTTTATTTAGCCAGAAATAAGGAGTTTAAGCTTTTATGCGCTTAAACGTATTTTCAGGCCGAATGAGCTGATTTCTGCCAATTGTAGCAAAATACGGAAAGGAAAGTGGGTTTGCCTTCATATTTGACCCAGAACAACTCAGTTAAGCATTTAAATATCATTACAACAGCTTTTATTTAGCCAGAAATCAAGATTGTAAGTTTTTATGCGCTTAAAAGCATTTTCAGGCCGAATGAGCACATATGCTTGTTTCTGCCAATTGCAGCAAAATACTGAAAGGAAAGTGGGTTTGCCTTAATATTTGACCCAGAACAACTCAGTTCAGCATGGAAATATCATTGCAACAGCTTTTATTTAGTCAGAAATCAAGAGTGTAAATTTATATGCGCTTACAAGCATTTTCTGGCCGAATGAGCAAATATGCTTGTTTCTGTCAATTGCAGCAAAATACTGAAGGTAAAGTGGGTTTGCCTTCATATTTGACCCAGAACAACTCAGTTCAGCATTGAGATATCATTGCAACAGCTTTAATTTAGCCAGAAATAAAGAGTGGAAGTTTTTCATGCCGAATGAGCAAATATGGTTGTTTCTGCCAATTGCAGCAAAATACTGAAAGGAAAATGGGTTTGCCTTCATATTTGACCCAGAAATACTCAGTTCAGCATGGAAATATTATTGCAACAGCTTTTATTTAGCCAGAAATGAAGATTGTAAGTTTTTATGCGCTTAAAAGCATTTTCAGGCCAAATGAGCTGATTTCTGCCAATTGCAGCAAAATACTGAAGGGAAAGTGGGTTTGCCTTCATATTTGACCCAGAACAACTCAATTCAGCATGGAAATATCATTGCAACAGCTTTTATTTAGCCAGAAATTAAGAGTGGAAGTTTTTATGCGCTTAAAAGCATTTTCAGGCCAAATGAGCTGATTTCTGCCAATTGCAGCAAAATACTGAAGGGAAAGTGGGTTTGCCTTCATCTTTAACCCAGAACAACTCAGTTCAGCATTTAAATATTATTGCAAAAGCTTTTATTTAGCCAGAAATCAAGAGTGTAAGTTTTTATACGCTTAAAAGCATTTTCAGGCCGAATGAGCTGATTTCTGCCAATTGTAGCAAAATACTGAAAGGAAAGTGGGCTTGCCTTCATATTTGACCCAGAACAACTCAGTTCAGCATGGAAATGTCATTGCAACATCTTTTATTTAGCCAGAAATAAGGAGTTTAAGTTTTTATGCGCTTAAAAGCATTTTCAGGCCAAATAAGCTGATTTCTGCCAATTGCAGCAAAATACTGAAGGGAAAGTGGGTTTGCCTTCATATTTGACCCAGAATAACTCAGTTCAGCATGGAAATATTATTGCAACAACTTTTATTTAGCCAGAAATCAAGAGTGGAAGTTTTTTAGGCCGAATGAGCAAATATGCTTGTTTCTGCCAATTGCAGCAAAATACTGAAGGGAAAGTGGGTTTGCCTTCATATTTGACCCAGAACAACTCAGTTCAGCATGGAAATATCATTGCAACAGCTTTTATTTAGCCAGAAATCAAGAGTGGAAGTTTTTATGCGCTTAAACCCATTTTCAGGCCGAATGAGCTGATTTCTGCCAATTGTAGCAAAATACTGAAAGGACAGTGGGTTTGCCTTCATATTTGACCCAGAACAATTCAGTTCAGCATGGAAATATCATTCAACAGCTTTTATTTAGTCAGCAATCAAGAGTGTAAGTTTTTATGCGCTTAAAAGCATTTTTCGGACGAATGAACAAATATGCTTGTTTCTGCCAATTGTCGCAAAATACTGAAGGGAAAGTGGGTTTGCCTTCATATTTGACCCAGAACAACTCAGTTCAGCATGAAAATATCATTGCAACAGCTTTTATTTAGTCAGAAATCAAGATTGTAAGTTTTTATGCGCTTAAAAGCAATTTCAGGCCGAATGAGCTGATTTCTGCCAATTGTAGCAAAATACTGACGAGAAAGTGGGTTTGCCTTCATATTTGACCCAGAACAACTCAGTTCAGCATGGAAATATCATTGCAACATCTTTTATTTAGCCAGAAATAAGGAGTTTAAGTTTTTTTGCGCTTAAACGCATTTTCAGGCCGAATGAGCTGATTTCTGCCAATTGTAGCAAAATACGGAAAGGAAAGTGGGTTTGCCTTCATATTTGACCCAGAACAACTCAGTTCATAATTTAAATATCATTACAACAGCTTTTATTTAGCCAGAAATCAAGATTGTAAGTTTTTATGCGCTTAAAAGCATTTTCAGGCCGAATGAGCACATATGCTTGTTTCTGCCAATTGCAGCAAAATACTGAAAGGAAAGTCGGTTTGCCTTAATATTTGACCCAGAACAACTCAGTTCAGCATGGAAATATCATTGCAACATCTTTTATTTAGCCAGAAATAAGGAGTTTAAGTTTTTATGCGCTTAAAACCATTTTCAGGCCGAATGAGCTGATTTCTGCCAATTGTAGCAAAATACTGAAGGGAAAGTGGGATTGCCTTCATATTTGACCCAGAACAACTCAGGTCAGCATTGAGATATCATTGCAACAGCTTTAATTTACTCAGAAATAAAGAGTGGAAGTTTTTCAGACTAAATGAGCAAATATGCTTGTTTCTGCCAATTGCAGCAAAATACTGAAAGGAAAATGGGTTTGCCTTGATATTTGACCCAGAAAAACTCAGTTCAGCATTTAAATATCATTGCAACAGCTTTTATTTAGCCAGCAATCAAGAGTGTAAGTTTTTATGCGCTTAAAAGCATTTTCAGGCCGAATGATCTGATTTCTGCCAATTGAAGGAAAATACTGAAAGGAAAGTGGGTTTGCCTTCATATTTGAACCAGAACAACTCAATTCAGCATGGAAATGTCATTGCAACAGCTTTTTTTTAGCCAGAAATCAAGAGTGGAAGATTTTATGCGCTTAAAAGCATTTTTTGGTCGAATAAACAAATATGCTTGTTTCTGCCAATTGTCGCAAAATACTAAAGGGAAAGTGGGTTTGCCTTCATATTTGACCCAGAACAACTCAGTTCAGCATGGAAATATCATTGCAACATCTTTTATTTAGCCAGAAATAAGGAGTTTAAGTTTTTATGCGCTTAAAAGCATTTTCAGGCCGAATGAGCTGATTTCTGCCAATTGTGGCAAAATACGGAAAGGAAAGTGGGTTTGCCTTCATATTTGACCCAGAACAACTCAGTTCAGCATGGAAATATCATTGCAACAGCTTTAATTTAGCCAGAAATAAAGAGTGGAAGTTTTTCATGCCGAATGAGCAAATATGCTTGTTTCTGCCAATTGGAGCAAAATACTGAAAGGAAAATGGGTTTGCCTTCATATTTGACCCAGAACAACTCAGTTCAGCATGGAAATATTATTGCAACAGCTTTTATTTAGCCAGAAATGAAGATTGTAAGTTTTTATGCGCTTAAAAGCATTTTCAGGCCAAATGAGCTGATTTCTGCCAATTGCAGCAAAATACTGAAGGGAAAGTGGGTTTGCCTTCATATTTGACCCAGAACAACTCAATTCAGCATGGAAATATCATTGCAACAGCTTTTATTTAGCCAGAAATTAAGAGTGGAAGTTTTTATGCGCTTAAAAGCATTTTCAGGCCAAATGAGCTGATTTCTGCCAATTGCAGCAAAATACTGAAGGGAAAGTGGGTTTGCCTTCATCTTTAACCCAGAACAACTCAGTTCAGCATTTAAATATTATTGCAAAAGCTTTTATTTAGCCAGAAATCAAGAGTGTAAGTTTTTATACGCTTAAAAGCATTTTCAGGCCGAATGAGTTGATTTATGCCAATTGTAGCAAAATACTGAAAGGAAAGTGGGCTTGCCTTCATATTTGACCCAGAACAACTCAGTTCAGCATGGAAATGTCATTGCAACATCTTTTATTTAGCCAGAAATAAGGAGTTTAAGTTTTTATGCGCTTAAAAGCATTTTCAGGCCAAATAAGCTGATTTCTGCCAATTGCAGCAAAATACTGAAGGGAAAGTGGGTTTGCCTTCATATTTGACCCAGAATAACTCAGTTCAGCATGAAAATATTATTGCAACAACTTTTATTTAGCCAGAAATCAAGAGTGGAAGTTTTTTAGGCCGAATGAGCAAATATGCTTGTTTCTGCCAATTGCAGCAAAATACTGAAGGGAAAGTGGGTTTGCCTTCATATTTGACCCAGAACAACTCAGTTCAGCATGGAAATATCATTGCAACAGCTTTTATTTAGCCAGAAATCAAGAGTGTAAGTTTTAATGCGCTTAAAAGCATTTTTCGGCCGAATGAACAAATATGCTTGTTTCTGCCAATTGTCGCAAAATACTGAAGGGAAAGTGGGTTTGCCTTCATATTTGACCCAGAACAACTCAGTTCAGCATGGAAATATCATTGCAACATCTTTTATTTAGCCAGAAATAAGGAGTTTAAGTTTTTTTGTGCTAAAACGCATTTTCAGGCCGAATGAGCTGATTTCTGCCAATTGTAGCAAAATACGGAAAGGAAAGTGGGTTTGCCTTCATATTTGACCCAGAACAACTCAGTTCATAATTTAAATATCATTACAACAGCTTTTATTTAGCCAGAAATCAAGATTGTAAGTTTTTATGCGCTTAAAAGCATTTTCAGGCCGAATGAGCACATATGCTTGTTTCTGCCAATTGCAGCAAAATACTGAAAGGAAAGTCGGTTTGCCTTAATATTTGACCCAGAACAACTCAGTTCAGCATGGAAATATCATTGCAACATCTTTTATTTAGCCAGAAATAAGGAGTTTAAGTTTTTATGCGCTTAAAACCATTTTCAGGCCGAATGAGCTGATTTCTGCCAATTGTAGCAAAATACTGAAGGGAAAGTGGGATTGCCTTCATATTTGACCCAGAACAACTCAGTTCAGCATGGAAATATTGTTGCAACAGCTTTTATTTAGCCAGAAATCAAGAGTGTAAGTTTTTATGCGCTTAAAAGCATTTTTCGGCCGAATGAACAAATATGCTTGTTTCTGCCAATTGTCGCAAAATACTGAAGGGAAAGTGGGTTTGCCTTCATATTTGACCCAGAACAACTCAGTTCAGCATGAAAATATCATTGCAACAGCTTTTATTTAGTCAGAAATCAAGATTGTAAGTTTTTATGCGCTTAAAAGCATTTTCAGGCCCAATGAGCACTTATGCTTGTTTCTGCCAATTGCAGCAAAATACTGAAAGGAAAGTGGGCTTGCCTTAATATTTGACCCAGAACAACTCAGGTCAGCATGGAAATATCATTGCAACATCTTTTATTTAGCCAGAAATAAGGAGTTTAAGTTTTTATACGCTTAAAAGCATTTTCAGGCCGAATAAGCTGATTTCTGCCAATTGTAGCAAAATACGGAAAGGAAAGTGGGTTTGCCTTCATATTTGATGCATAACAACTCAGTTCAGCATTGAGATATCATTGCAACAGCTTTAATTTACTCAGAAATAAAGAGTGGAAGTTTTTCAGGCTAAATGAGCAAATATGCTTGTTTCTGCCAATTGCAGCAAAATACTGAAAGGAAAATGGGTTTGCCTTGATATTTGACCCAGAACAACTCAGTTCAGCATGGAAATATTATTGCAACAGCTTTTATTTAGCCAGCAATCAAGAGTGTAAGTTTTTATGCGCTTAAAAGCATTTTCAGGCCAAATGAGCTGATTTCTGCCAATTGCAGCAAAATCCTGAAGGGAAAGTGGGTTTGCCTTCATATTTGACCCAGAACAACTCAATTCAACATGGAAATATCATTGCAACAGCTTTTATTGAGCCAGAAATCAAGAGTGGAAGTTTTTATGTGCTTAAAAGCATTTTCAGGCCAAATGAGCTGATTTCTGCCAATTGCAGCAAAATACTGAAGGGAAAGTGGGTTTGCCTTCATCTTTGACCCAGAACAACTCAGTTAAGCATTTAAATATTATTGCAAAAGCTTTTATTTAGCCAGAAATCAAGAGTGTAAGTTTTTATACGCTTAAAAGCATTTTCAGGCCGAATGAGCTGATTTATGCCAATTGTAGCAAAATACTGAAGGGAAAGTGGGTTTGCCTGGAAGTTTTTCAGGCCGAATGAGCAAATATGCTTTTTTCTGCCAATTGCAGCAAAATACTGAAAGGAAAATGGGTTTGCCTTCATATTTGACCCGGAACAACTCAGTTCAGCATGGAAACATTATTGCAACAGCTTTTATTTAGCCAGAAATGAAGATTGTAAGTTTTTATGCGCTTAAAGCATTTTCAGGCCAAATGAGCTGATTTCTGCCAATTGCAGCAAAATCCTGAAGGGAAAGTGGGTTTGCCTTCATATTTGACCCAGAACAACTCAATTCAACATGGAAATATCATTGCAACAGCTTTTATTTAGCCAGAAATCTAGAGTGGAAGTTTTTTAGGCCGAATGAGCAAATATGCTTGTTGCTGCCAATTGCAGCAAAATACTGAAAGGAAAATGGGTTTGCCTTCATATTTGACCCAGAACAACTCAGTTCAGCATGGAAATATTATTGCAACAGCTTTTATTTAGCCAGAAATCAAGAGTGGAAGTTTTTATGCGCTTAAAACCATTTTCAGGCCGAATGAGCTGATTTCTGCCAATTGTAGCAAAATACTGAAAGGAAAGTGGGTTTGCCTTCATATTTGACCCAGAACAACTCAGTTCAGCATGGAAATATCATTGCAACATCTTTTATTTAGCCAGAAATAAGGAGTTTAAGTTTTTTTGCGCTTAAACGCATTTTCAGGCCGAATGAGCTGATTTCTGCCAATTGTAGCAAAATACGGAAAGGAAAGTGGGTTTGCCTTCATATTTGACCCAGAACAACTCAGTTCATAATTTAAATATCATTACAACAGCTTTTATTTAGCTAGAAATCAAGATTGTAAGTTTTTATGCGCTTAAAAGCAATTTCAGGCCGAATGAGCACATATGCTTGTTTCTGAAAATTGCAGCAAAATACTGAAAGGAAAGTCGGTTTGCCTTAATATTTGACCCAGAACAACTCAGTTCAGCATTTAAATATCATTACAACAGCTTTTATTTAGCCAGAAATCAAGATTGTAAGTTTTTATGCGCTTAAAAGCATTTTCAGGCCAAATAAGGTGATTTCTGCCAATTGTAGCAAAATACTGAAAGGAAAGTGGGCTTGCCTTCATATTTGACCCAGAACAACTCAGTTCAGCATGGAAATATCATTGCAACATCTTTTATTTAGCCAGAAATAAGGAGTTTAAGTTTTTATGCGCTTAAAACCATTTTCAGGCCAAATAAGCTGATTTCTGCCAATTGCAGCAAAATACTGAAGGGAAAGTGGGTTTGCCTTCATATTTGACCCAGAACAACTCAGTTTAGCATGGAAATATCATTGCAACAGCTTTTATTTAGCCAGAAATCAAGAGTGGAAATTTATATGCGCTTAAAACCAATGTCAGGCCGAATGAGCTGATTTCTGCCAATTGTAGCAAAATACTGAAGGGAAAGTGGGTTTGCCTTCATATTTGACCCAGAACAACTCAGTTCAGCATGGAAATATCATTGCCACAGCTTTTATTTAGCCAGAAATCAAGAGTGTAAGTTTTTATGCGCTTAAAAGCATTTTTCGGCCGAATGAACAAATATGCTTGTTTCTGCCAATTTTCGCAAAATACTGAAGGGAAAGTGGGTTTGCCTTCATATTTGACCCAGAACAACTCCGTTCAGCATGAAAATATCATTGCAACAGCTTTTATTTAGTCAGAAATCAAGATTGTAAGTTTTTATGCGCTTAAAAGCATTTTCAGGCCGAATGAGCACTTATGCTTGTTTCTGCCAATTGCAGCAAAATACTGAAAGGAAAGTGGGCTTGCCTTAATATTTGACCCAGAACAACTCAGGTCAGCATGGAAATATCATTGCAACATCTTTTATTTAGCCAGAAATAAGGAGTTTAAGTTTTTATACGCTTAAAAGCATTTTCAGGCCGAATGAGCTGATTTCTGCCAATTGTAGCAAAATACGGAAAGGAAAGTGGGTTTGCTTTCATATTTGATGCATAAGAACTCAGTTCAGCATTGAGATATCATTGCAACAGCTTTAATTTACTCAGAAATAAAGAGTGGAAGTTTTTCAGGCCAAATGAGCAAATATGCTGATTTCTGCCAATTGTAGCAAAATACTGAAAGGAAAGTGGCTTTGCCTTCATATTTGACCCAGAACAACTCAGTTCAGCATTGAGATATCATTGCAACATCTTTAATTTAGCCAGAAATAAAGAGTGGAAGTTTTTCAGGCCGAATGAGCAAATATGCTTGTTTCTGCCAATTGCAGCAAAATACTGAAAGGAAAATGGGTTTGCCTTCATATTTGACCCAGAACAACTCAGTTCAGCATGGAAATATTATTGCAACAGCTTTTATTTAGCCAGAAATGAAGATTGTAAGTTTTTATACGCTTAAAAGCATTTTCAGGCCAAATGAGCTGATTTCTGCCAATTGCAGCAAAATACTGAAGGGAAAGTGGGTTTGCCTTCATATTTGACCCAGAACAACTCAGTTCAGCATGGAAATATTATTGCAACAGCTTTTATTTAGCCAGAAATCAAGAGTGGAAGTTTTTTAGGCCGAATGAGCAAATATGCTTGTTTCTGCCAATTGCAGCAAAATACTGAAGGGAAAGTGGGTTTGCCTTCATATTTGACCCAGAATAACTCAGTTCAGCATGGAAATATCATTGCAACATCTTTTATTTAGCCAGAAATAAGGAGTTTAAGTTTTTTTGCGCTTAAACGCATTTTCAGGCCGAATGAGCTGATTTCTGCCAATTGTAGCAAAATACGGAAAGGAAAGTGGGTTTGCCTTCATATTTGACCCAGAACAACTCAGTTCATAATTTAAATATCATTACAACAGCTTTTATTTAGCCAGAAATCAAGATTGTAAGTTTTTATGCGCTTAAAAGCAATTTCAGGCCGAATGAGCACATATGCTTGTTTCTGCCAATTGCAGCAAAATACTGAAAGGAAAGTCGGTTTGCCTTAATATTTGACCCAGAACAACTCAGTTCAGCATGGAAATATCATTGCAACATCTTTTATTTAGCCAGAAATAAGGAGTTTAAGTTTTTATGCGCCTAAAAGCATTTTCAGGCCAAATAAGCTGATTTCTGCCAATTGCAGCAAAATACTGAAGGGAAAGTGGGTTTGCCTTCATATTTGACCCAGAACAACTCAGTTCAGCATGGAAATATCATTGCAACAGCTTTTATTTAGCCAGAAATCAAGAGTGGAAGTTTTTATGCGCTTAAAACCATTTTCAGGCCGAATGAGTTGATTTCTGCCAATTGTAGCAAAATACTGAAGGGAAAGTGGGTTTGCCTTCATATTTGAACCAGAACAACTCAGTTCAGCATTTAAATATCATTACAACAGGTTTTATTTAGCCAGAAATCAAGATTGTAAGTTTTTATGCGCACTGCACCAACACTTCAGCTCTTTGATTTTTGCGGTAAGCGTGTTGCGTCACTTCCTGTTTCTGCACACTCTTGGGTTTCTACCGAAAGACTGTTTACTGATTAATTGTAGCTGTTATTTTTACTTAAATAAGTGATTTCTTCACACAAGAATTAATACTTAGTCGTAACATACGCTTGTATTGCACAAGCACCTGCTTTTGCAAAACATAACCAGCTAAAGTTTACAAATTCCACATTTCACTTATATTAGCTTCGCTAGCTTAGCAGTTAAACATTAGCAATGGCTTCTCTGTCTCCCTCTGTCTCTCCTTCTCTCACTTGCTCGGTGTGTCTCATGTTCAGTTTTTCCTCTGCCTCCTTTAGTGATAATGGTATATGTAATAAGTGTAAGGTTTTTGCAGCTTTGGAGGCGAGGTTCACGGAATTGGAAGCACGGCTCCGCACCATGGAAAACAACTCCGCTAGTCAGGCCCCGGTAGCTGGTGCGGGCCGACCTAGCGTAGCCCCTGCTAGCTGTCCCCCGGCAGTTCCCGAGCAGCCGGGAAGCCAGTCCGGCTGGGTGACGGTTCGTAAGAGATCTAATGCTAAACAGACGCCCGAGGTTCACCACCAGTCGGTTCATGTTTCTAATCGATTTTCCCCACTCAGCGACACACCCGCTGAGAAACCAACTCTGGTAATTGGCAGCTCCATAGTCAGAAACGTGAAGTTAGAGACTCCAGCGGCCGTAGTCAAATGTCTTCCTGGGGCCAGAGCGGGCGACGTTGAATCATATTTGAAACTCCTGGCTAAGGATAAACGTAAATACAGTAATATTATTATTCACGTGGGAGTTAATGACGCCCGATTACGTAAATCGGAGGTCACTAAAATGAATGTTGAATCGGTGTGTAACTTTGCAAAAACAATGTCGGACTCCGTAATTTTCTCTGGTCCCCTGCCAAATCTGACCAGTGACGACATGTACACCCGCATGTCGTCATTCAACCGCTGGCTGTCTAGGTGGTGTCCAGCAAACGATGTGGGCTACATAGACAATTGGAAACGTTTTTGGGGAAAACCTAGGCTGATTAGGAGAGATGGCATCCATCCTACTTTAGATGGTGCAGCTTTCTTATCCAGAAATATGGCTGGTTTTATTAGACAACCAAAAGTATGACAATCCAGAGTTGAGCCTAGGATGCAGAGATCCAGTCCTACACGCCTCTCTGCAGTATCCTTACAACCGTCACCCCCCCACAACTCCCACATACCTATAGAGACTGTCTGTTCCCCGACCTAAATTACATAAAGTAAATATGACAACAAGAGGAGTTAATCATAATAACCTAATAAAAGTTAAGACTACTCCTCTTACAGAACAAAACCCCAAAACTATTAAATGTGGATTATTAAATATCAGATCTCTCTCTTCTAAATCTCTGTTAGTAAATGACTTAATAAGCGATCATCAATTCGATTTATTTTGTCTCACTGAAACTTGGTTGCAGCAGGAAGAATATGTCAGTCTAAATGAGTCAACCCCCCCAAGCCATATTAATTATCATGTTCCTAGAAGCACAGGCCGAGGTGGAGGAGTTGCAGCAATCTTCCATTGTAGCTTATCAATAAACCCTAGACCTAAACATAGTTATAACTCATTTGAGAGCCTTACTCTTAGCCTTTCACACCCAAACTGGAAAACTCAAAAACCACTATTATTTGTTATCGTGTACCGTCCTCCAGTCCCTTATTCAGAGTTTTTGATTGAATTTTCTGATTTTCTAGCTGATTTAGTGCTTAGTACAGATAAAGTCATTATAGTGGGTGACTTTAACATTCATGTAGATGCTGACAGTAACTGCCTGAGCACTGCGTTTAATTCATTATTAGATTCAATTGGTTTTTCCCAAAATGTAAATAAACCCACTCACTGTTTTAGTCACACGTTAGACCTTGTCCTTACGTATGGAATTGAAACGGATAATTTAACAATATGTCCTCACAACTCTCTTCTGTCTGACCATTTTTTAATAACATTTGAATTTACAATAACGGACTATATAGCAGTTAGGGAAAAATTCCACTATAGCAGATGCTTAAGTGAAAAAGCTGTCAACAAATTTAAAGAAATTATTTCTTCATCATTTGCTTCACCATATGTTAATACAATGGGAAGTAGTCTCCTTAATGTTACTCCTGCACAAGTAGATTATCTTGTTGACAATTCTGCAGCCTCACTACGTACAATACTCGATAGTGTTGCCCCTCTAAAAAAGAAGGCAGTAAATCAGCAGAGGCGATCTCCATGGTATAGTTCACAAACACGCAACTTAAAACAGGAAACACGAAAGTTAGAAAGGAAGTGGCGTTCCAGAAAGTTAGAAGAATCTCATTTAGCCTGGAAAAATAGTTTAAAAACGTACAAAAAAGCTCTCAGTGATGCCAGAACAGCATATTATTCATCATTAATAGAAGAAAACAAGAACAACCCCCGGTTTCTGTTCAGCACTGTAGCCAGGCTGACTAAGAGCCATAGTTCTGTTGAGCCTACTATTCCCTTAACTTTGAGCAGCAATGACCTCATGACGTTCTTTATGAATAAAATTGTAGCTATTAGAGAAAGTATTCACCAGATCCTCCCCCCAAAAATTACAGATAGATCTTCATGTACAGCAGTGCTAGAATCATGGATAAGGCCCCACTCCCTGTTAGACTGCTTTTTACCCATAGATCTCTCTGAGCTAACTTCAATTATTACCTCATCTAAACCAACAACCTGTCTGCTAGACCCTATTCCAACTAAGCTGCTCAAGGAAGCTTTACCCTTAATAGATACATTCATATTAGATATCATAAATCTATCTTTAGAAACAGGCTATGTACCACAGGCCTATAAGGTAGCTGTAATTAAACCATTACTTAAAAAACCCTGTCTTGACCCAGGTGTTTTAGCCAATTACAGACCAATATCTAATCTCCCCTTTATTTCTAAAATAATTGAAAAAGTAGTCGCAAAACAATTATGTGATCACCTTCATAGGAATAATTTGTATGAAGACTTTCAGTCAGGATTTAGAGTTCATCATAGTACAGAAACAGCACTGGTAAAAGTCACCAACGATCTTCTCATGGCCTCAGATAATGGACTCATCTCTATACTTGTTCTGTTAGATCTTAGTGCCGCATTTGATACCATTGATCATAACATTTTATTACAGAGACTGGAACATGAAATTGGAATTACAGGAACTGCACTAGGTTGGTTTAAATCCTATCTGTCTGATAGATTTCAATTTGTTCATGTTAATGATGAATCCTCCATGCACACAAAGGTTAGCTATGGAGTTCCACAAGGCTCTGTGTTAGGACCAATACTTTTTACTTTATATATGTCTCCTTTAGGCAACATTATTAGAAAACACTCCATAAATTTCCACTGTTATGCTGATGATACCCAGCTATATTTATCTATGGAACCAGATGAAAATAATCAGTTAATAAAGCTTCAAGCATGCCTACAAGACATAAAGGCCTGGATGTCCCACAATTTTTTACTTTTAAACTCAGACAAAACTGAAGTCATAGTATTTGTGCCCAAAAATATCAGAGATATGATGTCCAACCATATTGTTACCCTAGATGGCATAAGTCTGGCCTCCAGTACTACTGCAAGGAACCTTGGAGTTATTTTTGATCAGGATCTGTCCTTTAAGTCACATATAAAACAAATCTCTAGAACAGCCTTCTTCCACCTACGGAACATTGCCAAAATTAGGAGCATCCTGTCTCAAAGTGATGCCGAAAAACTGGTCCATGCATTTGTTACTTCTAGGTTGGACTACTGTAATTCCCTACTTTCAGGATGCCCCAGTAACTCCCTAAAGAGCCTGCAATTAATCCAAAATGCTGCAGCAAGAGTGCTGACTGGAACTAGCAAGAGAGATCATATTTCACCTTCACTAGCTTCTCTCCATTGGCTTCCCATTAAATTTAGAATAGAATTTAAAACCCTGCTTCTTACATATAAAGCTCTGAATGGTCAGGCTCCATCATATATAGAAGACCTCATAGCACCATATCATCCCAGTAGACCACTTCGCTCTCAGAATGCAGGCCTACTTGTGGTTCCCAGAATTTCCAAAAGTAGAATGGGAGGTAGAGCCTTTAGCTATCAAGCTCCTCTCTTGTGGAACCAGCTCCCAGTTCAGATTCGGGAAGCAGACACCCTCTCTACTTTTAAGTCTAAGCTTAAAACCTTCCTCTTTAATAAAGCATATAGTTAGTTATAGTTATGCTGCCATAGGCTTAGACTGCTGGGGGACCCACCCCCCAATGCACTGAGCTCCTTTCCTCCTCTTGACCATCTCTCCTCTCCTCTCACCCCGCAATTCTCACCACTGTATGTCATTAACTCTGTGTGTTCTCTCCCGTAGTTGTCTTTGTCCTCCTCTGTCCCCCTCTCTCTGTCCCTTTCTGCAGGTGTCCCCCGGCTTTGAAGCTGTGTGTCTTCCAGCGTGCAGCTACTGGTCCTACCAATCTGCCCGATGTTTTGTTATTGCTTTTTATTGCTCTGTTCTTTTCTCTCTCCCCTTTCCACTCACCCCAACCGGTCGAGGCAGATGGCCGTCCACCCTGAGCCTGGTTCTGCTGGAGGTTTCTTCCGTTAAAGGGAGTTTTTCCTCTCCACTGTTGCCTATGGCTTGCTCCAGGGGGAATTGTTGGGTTCTCTTTATATATCTTTATAATCTTGACTTTATTCTGTAAAGTGCCCTGAGATGACTTTGTTGTGAATTGGCGCTATATAAATAAAGTTGAATTGAATTGAATTAAAAGCATTTTCAGGCCGAACGAGCACATATGCTTGTTTCTGACAATTGCAGCAAAATACTGAAAGGAAAGTGGGTTTGCCTTCATATTTGATACAGAACAACTCAGTTCAGCATGGAAATGTCATTGCAACAGCTTTTATCTAGCCAGAAAGAGAGAGTGTAAGTTTGTATGCGCTTAAAAGCATTTTCAGGCCAAATCAGCTGATTTCTGCCAATTGCAGCAAAATACTGAAGGTAAAGTGGGTTTGCCTTCATATTTGACCCAGAACAACTCAGTTCAGCATGGAAATATCATTGCAACAGCATTTATTTAGCCATAAATCAAGAGTGGAAGTTTTTTAGGCCGAATGAGCAAATATGCTTGTTTCTGCCAATTGCAGCAAAATACTGAAGGGAAAGTGGGTTTGCCTTCATATTTGAACCAGAACAACTCAGTTCAGCATGGAAATATCATTGCAACCGCTTTTATTTAGCCAGAAATAAGGAGTTTAAGTTTTTATGCGCTTAAAAGCATTTTCAGGCCGAATGAGCACATATACTTGTTTCTGCCAATTGCAGCAAAATACTGAAGGGAAAGTGGGTTTGCCTTCATATTTGACCCGGAACAACTCAGTTCAGCATGGAAATATCATTGCAACAGTTTTTTTTTAGCCAGAAATCAAGAGTGGAAGTTTTTTAGGCCGAATGAGCAAATATGCTTGTTTCTGCCAATTGCAGCAAAATACTGACAGGAAAGTGGGTTTGCCCTCATATTTGACCCAGAACAACTCAGTTCAGCATTTAAATATCATTACAACAGCTTTTATTTAGCCAGAAATCAAGATTGTAAGTTTTTATGCGCTTAAAAGCATTTTCAGGCCGAATGAGCACATATGCTTGTTACTGCCAATTGCAGCAAAATACTGAAAGGAAAGTGGGTTTGCCTTCATATTTGACCCAGAAAAATGCTATTCAGCATGGAAATGTCATTGCAACAGCTTTTATTTAGTCAGAAATCAAGAGTGGAAGATTTTTTAGCGCTTAAAAGCAATTTTAGGCCAAATAAGCTGATTTCTGCCAATTGCAGCAAAATACTGAAGGGAAAGTGGGTTTGCCTTCATATTTGACCCAGAACAACTCAGTTCAGCATGGAAATATCATTGCAACAGCTTTTATTCAGCCAGAAATCAAGAGTGGAAGATTTTTATGCGCTTAAAAGCATTTTCAGGCCAAATAAGCTGATTTCTGCCAATTGCAGCAAAATACTGAAGGGAAAGTGGGTTTGCCTTCATATTTGACCCAGAACAACTCAGTTCAGCATTTAAATATCATTACAACAGCTTTTATTTAGCCAGAACTCAAGAGGGTAAGTTTTTATGCGCTTAAAAGCATTTTCAGGCCAAATCAGCTGATTTCTGCCAATTGCAGCAAAATACTGAAGGTAAAGTGGGTTTGCCTTCATATTTGACACAGAACAACTCAGTTCAGCATTGAAATATCATTGCAACAGCCTTTATTTAGCCAGAAATCAAGAGTGTACGTTTTTATGCGCTTAAAAGCATTTTCAGGCCAAATGAGCTGATTTCTGCCAATTTCAGCAAAATACTGAAGGGAAAGTGGGTTTGCCTTCATATTTGACCCAGAACAACTCAGTTCAGCATGGAAATATTATTGCAACAGCTTTTATTTAGCCAGAAATCAAGAGTGGAAGTTTTTTAGGCCGAATGAGCAAATATGCTTGTTTCTGCCAATTGCAGCAAAATACTGAAGGGAAAGTGGGTTTGCCTTCATATTTGACCCGGAACAACTCAGTTCAGCATGGAAATATCATTGCAACAGTTTTTTTTTAGCCAGAAATCAAGAGTGGAAGTTTTTTAGGCCGAATGAGCAAATATGCTTGTTTCTGCCAATTGCAGCAAAATACTGACAGGAAAGTGGGTTTGCCTTCATATTTGACCCAGAACAACTCAGTTCAGCATTTTAATATCATTACAACAGGTTTTATTTAGCCAGAAATCAAGATTGTAAGTTTTTATGCGCTTCAGCTGTGGGTTACATGATAATGGAGAATGTAATTGTGGACCATCCAGATTTGCGGTAAGCGTATTGCGTCACTTCCTGTTTCTGCACACTCTTGGGTTTCTACCGAAAGACTGTTTACTGATTAATTGTAGCTGTTATTTTTACTTAAATAAGTGATTTCTTCACACAAGAATTAATACTTAGTCGTAACATACGCTTGTATTGCACAAGCACCTGCTTTTGCAAAACATAACCAGCTAAAGTTTACAAATTCCACATTTCACTTATATTAGCTTCGCTAGCTTAGCAGTTAAACATTAGCAATGGCTTCTCTGTCTCCCTCTGTCTCTCCTTCTCTCACTTGCTCGGTGTGTCTCATGTTCAGTTTTTCCTCTGCCTCCTTTAGTGATAATGGTATATGTAATAAGTGTAAGGTTTTTGCAGCTTTGGAGGCGAGGTTCACGGAATTGGAAGCACGGCTCCGCACCATGGAAAACAACTCCGCTAGTCAGGCCCCGGTAGCTGGTGCGGGCCGACCTAGCGTAGCCCCTGCTAGCTGTCCCCCGGCAGTTCCCGAGCAGCCGGGAAGCCAGTCCGGCTGGGTGACGGTTCGTAAGAGATCTAATGCTAAACAGACGCCCGAGGTTCACCACCAGTCGGTTCATGTTTCTAATCGATTTTCCCCACTCAGCGACACACCCGCTGAGAAACCAACTCTGGTAATTGGCAGCTCCATAGTCAGAAACGTGAAGTTAGAGACTCCAGCGGCCGTAGTCAAATGTCTTCCTGGGGCCAGAGCGGGCGACGTTGAATCATATTTGAAACTCCTGGCTAAGGATAAACGTAAATACAGTAATATTATTATTCACGTGGGAGTTAATGACGCCCGATTACGTAAATCGGAGGTCACTAAAATGAATGTTGAATCGGTGTGTAACTTTGCAAAAACAATGTCGGACTCCGTAATTTTCTCTGGTCCCCTGCCAAATCTGACCAGTGACGACATGTACACCCGCATGTCGTCATTCAACCGCTGGCTGTCTAGGTGGTGTCCAGCAAACGATGTGGGCTACATAGACAATTGGAAACGTTTTTGGGGAAAACCTAGGCTGATTAGGAGAGATGGCATCCATCCTACTTTAGATGGTGCAGCTTTCTTATCCAGAAATATGGCTGGTTTTATTAGACAACCAAAAGTATGACAATCCAGAGTTGAGCCTAGGATGCAGAGATCCAGTCCTACACGCCTCTCTGCAGTATCCTTACAACCGTCACCCCCCCACAACTCCCACATACCTATAGAGACTGTCTGTTCCCCGACCTAAATTACATAAAGTAAATATGACAACAAGAGGAGTTAATCATAATAACCTAATAAAAGTTAAGACTACTCCTCTTACAGAACAAAACCCCAAAACTATTAAATGTGGATTATTAAATATCAGATCTCTCTCTTCTAAATCTCTGTTAGTAAATGACTTAATAAGCGATCATCAATTCGATTTATTTTGTCTCACTGAAACTTGGTTGCAGCAGGAAGAATATGTCAGTCTAAATGAGTCAACCCCCCCAAGCCATATTAATTATCATGTTCCTAGAAGCACAGGCCGAGGTGGAGGAGTTGCAGCAATCTTCCATTGTAGCTTATCAATAAACCCTAGACCTAAACATAGTTATAACTCATTTGAGAGCCTTACTCTTAGCCTTTCACACCCAAACTGGAAAACTCAAAAACCACTATTATTTGTTATCGTGTACCGTCCTCCAGTCCCTTATTCAGAGTTTTTGATTGAATTTTCTGATTTTCTAGCTGATTTAGTGCTTAGTACAGATAAAGTCATTATAGTGGGTGACTTTAACATTCATGTAGATGCTGACAGTAACTGCCTGAGCACTGCGTTTAATTCATTATTAGATTCAATTGGTTTTTCCCAAAATGTAAATAAACCCACTCACTGTTTTAGTCACACGTTAGACCTTGTCCTTACGTATGGAATTGAAACGGATAATTTAACAATATGTCCTCACAACTCTCTTCTGTCTGACCATTTTTTAATAACATTTGAATTTACAATAACGGACTATATAGCAGTTAGGGAAAAATTCCACTATAGCAGATGCTTAAGTGAAAAAGCTGTCAACAAATTTAAAGAAATTATTTCTTCATCATTTGCTTCACCATATGTTAATACAATGGGAAGTAGTCTCCTTAATGTTACTCCTGCACAAGTAGATTATCTTGTTGACAATTCTGCAGCCTCACTACGTACAATACTCGATAGTGTTGCCCCTCTAAAAAAGAAGGCAGTAAATCAGCAGAGGCGATCTCCATGGTATAGTTCACAAACACGCAACTTAAAACAGGAAACACGAAAGTTAGAAAGGAAGTGGCGTTCCAGAAAGTTAGAAGAATCTCATTTAGCCTGGAAAAATAGTTTAAAAACGTACAAAAAAGCTCTCAGTGATGCCAGAACAGCATATTATTCATCATTAATAGAAGAAAACAAGAACAACCCCCGGTTTCTGTTCAGCACTGTAGCCAGGATGACTAAGAGCCATAGTTCTGTTGAGCCTACTATTCCCTTAACTTCCCTTAAAGCATTTTCAGGCCAAATAAGGTGATTTCTGCCAATTGTAGCAAAATACTGAAGGGAAAGTGGGTTTGCCTTCATATTTGACCCAGAACAACTCAGTTCAGCATGGAAATATCATTGCAACAGCTTTTATTTAGCCAGAAATCAAGAGTGGAAGATTTTTATGCGCTTAAAACCATTTTCAGGCCAAATGAGCTGATTTCTGCCAATTGCAGCAAAATACTGAAAGGAAGGTGGGTTTGCCTTCATATTTGACCCAGAACAACTCAGTTCAGAATGGAAATATCATTGCAACACCTTTTATTTAGCCAGAAATCAAGAGTGGAAGTTTTTTAGGCCGAATGAGCAAATATGCTTGTTTCTGCCAATTGCAGCAAAATACTGACAGGAAAGTGGGTTTACCTCCATATTTGAGCCAGAACAACTCAGTTCAGCATTTAAATATCATTACAACAGCTTTTATTTAGCCAGAAATCAACATTGTAAGTTTTTATGCGCTTAAAAGCATTTTCAGGCCGAATTAGCACATATGCTTGTTTCTGCCAATTGAAGCAAAATACTGAAAGCAATGTGGGTTTGCCTTTATATTTGACCCAGAAAAATGCAATTCAGCATGGAAATGTCATTGCAACAGCTTTTATTTAGCCAGAAATCAAGATTGTAAGTTTTTATGCGCTTAAAAGCATTTTCAGGCCAGATGAGCTGATTTCTGCCAATTGCAGCAAAATACTGAAAGGAAAGTGGGTTTGCCGTCATATTTGACCCAGAAAAATGCTATTCAGCATGTAAATGTCATTGCAACAGCTTTTATTTAGCCAGAAATCAAGAGTGGAAGATTTTTATGCGCTTAAAAGCAATTTCAGGCCAAATGAGCTGATTTCTGCCAATTTCAGCAAAATACTGAAGGGAAAGTGAGTTTGCCTTCATATTTGACCCAGAACAACTCAGTTCAGCATGGAAATATCATTGCAACACCTTTTATTTAGCCAGAAATCAAGAGTGGAAGTTTTTTAGGCCGAATGAGCAAATATGCTTGTTTCTGCCAATTGCAGCAAAATACTGAAAGGAAGGTGGGTTTGCCTTCATATTTGACCCAGAACAACTCAGTTCAGCATGGAAATATCATTGCAACACCTTTTATTTAGCCAGAAATCAAGATTGTAAGTTTTTATGCGCTTAAAAGCATTGTCAGGCCGAATGAGCACATATGCTTGTTTCTGCCAATTGTAGCAAAATACTGAAAGGAAAGTGGGTTTGCCTTCATATTTGACCCAGAAAAATGCAATTCAGCATGGAAATGTCATTGCAACAGCTTTTATTTAGCCAGAAATCAAGAGTGGAAGATTTTTATGCGCTTAAAAGCATTTTCAGGCCAAATAAGCTGATTTCTGCCAATTGCAGCAAAATACTGAAGGGAAAGTGGGTTTGCCTTCATATTTGACCCGGAACAACTCAGTTCAGCATGGAAATATCATTGCAACAGTTTTTTTTTAGCCAGAAATCAAGAGTGGAAGTTTTTTAGGCCGAATGAGCAAATATGCTTGTTTCTGCCAATTGCAGCAAAATACTGACAGGAAAGTGGGTTTGCCTTCATATTTGACCCAGAACAACTCAGTTCAGCATTTTAATATCATTACAACAGGTTTTATTTAGCCAGAAATCAAGATTGTAAGTTTTTATGCGCTTCAGCTGTGGGTTACATGATAATGGAGAATGTAATTGTGGACCATCCAGATTTGCGGTAAGCGTATTGCGTCACTTCCTGTTTCTGCACACTCTTGGGTTTCTACCGAAAGACTGTTTACTGATTAATTGTAGCTGTTATTTTTACTTAAATAAGTGATTTCTTCACACAAGAATTAATACTTAGTCGTAACATACGCTTGTATTGCACAAGCACCTGCTTTTGCAAAACATAACCAGCTAAAGTTTACAAATTCCACATTTCACTTATATTAGCTTCGCTAGCTTAGCAGTTAAACATTAGCAATGGCTTCTCTGTCTCCCTCTGTCTCTCCTTCTCTCACTTGCTCGGTGTGTCTCATGTTCAGTTTTTCCTCTGCCTCCTTTAGTGATAATGGTATATGTAATAAGTGTAAGGTTTTTGCAGCTTTGGAGGCGAGGCTCACGGAATTGGAAGCACGGCTCCGCACCATGGAAAACAACTCCGCTAGTCAGGCCCCGGTAGCTGGTGCGGGCTGACCTAGCGTAGCCCCTGCTAGCTGTCCCCCGGCAGTTCCCGAGCAGCCGGGAAGCCAGTCCGGCTGGGTGACGGTTCGTAAGAGATCTAATGCTAAACAGACGCCCGAGGTTCACCACCAGTCGGTTCATGTTTCTAATCGATTTTCCCCACTCAGCGACACACCCGCTGAGAAACCAACTCTGGTAATTGGCAGCTCCATAGTCAGAAACGTGAAGTTAGAGACTCCAGCGGCCGTAGTCAAATGTCTTCCTGGGGCCAGAGCGGGCGACGTTGAATCATATTTGAAACTCCTGGCTAAGGATAAACGTAAATACAGTAATATTATTATTCACGTGGGAGTTAATGACGCCCGATTACGTAAATCGGAGGTCACTAAAATGAATGTTGAATCGGTGTGTAACTTTGCAAAAACAATGTCGGACTCCGTAATTTTCTCTGGTCCCCTGCCAAATCTGACCAGTGACGACATGTACACCCGCATGTCGTCATTCAACCGCTGGCTGTCTAGGTGGTGTCCAGCAAACGATGTGGGCTACATAGACAATTGGAAACGTTTTTGGGGAAAACCTAGGCTGATTAGGAGAGATGGCATCCATCCTACTTTAGATGGTGCAGCTTTCTTATCCAGAAATATGGCTGGTTTTATTAAACAACCAAAAGTATGACAATCCAGAGTTGAGCCTAGGATGCAGAGATCCAGTCCTACACGCCTCTCTGCAGTGTCCTTACAACCGTCACCCCCCCACAACTCCCACATACCTATAGAGACTGTGTCTGTTCCCCGACCTAAATTACATAAAGTAAATATGACAACAAGAGGAGTTAATCATAATAACCTAATAAAAGTTAAGACAACTCCTCTTACAGAACAAAACCCCAAAACTATTAAATGTGGATTATTAAATATCAGATCTCTCTCTTCTAAATCTCTGTTAGTAAATGACTTAATAAGCGATCATCAATTCGATTTATTTTGTCTCACTGAAACTTGGTTGCAGCAGGAAGAATATGTCAGTCTAAATGAGTCAACCCCCCCAAGTCATATTAATTATCATGTTCCTAGAAGCACAGGCCGAGGTGGAGGAGTTGCAGCAATCTTCCATTGTAGCTTATCAATAAACCCTAGACCTAAACATAGTTATAACTCATTTGAGAGCCTTACTCTTAGCCTTTCACACCCAAACTGGAAAACTCAAAAACCACTATTATTTGTTATCGTGTACCGTCCTCCAGTCCCTTATTCAGAGTTTTTGATTGAATTTTCTGATTTTCTAGCTGATTTAGTGCTTAGTACAGATAAAGTCATTATAGTGGGTGACTTTAACATTCATGTAGATGCTGACAGTAACTGCCTGAGCACTGCGTTTAATTCATTATTAGATTCAATTGGTTTTTCCCAAAATGTAAATAAACCCACTCACTGTTTTAGTCACACGTTAGACCTTGTCCTTACGTATGGAATTGAAACGGATAATTTAACAATATGTCCTCACAACTCTCTTCTGTCTGACCATTTTTTAATAACATTTGAATTTACAATAACGGACTATATAGCAGTTAGGGAAAAATTCCACTATAGCAGATGCTTAAGTGAAAAAGCTGTCAACAAATTTAAAGAAATTATTTCTTCATCATTTGCTTCACCATATGTTAATACAATGGGAAGTAGTCTCCTTAATGTTACTCCTGCACAAGTAGATTATCTTGTTGACAATTCTGCAGCCTCACTACGTACAATACTCGATAGTGTTGCCCCTCTAAAAAAGAAGGCAGTAAATCAGCAGAGGCGATCTCCATGGTATAGTTCACAAACACGCAACTTAAAACAGGAAACACGAAAGTTAGAAAGGAAGTGGCGTTCCAGAAAGTTAGAAGAATCTCATTTAGCCTGGAAAAATAGTTTAAAAACGTACAAAAAAGCTCTCAGTGATGCCAGAACAGCATATTATTCATCATTAATAGAAGAAAACAAGAACAACCCCCGGTTTCTGTTCAGCACTGTAGCCAGGCTGACTAAGAGCCATAGTTCTGTTGAGCCTACTATTCCCTTAACTTCCCTTAAAGCATTTTCAGGCCAAATAAGGTGATTTCTGCCAATTGTAGCAAAATACTGAAGGGAAAGTGGGTTTGCCTTCATATTTGACCCAGAACAACTCAGTTCAGCATGGAAATATCATTGCAACAGCTTTTATTTAGCCAGAAATCAAGAGTGGAAGATTTTTATGCGCTTAAAACCATTTTCAGGCCAAATGAGCTGATTTCTGCCAATTGCAGCAAAATACTGAAAGGAAGGTGGGTTTGCCTTCATATTTGACCCAGAACAACTCAGTTCAGAATGGAAATATCATTGCAACACCTTTTATTTAGCCAGAAATCAAGAGTGGAAGTTTTTTAGGCCGAATGAGCAAATATGCTTGTTTCTGCCAATTGCAGCAAAATACTGACAGGAAAGTGGGTTTACCTCCATATTTGAGCCAGAACAACTCAGTTCAGCATTTAAATATCATTACAACAGCTTTTATTTAGCCAGAAATCAACATTGTAAGTTTTTATGCGCTTAAAAGCATTTTCAGGCCGAATTAGCACATATGCTTGTTTCTGCCAATTGAAGCAAAATACTGAAAGCAATGTGGGTTTGCCTTTATATTTGACCCAGAAAAATGCAATTCAGCATGGAAATGTCATTGCAACAGCTTTTATTTAGCCAGAAATCAAGATTGTAAGTTTTTATGCGCTTAAAAGCATTTTCAGGCCAGATGAGCTGATTTCTGCCAATTGAAGCAAAGTACTGACAGGAAAGTGGGTTTGCCTTCATATTTGACCCAGAACAACTCAGTTCAGCATTTAAATATCATTACAACAGCTTTTATTTTGCCAGAACTCAAGAGTGTAAGTTTTTATGCGCTTAAAAGCATTTTCAGGCCGAATGAGCACATATGCTTGTTTCTGCCAATTGCAGCAAAATACTGAAAGGAAAGTGGGTTTGCCGTCATATTTGACCCAGAAAAATGCTATTCAGCATGTAAATGTCATTGCAACAGCTTTTATTTAGCCAGAAATCAAGAGTGGAAGATTTTTATGCGCTTAAAAGCAATTTCAGGCCAGATGAGCTGATTTCTGCCAATTGCAGCAAAATACTGAAAGGAAAGTGGGTTTGCCGTCATATTTGACCCAGAAAAATGCTATTCAGCATGTAAATGTCATTGCAACAGCTTTTATTTAGCCAGAAATCAAGAGTGGAAGATTTTTATGCGCTTAAAAGCAATTTCAGGCCAAATGAGCTGATTTCTGCCAATTTCAGCAAAATACTGAAGGGAAAGTGGGTTTGCCTTCATATTGGACCCAGAACAACTCAGTTCAGCATTTAAATATCATTACAACAGCTTTTATTTAGCCAGAAATCAAGAGTATACGTTTTTATGCGCTTAAAAGCATTTTCAGGCCAAATGAGCTGATTTCTGCCAATTTCAGCAAAATACTGAAGGGAAAGTGAGTTTGCCTTCATATTTGACCCAGAACAACTCAGTTCAGCATGGAAATATCATTGCAACACCTTTTATTTAGCCAGAAATCAAGAGTGGAAGTTTTTTAGGCCGAATGAGCAAATATGCTTGTTTCTGCCAATTGCAGCAAAATACTGAAAGGAAGGTGGGTTTGCCTTCATATTTGACCCAGAACAACTCAGTTCAGCATGGAAATATCATTGCAACACCTTTTATTTAGCCAGAAATCAAGATTGTAAGTTTTTATGCGCTTAAAAGCATTGTCAGGCCGAATGAGCACATATGCTTGTTTCTGCCAATTGTAGCAAAATACTGAAAGGAAAGTGGGTTTGCCTTCATATTTGACCCAGAAAAATGCAATTCAGCATGGAAATGTCATTGCAACAGCTTTTATTTAGCCAGAAATCAAGAGTGGAAGATTTTTATGCGCTTAAAAGCATTTTCAGGCCAAATAAGCTGATTTCTGCCAATTGCAGCAAAATACTGAAGGGAAAGTGGGTTTGCCTTCATATTTGACCCGGAACAACTCAGTTCAGCATGGAAATATCATTGCAACAGTTTTTTTTTAGCCAGAAATCAAGATTGTAAGTTTTTATGCGCTTCAGCTGTGGGTTACATGATAATGGAGAATGTAATTGTGGACCATCCAGATTTGCGGTAAGCGTATTGCGTCACTTCCTGTTTCTGCACACTCTTGGGTTTCTACCGAAAGACTGTTTACTGATTAATTGTAGCTGTTATTTTTACTTAAATAAGTGATTTCTTCACACAAGAATTAATACTTAGTCGTAACATACGCTTGTATTGCACAAGCACCTGCTTTTGCAAAACATAACCAGCTAAAGTTTACAAATTCCACATTTCACTTATATTAGCTTCGCTAGCTTAGCAGTTAAACATTAGCAATGGCTTCTCTGTCTCCCTCTGTCTCTCCTTCTCTCACTTGCTCGGTGTGTCTCATGTTCAGTTTTTCCTCTGCCTCCTTTAGTGATAATGGTATATGTAATAAGTGTAAGGTTTTTGCAGCTTTGGAGGCGAGGTTCACGGAATTGGAAGCACGGCTCCGCACCATGGAAAACAACTCCGCTAGTCAGGCCCCGGTAGCTGGTGCGGGCCGACCTAGCGTAGCCCCTGCTAGCTGTCCCCCGGCAGTTCCCGAGCAGCCGGGAAGCCAGTCCGGCTGGGTGACGGTTCGTAAGAGATCTAATGCTAAACAGACGCCCGAGGTTCACCACCAGTCGGTTCATGTTTCTAATCGATTTTCCCCACTCAGCGACACACCCGCTGAGAAACCAACTCTGGTAATTGGCAGCTCCATAGTCAGAAACGTGAAGTTAGAGACTCCAGCGGCCGTAGTCAAATGTCTTCCTGGGGCCAGAGCGGGCGACGTTGAATCATATTTGAAACTCCTGGCTAAGGATAAACGTAAATACAGTAATATTATTATTCACGTGGGAGTTAATGACGCCCGATTACGTAAATCGGAGGTCACTAAAATGAATGTTGAATCGGTGTGTAACTTTGCAAAAACAATGTCGGACTCCGTAATTTTCTCTGGTCCCCTGCCAAATCTGACCAGTGACGACATGTACACCCGCATGTCGTCATTCAACCGCTGGCTGTCTAGGTGGTGTCCAGCAAACGATGTGGGCTACATAGACAATTGGAAACGTTTTTGGGGAAAACCTAGGCTGATTAGGAGAGATGGCATCCATCCTACTTTAGATGGTGCAGCTTTCTTATCCAGAAATATGGCTGGTTTTATTAGACAACCAAAAGTATGACAATCCAGAGTTGAGCCTAGGATGCAGAGATCCAGTCCTACACGCCTCTCTGCAGTATCCTTACAACCGTCACCCCCCCACAACTCCCACATACCTATAGAGACTGTCTGTTCCCCGACCTAAATTACATAAAGTAAATATGACAACAAGAGGAGTTAATCATAATAACCTAATAAAAGTTAAGACTACTCCTCTTACAGAACAAAACCCCAAAACTATTAAATGTGGATTATTAAATATCAGATCTCTCTCTTCTAAATCTCTGTTAGTAAATGACTTAATAAGCGATCATCAATTCGATTTATTTTGTCTCACTGAAACTTGGTTGCAGCAGGAAGAATATGTCAGTCTAAATGAGTCAACCCCCCCAAGCCATATTAATTATCATGTTCCTAGAAGCACAGGCCGAGGTGGAGGAGTTGCAGCAATCTTCCATTGTAGCTTATCAATAAACCCTAGACCTAAACATAGTTATAACTCATTTGAGAGCCTTACTCTTAGCCTTTCACACCCAAACTGGAAAACTCAAAAACCACTATTATTTGTTATCGTGTACCGTCCTCCAGTCCCTTATTCAGAGTTTTTGATTGAATTTTCTGATTTTCTAGCTGATTTAGTGCTTAGTACAGATAAAGTCATTATAGTGGGTGACTTTAACATTCATGTAGATGCTGACAGTAACTGCCTGAGCACTGCGTTTAATTCATTATTAGATTCAATTGGTTTTTCCCAAAATGTAAATAAACCCACTCACTGTTTTAGTCACACGTTAGACCTTGTCCTTACGTATGGAATTGAAACGGATAATTTAACAATATGTCCTCACAACTCTCTTCTGTCTGACCATTTTTTAATAACATTTGAATTTACAATAACGGACTATATAGCAGTTAGGGAAAAATTCCACTATAGCAGATGCTTAAGTGAAAAAGCTGTCAACAAATTTAAAGAAATTATTTCTTCATCATTTGCTTCACCATATGTTAATACAATGGGAAGTAGTCTCCTTAATGTTACTCCTGCACAAGTAGATTATCTTGTTGACAATTCTGCAGCCTCACTACGTACAATACTCGATAGTGTTGCCCCTCTAAAAAAGAAGGCAGTAAATCAGCAGAGGCGATCTCCATGGTATAGTTCACAAACACGCAACTTAAAACAGGAAACACGAAAGTTAGAAAGGAAGTGGCGTTCCAGAAAGTTAGAAGAATCTCATTTAGCCTGGAAAAATAGTTTAAAAACGTACAAAAAAGCTCTCAGTGATGCCAGAACAGCATATTATTCATCATTAATAGAAGAAAACAAGAACAACCCCCGGTTTCTGTTCAGCACTGTAGCCAGGATGACTAAGAGCCATAGTTCTGTTGAGCCTACTATTCCCTTAACTTCCCTTAAAGCATTTTCAGGCCAAATAAGGTGATTTCTGCCAATTGTAGCAAAATACTGAAGGGAAAGTGGGTTTGCCTTCATATTTGACCCAGAACAACTCAGTTCAGCATGGAAATATCATTGCAACAGCTTTTATTTAGCCAGAAATCAAGAGTGGAAGATTTTTATGCGCTTAAAACCATTTTCAGGCCAAATGAGCTGATTTCTGCCAATTGCAGCAAAATACTGAAAGGAAGGTGGGTTTGCCTTCATATTTGACCCAGAACAACTCAGTTCAGAATGGAAATATCATTGCAACACCTTTTATTTAGCCAGAAATCAAGAGTGGAAGTTTTTTAGGCCGAATGAGCAAATATGCTTGTTTCTGCCAATTGCAGCAAAATACTGACAGGAAAGTGGGTTTACCTCCATATTTGAGCCAGAACAACTCAGTTCAGCATTTAAATATCATTACAACAGCTTTTATTTAGCCAGAAATCAACATTGTAAGTTTTTATGCGCTTAAAAGCATTTTCAGGCCGAATTAGCACATATGCTTGTTTCTGCCAATTGAAGCAAAATACTGAAAGCAATGTGGGTTTGCCTTTATATTTGACCCAGAAAAATGCAATTCAGCATGGAAATGTCATTGCAACAGCTTTTATTTAGCCAGAAATCAAGATTGTAAGTTTTTATGCGCTTAAAAGCATTTTCAGGCCAGATGAGCTGATTTCTGCCAATTGCAGCAAAATACTGAAAGGAAAGTGGGTTTGCCGTCATATTTGACCCAGAAAAATGCTATTCAGCATGTAAATGTCATTGCAACAGCTTTTATTTAGCCAGAAATCAAGAGTGGAAGATTTTTATGCGCTTAAAAGCAATTTCAGGCCAAATGAGCTGATTTCTGCCAATTTCAGCAAAATACTGAAGGGAAAGTGAGTTTGCCTTCATATTTGACCCAGAACAACTCAGTTCAGCATGGAAATATCATTGCAACACCTTTTATTTAGCCAGAAATCAAGAGTGGAAGTTTTTTAGGCCGAATGAGCAAATATGCTTGTTTCTGCCAATTGCAGCAAAATACTGAAAGGAAGGTGGGTTTGCCTTCATATTTGACCCAGAACAACTCAGTTCAGCATGGAAATATCATTGCAACACCTTTTATTTAGCCAGAAATCAAGATTGTAAGTTTTTATGCGCTTAAAAGCATTGTCAGGCCGAATGAGCACATATGCTTGTTTCTGCCAATTGTAGCAAAATACTGAAAGGAAAGTGGGTTTGCCTTCATATTTGACCCAGAAAAATGCAATTCAGCATGGAAATGTCATTGCAACAGCTTTTATTTAGCCAGAAATCAAGAGTGGAAGATTTTTATGCGCTTAAAAGCATTTTCAGGCCAAATAAGCTGATTTCTGCCAATTGCAGCAAAATACTGAAGGGAAAGTGGGTTTGCCTTCATATTTGACCCGGAACAACTCAGTTCAGCATGGAAATATCATTGCAACAGTTTTTTTTTAGCCAGAAATCAAGAGTGGAAGTTTTTTAGGCCGAATGAGCAAATATGCTTGTTTCTGCCAATTGCAGCAAAATACTGACAGGAAAGTGGGTTTGCCTTCATATTTGACCCAGAACAACTCAGTTCAGCATTTTAATATCATTACAACAGGTTTTATTTAGCCAGAAATCAAGATTGTAAGTTTTTATGCGCTTCAGCTGTGGGTTACATGATAATGGAGAATGTAATTGTGGACCATCCAGATTTGCGGTAAGCGTATTGCGTCACTTCCTGTTTCTGCACACTCTTGGGTTTCTACCGAAAGACTGTTTACTGATTAATTGTAGCTGTTATTTTTACTTAAATAAGTGATTTCTTCACACAAGAATTAATACTTAGTCGTAACATACGCTTGTATTGCACAAGCACCTGCTTTTGCAAAACATAACCAGCTAAAGTTTACAAATTCCACATTTCACTTATATTAGCTTCGCTAGCTTAGCAGTTAAACATTAGCAATGGCTTCTCTGTCTCCCTCTGTCTCTCCTTCTCTCACTTGCTCGGTGTGTCTCATGTTCAGTTTTTCCTCTGCCTCCTTTAGTGATAATGGTATATGTAATAAGTGTAAGGTTTTTGCAGCTTTGGAGGCGAGGTTCACGGAATTGGAAGCACGGCTCCGCACCATGGAAAACAACTCCGCTAGTCAGGCCCCGGTAGCTGGTGCGGGCCGACCTAGCGTAGCCCCTGCTAGCTGTCCCCCGGCAGTTCCCGAGCAGCCGGGAAGCCAGTCCGGCTGGGTGACGGTTCGTAAGAGATCTAATGCTAAACAGACGCCCGAGGTTCACCACCAGTCGGTTCATGTTTCTAATCGATTTTCCCCACTCAGCGACACACCCGCTGAGAAACCAACTCTGGTAATTGGCAGCTCCATAGTCAGAAACGTGAAGTTAGAGACTCCAGCGGCCGTAGTCAAATGTCTTCCTGGGGCCAGAGCGGGCGACGTTGAATCATATTTGAAACTCCTGGCTAAGGATAAACGTAAATACAGTAATATTATTATTCACGTGGGAGTTAATGACGCCCGATTACGTAAATCGGAGGTCACTAAAATGAATGTTGAATCGGTGTGTAACTTTGCAAAAACAATGTCGGACTCCGTAATTTTCTCTGGTCCCCTGCCAAATCTGACCAGTGACGACATGTACACCCGCATGTCGTCATTCAACCGCTGGCTGTCTAGGTGGTGTCCAGCAAACGATGTGGGCTACATAGACAATTGGAAACGTTTTTGGGGAAAACCTAGGCTGATTAGGAGAGATGGCATCCATCCTACTTTAGATGGTGCAGCTTTCTTATCCAGAAATATGGCTGGTTTTATTAGACAACCAAAAGTATGACAATCCAGAGTTGAGCCTAGGATGCAGAGATCCAGTCCTACACGCCTCTCTGCAGTATCCTTACAACCGTCACCCCCCCACAACTCCCACATACCTATAGAGACTGTCTGTTCCCCGACCTAAATTACATAAAGTAAATATGACAACAAGAGGAGTTAATCATAATAACCTAATAAAAGTTAAGACTACTCCTCTTACAGAACAAAACCCCAAAACTATTAAATGTGGATTATTAAATATCAGATCTCTCTCTTCTAAATCTCTGTTAGTAAATGACTTAATAAGCGATCATCAATTCGATTTATTTTGTCTCACTGAAACTTGGTTGCAGCAGGAAGAATATGTCAGTCTAAATGAGTCAACCCCCCCAAGCCATATTAATTATCATGTTCCTAGAAGCACAGGCCGAGGTGGAGGAGTTGCAGCAATCTTCCATTGTAGCTTATCAATAAACCCTAGACCTAAACATAGTTATAACTCATTTGAGAGCCTTACTCTTAGCCTTTCACACCCAAACTGGAAAACTCAAAAACCACTATTATTTGTTATCGTGTACCGTCCTCCAGTCCCTTATTCAGAGTTTTTGATTGAATTTTCTGATTTTCTAGCTGATTTAGTGCTTAGTACAGATAAAGTCATTATAGTGGGTGACTTTAACATTCATGTAGATGCTGACAGTAACTGCCTGAGCACTGCGTTTAATTCATTATTAGATTCAATTGGTTTTTCCCAAAATGTAAATAAACCCACTCACTGTTTTAGTCACACGTTAGACCTTGTCCTTACGTATGGAATTGAAACGGATAATTTAACAATATGTCCTCACAACTCTCTTCTGTCTGACCATTTTTTAATAACATTTGAATTTACAATAACGGACTATATAGCAGTTAGGGAAAAATTCCACTATAGCAGATGCTTAAGTGAAAAAGCTGTCAACAAATTTAAAGAAATTATTTCTTCATCATTTGCTTCACCATATGTTAATACAATGGGAAGTAGTCTCCTTAATGTTACTCCTGCACAAGTAGATTATCTTGTTGACAATTCTGCAGCCTCACTACGTACAATACTCGATAGTGTTGCCCCTCTAAAAAAGAAGGCAGTAAATCAGCAGAGGCGATCTCCATGGTATAGTTCACAAACACGCAACTTAAAACAGGAAACACGAAAGTTAGAAAGGAAGTGGCGTTCCAGAAAGTTAGAAGAATCTCATTTAGCCTGGAAAAATAGTTTAAAAACGTACAAAAAAGCTCTCAGTGATGCCAGAACAGCATATTATTCATCATTAATAGAAGAAAACAAGAACAACCCCCGGTTTCTGTTCAGCACTGTAGCCAGGATGACTAAGAGCCATAGTTCTGTTGAGCCTACTATTCCCTTAACTTCCCTTAAAGCATTTTCAGGCCAAATAAGGTGATTTCTGCCAATTGTAGCAAAATACTGAAGGGAAAGTGGGTTTGCCTTCATATTTGACCCAGAACAACTCAGTTCAGCATGGAAATATCATTGCAACAGCTTTTATTTAGCCAGAAATCAAGAGTGGAAGATTTTTATGCGCTTAAAACCATTTTCAGGCCAAATGAGCTGATTTCTGCCAATTGCAGCAAAATACTGAAAGGAAGGTGGGTTTGCCTTCATATTTGACCCAGAACAACTCAGTTCAGAATGGAAATATCATTGCAACACCTTTTATTTAGCCAGAAATCAAGAGTGGAAGTTTTTTAGGCCGAATGAGCAAATATGCTTGTTTCTGCCAATTGCAGCAAAATACTGACAGGAAAGTGGGTTTACCTCCATATTTGAGCCAGAACAACTCAGTTCAGCATTTAAATATCATTACAACAGCTTTTATTTAGCCAGAAATCAACATTGTAAGTTTTTATGCGCTTAAAAGCATTTTCAGGCCGAATTAGCACATATGCTTGTTTCTGCCAATTGAAGCAAAATACTGAAAGCAATGTGGGTTTGCCTTTATATTTGACCCAGAAAAATGCAATTCAGCATGGAAATGTCATTGCAACAGCTTTTATTTAGCCAGAAATCAAGATTGTAAGTTTTTATGCGCTTAAAAGCATTTTCAGGCCAGATGAGCTGATTTCTGCCAATTGCAGCAAAATACTGAAAGGAAAGTGGGTTTGCCGTCATATTTGACCCAGAAAAATGCTATTCAGCATGTAAATGTCATTGCAACAGCTTTTATTTAGCCAGAAATCAAGAGTGGAAGATTTTTATGCGCTTAAAAGCAATTTCAGGCCAAATGAGCTGATTTCTGCCAATTTCAGCAAATTACTGAAGGGAAAGTGAGTTTGCCTTCATATTTGACCCAGAACAACTCAGTTCAGCATGGAAATATCATTGCAACACCTTTTATTTAGCCAGAAATCAAGAGTGGAAGTTTTTTAGGCCGAATGAGCAAATATGCTTGTTTCTGCCAATTGCAGCAAAATACTGAAAGGAAGGTGGGTTTGCCTTCATATTTGACCCAGAACAACTCAGTTCAGCATGGAAATATCATTGCAACACCTTTTATTTAGCCAGAAATCAAGATTGTAAGTTTTTATGCGCTTAAAAGCATTGTCAGGCCGAATGAGCACATATGCTTGTTTCTGCCAATTGTAGCAAAATACTGAAAGGAAAGTGGGTTTGCCTTCATATTTGACCCAGAAAAATGCAATTCAGCATGGAAATGTCATTGCAACAGCTTTTATTTAGCCAGAAATCAAGAGTGGAAGATTTTTATGCGCTTAAAAGCATTTTCAGGCCAAATAAGCTGATTTCTGCCAATTGCAGCAAAATACTGAAGGGAAAGTGGGTTTGCCTTCATATTTGACCCGGAACAACTCAGTTCAGCATGGAAATATCATTGCAACAGTTTTTTTTTAGCCAGAAATCAAGAGTGGAAGTTTTTTAGGCCGAATGAGCAAATATGCTTGTTTCTGCCAATTGCAGCAAAATACTGACAGGAAAGTGGGTTTGCCTTCATATTTGACCCAGAACAACTCAGTTCAGCATTTTAATATCATTACAACAGGTTTTATTTAGCCAGAAATCAAGATTGTAAGTTTTTATGCGCTTCAGCTGTGGGTTACATGATAATGGAGAATGTAATTGTGGACCATCCAGATTTGCGGTAAGCGTATTGCGTCACTTCCTGTTTCTGCACACTCTTGGGTTTCTACCGAAAGACTGTTTACTGATTAATTGTAGCTGTTATTTTTACTTAAATAAGTGATTTCTTCACACAAGAATTAATACTTAGTCGTAACATACGCTTGTATTGCACAAGCACCTGCTTTTGCAAAACATAACCAGCTAAAGTTTACAAATTCCACATTTCACTTATATTAGCTTCGCTAGCTTAGCAGTTAAACATTAGCAATGGCTTCTCTGTCTCCCTCTGTCTCTCCTTCTCTCACTTGCTCGGTGTGTCTCATGTTCAGTTTTTCCTCTGCCTCCTTTAGTGATAATGGTATATGTAATAAGTGTAAGGTTTTTGCAGCTTTGGAGGCGAGGCTCACGGAATTGGAAGCACGGCTCCGCACCATGGAAAACAACTCCGCTAGTCAGGCCCCGGTAGCTGGTGCGGGCTGACCTAGCGTAGCCCCTGCTAGCTGTCCCCCGGCAGTTCCCGAGCAGCCGGGAAGCCAGTCCGGCTGGGTGACGGTTCGTAAGAGATCTAATGCTAAACAGACGCCCGAGGTTCACCACCAGTCGGTTCATGTTTCTAATCGATTTTCCCCACTCAGCGACACACCCGCTGAGAAACCAACTCTGGTAATTGGCAGCTCCATAGTCAGAAACGTGAAGTTAGAGACTCCAGCGGCCGTAGTCAAATGTCTTCCTGGGGCCAGAGCGGGCGACGTTGAATCATATTTGAAACTCCTGGCTAAGGATAAACGTAAATACAGTAATATTATTATTCACGTGGGAGTTAATGACGCCCGATTACGTAAATCGGAGGTCACTAAAATGAATGTTGAATCGGTGTGTAACTTTGCAAAAACAATGTCGGACTCCGTAATTTTCTCTGGTCCCCTGCCAAATCTGACCAGTGACGACATGTACACCCGCATGTCGTCATTCAACCGCTGGCTGTCTAGGTGGTGTCCAGCAAACGATGTGGGCTACATAGACAATTGGAAACGTTTTTGGGGAAAACCTAGGCTGATTAGGAGAGATGGCATCCATCCTACTTTAGATGGTGCAGCTTTCTTATCCAGAAATATGGCTGGTTTTATTAAACAACCAAAAGTATGACAATCCAGAGTTGAGCCTAGGATGCAGAGATCCAGTCCTACACGCCTCTCTGCAGTGTCCTTACAACCGTCACCCCCCCACAACTCCCACATACCTATAGAGACTGTGTCTGTTCCCCGACCTAAATTACATAAAGTAAATATGACAACAAGAGGAGTTAATCATAATAACCTAATAAAAGTTAAGACAACTCCTCTTACAGAACAAAACCCCAAAACTATTAAATGTGGATTATTAAATATCAGATCTCTCTCTTCTAAATCTCTGTTAGTAAATGACTTAATAAGCGATCATCAATTCGATTTATTTTGTCTCACTGAAACTTGGTTGCAGCAGGAAGAATATGTCAGTCTAAATGAGTCAACCCCCCCAAGTCATATTAATTATCATGTTCCTAGAAGCACAGGCCGAGGTGGAGGAGTTGCAGCAATCTTCCATTGTAGCTTATCAATAAACCCTAGACCTAAACATAGTTATAACTCATTTGAGAGCCTTACTCTTAGCCTTTCACACCCAAACTGGAAAACTCAAAAACCACTATTATTTGTTATCGTGTACCGTCCTCCAGTCCCTTATTCAGAGTTTTTGATTGAATTTTCTGATTTTCTAGCTGATTTAGTGCTTAGTACAGATAAAGTCATTATAGTGGGTGACTTTAACATTCATGTAGATGCTGACAGTAACTGCCTGAGCACTGCGTTTAATTCATTATTAGATTCAATTGGTTTTTCCCAAAATGTAAATAAACCCACTCACTGTTTTAGTCACACGTTAGACCTTGTCCTTACGTATGGAATTGAAACGGATAATTTAACAATATGTCCTCACAACTCTCTTCTGTCTGACCATTTTTTAATAACATTTGAATTTACAATAACGGACTATATAGCAGTTAGGGAAAAATTCCACTATAGCAGATGCTTAAGTGAAAAAGCTGTCAACAAATTTAAAGAAATTATTTCTTCATCATTTGCTTCACCATATGTTAATACAATGGGAAGTAGTCTCCTTAATGTTACTCCTGCACAAGTAGATTATCTTGTTGACAATTCTGCAGCCTCACTACGTACAATACTCGATAGTGTTGCCCCTCTAAAAAAGAAGGCAGTAAATCAGCAGAGGCGATCTCCATGGTATAGTTCACAAACACGCAACTTAAAACAGGAAACACGAAAGTTAGAAAGGAAGTGGCGTTCCAGAAAGTTAGAAGAATCTCATTTAGCCTGGAAAAATAGTTTAAAAACGTACAAAAAAGCTCTCAGTGATGCCAGAACAGCATATTATTCATCATTAATAGAAGAAAACAAGAACAACCCCCGGTTTCTGTTCAGCACTGTAGCCAGGCTGACTAAGAGCCATAGTTCTGTTGAGCCTACTATTCCCTTAACTTCCCTTAAAGCATTTTCAGGCCAAATAAGGTGATTTCTGCCAATTGTAGCAAAATACTGAAGGGAAAGTGGGTTTGCCTTCATATTTGACCCAGAACAACTCAGTTCAGCATGGAAATATCATTGCAACAGCTTTTATTTAGCCAGAAATCAAGAGTGGAAGATTTTTATGCGCTTAAAACCATTTTCAGGCCAAATGAGCTGATTTCTGCCAATTGCAGCAAAATACTGAAAGGAAGGTGGGTTTGCCTTCATATTTGACCCAGAACAACTCAGTTCAGAATGGAAATATCATTGCAACACCTTTTATTTAGCCAGAAATCAAGAGTGGAAGTTTTTTAGGCCGAATGAGCAAATATGCTTGTTTCTGCCAATTGCAGCAAAATACTGACAGGAAAGTGGGTTTACCTCCATATTTGAGCCAGAACAACTCAGTTCAGCATTTAAATATCATTACAACAGCTTTTATTTAGCCAGAAATCAACATTGTAAGTTTTTATGCGCTTAAAAGCATTTTCAGGCCGAATTAGCACATATGCTTGTTTCTGCCAATTGAAGCAAAATACTGAAAGCAATGTGGGTTTGCCTTTATATTTGACCCAGAAAAATGCAATTCAGCATGGAAATGTCATTGCAACAGCTTTTATTTAGCCAGAAATCAAGATTGTAAGTTTTTATGCGCTTAAAAGCATTTTCAGGCCAGATGAGCTGATTTCTGCCAATTGAAGCAAAGTACTGACAGGAAAGTGGGTTTGCCTTCATATTTGACCCAGAACAACTCAGTTCAGCATTTAAATATCATTACAACAGCTTTTATTTTGCCAGAACTCAAGAGTGTAAGTTTTTATGCGCTTAAAAGCATTTTCAGGCCGAATGAGCACATATGCTTGTTTCTGCCAATTGCAGCAAAATACTGAAAGGAAAGTGGGTTTGCCGTCATATTTGACCCAGAAAAATGCTATTCAGCATGTAAATGTCATTGCAACAGCTTTTATTTAGCCAGAAATCAAGAGTGGAAGATTTTTATGCGCTTAAAAGCAATTTCAGGCCAGATGAGCTGATTTCTGCCAATTGCAGCAAAATACTGAAAGGAAAGTGGGTTTGCCGTCATATTTGACCCAGAAAAATGCTATTCAGCATGTAAATGTCATTGCAACAGCTTTTATTTAGCCAGAAATCAAGAGTGGAAGATTTTTATGCGCTTAAAAGCAATTTCAGGCCAAATGAGCTGATTTCTGCCAATTTCAGCAAAATACTGAAGGGAAAGTGGGTTTGCCTTCATATTGGACCCAGAACAACTCAGTTCAGCATTTAAATATCATTACAACAGCTTTTATTTAGCCAGAAATCAAGAGTATACGTTTTTATGCGCTTAAAAGCATTTTCAGGCCAAATGAGCTGATTTCTGCCAATTTCAGCAAAATACTGAAGGGAAAGTGAGTTTGCCTTCATATTTGACCCAGAACAACTCAGTTCAGCATGGAAATATCATTGCAACACCTTTTATTTAGCCAGAAATCAAGAGTGGAAGTTTTTTAGGCCGAATGAGCAAATATGCTTGTTTCTGCCAATTGCAGCAAAATACTGAAAGGAAGGTGGGTTTGCCTTCATATTTGACCCAGAACAACTCAGTTCAGCATGGAAATATCATTGCAACACCTTTTATTTAGCCAGAAATCAAGATTGTAAGTTTTTATGCGCTTAAAAGCATTGTCAGGCCGAATGAGCACATATGCTTGTTTCTGCCAATTGTAGCAAAATACTGAAAGGAAAGTGGGTTTGCCTTCATATTTGACCCAGAAAAATGCAATTCAGCATGGAAATGTCATTGCAACAGCTTTTATTTAGCCAGAAATCAAGAGTGGAAGATTTTTATGCGCTTAAAAGCATTTTCAGGCCAAATAAGCTGATTTCTGCCAATTGCAGCAAAATACTGAAGGGAAAGTGGGTTTGCCTTCATATTTGACCCGGAACAACTCAGTTCAGCATGGAAATATCATTGCAACAGTTTTTTTTTAGCCAGAAATCAAGAGTGGAAGTTTTTTAGGCCGAATGAGCAAATATGCTTGTTTCTGCCAATTGCAGCAAAATACTGACAGGAAAGTGGGTTTGCCTTCATATTTGACCCAGAACAACTCAGTTCAGCATTTTAATATCATTACAACAGGTTTTATTTAGCCAGAAATCAAGATTGTAAGTTTTTATGCGCTTCAGCTGTGGGTTACATGATAATGGAGAATGTAATTGTGGACCATCCAGATTTGCGGTAAGCGTATTGCGTCACTTCCTGTTTCTGCACACTCTTGGGTTTCTACCGAAAGACTGTTTACTGATTAATTGTAGCTGTTATTTTTACTTAAATAAGTGATTTCTTCACACAAGAATTAATACTTAGTCGTAACATACGCTTGTATTGCACAAGCACCTGCTTTTGCAAAACATAACCAGCTAAAGTTTACAAATTCCACATTTCACTTATATTAGCTTCGCTAGCTTAGCAGTTAAACATTAGCAATGGCTTCTCTGTCTCCCTCTGTCTCTCCTTCTCTCACTTGCTCGGTGTGTCTCATGTTCAGTTTTTCCTCTGCCTCCTTTAGTGATAATGGTATATGTAATAAGTGTAAGGTTTTTGCAGCTTTGGAGGCGAGGTTCACGGAATTGGAAGCACGGCTCCGCACCATGGAAAACAACTCCGCTAGTCAGGCCCCGGTAGCTGGTGCGGGCCGACCTAGCGTAGCCCCTGCTAGCTGTCCCCCGGCAGTTCCCGAGCAGCCGGGAAGCCAGTCCGGCTGGGTGACGGTTCGTAAGAGATCTAATGCTAAACAGACGCCCGAGGTTCACCACCAGTCGGTTCATGTTTCTAATCGATTTTCCCCACTCAGCGACACACCCGCTGAGAAACCAACTCTGGTAATTGGCAGCTCCATAGTCAGAAACGTGAAGTTAGAGACTCCAGCGGCCGTAGTCAAATGTCTTCCTGGGGCCAGAGCGGGCGACGTTGAATCATATTTGAAACTCCTGGCTAAGGATAAACGTAAATACAGTAATATTATTATTCACGTGGGAGTTAATGACGCCCGATTACGTAAATCGGAGGTCACTAAAATGAATGTTGAATCGGTGTGTAACTTTGCAAAAACAATGTCGGACTCCGTAATTTTCTCTGGTCCCCTGCCAAATCTGACCAGTGACGACATGTACACCCGCATGTCGTCATTCAACCGCTGGCTGTCTAGGTGGTGTCCAGCAAACGATGTGGGCTACATAGACAATTGGAAACGTTTTTGGGGAAAACCTAGGCTGATTAGGAGAGATGGCATCCATCCTACTTTAGATGGTGCAGCTTTCTTATCCAGAAATATGGCTGGTTTTATTAGACAACCAAAAGTATGACAATCCAGAGTTGAGCCTAGGATGCAGAGATCCAGTCCTACACGCCTCTCTGCAGTATCCTTACAACCGTCACCCCCCCACAACTCCCACATACCTATAGAGACTGTCTGTTCCCCGACCTAAATTACATAAAGTAAATATGACAACAAGAGGAGTTAATCATAATAACCTAATAAAAGTTAAGACTACTCCTCTTACAGAACAAAACCCCAAAACTATTAAATGTGGATTATTAAATATCAGATCTCTCTCTTCTAAATCTCTGTTAGTAAATGACTTAATAAGCGATCATCAATTCGATTTATTTTGTCTCACTGAAACTTGGTTGCAGCAGGAAGAATATGTCAGTCTAAATGAGTCAACCCCCCCAAGCCATATTAATTATCATGTTCCTAGAAGCACAGGCCGAGGTGGAGGAGTTGCAGCAATCTTCCATTGTAGCTTATCAATAAACCCTAGACCTAAACATAGTTATAACTCATTTGAGAGCCTTACTCTTAGCCTTTCACACCCAAACTGGAAAACTCAAAAACCACTATTATTTGTTATCGTGTACCGTCCTCCAGTCCCTTATTCAGAGTTTTTGATTGAATTTTCTGATTTTCTAGCTGATTTAGTGCTTAGTACAGATAAAGTCATTATAGTGGGTGACTTTAACATTCATGTAGATGCTGACAGTAACTGCCTGAGCACTGCGTTTAATTCATTATTAGATTCAATTGGTTTTTCCCAAAATGTAAATAAACCCACTCACTGTTTTAGTCACACGTTAGACCTTGTCCTTACGTATGGAATTGAAACGGATAATTTAACAATATGTCCTCACAACTCTCTTCTGTCTGACCATTTTTTAATAACATTTGAATTTACAATAACGGACTATATAGCAGTTAGGGAAAAATTCCACTATAGCAGATGCTTAAGTGAAAAAGCTGTCAACAAATTTAAAGAAATTATTTCTTCATCATTTGCTTCACCATATGTTAATACAATGGGAAGTAGTCTCCTTAATGTTACTCCTGCACAAGTAGATTATCTTGTTGACAATTCTGCAGCCTCACTACGTACAATACTCGATAGTGTTGCCCCTCTAAAAAAGAAGGCAGTAAATCAGCAGAGGCGATCTCCATGGTATAGTTCACAAACACGCAACTTAAAACAGGAAACACGAAAGTTAGAAAGGAAGTGGCGTTCCAGAAAGTTAGAAGAATCTCATTTAGCCTGGAAAAATAGTTTAAAAACGTACAAAAAAGCTCTCAGTGATGCCAGAACAGCATATTATTCATCATTAATAGAAGAAAACAAGAACAACCCCCGGTTTCTGTTCAGCACTGTAGCCAGGCTGACTAAGAGCCATAGTTCTGTTGAGCCTACTATTCCCTTAACTTTGAGCAGCAATGACCTCATGACCTTCTTTATGAATAAAATTGTAGCTATTAGAGAAAGTATTCACCAGATCCTCCCCCCAAAAATTACAGATAGATCTTCATGTACAGCAGTGCTAGAATCATGGATAAGGCCCCACTCCCTGTTAGACTGCTTTTTACCCATAGATCTCTCTGAGCTAACTTCAATTATTACCTCATCTAAACCAACAACCTGTCTGCTAGACCCTATTCCAACTAAGCTGCTCAAGGAAGCTTTACCCTTAATAGATACGTTCATATTAGATATCATCAATCTATCTTTAGAAACAGGCTATGTACCACAGGCCTATAAGGTAGCTGTAATTAAACCATTACTTAAAAAACCCTGTCTTGACCCAGGTGTTTTAGCCAATTACAGACCAATATCTAATCTCCCCTTTATTTCTAAAATAATTGAAAAAGTAGTCGCAAAACAATTATGTGATCACCTCCATAGGAATAATTTTTATGAAGAGTTTCAGTCAGGATTTAGAGTTCATCATAGTACAGAAACAGCACTGGTAAAAGTCACCAACGATCTTCTCATGGCCTCAGATAATGGACTCATCTCTATACTTGTTCTGTTAGATCTTAGTGCCGCATTTGATACCATTGATCATAACATTTTATTACAGAGACTGGAACATGAAATTGGAATTACAGGAACTGCACTAGGTTGGTTTAAATCCTATCTGTCTGATAGATTTCAATTTGTTCATGTTAATGATGAATCCTCCATGCACACAAAGGTTAGCTATGGAGTTCCACAAGGCTCTGTGTTAGGACCAATACTTTTTACTTTATATATGTCTCCTTTAGGCAACATTATTAGAAAACACTCCATAAATTTCCACTGTTATGCTGATGATACCCAGCTATATTTATCTATGGAACCAGATGAAAATAATCAGTTAATAAAGCTTCAAGCATGCCTACAAGACATAAAGGCCTGGATGTCCCACAATTTTTTACTTTTAAACTCAGACAAAACTGAAGTCATAGTATTTGTGCCCAAAAATATCAGAGATATGATGTCCAACCATATTGTTACCCTAGATGGCATAAGTCTGGCCTCCAGTACTACTGCAAGGAACCTTGGAGTTATTTTTGATCAGGATCTGTCCTTTAAGTCACATATAAAACAAATCTCTAGAACAGCCTTCTTCCACCTACGGAACATTGCCAAAATTAGGAGCATACTGTCTCAAAGTGATGCCGAAAAACTGGTCCATGCATTTGTTACTTCTAGGTTGGACTACTGTAATTCCCTACTTTCAGGATGCCCCAGTAACTCCCTAAAGAGCCTGCAATTAATCCAAAATGCTGCAGCAAGAGTGCTGACTGGAACTAGCAAGAGAGATCATATTTCACCTTCACTAGCTTCTCTCCATTGGCTTCCCATTAAATTTAGAATAGAATTTAAAACCCTGCTTCTTACATATAAAGCTCTGAATGGTCAGGCTCCATCATATATAGAAGACCTCATAGCACCATATCATCCCAGTAGACCACTTCGCTCTCAGAATGCAGGCCTACTTGTGGTTCCCAGAATTTCCAAAAGTAGAATGGGAGGTAGAGCCTTTAGCTATCAAGCTCCTCTCTTGTGGAACCAGCTCCCAGTTCAGATTCGGGAAGCAGACACCCTCTCTACTTTTAAGTCTAAGCTTAAAACCTTCCTCTTTAATAAAGCATATAGTTAGTTATAGTTATGCTGCCATAGGCTTAGACTGCTGGGGGACCCACCCCCCAATGCACTGAGCTCCTTTCCTCCTCTTGACCATCTCTCCTCTCCTCTCACCCCGCAATTCTCACCACTGTATGTCATTAACTCTGTGTGTTCTCTCCCGTAGTTGTCTTTGTCCTCCTCTGTCCCCCTCTCTCTGTCCCTTTCTGCAGGTGTCCCCCGGCTTTGAAGCTGTGTGTCTTCCAGCGTGCAGCTACTGGTCCTACCAATCTGCCCGATGTTTTGTTATTGCTTTTTATTGCTCTGTTCTTTTCTCTCTCCCCTTTCCACTCACCCCAACCGGTCGAGGCAGATGGCCGTCCACCCTGAGCCTGGTTCTGCTGGAGGTTTCTTCCGTTAAAGGGAGTTTTTCCTCTCCACTGTTGCCTATGGCTTGCTCCAGGGGGAATTGTTGGGTTCTCTTTATATATCTTTATAATCTTTATTCTACTTTATTCTGTAAAGTGCCCTGAGATGACTTTGTTGTGAATTGGCGCTATATAAATAAAGTTGAATTGAATTGAATTAAAAGCATTTTCAGGCCGAACGAGCACATATGCTTGTTTCTGACAATTGCAGCAAAATACTGAAAGGAAAGTGGGTTTGCCTTCATATTTGATACAGAACAACTCAGTTCAGCATGGAAATGTCATTGCAACAGCTTTTATCTAGCCAGAAAGAGAGAGTGTAAGTTTGTATGCGCTTAAAAGCATTTTCAGGCCAAATCAGCTGATTTCTGCCAATTGCAGCAAAATACTGAAGGTAAAGTGGGTTTGCCTTCATATTTGACCCAGAACAACTCAGTTCAGCATGGAAATATCATTGCAACAGCATTTATTTAGCCATAAATCAAGAGTGGAAGTTTTTTAGGCCGAATGAGCAAATATGCTTGTTTCTGCCAATTGCAGCAAAATACTGAAGGGAAAGTGGGTTTGCCTTCATATTTGAACCAGAACAACTCAGTTCAGCATGGAAATATCATTGCAACCGCTTTTATTTAGCCAGAAATAAGGAGTTTAAGTTTTTATGCGCTTAAAAGCATTTTCAGGCCGAATGAGCACATATACTTGTTTCTGCCAATTGCAGCAAAATACTGAAGGGAAAGTGGGTTTGCCTTCATATTTGACCCGGAACAACTCAGTTCAGCATGGAAATATCATTGCAACAGTTTTTTTTTAGCCAGAAATCAAGAGTGGAAGTTTTTTAGGCCGAATGAGCAAATATGCTTGTTTCTGCCAATTGCAGCAAAATACTGACAGGAAAGTGGGTTTGCCCTCATATTTGACCCAGAACAACTCAGTTCAGCATTTAAATATCATTACAACAGCTTTTATTTAGCCAGAAATCAAGATTGTAAGTTTTTATGCGCTTAAAAGCATTTTCAGGCCGAATGAGCACATATGCTTGTTACTGCCAATTGCAGCAAAATACTGAAAGGAAAGTGGGTTTGCCTTCATATTTGACCCAGAAAAATGCTATTCAGCATGGAAATGTCATTGCAACAGCTTTTATTTAGTCAGAAATCAAGAGTGGAAGATTTTTTAGCGCTTAAAAGCATTTTTAGGCCAAATAAGCTGATTTCTGCCAATTGCAGCAAAATACTGAAGGGAAAGTGGGTTTGCCTTCATATTTGACCCAGAACAACTCAGTTCAGCATGGAAATATCATTGCAACAGCTTTTATTCAGCCAGAAATCAAGAGTGGAAGATTTTTATGCGCTTAAAAGCATTTTCAGGCCAAATAAGCTGATTTCTGCCAATTGCAGCAAAATACTGAAGGGAAAGTGGGTTTGCCTTCATATTTGACCCAGAACAACTCAGTTCAGCATTTAAATATCATTACAACAGCTTTTATTTAGCCAGAACTCAAGAGGGTAAGTTTTTATGCGCTTAAAAGCATTTTCAGGCCAAATCAGCTGATTTCTGCCAATTGCAGCAAAATACTGAAGGTAAAGTGGGTTTGCCTTCATATTTGACACAGAACAACTCAGTTCAGCATTGAAATATCATTGCAACAGCCTTTATTTAGCCAGAAATCAAGAGTGTACGTTTTTATGCGCTTAAAAGCATTTTCAGGCCAAATGAGCTGATTTCTGCCAATTTCAGCAAAATACTGAAGGGAAAGTGGGTTTGCCTTCATATTTGACCCAGAACAACTCAGTTCAGCATGGAAATATTATTGCAACAGCTTTTATTTAGCCAGAAATCAAGAGTGGAAGTTTTTTAGGCCGAATGAGCAAATATGCTTGTTTCTGCCAATTGCAGCAAAATACTGAAGGGAAAGTGGGTTTGCCTTCATATTTGACCCAGAACAACTCAGTTCAGCATGGAAATATCATTGCAACAGCTTTTATTTAGCCAGAAATCAAGAGTGGAAATTTTTATGCGCTTAAAACCATTTTCAGGCCGAATGAGCTGATTTCTGCCAATTGTAGCAAAATACTGAAGGGAAAGTGGGTTTGCCTTCATATTTGACCCAGAACAACTCAGTTCAGCATGGAAATATCATTGCAACAGCTTTTATTTAGCCAGAAATCAAGAGTGTAAGTTTTTATGCGCTTAAAAGCATTTTTCGGCCGAATGAACAAATATGCTTGTTTCTGCCAATTGTCGCAAAATACTGAAGGGAAAGTGGGTTTGCCTTCATGTTTGACCCAGAACAACTCAGTTCAGCATGGAAATATCATTGCAACAGCTTTTATTTAGCCAGAAATCAAGAGTGGAAGATTTTTATGCGCTTAAAACCATTTTCAGGCCGAATGAGCTGATTTCTGCCAATTGTAGCAAAATACTGAAGGGAAAGTGGGTTTGCCTTCATATTTGAGCCAGAACAAGTCAGTTCAGCATGGAAATATCATTGCAACAGCTTTTATTTAGCCAGAAATCAAGAGTGTAAGTTTTTATGCGCTTAAAAGCATTTTTCGGCCGAATGAACAAATATGCTTGTTTCTGCCAATTGTCGCAAAATACTGAAGGGAAAGTGGGTTTGCCTTCATGTTTGACCCAGAACAACTCAGTTCAGCATGGAAATATCATTGCAACAGCTTTTATTTAGCCAGAACTCAAGAGGGTAAGTTTTTATGCGCTTAAAAGCATTTTCAGGCCAAATCAGCTGATTTCTGCCAATTGCAGCAAAATACTGAAGGTAAAGTGGGTTTGCCTTCATATTTGACACAGAACAACTCAGTTCAGCATTGAAATATCATTGCAACAGCCTTTATTTAGCCAGAAATCAAGAGTGTACGTTTTTATGCGCTTAAAAGCATTTTCAGGCCAAATGAGCTGATTTCTGCCAATTTCAGCAAAATACTGAAGGGAAAGTGGGTTTGCCTTCATATTTGACCCAGAACAACTCAGTTCAGCATGGAAATATTATTGCAACAGCTTTTATTTAGCCAGAAATCAAGAGTGGAAGTTTTTTAGGCCGAATGAGCAAATATGCTTGTTTCTGCCAATTGCAGCAAAATACTGAAGGGAAAGTGGGTTTGCCTTCATATTTGACCCAGAACAACTCAGTTCAGCATGGAAATATCATTGCAACAGCTTTTATTTAGCCAGAAATCAAGAGTGGAAATTTTTATGCGCTTAAAACCATTTTCAGGCCGAATGAGCTGATTTCTGCCAATTGTAGCAAAATACTGAAGGGAAAGTGGGTTTGCCTTCATATTTGACCCAGAACAACTCAGTTCAGCATGGAAATATCATTGCAACAGCATTTATTTAGCCATAAATCAAGAGTGGAAGTTTTTTAGGCCGAATGAGCAAATATGCTTGTTTCTGCCAATTGCAGCAAAATACTGAAGGGAAAGTGGGTTTGCCTTCATATTTGAACCAGAACAACTCAGTTCAGCATGGAAATATCATTGCAACCGCTTTTATTTAGCCAGAAATAAGGAGTTTAAGTTTTTATGCGCTTAAAAGCATTTTCAGGCCGAATGAGCACATATACTTGTTTCTGCCAATTGCAGCAAAATACTGAAGGGAAAGTGGGTTTGCCTTCATATTTGACCCGGAACAACTCAGTTCAGCATGGAAATATCATTGCAACAGTTTTTTTTTAGCCAGAAATCAAGAGTGGAAGTTTTTTAGGCCGAATGAGCAAATATGCTTGTTTCTGCCAATTGCAGCAAAATACTGACAGGAAAGTGGGTTTGCCCTCATATTTGACCCAGAACAACTCAGTTCAGCATTTAAATATCATTACAACAGCTTTTATTTAGCCAGAAATCAAGATTGTAAGTTTTTATGCGCTTAAAAGCATTTTCAGGCCGAATGAGCACATATGCTTGTTACTGCCAATTGCAGCAAAATACTGAAAGGAAAGTGGGTTTGCCTTCATATTTGACCCAGAAAAATGCTATTCAGCATGGAAATGTCATTGCAACAGCTTTTATTTAGTCAGAAATCAAGAGTGGAAGATTTTTTAGCGCTTAAAAGCATTTTTAGGCCAAATAAGCTGATTTCTGCCAATTGCAGCAAAATACTGAAGGGAAAGTGGGTTTGCCTTCATATTTGACCCAGAACAACTCAGTTCAGCATGGAAATATCATTGCAACAGCTTTTATTCAGCCAGAAATCAAGAGTGGAAGATTTTTATGCGCTTAAAAGCATTTTCAGGCCAAATAAGCTGATTTCTGCCAATTGCAGCAAAATACTGAAAGGAAAGTGGGTTTGCCTTCATATTTGACCCAGAACAACTCAGTTCAGCATTTAAATATCATTACAACAGCTTTTATTTAGCCAGAACTCAAGAGGGTAAGTTTTTATGCGCTTAAAAGCATTTTCAGGCCAAATCAGCTGATTTCTGCCAATTGCAGCAAAATACTGAAGGTAAAGTGGGTTTGCCTTCATATTTGACACAGAACAACTCAGTTCAGCATTGAAATATCATTGCAACAGCCTTTATTTAGCCAGAAATCAAGAGTGTACGTTTTTATGCGCTTAAAAGCATTTTCAGGCCAAATGAGCTGATTTCTGCCAATTTCAGCAAAATACTGAAGGGAAAGTGGGTTTGCCTTCATATTTGACCCAGAACAACTCAGTTCAGCATGGAAATATTATTGCAACAGCTTTTATTTAGCCAGAAATCAAGAGTGGAAGTTTTTTAGGCCGAATGAGCAAATATGCTTGTTTCTGCCAATTGCAGCAAAATACTGAAGGGAAAGTGGGTTTGCCTTCATATTTGACCCAGAACAACTCAGTTCAGCATGGAAATATCATTGCAACAGCTTTTATTTAGCCAGAAATCAAGAGTGGAAATTTTTATGCGCTTAAAACCATTTTCAGGCCGAATGAGCTGATTTCTGCCAATTGTAGCAAAATACTGAAGGGAAAGTGGGTTTGCCTTCATATTTGACCCAGAACAACTCAGTTCAGCATGGAAATATCATTGCAACAGCTTTTATTTAGCCAGAAATCAAGAGTGTAAGTTTTTATGCGCTTAAAAGCATTTTTCGGCCGAATGAACAAATATGCTTGTTTCTGCCAATTGTCGCAAAATACTGAAGGGAAAGTGGGTTTGCCTTCATGTTTGACCCAGAAAAACTCAGTTCAGCATGGAAATATCATTGCAACAGCTTTTATTTAGCCAGAAATCAAGAGTGGAAGATTTTTATGCGCTTAAAACCATTTTCAGGCCGAATGAGCTGATTTCTGCCAATTGTAGCAAAATACTGAAGGGAAAGTGGGTTTGCCTTCATATTTGAGCCAGAACAAGTCAGTTCAGCATGGAAATATCATTGCAACAGCTTTTATTTAGCCAGAAATCAAGAGTGTAAGTTTTTATGCGCTTAAAAGCATTTTTCGGCCGAATGAACAAATATGCTTGTTTCTGCCAATTGTCGCAAAATACTGAAGGGAAAGTGGGTTTGCCTTCATGTTTGACCCAGAACAACTCAGTTCAGCATGGAAATATCATTGCAACAGCTTTTATTTAGCCAGAACTCAAGAGGGTAAGTTTTTATGCGCTTAAAAGCATTTTCAGGCCAAATCAGCTGATTTCTGCCAATTGCAGCAAAATACTGAAGGTAAAGTGGGTTTGCCTTCATATTTGACACAGAACAACTCAGTTCAGCATTGAAATATCATTGCAACAGCCTTTATTTAGCCAGAAATCAAGAGTGTACGTTTTTATGCGCTTAAAAGCATTTTCAGGCCAAATGAGCTGATTTCTGCCAATTTCAGCAAAATACTGAAGGGAAAGTGGGTTTGCCTTCATATTTGACCCAGAACAACTCAGTTCAGCATGGAAATATTATTGCAACAGCTTTTATTTAGCCAGAAATCAAGAGTGGAAGTTTTTTAGGCCGAATGAGCAAATATGCTTGTTTCTGCCAATTGCAGCAAAATACTGAAGGGAAAGTGGGTTTGCCTTCATATTTGACCCAGAACAACTCAGTTCAGCATGGAAATATCATTGCAACAGCTTTTATTTAGCCAGAAATCAAGAGTGGAAATTTTTATGCGCTTAAAACCATTTTCAGGCCGAATGAGCTGATTTCTGCCAATTGTAGCAAAATACTGAAGGGAAAGTGGGTTTGCCTTCATATTTGACCCAGAACAACTCAGTTCAGCATGGAAATATCATTGCAACAGCTTTTATTTAGCCAGAAATCAAGAGTGTAAGTTTTTATGCGCTTAAAAGCATTTTTCGGCCGAATGAACAAATATGCTTGTTTCTGCCAATTGTCGCAAAATACTGAAGGGAAAGTGGGTTTGCCTTCATGTTTGACCCAGAACAACTCAGTTCAGCATGGAAATATCATTGCAACAGCTTTTATTTAGCCAGAAATCAAGAGTGGAAGATTTTTATGCGCTTAAAACCATTTTCAGGCCGAATGAGCTGATTTCTGCCAATTGTAGCAAAATACTGAAGGGAAAGTGGGTTTGCCTTCATATTTGAGCCAGAACAAGTGAGTTCAGCATGGAAATATCATTGCAACAGCTTTTATTTAGCCAGAAATCAAGAGTGTAAGTTTTTATGCGCTTAAAAGCATTTTTCGGCCGAATGAACAAATATGCTTGTTTCTGCCAATTGTCGCAAAATACTGAAGGGAAAGTGGGTTTGCCTTCATGTTTGACCCAGAACAACTCAGTTCAGCATGGAAATATCATTGCAACAGCTTTTATTTAGCCAGAACTCAAGAGGGTAAGTTTTTATGCGCTTAAAAGCATTTTCAGGCCAAATCAGCTGATTTCTGCCAATTGCAGCAAAATACTGAAGGTAAAGTGGGTTTGCCTTCATATTTGACACAGAACAACTCAGTTCAGCATTGAAATATCATTGCAACAGCCTTTATTTAGCCAGAAATCAAGAGTGTACGTTTTTATGCGCTTAAAAGCATTTTCAGGCCAAATGAGCTGATTTCTGCCAATTTCAGCAAAATACTGAAGGGAAAGTGGGTTTGCCTTCATATTTGACCCAGAACAACTCAGTTCAGCATGGAAATATTATTGCAACAGCTTTTATTTAGCCAGAAATCAAGAGTGGAAGTTTTTTAGGCCGAATGAGCAAATATGCTTGTTTCTGCCAATTGCAGCAAAATACTGAAGGGAAAGTGGGTTTGCCTTCATATTTGACCCAGAACAACTCAGTTCAGCATGGAAATATCATTGCAACAGCTTTTATTTAGCCAGAAATCAAGATTGGAAATTTATATGCGCTTAAAACCATTTTCAGGCCGAATGAGCTGATTTCTGCCAATTGTAGCAAAATACTGAAGGGAAAGTGGGTTTGCCTTCATATTTGACCCAGAACAACTCACTTCAGCATGGAAATATCATTGCAACAGCTTTTATTTAGCCAGAAATCAAGAGTGTAAGTTTTTATGCGCTTAAAAGCATTTTCAGGCCGAATGAGCAAATATGCCTGTTTCTGCCAAATGCAGCAAAGTACTGAAAGGAAAGTGGGTTTGCCTTCATATTTGAGCCAGAACAACTCAGTTCAGCATGGAAATATCATTGCAACAGCTTTTATTTAGCCAGAAATCAAGAGTGTAAGTTTTTATGCGCTTAAAAGCATTTTCAGGCCGAATGAGCTGATTTCTGCCAATTGTAGCAAAATACGGAAAGGAAAGTGGGTTTGCCTTCATATTTGATGCATAACAACTCAGTTCAGCATGGAAATATCATTGCAACAGCTTTTATTTAGCCAGAAATCAAGAGTGTAAGTTTTTATGCGCTTAAAAGCATTTTCAGGCCGAATGAGCTGATTTCTGCCAATTGTAGCAAAATACGGAAAGGAAAGTGGGTTTGCCTTCATATTTGATGCATAACAACTCAGTTCAGCATTGAGATATCATTGCAACAGCTTTAATTTAGCCAGAAATAAAGAGTGGAAGTTTTTCAGGCCAAATGAGCAAATATGCTTGTTTCTGCCAATTGCAGCAAAATACTGAAAGGAAAGTGGGTTTGCCTTGATATTTGACCCAGAACAACTCAGTTCAGCATTTAAATATCATTGCAACAGCTTTTATTTAGCCAGCAATCAAGAGTGTAAGTTTTTATGCGCTTAAAAGCATTTTTAGGCCGAATGAGCTGATTTCTGCCAATTGAAGGAAAATACTGAAAGGAAAGTGGGTTTGCCTTCATATTTGAACCAGAACAACTCAATTCAGCATGGAAATGTAATTGCAACAGCTTTTTTTTTAGCCAGAAGTCAAGAGTGGAAGATTTTTATGCGCTTAAAAGCATTTTCAGGCGAAATAAGCTGATTTCTGCCAATTGTAGCAAAATACTGAAAGGAAAGTGGGTTTGCCTTCATAATTGACCCAGAACAACTCAATTCAGCATGGAAATATCATTGCAACAGCTTTAATTTAGCCAGAAATCAAGAGTGTAAGTTTTTATGCGCTTAAAAGCATTTTTCGGCCGAATAAACAAATATGCTTGTTTCTGCCAATTGTCGCAAAATACTAAAGGGAAAGTGGGTTTACCTTCATATTTGACCCAGAACAACTCAGTTCAGCATGGAAATATCATTGCAACATCTTTTATTTAGCCAGAAATAAGGAGTTTAAGCTTTTATGCGCTTAAACGTATTTTCAGGCCGAATGAGCTGATTTCTGCCAATTGTAGCAAAATACGGAAAGGAAAGTGGGTTTGCCTTCATATTTGACCTAGAACAACTCAGTTAAGCATTTAAATATCATTACAACAGCTTTTATTTAGCCAGAAATCAAGATTGTAAGTTTTTATGCGCTTAAAAGCATTTTCAGGCCGAATGAGCACATATGCTTGTTTCTGCCAATTGCAGCAAAATACTGAAGGGAAAGTGGGTTTGCCTTCATATTTGACCCAGAACAACTCAGTTCAGCATTGAAATATCATTGCAACAGCTTTTGTTTAGCCAGAAAACAAGAGTGTAAGTTTTTATGCGCTTAAAAGCATTTTCAGGCCGAATGAGCTGATTTCTGCCAATTGTAGCAAAATACTGAAAGGAAAGTGGGTTTGCCTTCATATTTGACCCAGAACAACTCAGTTCAGCATGAAAATATCATTGCAACAGCTTTTATTTAGTCAGAAATCAAGATTGTAAGTTTTTATGCGCTTAAAAGCAATTTCAGGCCGAATGAGCTGATTTCTGCCAATTGTAGCAAAATACTGACGAGAAAGTGGGTTTGCCTTCATATTTGACCCAGAACAACTCAGTTAAGCATTTAAATATCATTACAACAGCTTTTATTTAGCCAGAAATCAAGATTGTAAGTTTTTATGCGCTTAAAAGCAATTTCAGGCCGAATGAGCACATATGCTTGTTTCTGCCAATTGCAGCAAAATACTGAAAGGAAAGTCGGTTTGCCTTAATATTTGACCCAGAACAACTCAGTTCAGCATGGAAATATCATTGCAACATCTTTTATTTAGCCAGAAATAAGGAGTTTAAGTTTTTATGCGCCTAAAAGCATTTTCAGGCCAAATGAGCTGATTTCTGCCAATTGTAGCAAAATACGGAAAGGAAAGTGGGTTTGCCTTCATATTTTACCCAAAACAACTCAGTTCAGCATGGAAATATTATTGCAACAGCTTTTATTTAGCCAGAAATGAAGATTGTAAGTTTTTATGCGCTTAAAAGCATTTTCAGGCCAAATAAGCTGATTTCTGCCAATTGCAGCAAAATACTGAAGGGAAAGTGGGTTTGCCTTCATATTTGACCCAGAACAACTCAGTTCAGCATGGAAATATCATTGCAACAGCTTTTATTTAGCCAGAAATCAAGAGTGGAAGTTTTTATGCGCTTAAAACCATTTTCAGGCCGAATGAGTTGATTTCTGCCAATTGTAGCAAAATACTGAAGGGAAAGTGGGTTTGCCTTCATATTTGAACCAGAACAACTCAGTTCAGCATTTAAATATCATTACAACAGGTTTTATTTAGCCAGAAATCAAGATTGTAAGTTTTTATGCGCTTCAGCTGTGGGTTACATGATAATGGAGAATGTAATTGTGGACCATCCAGATTTGCGGTAAGCGTATTGCGTCACTTCCTGTTTCTGCACACTCTTGGGTTTCTACCGAAAGACTGTTTACTGATTAATTGTAGCTGTTATTTTTACTTAAATAAGTGATTTCTTCACACAAGAATTAATACTTAGTCGTAACATACGCTTGTATTGCACAAGCACCTGCTTTTGCAAAACATAACCAGCTAAAGTTTACAAATTCCACATTTCACTTATATTAGCTTCGCTAGCTTAGCAGTTAAACATTAGCAATGGCTTCTCTGTCTCCCTCTGTCTCTCCTTCTCTCACTTGCTCGGTGTGTCTCATGTTCAGTTTTTCCTCTGCCTCCTTTAGTGATAATGGTATATGTAATAAGTGTAAGGTTTTTGCAGCTTTGGAGGCGAGGTTCACGGAATTGGAAGCACGGCTCCGCACCATGGAAAACAACTCCGCTAGTCAGGCCCCGGTAGCTGGTGCGGGCCGACCTAGCGTAGCCCCTGCTAGCTGTCCCCCGGCAGTTCCCGAGCAGCCGGGAAGCCAGTCCGGCTGGGTGACGGTTCGTAAGAGATCTAATGCTAAACAGACGCCCGAGGTTCACCACCAGTCGGTTCATGTTTCTAATCGATTTTCCCCACTCAGCGACACACCCGCTGAGAAACCAACTCTGGTAATTGGCAGCTCCATAGTCAGAAACGTGAAGTTAGAGACTCCAGCGGCCGTAGTCAAATGTCTTCCTGGGGCCAGAGCGGGCGACGTTGAATCATATTTGAAACTCCTGGCTAAGGATAAACGTAAATACAGTAATATTATTATTCACGTGGGAGTTAATGACGCCCGATTACGTAAATCGGAGGTCACTAAAATGAATGTTGAATCGGTGTGTAACTTTGCAAAAACAATGTCGGACTCCGTAATTTTCTCTGGTCCCCTGCCAAATCTGACCAGTGACGACATGTACACCCGCATGTCGTCATTCAACCGCTGGCTGTCTAGGTGGTGTCCAGCAAACGATGTGGGCTACATAGACAATTGGAAACGTTTTTGGGGAAAACCTAGGCTGATTAGGAGAGATGGCATCCATCCTACTTTAGATGGTGCAGCTTTCTTATCCAGAAATATGGCTGGTTTTATTAGACAACCAAAAGTATGACAATCCAGAGTTGAGCCTAGGATGCAGAGATCCAGTCCTACACGCCTCTCTGCAGTATCCTTACAACCGTCACCCCCCCACAACTCCCACATACCTATAGAGACTGTCTGTTCCCCGACCTAAATTACATAAAGTAAATATGACAACAAGAGGAGTTAATCATAATAACCTAATAAAAGTTAAGACTACTCCTCTTACAGAACAAAACCCCAAAACTATTAAATTTGGATTATTAAATATCAGATCTCTCTCTTCTAAATCTCTGTTAGTAAATGACTTAATAAGCGATCATCAATTCGATTTATTTTGTCTCACTGAAACTTGGTTGCAGCAGGAAGAATATGTCAGTCTAAATGAGTCAACCCCCCCAAGCCATATTAATTATCATGTTCCTAGAAGCACAGGCCGAGGTGGAGGAGTTGCAGCAATCTTCCATTGTAGCTTATCAATAAACCCTAGACCTAAACATAGTTATAACTCATTTGAGAGCCTTACTCTTAGCCTTTCACACCCAAACTGGAAAACTCAAAAACCACTATTATTTGTTATCGTGTACCGTCCTCCAGTCCCTTATTCAGAGTTTTTGATTGAATTTTCTGATTTTCTAGCTGATTTAGTGCTTAGTACAGATAAAGTCATTATAGTGGGTGACTTTAACATTCATGTAGATGCTGACAGTAACTGCCTGAGCACTGCGTTTAATTCATTATTAGATTCAATTGGTTTTTCCCAAAATGTAAATAAACCCACTCACTGTTTTAGTCACACGTTAGACCTTGTCCTTACGTATGGAATTGAAACGGATAATTTAACAATATGTCCTCACAACTCTCTTCTGTCTGACCATTTTTTAATAACATTTGAATTTACAATAACGGACTATATAGCAGTTAGGGAAAAATTCCACTATAGCAGATGCTTAAGTGAAAAAGCTGTCAACAAATTTAAAGAAATTATTTCTTCATCATTTGCTTCACCATATGTTAATACAATGGGAAGTAGTCTCCTTAATGTTACTCCTGCACAAGTAGATTATCTTGTTGACAATTCTGCAGCCTCACTACGTACAATACTCGATAGTGTTGCCCCTCTAAAAAAGAAGGCAGTAAATCAGCAGAGGCGATCTCCATGGTATAGTTCACAAACACGCAACTTAAAACAGGAAACACGAAAGTTAGAAAGGAAGTGGCGTTCCAGAAAGTTAGAAGAATCTCATTTAGCCTGGAAAAATAGTTTAAAAACGTACAAAAAAGCTCTCAGTGATGCCAGAACAGCATATTATTCATCATTAATAGAAGAAAACAAGAACAACCCCCGGTTTCTGTTCAGCACTGTAGCCAGGCTGACTAAGAGCCATAGTTCTGTTGAGCCTACTATTCCCTTAACTTCCCTTAAAGCATTTTCAGGCCAAATAAGGTGATTTCTGCCAATTGTAGCAAAATACTGAAGGGAAAGTGGGTTTGCCTTCATATTTGACCCAGAACAACTCAGTTCAGCATGGAAATATCATTGCAACAGCTTTTATTTAGCCAGAAATCAAGAGTGGAAGATTTTTATGCGCTTAAAACCATTTTCAGGCCAAATGAGCTGATTTCTGCCAATTGCAGCAAAATACTGAAAGGAAGGTGGGTTTGCCTTCATATTTGACCCAGAACAACTCAGTTCAGAATGGAAATATCATTGCAACACCTTTTATTTAGCCAGAAATCAAGAGTGGAAGTTTTTTAGGCCGAATGAGCAAATATGCTTGTTTCTGCCAATTGCAGCAAAATACTGACAGGAAAGTGGGTTTACCTCCATATTTGAGCCAGAACAACTCAGTTCAGCATTTAAATATCATTACAACAGCTTTTATTTTGCCAGAACTCAAGAGTGTAAGTTTTTATGCGCTTAAAAGCATTTTCAGGCCGAATGAGCACATATGCTTGTTTCTGCCAATTGCAGCAAAATACTGAAAGCAATGTGGGTTTGCCTTCATATTTGACCCAGAAAAATGCAATTCAGCATGGAAATGTCATTGCAACAGCTTTTATTTAGCCAGAAATCAAGATTGTAAGTTTTTATGCGCTTAAAAGCATTTTCAGGCCAGATGAGCTGATTTCTGCCAATTGCAGCAAAATACTGAAAGGAAAGTGGGTTTGCCGTCATATTTGACCCAGAAAAATGCTATTCAGCATGTAAATGTCATTGCAACAGCTTTTATTTAGCCAGAAATCAAGAGTGGAAGATTTTTATGCGCTTAAAAGCAATTTCAGGCCAAATAAGCTGATTTCTGCCAATTGCAGCAAAATACTGAAGGGAAAGTGGGTTTGCCTTCATATTGGACCCAGAACAACTCAGTTCAGCATTTAAATATCATTACAACAGCTTTTATTTAGCCAGAAATCAAGAGTATACGTTTTTATGCGCTTAAAAGCAATTTCAGGCCAAATAAGCTGATTTCTGCCAATTGCAGCAAAATACTGAAGGGAAAGTGGGTTTGCCTTCATATTGGACCCAGAACAACTCAGTTCAGCATTTAAATATCATTACAACACCTTTTATTTAGCCAGAAATCAAGAGTGGAAGTTTTTTAGGCCGAATGAGCAAATATGCTTGTTTCTGCCAATTGCAGCAAAATACTGAAAGGAAGGTGGGTTTGCCTTCATATTTGACCCAGAACAACTCAGTTCAGCATGGAAATATCATTGCAACACCTTTTATTTAGCCAGAAATCAAGATTGTAAGTTTTTATGCGCTTAAAAGCATTGTCAGGCCGAATGAGCACATATGCTTGTTTCTGCCAATTGTAGCAAAATACTGAAAGGAAAGTGGGTTTGCCTTCATATTTGACCCAGAAAAATGCAATTCAGCATGGAAATGTCATTGCAACAGCTTTTATTTAGCCAGAAATCAAGAGTGGAAGATTTTTATGCGCTTAAAAGCATTTTCAGGCCAAATAAGCTGATTTCTGCCAATTGCAGCAAAATACTGAAGGGAAAGTGGGTTTGCCTTCATATTTGACCCGGAACAACTCAGTTCAGCATGGAAATATCATTGCAACAGTTTTTTTTTAGCCAGAAATCAAGAGTGGAAGTTTTTTAGGCCGAATGAGCAAATATGCTTGTTTCTGCCAATTGCAGCAAAATACTGACAGGAAAGTGGGTTTGCCTTCATATTTGACCCAGAACAACTCAGTTCAGCATTTTAATATCATTACAACAGGTTTTATTTAGCCAGAAATCAAGATTGTAAGTTTTTATGCGCTTCAGCTGTGGGTTACATGATAATGGAGAATGTAATTGTGGACCATCCAGATTTGCGGTAAGCGTATTGCGTCACTTCCTGTTTCTGCACACTCTTGGGTTTCTACCGAAAGACTGTTTACTGATTAATTGTAGCTGTTATTTTTACTTAAATAAGTGATTTCTTCACACAAGAATTAATACTTAGTCGTAACATACGCTTGTATTGCACAAGCACCTGCTTTTGCAAAACATAACCAGCTAAAGTTTACAAATTCCACATTTCACTTATATTAGCTTCGCTAGCTTAGCAGTTAAACATTAGCAATGGCTTCTCTGTCTCCCTCTGTCTCTCCTTCTCTCACTTGCTCGGTGTGTCTCATGTTCAGTTTTTCCTCTGCCTCCTTTAGTGATAATGGTATATGTAATAAGTGTAAGGTTTTTGCAGCTTTGGAGGCGAGGTTCACGGAATTGGAAGCACGGCTCCGCACCATGGAAAACAACTCCGCTAGTCAGGCCCCGGTAGCTGGTGCGGGCCGACCTAGCGTAGCCCCTGCTAGCTGTCCCCCGGCAGTTCCCGAGCAGCCGGGAAGCCAGTCCGGCTGGGTGACGGTTCGTAAGAGATCGAATGCTAAACAGACGCCCGAGGTTCACCACCAGTCGGTTCATGTTTCTAATCGATTTTCCCCACTCAGCGACACACCCGCTGAGAAACCAACTCTGGTAATTGGCAGCTCCATAGTCAGAAACGTGAAGTTAGAGACTCCAGCGGCCGTAGTCAAATGTCTTCCTGGGGCCAGAGCGGGCGACGTTGAATCATATTTGAAACTCCTGGCTAAGGATAAACGTAAATACAGTAATATTATTATTCACGTGGGAGTTAATGACGCCCGATTACGTAAATCGGAGGTCACTAAAATGAATGTTGAATCGGTGTGTAACTTTGCAAAAACAATGTCGGACTCCGTAATTTTCTCTGGTCCCCTGCCAAATCTGACCAGTGACGACATGTACACCCGCATGTCGTCATTCAACCGCTGGCTGTCTAGGTGGTGTCCAGCAAACGATGTGGGCTACATAGACAATTGGAAACGTTTTTGGGGAAAACCTAGGCTGATTAGGAGAGATGGCATCCATCCTACTTTAGATGGTGCAGCTTTCTTATCCAGAAATATGGCTGGTTTTATTAGACAACCAAAAGTATGACAATCCAGAGTTGAGCCTAGGATGCAGAGATCCAGTCCTACACGCCTCTCTGCAGTATCCTTACAACCGTCACCCCCCCACAACTCCCACATACCTATAGAGACTGTCTGTTCCCCGACCTAAATTACATAAAGTAAATATGACAACAAGAGGAGTTAATCATAATAACCTAATAAAAGTTAAGACTACTCCTCTTACAGAACAAAACCCCAAAACTATTAAATGTGGATTATTAAATATCAGATCTCTCTCTTCTAAATCTCTGTTAGTAAATGACTTAATAAGCGATCATCAATTCGATTTATTTTGTCTCACTGAAACTTGGTTGCAGCAGGAAGAATATGTCAGTCTAAATGAGTCAACCCCCCCAAGCCATATTAATTATCATGTTCCTAGAAGCACAGGCCGAGGTGGAGGAGTTGCAGCAATCTTCCATTGTAGCTTATCAATAAACCCTAGACCTAAACATAGTTATAACTCATTTGAGAGCCTTACTCTTAGCCTTTCACACCCAAACTGGAAAACTCAAAAACCACTATTATTTGTTATCGTGTACCGTCCTCCAGTCCCTTATTCAGAGTTTTTGATTGAATTTTCTGATTTTCTAGCTGATTTAGTGCTTAGTACAGATAAAGTCATTATAGTGGGTGACTTTAACATTCATGTAGATGCTGACAGTAACTGCCTGAGCACTGCGTTTAATTCATTATTAGATTCAATTGGTTTTTCCCAAAATGTAAATAAACCCACTCACTGTTTTAGTCACACGTTAGACCTTGTCCTTACGTATGGAATTGAAACGGATAATTTAACAATATGTCCTCACAACTCTCTTCTGTCTGACCATTTTTTAATAACATTTGAATTTACAATAACGGACTATATAGCAGTTAGGGAAAAATTCCACTATAGCAGATGCTTAAGTGAAAAAGCTGTCAACAAATTTAAAGAAATTATTTCTTCATCATTTGCTTCACCATATGTTAATACAATGGGAAGTAGTCTCCTTAATGTTACTCCTGCACAAGTAGATTATCTTGTTGACAATTCTGCAGCCTCACTACGTACAATACTCGATAGTGTTGCCCCTCTAAAAAAGAAGGCAGTAAATCAGCAGAGGCGATCTCCATGGTATAGTTCACAAACACGCAACTTAAAACAGGAAACACGAAAGTTAGAAAGGAAGTGGCGTTCCAGAAAGTTAGAAGAATCTCATTTAGCCTGGAAAAATAGTTTAAAAACGTACAAAAAAGCTCTCAGTGATGCCAGAACAGCATATTATTCATCATTAATAGAAGAAAACAAGAACAACCCCCGGTTTCTGTTCAGCACTGTAGCCAGGCTGACTAAGAGCCATAGTTCTGTTGAGCCTACTATTCCCTTAACTTTGAGCAGCAATGACCTCATGACGTTCTTTATGAATAAAATTGTAGCTATTAGAGAAAGTATTCACCAGATCCTCCCCCCAAAAATTACAGATAGATCTTCATGTACAGCAGTGCTAGAATCATGGATAAGGCCCCACTCCCTGTTAGACTGCTTTTTACCCATAGATCTCTCTGAGCTAACTTCAATTATTACCTCATCTAAACCAACAACCTGTCTGCTAGACCCTATTCCAACTAAGCTGCTCAAGGAAGCTTTACCCTTAATAGATACATTCATATTAGATATCATAAATCTATCTTTAGAAACAGGCTATGTACCACAGGCCTATAAGGTAGCTGTAATTAAACCATTACTTAAAAAAACCTGTCTTGACCCAGGTGTTTTAGCCAATTACAGACCAATATCTAATCTCCCCTTTATTTCTAAAATAATTGAAAAAGTAGTCGCAAAACAATTATGTGATCACCTTCATAGGAATAATTTGTATGAAGACTTTCAGTCAGGATTTAGAGTTCATCATAGTACAGAAACAGCACTGGTAAAAGTCACCAACGATCTTCTCATGGCCTCAGATAATGGACTCATCTCTATACTTGTTCTGTTAGATCTTAGTGCCGCATTTGATACCATTGATCATAACATTTTATTACAGAGACTGGAACATGAAATTGGAATTACAGGAACTGCACTAGGTTGGTTTAAATCCTATCTGTCTGATAGATTTCAATTTGTTCATGTTAATGATGAATCCTCCATGCACACAAAGGTTAGCTATGGAGTTCCACAAGGCTCTGTGTTAGGACCAATACTTTTTACTTTATATATGTCTCCTTTAGGCAACATTATTAGAAAACACTCCATAAATTTCCACTGTTATGCTGATGATACCCAGCTATATTTATCTATGGAACCAGATGAAAATAATCAGTTAATAAAGCTTCAAGCATGCCTACAAGACATAAAGGCCTGGATGTCCCACAATTTTTTACTTTTAAACTCAGACAAAACTGAAGTCATAGTATTTGTGCCCAAAAATATCAGAGATATGATGTCCAACCATATTGTTACCCTAGATGGCATAAGTCTGGCCTCCAGTACTACTGCAAGGAACCTTGGAGTTATTTTTGATCAGGATCTGTCCTTTAAGTCACATATAAAACAAATCTCTAGAACAGCCTTCTTCCACCTACGGAACATTGCCAAAATTAGGAGCATACTGTCTCAAAGTGATGCCGAAAAACTGGTCCATGCATTTGTTACTTCTAGGTTGGACTACTGTAATTCCCTACTTTCAGGATGCCCCAGTAACTCCCTAAAGAGCCTGCAATTAATCCAAAATGCTGCAGCAAGAGTGCTGACTGGAACTAGCAAGAGAGATCATATTTCACCTTCACTAGCTTCTCTCCATTGGCTTCCCATTAAATTTAGAATAGAATTTAAAACCCTGCTTCTTACATATAAAGCTCTGAATGGTCAGGCTCCATCATATATAGAAGACCTCATAGCACCATATCATCCCAGTAGACCACTTCGCTCTCAGAATGCAGGCCTACTTGTGGTTCCCAGAATTTCCAAAAGTAGAATGGGAGGTAGAGCCTTTAGCTATCAAGCTCCTCTCTTGTGGAACCAGCTCCCAGTTCAGATTCGGGAAGCAGACACCCTCTCTACTTTTAAGTCTAAGCTTAAAACCTTCCTCTTTAATAAAGCATATAGTTAGTTATAGTTATGCTGCCATAGGCTTAGACTGCTGGGGGACCCACCCCCCAATGCACTGAGCTCCTTTCCTCCTCTTGACCATCTCTCCTCTCCTCTCACCCCGCAATTCTCACCACTGTATGTCATTAACTCTGTGTGTTCTCTCCCGTAGTTGTCTTTGTCCTCCTCTGTCCCCCTCTCTCTGTCCCTTTCTGCAGGTGTCCCCCGGCTTTGAAGCTGTGTGTCTTCCAGCGTGCAGCTACTGGTCCTACCAATCTGCCCGATGTTTTGTTATTGCTTTTTATTGCTCTGTTCTTTTCTCTCTCCCCTTTCCACTCACCCCAACCGGTCGAGGCAGATGGCCGTCCACCCTGAGCCTGGTTCTGCTGGAGGTTTCTTCCGTTAAAGGGAGTTTTTCCTCTCCACTGTTGCCTATGGCTTGCTCCAGGGGGAATTGTTGGGTTCTCTTTATATATCTTTATAATCTTGACTTTATTCTGTAAAGTGCCCTGAGATGACTTTGTTGTGAATTGGCGCTATATAAATAAAGTTGAATTGAATTGAATTAAAAGCATTTTCAGGCCGAACGAGCACATATGCTTGTTTCTGACAATTGCAGCAAAATACTGAAAGGAAAGTGGGTTTGCCTTCATATTTGATACAGAACAACTCAGTTCAGCATGGAAATGTCATTGCAACAGCTTTTATCTAGCCAGAAAGAGAGAGTGTAAGTTTGTATGCGCTTAAAAGCATTTTCAGGCCAAATCAGCTGATTTCTGCCAATTGCAGCAAAATACTGAAGGTAAAGTGGGTTTGCCTTCATATTTGACCCAGAACAACTCAGTTCAGCATGGAAATATCATTGCAACAGCATTTATTTAGCCATAAATCAAGAGTGGAAGTTTTTTAGGCCGAATGAGCAAATATGCTTGTTTCTGCCAATTGCAGCAAAATACTGAAGGGAAAGTGGGTTTGCCTTCATATTTGAACCAGAACAACTCAGTTCAGCATGGAAATATCATTGCAACCGCTTTTATTTAGCCAGAAATAAGGAGTTTAAGTTTTTATGCGCTTAAAAGCATTTTCAGGCCGAATGAGCACATATACTTGTTTCTGCCAATTGCAGCAAAATACTGAAGGGAAAGTGGGTTTGCCTTCATATTTGACCCGGAACAACTCAGTTCAGCATGGAAATATCATTGCAACAGTTTTTTTTTAGCCAGAAATCAAGAGTGGAAGTTTTTTAGGCCGAATGAGCAAATATGCTTGTTTCTGCCAATTGCAGCAAAATACTGACAGGAAAGTGGGTTTGCCCTCATATTTGACCCAGAACAACTCAGTTCAGCATTTAAATATCATTACAACAGCTTTTATTTAGCCAGAAATCAAGATTGTAAGTTTTTATGCGCTTAAAAGCATTTTCAGGCCGAATGAGCACATATGCTTGTTACTGCCAATTGCAGCAAAATACTGAAAGGAAAGTGGGTTTGCCTTCATATTTGACCCAGAAAAATGCTATTCAGCATGGAAATGTCATTGCAACAGCTTTTATTTAGTCAGAAATCAAGAGTGGAAGATTTTTTAGCGCTTAAAAGCAATTTTAGGCCAAATAAGCTGATTTCTGCCAATTGCAGCAAAATACTGAAGGGAAAGTGGGTTTGCCTTCATATTTGACCCAGAACAACTCAGTTCAGCATGGAAATATCATTGCAACAGCTTTTATTCAGCCAGAAATCAAGAGTGGAAGATTTTTATGCGCTTAAAAGCATTTTCAGGCCAAATAAGCTGATTTCTGCCAATTGCAGCAAAATACTGAAGGGAAAGTGGGTTTGCCTTCATATTTGACCCAGAACAACTCAGTTCAGCATTTAAATATCATTACAACAGCTTTTATTTAGCCAGAACTCAAGAGGGTAAGTTTTTATGCGCTTAAAAGCATTTTCAGGCCAAATCAGCTGATTTCTGCCAATTGCAGCAAAATACTGAAGGTAAAGTGGGTTTGCCTTCATATTTGACACAGAACAACTCAGTTCAGCATTGAAATATCATTGCAACAGCCTTTATTTAGCCAGAAATCAAGAGTGTACGTTTTTATGCGCTTAAAAGCATTTTCAGGCCAAATGAGCTGATTTCTGCCAATTTCAGCAAAATACTGAAGGGAAAGTGGGTTTGCCTTCATATTTGACCCAGAACAACTCAGTTCAGCATGGAAATATTATTGCAACAGCTTTTATTTAGCCAGAAATCAAGAGTGGAAGTTTTTTAGGCCGAATGAGCAAATATGCTTGTTTCTGCCAATTGCAGCAAAATACTGAAGGGAAAGTGGGTTTGCCTTCATATTTGACCCAGAACAACTCAGTTCAGCATGGAAATATCATTGCAACAGCTTTTATTTAGCCAGAAATCAAGAGTGGAAATTTTTATGCGCTTAAAACCATTTTCAGGCCGAATGAGCTGATTTCTGCCAATTGTAGCAAAATACTGAAGGGAAAGTGGGTTTGCCTTCATATTTGACCCAGAACAACTCAGTTCAGCATGGAAATATCATTGCAACAGTTTTTTTTTAGCCAGAAATCAAGAGTGGAAGTTTTTTAGGCCGAATGAGCAAATATGCTTGTTTCTGCCAATTGCAGCAAAATACTGACAGGAAAGTGGGTTTGCCCTCATATTTGACCCAGAACAACTCAGTTCAGCATTTAAATATCATTACAACAGCTTTTATTTAGCCAGAAATCAAGATTGTAAGTTTTTATGCGCTTAAAAGCATTTTCAGGCCGAATGAGCACATATGCTTGTTACTGCCAATTGCAGCAAAATACTGAAAGGAAAGTGGGTTTGCCTTCATATTTGACCCAGAAAAATGCTATTCAGCATGGAAATGTCATTGCAACAGCTTTTATTTAGTCAGAAATCAAGAGTGGAAGATTTTTTAGCGCTTAAAAGCATTTTTAGGCCAAATAAGCTGATTTCTGCCAATTGCAGCAAAATACTGAAGGGAAAGTGGGTTTGCCTTCATATTTGACCCAGAACAACTCAGTTCAGCATGGAAATATCATTGCAACAGCTTTTATTCAGCCAGAAATCAAGAGTGGAAGATTTTTATGCGCTTAAAAGCATTTTCAGGCCAAATAAGCTGATTTCTGCCAATTGCAGCAAAATACTGAAGGGAAAGTGGGTTTGCCTTCATATTTGACCCAGAACAACTCAGTTCAGCATTTAAATATCATTACAACAGCTTTTATTTAGCCAGAACTCAAGAGGGTAAGTTTTTATGCGCTTAAAAGCATTTTCAGGCCAAATCAGCTGATTTCTGCCAATTGCAGCAAAATACTGAAGGTAAAGTGGGTTTGCCTTCATATTTGACACAGAACAACTCAGTTCAGCATTGAAATATCATTGCAACAGCCTTTATTTAGCCAGAAATCAAGAGTGTACGTTTTTATGCGCTTAAAAGCATTTTCAGGCCAAATGAGCTGATTTCTGCCAATTTCAGCAAAATACTGAAGGGAAAGTGGGTTTGCCTTCATATTTGACCCAGAACAACTCAGTTCAGCATGGAAATATTATTGCAACAGCTTTTATTTAGCCAGAAATCAAGAGTGGAAGTTTTTTAGGCCGAATGAGCAAATATGCTTGTTTCTGCCAATTGCAGCAAAATACTGAAGGGAAAGTGGGTTTGCCTTCATATTTGACCCAGAACAACTCAGTTCAGCATGGAAATATCATTGCAACAGCTTTTATTTAGCCAGAAATCAAGAGTGGAAATTTTTATGCGCTTAAAACCATTTTCAGGCCGAATGAGCTGATTTCTGCCAATTGTAGCAAAATACTGAAGGGAAAGTGGGTTTGCCTTCATATTTGACCCAGAACAACTCAGTTCAGCATGGAAATATCATTGCAACAGTTTTTTTTTAGCCAGAAATCAAGAGTGGAAGTTTTTTAGGCCGAATGAGCAAATATGCTTGTTTCTGCCAATTGCAGCAAAATACTGACAGGAAAGTGGGTTTGCCCTCATATTTGACCCAGAACAACTCAGTTCAGCATTTAAATATCATTACAACAGCTTTTATTTAGCCAGAAATCAAGATTGTAAGTTTTTATGCGCTTAAAAGCATTTTCAGGCCGAATGAGCACATATGCTTGTTACTGCCAATTGCAGCAAAATACTGAAAGGAAAGTGGGTTTGCCTTCATATTTGACCCAGAAAAATGCTATTCAGCATGGAAATGTCATTGCAACAGCTTTTATTTAGTCAGAAATCAAGAGTGGAAGATTTTTTAGCGCTTAAAAGCATTTTTAGGCCAAATAAGCTGATTTCTGCCAATTGCAGCAAAATACTGAAGGGAAAGTGGGTTTGCCTTCATATTTGACCCAGAACAACTCAGTTCAGCATGGAAATATCATTGCAACAGCTTTTATTCAGCCAGAAATCAAGAGTGGAAGATTTTTATGCGCTTAAAAGCATTTTCAGGCCAAATAAGCTGATTTCTGCCAATTGCAGCAAAATACTGAAGGGAAAGTGGGTTTGCCTTCATATTTGACCCAGAACAACTCAGTTCAGCATTTAAATATCATTACAACAGCTTTTATTTAGCCAGAACTCAAGAGGGTAAGTTTTTATGCGCTTAAAAGCATTTTCAGGCCAAATCAGCTGATTTCTGCCAATTGCAGCAAAATACTGAAGGTAAAGTGGGTTTGCCTTCATATTTGACACAGAACAACTCAGTTCAGCATTGAAATATCATTGCAACAGCCTTTATTTAGCCAGAAATCAAGAGTGTACGTTTTTATGCGCTTAAAAGCATTTTCAGGCCAAATGAGCTGATTTCTGCCAATTTCAGCAAAATACTGAAGGGAAAGTGGGTTTGCCTTCATATTTGACCCAGAACAACTCAGTTCAGCATGGAAATATTATTGCAACAGCTTTTATTTAGCCAGAAATCAAGAGTGGAAGTTTTTTAGGCCGAATGAGCAAATATGCTTGTTTCTGCCAATTGCAGCAAAATACTGAAGGGAAAGTGGGTTTGCCTTCATATTTGACCCAGAACAACTCAGTTCAGCATGGAAATATCATTGCAACAGCTTTTATTTAGCCAGAAATCAAGAGTGGAAATTTTTATGCGCTTAAAACCATTTTCAGGCCGAATGAGCTGATTTCTGCCAATTGTAGCAAAATACTGAAGGGAAAGTGGGTTTGCCTTCATATTTGACCCAGAACAACTCAGTTCAGCATGGAAATATCATTGCAACAGCTTTTATTTAGCCAGAAATCAAGAGTGTAAGTTTTTATGCGCTTAAAAGCATTTTTCGGCCGAATGAACAAATATGCTTGTTTCTGCCAATTGTCGCAAAATACTGAAGGGAAAGTGGGTTTGCCTTCATGTTTGACCCAGAACAACTCAGTTCAGCATGGAAATATCATTGCAACAGCTTTTATTTAGCCAGAAATCAAGAGTGGAAGATTTTTATGCGCTTAAAACCATTTTCAGGCCGAATGAGCTGATTTCTGCCAATTGTAGCAAAATACTGAAGGGAAAGTGGGTTTGCCTTCATATTTGAGCCAGAACAAGTCAGTTCAGCATGGAAATATCATTGCAACAGCTTTTATTTAGCCAGAAATCAAGAGTGTAAGTTTTTATGCGCTTAAAAGCATTTTTCGGCCGAATGAACAAATATGCTTGTTTCTGCCAATTGTCGCAAAATACTGAAGGGAAAGTGGGTTTGCCTTCATGTTTGACCCAGAACAACTCAGTTCAGCATGGAAATATCATTGCAACAGCTTTTATTTAGCCAGAACTCAAGAGGGTAAGTTTTTATGCGCTTAAAAGCATTTTCAGGCCAAATCAGCTGATTTCTGCCAATTGCAGCAAAATACTGAAGGTAAAGTGGGTTTGCCTTCATATTTGACACAGAACAACTCAGTTCAGCATTGAAATATCATTGCAACAGCCTTTATTTAGCCAGAAATCAAGAGTGTACGTTTTTATGCGCTTAAAAGCATTTTCAGGCCAAATGAGCTGATTTCTGCCAATTTCAGCAAAATACTGAAGGGAAAGTGGGTTTGCCTTCATATTTGACCCAGAACAACTCAGTTCAGCATGGAAATATTATTGCAACAGCTTTTATTTAGCCAGAAATCAAGAGTGGAAGTTTTTTAGGCCGAATGAGCAAATATGCTTGTTTCTGCCAATTGCAGCAAAATACTGAAGGGAAAGTGGGTTTGCCTTCATATTTGACCCAGAACAACTCAGTTCAGCATGGAAATATCATTGCAACAGCTTTTATTTAGCCAGAAATCAAGATTGGAAATTTATATGCGCTTAAAACCATTTTCAGGCCGAATGAGCTGATTTCTGCCAATTGTAGCAAAATACTGAAGGGAAAGTGGGTTTGCCTTCATATTTGACCCAGAACAACTCAGTTCAGCATGGAAATATCATTGCAACAGCTTTTATTTAGCCAGAAATCAAGAGTGTAAGTTTTTATGCGCTTAAAAGCATTTTTCGGCCGAATGAACAAATATGCTTGTTTCTGCCAATTGTCGCAAAATACTGAAGGGAAAGTGGGTTTGCCCTCATATTTGACCCAGAACAACTCACTTCAGCATGGAAATATCATTGCAACAGCTTTTATTTAGCCAGAAATCAAGAGTGTAAGTTTTTATGCGCTTAAAAGCATTTTCAGGCCGAATGAGCAAATATGCCTGTTTCTGCCAAATGCAGCAAAGTACTGAAAGGAAAGTGGGTTTGCCTTCATATTTGAGCCAGAACATCTCAGTTCAGCATGGAAATATCATTACAACAGCTTTTATTTAGCCAGAAATCAAGAGTGTAAGTTTTTATGCGCTTAAAAGCATTTTCAGGCCGAATGAGCTGATTTCTGCCAAATGCAGCAAAATACTGAAAGGAAAGTGGGTTTGCCTTCATATTTGAGCCAGAACAACTCAGTTCAGCATGGAAATATCATTGCAACAGCTTTTATTTAGCCAGAAATCAAGAGTGTAAGTTTTTATGCGCTTAAAAGCATTTTCAGGCCGAATGAGCTGATTTCTGCCAATTGTAGCAAAATACGGAAAGGAAAGTGGGTTTGCCTTCATATTTGATGCATAACAACTCAGTTCAGCATTGAGATATCATTGCAACAGCTTTAATTTAGCCAGAAATAAAGAGTGGAAGTTTTTCAGGCCAAATGAGCAAATATGCTTGTTTCTGCCAATTGCAGCAAAATACTGAAAGGAAAATGGGTTTGCCTTGATATTTGACCCAGAACAACTCAGTTCAGCATTTAAATATCATTGCAACAGCTTTTATTTAGCCAGCAATCAAGAGTGTAAGTTTTTATGCGCTTAAAAGCATTTTTAGGCCGAATGAGCTGATTTCTGCCAATTGAAGGAAAATACTGAAAGGAAAATGGGTTTGCCTTCATATTTGAACCAGAACAACTCAATTCAGCATGGAAATGTAATTGCAACAGCTTTTTTTTTAGCCAGAAGTCAAGAGTGGAAGATTTTTATGCGCTTAAAAGCATTTTCAGGCGAAATAAGCTGATTTCTGCCAATTGTAGCAAAATACTGAAAGGAAAGTGGGTTTGCCTTCATAATTGACCCAGAACAACTCAATTCAGCATGGAAATATCATTGCAACAGCTTTAATTTAGCCAGAAATCAAGAGTGTAAGTTTTTATGCGCTTAAAAGCATTTTTCGGCCGAATAAACAAATATGCTTGTTTCTGCCAATTGTCGCAAAATACTAAAGGGAAAGTGGGTTTACCTTCATATTTGACCCAGAACAACTCAGTTCAGCATGGAAATATCATTGCAACATCTTTTATTTAGCCAGAAATAAGGAGTTTAAGCTTTTATGCGCTTAAACGTATTTTCAGGCCGAATGAGCTGATTTCTGCCAATTGTAGCAAAATACGGAAAGGAAAGTGGGTTTGCCTTCATATTTGACCTAGAACAACTCAGTTAAGCATTTAAATATCATTACAACAGCTTTTATTTAGCCAGAAATCAAGATTGTAAGTTTTTATGCGCTTAAAAGCATTTTCAGGCCGAATGAGCACATATGCTTGTTTCTGCCAATTGCAGCAAAATACTGAAGGGAAAGTGGGTTTGCCTTCATATTTGACCCAGAACAACTCAGTTCAGCATTGAAATATCATTGCAACAGCTTTTGTTTAGCCAGAAAACAAGAGTGTAAGTTTTTATGCGCTTAAAAGCATTTTCAGGCCGAATGAGCTGATTTCTGCCAATTGTAGCAAAATACTGAAAGGAAAGTGGGTTTGCCTTCATATTTGACCCAGAACAACTCAGTTCAGCATTGAGATATCATTGCAACATCTTTAATTTAGCCAGAAATAAAGAGTGGAAGTTTTTCAGGCCGAATGAGCAAATATGCTTGTTTCTGCCAATTGCAGCAAAATACTGAAAGGAAAATGGGTTTGCCTTCATATTTGACCCAGAACAACTCAGTTCAGCATGGAAATATTATTGCAACAGCTTTTATTTAGCCAGAAATGAAGATTGTAAGTTTTTATGCGCTTAAAAGCATTTTCAGGCCAAATGAGCTGATTTCTGCCAATTGCAGCAAAATACTGAAGGGAAAGTGGGTTTGCCTTCATATTTGACCCAGAACAACTCAATTCAGCATGGAAATATCATTGCAACAGCTTTTATTTAGCCAGAAATCAAGAGTGGAAGTTTTTATGCGCTTAAAAGCATTTTCAGGCCGAATGAGCTGATTTCTGCCAATTGCAGCAAAATACTGAAGGGAAAGTGGGTTTGCCTTCATCTTTGACCCAGAACAACTCAGTTCAGCATTTAAATATTATTGCAAAAGCTTTTATTTAGCCCGAAATCAAGAGTGTAAGTTTTTATACGCTTAAAAGCATTTTCAGGCCAAATAAGCTGATTTCTGCCAATTGCAGCAAAATACTGAAGGGAAAGTGGGTTTGCCTTCATATTTGACCCAGAACAACTCAGTTCAGCATGGAAATATTATTGCAACAGCTTTTATTTAGCCAGAAATCAAGAGTGGAAGTTTTTTAGGCCGAATGAGCAAATATGCTTGTTTCTGCCAATTGCAGCAAAATACTGAAGGGAAAGTGGGTTTGCCTTCATATTTGACCCAGAACAACTCAGTTCAGCATGGAAATATCATTGCAACAGCTTTTATTTAGCCAGAAATCAAGAGTGGAAATTTTTATGCGCTTAAAACCATTTTCAGGCCGAATGAGCTGATTTCTGCCAATTGTAGCAAAATACTGAAGGGAAAGTGGGTTTGCCTTCATATTTGACCCAGAACAACTCAGTTCAGCATGGAAATATCATTGCAACAGCTTTTATTTAGCCAGAAATCAAGATTGGAAATTTATATGCGCTTAAAACCATTTTCAGGCCGAATGAGCTGATTTCTGCCAATTGTAGCAAAATACTGAAGGGAAAGTGGGTTTGCCTTCATATTTGACCCAGAACAACTCAGTTCAGCATGGAAATATCATTGCAACAGCTTTTATTTAGCCAGAAATCAAGAGTGTAAGTTTTTATGCGCTTAAAAGCATTTTTCGGCCGAATGAACAAATATGCTTGTTTCTGCCAATTGTCGCAAAATACTGAAGGGAAAGTGGGTTTGCCTTCATATTTGACCCAGAACAACTCAGTTCAGCATGAAAATATCATTGCAACAGCTTTTATTTAGTCAGAAATCAAGATTGTAAGTTTTTATGCCCTTAAAAGCATTTTCAGGCCGAATGAGCACTTATGCTTGTTTCTGCCAATTGCAGCAAAATACTGAAAGGAAAGTGGGCTTGCCTTAATATTTGACCCAGAACAACTCAGGTCAGCATGGAAATATCATTGCAACATCTTTTATTTAGCCAGAAATAAGGAGTTTAAGTTTTTATACGCTTAAAAGCATTTTTCGGCCGAATGAACATATATGCTTGTTTCTGCCAATTGTCGCAACATACTGAAGGGAAAGTGGGTTTGCCTTCATATTTGACCCAGAACAACTCAGTTCAGCATGAAAATATCATTGCAACAGCTTTTATTTAGTCAGAAATCAAGACTGTAAGTTTTTATGCGCTTAAAAGCAATTTCAGGCCGAATGAGCTGATTTCTGCCAATTGTAGCAAAATACTGACGAGAAAGTGGGTTTGCCTTCATATTTGACCCAGAACAACTCAGTTCAGCATGGAAATATCATTGCAACATCTTTTATTTAGCCAGAAATAAGGAGTTTAAGTTTTTTTGCGCTTAAACGCATTTTCAGGCCGAATGAGCTGATTTCTGCCAATTGTAGCAAAATACGGAAAGGAAAGTGGGTTTGCCTTCTTATTTGACCCAGAACAACTCAGTTCATAATTTAAATATCATTACAACAGCTTTTATTTAGCCAAAAATCAAGATTGTAAGTTTTTATGCGCTTAAAAGCATTTTCAGGCCGAATGAGCACATATGCTTGTTTCTGCCAATTGCAGCAAAATACTGAAAGGAAAGTCGGTTGCCTTAATATTTGACCCAGAACAACTCAGTTAAGCATGGAAATATCATTGCAACATCTTTTATTTAGCCAGAAATAAGGAGTTTAAGTTTTTATGCGCCTAAAAGCATTTTCAGGCCAAATGAGCTGATTTCTGCCAATTGTAGCAAAATACGGAAAGGAAAGTGGGTTTGCCTTCATATTTGACGCATAACAACTCAGTTCAGCATGGAAATATCATTGCAACAGCTTTTATTTAGCCAGAAATCAAGACTGTAAATTTATATGCACTTAAAAGCATTTTTCGGCCGAATGAGCAAATATGCTTATTTCTGCCAATTGCAGCAAAATACTGAAGGGAAAGTGGGTTTGCCTACATATTTGACCCAGAACAACTCAGTTCAGAATGGAAATATCATTGTAACAGCTTTTATTTAGCCAGAAATAAGGAGTTTAAGTTTTTATGCGCTTAAAAGCATTTTCAGGCCAAATAAGCTGATTTCTGCCAATTGCAGCAAAATACTGAAGGGAAAGTGGGTTTGCCTTCATATTTGAGCCTGAACAACTCAGTTCAGCATGGAAATATCATTGCAACAGCTTTTATTTAGCCAGAAATCAAGAGTGGAAATTTATATGCGCTTAAAACCATTTTCAGGCCGAATGAGCTGATTTCTGCCAATTGCAGCAAAATACTGAAGGGAAAGTGGGTTTGCCTTCATATTTGACCCAGAACAACTCAGTTCAGCATGGAAATATCATTGCAACAGCTTTTATTTAGCCAGAAATCAAGAGTGTAAGTTTTTATGCACTTAAAAGCATTTTTCGGCCGAATGAACAAATATGCTTGTTTCTGCCAATTGTCGCAAAATACTGAAGGGAAAGTGGGTTTGCCTTCATATTTGACCCAGAACAACTCAGTTCAGGATGGAAATATCATTGCAACAGCTTTTATTTAGCCAGAAATCAAGAGTGTAAGTTTTTATGCACTTAAAAGCATTTTCAGGCCGAATGAGCACTTATGCTTGTTTCTGCCAATTGCAGCAAAATACTGAAAGGAAAGTGGGTTTGCCTTAATATTTGACCCAGAACAACTCTGGTCAGCATGGAAATATCATTGCAACATCTTTTATTTAGCCAGAAATAAGGAGTTTAAGTTTTTATGCGCTTAAAAGCATTTTCAGGCCGAATGAGCTGATTTCTGCCAATTGTGGCAAAATACGGAAAGGAAAGTGGGTTTGCCTTCATATTTGACCCAGAACAACTCAGTTCAGCATGGAAATATCATTGCAACAGCTTTTATTTAGCCAGAAATCAAGAGTGGAAGTTTTTCAGGCCGAATTAGCAAATATGATTGTTTCTGCCAATTGCAGCTAAATACTGAAAGGAAAATGGGTTTGCCTTCATATTTGACCCAGAACAACTTAGTTCAGCATGGAAATATTATTGCAACAGCTTTTATTTAGCCAGAAATGAAGATTGTAAGTTTTTATGCGCTTAAAAGCATTTTCAGGCCAAATGAGCTGATTTCTGCCAATTGCAGCAAAATACTGAAGGGAAAGTGGGTTTGCCTTCATATTTGACCCAGAACAACTCAATTCAGCATGGAAATATCATTGCAACAGCTTTTATTTAGCCAGAAATCAAGAGTGTAAGTTTTTATACGCTTAAAAGCATTTTTAGGCCGAATGAGCTGATTTATGCCAATTGTAGCAAAATACTGAAAGGAAAGTGGGTTTGCCTTCATATTTGACCCAGAACAACTCAGTTCAGCATGGAAATGTCATTGCAACATCTTTTATTTAGCCAGAAATAAGGAGTTTAAGTTTTTATGCGCTTAAAAGCATTTTCAGGCCAAATAAGCTGATTTCTGCCAATTGCAGCAAAATACTGAAGGGAAAGTGGGTTTGCCTTCATATTTGACCCAGAACAACTCAGTTCAGCATGGAAATATTATTGCAACAGCTTTTATTTAGCCAGAAATCAAGAGTGTAAGTTTTTATGCGCTTAAAAGCATTTTTCGGCCGAATAAACAAATATGCTTGTTTCTGCCAATTGTCGCAAAATACTAAAGGGAAAGTGGGTTTACCTTCATATTTGACCCAGAACAACTCAGTTCAGCATGGAAATATCATTGCAACATCTTTTATTTAGCCAGAAATAAGGAGTTTAAGCTTTTATGCGCTTAAACGTATTTTCAGGCCGAATGAGCTGATTTCTGCCAATTGTAGCAAAATACGGAAAGGAAAGTGGGTTTGCCTTCATATTTGACCTAGAACAACTCAGTTAAGCATTTAAATATCATTACAACAGCTTTTATTTAGCCAGAAATCAAGATTGTAAGTTTTTATGCGCTTAAAAGCATTTTCAGGCCGAATGAGCACATATGCTTGTTTCTGCCAATTGCAGCAAAATACTGAAGGGAAAGTGGGTTTGCCTTCATATTTGACCCAGAACAACTCAGTTCAGCATTGAAATATCATTGCAACAGCTTTTGTTTAGCCAGAAAACAAGAGTGTAAGTTTTTATGCGCTTAAAAGCATTTTCAGGCCGAATGAGCTGATTTCTGCCAATTGTAGCAAAATACTGAAAGGAAAGTGGGTTTGCCTTCATATTTGACCCAGAACAACTCAGTTCAGCATTGAGATATCATTGCAACATCTTTAATTTAGCCAGAAATAAAGAGTGGAAGTTTTTCAGGCCGAATGAGCAAATATGCTTGTTTCTGCCAATTGCAGCAAAATACTGAAAGGAAAATGGGTTTGCCTTCATATTTGACCCAGAACAACTCAGTTCAGCATGGAAATATTATTGCAACAGCTTTTATTTAGCCAGAAATGAAGATTGTAAGTTTTTATGCGCTTAAAAGCATTTTCAGGCCAAATGAGCTGATTTCTGCCAATTGCAGCAAAATACTGAAGGGAAAGTGGGTTTGCCTTCATATTTGACCCAGAACAACTCAATTCAGCATGGAAATATCATTGCAACAGCTTTTATTTAGCCAGAAATCAAGAGTGGAAGTTTTTATGCGCTTAAAAGCATTTTCAGGCCGAATGAGCTGATTTCTGCCAATTGCAGCAAAATACTGAAGGGAAAGTGGGTTTGCCTTCATCTTTGACCCAGAACAACTCAGTTCAGCATTTAAATATTATTGCAAAAGCTTTTATTTAGCCCGAAATCAAGAGTGTAAGTTTTTATACGCTTAAAAGCATTTTCAGGCCAAATAAGCTGATTTCTGCCAATTGCAGCAAAATACTGAAGGGAAAGTGGGTTTGCCTTCATATTTGACCCAGAACAACTCAGTTCAGCATGGAAATATTATTGCAACAGCTTTTATTTAGCCAGAAATCAAGAGTGGAAGTTTTTTAGGCCGAATGAGCAAATATGCTTGTTTCTGCCAATTGCAGCAAAATACTGAAGGGAAAGTGGGTTTGCCTTCATATTTGACCCAGAACAACTCAGTTCAGCATGGAAATATCATTGCAACAGCTTTTATTTAGCCAGAAATCAAGAGTGGAAATTTTTATGCGCTTAAAACCATTTTCAGGCCGAATGAGCTGATTTCTGCCAATTGTAGCAAAATACTGAAGGGAAAGTGGGTTTGCCTTCATATTTGACCCAGAACAACTCAGTTCAGCATGGAAATATCATTGCAACAGCTTTTATTTAGCCAGAAATCAAGATTGGAAATTTATATGCGCTTAAAACCATTTTCAGGCCGAATGAGCTGATTTCTGCCAATTGTAGCAAAATACTGAAGGGAAAGTGGGTTTGCCTTCATATTTGACCCAGAACAACTCAGTTCAGCATGGAAATATCATTGCAACAGCTTTTATTTAGCCAGAAATCAAGAGTGTAAGTTTTTATGCGCTTAAAAGCATTTTTCGGCCGAATGAACAAATATGCTTGTTTCTGCCAATTGTCGCAAAATACTGAAGGGAAAGTGGGTTTGCCTTCATATTTGACCCAGAACAACTCAGTTCAGCATGAAAATATCATTGCAACAGCTTTTATTTAGTCAGAAATCAAGATTGTAAGTTTTTATGCCCTTAAAAGCATTTTCAGGCCGAATGAGCACTTATGCTTGTTTCTGCCAATTGCAGCAAAATACTGAAAGGAAAGTGGGCTTGCCTTAATATTTGACCCAGAACAACTCAGGTCAGCATGGAAATATCATTGCAACATCTTTTATTTAGCCAGAAATAAGGAGTTTAAGTTTTTATACGCTTAAAAGCATTTTTCGGCCGAATGAACATATATGCTTGTTTCTGCCAATTGTCGCAACATACTGAAGGGAAAGTGGGTTTGCCTTCATATTTGACCCAGAACAACTCAGTTCAGCATGAAAATATCATTGCAACAGCTTTTATTTAGTCAGAAATCAAGACTGTAAGTTTTTATGCGCTTAAAAGCAATTTCAGGCCGAATGAGCTGATTTCTGCCAATTGTAGCAAAATACTGACGAGAAAGTGGGTTTGCCTTCATATTTGACCCAGAACAACTCAGTTCAGCATGGAAATATCATTGCAACATCTTTTATTTAGCCAGAAATAAGGAGTTTAAGTTTTTTTGCGCTTAAACGCATTTTCAGGCCGAATGAGCTGATTTCTGCCAATTGTAGCAAAATACGGAAAGGAAAGTGGGTTTGCCTTCTTATTTGACCCAGAACAACTCAGTTCATAATTTAAATATCATTACAACAGCTTTTATTTAGCCAAAAATCAAGATTGTAAGTTTTTATGCGCTTAAAAGCATTTTCAGGCCGAATGAGCACATATGCTTGTTTCTGCCAATTGCAGCAAAATACTGAAAGGAAAGTCGGTTGCCTTAATATTTGACCCAGAACAACTCAGTTAAGCATGGAAATATCATTGCAACATCTTTTATTTAGCCAGAAATAAGGAGTTTAAGTTTTTATGCGCCTAAAAGCATTTTCAGGCCAAATGAGCTGATTTCTGCCAATTGTAGCAAAATACGGAAAGGAAAGTGGGTTTGCCTTCATATTTGACGCATAACAACTCAGTTCAGCATGGAAATATCATTGCAACAGCTTTTATTTAGCCAGAAATCAAGACTGTAAATTTATATGCACTTAAAAGCATTTTTCGGCCGAATGAGCAAATATGCTTATTTCTGCCAATTGCAGCAAAATACTGAAGGGAAAGTGGGTTTGCCTACATATTTGACCCAGAACAACTCAGTTCAGAATGGAAATATCATTGTAACAGCTTTTATTTAGCCAGAAATAAGGAGTTTAAGTTTTTATGCGCTTAAAAGCATTTTCAGGCCAAATAAGCTGATTTCTGCCAATTGCAGCAAAATACTGAAGGGAAAGTGGGTTTGCCTTCATATTTGAGCCTGAACAACTCAGTTCAGCATGGAAATATCATTGCAACAGCTTTTATTTAGCCAGAAATCAAGAGTGGAAATTTATTTGCGCTTAAAACCATTTTCAGGCCGAATGAGCTGATTTCTGCCAATTGCAGCAAAATACTGAAGGGAAAGTGGGTTTGCCTTCATATTTGACCCAGAACAACTCAGTTCAGCATGGAAATATCATTGCAACAGCTTTTATTTAGCCAGAAATCAAGAGTGTAAGTTTTTATGCACTTAAAAGCATTTTTCGGCCGAATGAACAAATATGCTTGTTTCTGCCAATTGTCGCAAAATACTGAAGGGAAAGTGGGTTTGCCTTCATATTTGACCCAGAACAACTCAGTTCAGCATGGAAATATCATTGCAACAGCTTTTATTTAGCCAGAAATCAAGAGTGTAAGTTTTTATGCACTTAAAAGCATTTTCAGGCCGAATGAGCAATTATGCTTGTTTCTGCCAATTGCAGCAAAATACTGAAAGGAAAGTGGGTTTGCCTTAATATTTGACCCAGAACAACTCTGGTCAGCATGGAAATATCATTGCAACATCTTTTATTTAGCCAGAAATAAGGAGTTTAAGTTTTTATGCGCTTAAAAGCATTTTCAGGCCGAATGAGCTGATTTCTGCCAATTGTGGCAAAATACGGAAAGGAAAGTGGGTTTGCCTTCATATTTGACCCAGAACAACTCAGTTCAGCATGGAAATATCATTGCAACAGCTTTTATTTAGCCAGAAATCAAGAGTGGAAGTTTTTCAGGCCGAATTAGCAAATATGATTGTTTCTGCCAATTGCAGCTAAATACTGAAAGGAAAATGGGTTTGCCTTCATATTTGACCCAGAACAACTTAGTTCAGCATGGAAATATTATTGCAACAGCTTTTATTTAGCCAGAAATGAAGATTGTAAGTTTTTATGCGCTTAAAAGCATTTTCAGGCCAAATGAGCTGATTTCTGCCAATTGCAGCAAAATACTGAAGGGAAAGTGGGTTTGCCTTCATATTTGACCCAGAACAACTCAATTCAGCATGGAAATATCATTGCAACAGCTTTTATTTAGCCAGAAATCAAGAGTGGAAGTTTTTATGCGCTTAAAAGCATTTTCAGGCCAAATGAGCTGATTTCTGCCAATTGCGGCAAAATACTGAAGGGAAAGTGGGTTTGCCTTCATCTTTGACCCAGAACAAATCAGTTCAGCATTTAAATGTTATTGCAAAAGCTTTTATTTAGCCAGAAATCAAGAGTGTAAGTTTTTATACGCTTAAAAGCATTTTTAGGCCGAATGAGCTGATTTATGCCAATTGTAGCAAAATACTGAAAGGAAAGTGGGTTTGCCTTCATATTTGACCCAGAACAACTCAGTTCAGCATGGAAATGTCATTGCAACATCTTTTATTTAGCCAGAAATAAGGAGTTTAAGTTTTTATGCGCTTAAAAGCATTTTCAGGCCAAATAAGCTGATTTCTGCCAATTGCAGCAAAATACTGAAGGGAAAGTGGGTTTGCCTTCATATTTGACCCAGAACAACTCAGTTCAGCATGGAAATATTATTGCAACAGCTTTTATTTAGCCAGAAATCAAGAGTGGAAGTTTTTTAGGCCGAATGAGCAAATATGCTTGTTTCTGCCAATTGCAGCAAAATACTGAAGGGAAAGTGGGTTTGCCTTCATATTTGACCCAGAAAAACTCAGTTCAGCATGGAAATATCATTGCAACAGCTTTTATTTAGCCAGAAATCAAGAGTGTAAGTTTTTATGCGCTTAAAAGCATTTTTCGGCCGAATGAACAAATATGCTTGTTTCTGCCAATTGTCGCAAAATACTGAAGGGAAAGTGGGTTTGCCTTCATATTTGACCCAGAACAACTCAGTTCAGCATGAAAATATCATTGCAACAGCTTTTATTTAGTCAGAAATCAAGATTGTAAGTTTTTATGCGCTTAAAAGCATTTTCAGGCCGAATGAGCTTGTTTCTGCCAATTGCAGCAAAATACTGAAAGGAAAGTGGGCTTGCCTTAATATTTGACCCAGAACAACTCAGGTCAGCATGGGAATATCATTGCAACATCTTTTATTTAGCCAGAAATAAGGAGTTTAAGTTTTTATACGCTTAAAAGCATTTTCAGGCCGAATGAGCTTGTTTCTGCCAATTGCAGCAAAATACTGAAAGGAAAGTGGGTTTGCCTTCATATTTGACCCATAACAACTGAGTTCAGCATGGAAATATCATTGCAACATCTTTTATTTAGCCATAAATCAAGAGTGTAAGTTTTTATGCGCTTAAAAGCATTTTCAGGCCGAATGAGCTTGTTTCAGCCAATTGCAGCAAAATACTGAAAGGAAAGTGGCTTTGCCTTCATATTTGACCCAGAACAACTCAGTTCAGCATGGAAATATCATTGCAACAGCTTTTATTTAGCCAGAAATCAAGAGTGTAAGTTTTTATGCGCTTAAAAGCATTTTCAGGCCAAATAAGCAAATATGCTTGTTTCTGCCAATTGCAGTAAAATACTGAAAGGAAAGTGGGTTTGCCTTCATATTTGAACCAAAACAACTCAGTTCAGCATGGAAATATCATTGCAACAGCTTTTATTTAGCCAGAAATCAAGAGTGTAAGTTTTTATGAGCTTAAAAGCATTTTCAGGCCGAATGAGCAAATATGCTTGTTTCTGCCAATTGCAGCAAAATACTGAAAGGAAAGTGGGTTTGCCTTCATATTTTAACCAGAACAACTCAGTTCAGCATTGAGATATCATTGCAACAGCTTTAATTTAGCCAGAAATAAAGAGTGGAAGTTTTTCAGGCCAAATGAGCAAATATGCTTGTTTCTGCAAATTGCAGCAAAATACTGAAGGGAAAATGGGTTTGCCTTGATATTTGACCCAGAACAACTCAGTTCAGCATTTAAATATCATTGCAACATCTTTTATTTAGCCAGAAATAAGGAGTTTAAGCTTTTATGCGCTTAAACGTATTTTCAGGCCGAATGAGCTGATTTCTGCCAATTGTAGCAAAATACGGAAAGGAAAGTGGGTTTGCCTTCATATTTGACCCAGAACAACTCAGTTAAGCATTTAAATATCATTACAACAGCTTTTATTTAGCCAGAAATCAAGATTGTAAGTTTTTATGCGCTTAAAAGCATTTTCAGGCCGAATGAGCACATATGCTTGTTTCTGCCAATTGCAGCAAAATACTGAAAAGAAAGTGGGTTTGCCTTAATATTTGACCCAGAACAACTCAGTTCAGCATGGAAATATCATTGCAACAGCTTTAATTTAGCCAGAAATAAAGAGTGGAAGTTTTTCAGGCCGAATGAGCAAATATGCTTGTTTCTGCCAATTGCAGCAAAATACTGAAAGGAAAATGGGTTTGCCTTCATATTTGACCCAGAACAACTCAGTTCAGCATGGAAATATTATTGCAACAGCTTTTATTTAGCCAGAAATGAAGATTGTAAGTTTTTATGCGCTTAAAAGCATTTTCAGGCCAAATGAGCTGATTTCTGCCAATTGCAGCAAAATACTGAAGGGAAAGTGGGTTTGCCTTCATCTTTGACCCAGAACAACTCAGTTCAGCATTTAAATATTATTGCAAAAGCTTTTATTTAGCCAGAAATCAAGAGTGTAAGTTTTTATACGCTTAAAAGCATTTTCAGGCCGAATGAGCTGATTTATGCCAATTGTAGCAAAATACTGAAAGGAAAGTGGGCTTGCCTTCATATTTGACCCAGAACAACTCAGTTCAGCATGGAAATGTCATTGCAACATCTTTTATTTAGCCAGAAATAAGGAGTTTAAGTTTTTATGCGCTTAAAAGCATTTTCAGGCCAAATAAGCTGATTTCTGCCAATTGCAGCAAAATACTGAAGGGAAAGTGGGTTTGCCTTCATATTTGACCCAGAACAACTCAGTTCAGCATGGAAATATTATTGCAACAGCTTTTATTTAGCCAGAAATCAAGAGTGGAAGTTTTTTAGGCCGAATGAGCAAATATGCTTGTTTCTGCCAATTGCAGCAAAATACTGAAGGGAAAGTGGGTTTGCCTTCATATTTGACCCAGAACAACTCAGTTCAGCATGGAAATATTATTGCAACAGCTTTTATTTAGCCAGAAATCAAGAGTGGAAGTTTTTTAGGCCGAATGAGCAAATATGCTTGTTTCTGCCAATTGCAGCAAAATACTGAAGGGAAAGTGGGTTTGCCTTCATATTTGACCCAGAACAACTCAGTTCAGCATGGAAATATCATTGCAACAGCTTTTATTTAGCCAGAAATAAGGAGTTTAAGTTTTTATGCGCTTAAAAGCATTTTCAGGCCAAATAAGCTGATTTCTGCCAATTGCAGCAAAATACTGAAGGGAAAGTGGGTTTGCCTTCGTATTTGACCCAGAACAACTCAGTGTAGCATGGAAATATCATTGCAACAGCTTTTATTTAGCCAGAAATCAAGAGTGGAAATTTATATGCGCTTAAAACCATTTTCAGGCCGAATGAGCTGATTTCTGCCAATTGTAGCAAAATACTGAAGGGAAAGTGGGTTTGCCTTCATATTTGACCCAGAAAAACTCAGTTCAGCATGGAAATATCATTGCAACAGCTTTTTTTTAGCCAGAAATCAAGAGTGTAAGTTTTTATGCGCTTAAAAGCATTTTTCGGCCGAATGAACAAATATGCTTGTTTCTGCCAATTGTCGCAAAATACTGAAGGGAAAGTGGGTTTGCCTTCAAATTTGACCCAGAACAACTCAGTTCAGCATGAAAATATCATTGCAACAGCTTTTATTTAGTCAGAAATCAAGATTGTAAGTTTTTATGCGCTTAAAAGCATTTTCAGGCCGAATGAGCTTGTTTCTGCCAATTGCAGCAAAATACTGAAAGGAAAGTGGGCTTGCCTTCATATTTGACCCAGAACAACTCAGGTCAGCATGGGAATATCATTGCAACATCTTTTATTTATCCAGAAATAAGGAGTTTAAGTTTTTATACGCTTAAAAGCATTTTCAGGCCGAATGAGCTGATTTCTGCCAATTGTAGCAAAATACGGAAAGGAAAGTGGGTCTGCCTTCATATTTGATGCATAACAACTCAGTTCAGCATTGAGATATCATTGCAACAGCTTTAATTTAGCCAGAAATCAAGAGTGTAAGTTTTTATGCACTTAAAAGCATTTTTCGGCCGAATAAACAAATATGCTTGTTTCTGCCAATTGTTGCAAAATACTAAAGGGAAAGTGGGTTTACCTTCATATTTGACCCAGAACAACTCAGTTCAGCATGGAAATATCATTGCAACATCTTTTATTTAGCCAGAAATAAGGAGTTTAAGCTTTTATGCGCTTAAACGTATTTTCAGGCCGAATGAGCTGATTTCTGCCAAGTGTAGCAAAATACGGAAAGGAAAGTGGGTTTGCCTTCATATTTGACCCAGAACAATTCAGTTAAGCATTTAAATATCATTACAACAGCTTTTATTTAGCCAGAAATCAAGATTGTAAGTTTTTATGCGCTTAAAAGCATTTTCAGGCCGAATGAGCACTTATGCTTGTTTCTGCCAATTGCAGCAAAATACTGAAAGGAAAGTGGGTTTGCCTTAATATTTGACCCAGAACAACTCTGGTCAGCATGGAAATATCATTGCAACATCTTTTATTTAGCCAGAAATAAGGAGTTTAAGTTTTTATGCGCTTAAAAGCATTTTCAGGCCGAATGAGCTGATTTCTGCCAATTGTGGCAAAATACGGAAAGGAAAGTGGGTTTGCCTTCATATTTGACCCAGAACAACTCAGTTCAGCATGGAAATATCATTGCAACAGCTTTTATTTAGCCAGAAATCAAGAGTGTAAATTTATATGCACTTACAAGCATTTTCTGGCCGAATGAGCAAATATGCTTGTTTCTGTCAATTGCAGGAAAATACTGAAGGTAAAGTGGGTTTGCCTTCATATTTGACCCAGAACAACTCAGTTCAGCATTGAAATATCATTGCAACAGCTTTTGTTTAGCCAGAAAACAAGAGTGTAAGTTTTTATGCGCTTAAAAGCATTTTCAGGCCAAATGAGCTGATTTCTGCCAATTGTAGCAAAATACTGAAAGGAAAGTGGGTTTGCCTTCATATTTGACCCAGAACAACTCAGTTCAGCATTGAGATATCATTGCAACAGCTTTAATTTAGCCAGAAATCAAGAGTGGAAGTTTTTCAGGCCGAATTAGCAAATATGCTTGTTTCTGCCAATTGCAGCTAAATACTGAAAGGAAAATGGGTTTGCCTTCATATTTGACCCAGAACAACTTAGTTCAGCATGGAAATATTATTGCAACAGCTTTTATTTAGCCAGAAATGAAGATTGTAAGTTTTTATGCGCTTAAAAGCATTTTCAGGCCAAATGAGCTGATTTCTGCCAATTGCAGCAAAATACTGAAGGGAAAGTGGGTTTGCCTTCATGTTTGACCCAGAACAACTTAATTCAGCATGGAAATATCATTGCAACAGCTTTTATTTAGCCAGAAATCAAGAGTGGAAGTTTTTATGCGCTTAAAAGCATTTTCAGGCCAAATCAGCTGATTTCTGCCAATTGCGGCAAAATACTGAAGGGAAAGTGGGCTTGCCTTCATATTTGACCCAGAACAACTCAGTTCAGCATGGAAATGTCATTGCAACATCTTTTATTTAGCCAGAAATAAGGAGTTTAGGTTTTTATGCGCTTAAAAGCATTTTCAGGCCAAATAAGCTGATTTCTGCCAATTGCAGCAAAATACTGAAGGGAAAGTGGGTTTGCCTTCATATTTGACCCAGAACAACTCAGTTCAGCATGGAAATATTATTGCAACAGCTTTTATTTAGCCAGAAATCAAGAGTGGAAGTTTTTTAGGCCGAATGAGCAAATATGCTTGTTTCTGCCAATTGCAGCAAAATACTGAAGGGAAAATGGGTTTGCCTTCATATTTGACCCAGAACAACTTAGTTCAGCATGGAAATATTATTGCAACAGCTTTTATTTAGCCAGAAATGAAGATTGTAAGTTTTTATGCGCTTAAAAGCATTTTCAGGCCAAATGAGCTGATTTCTGCCAATTGCAGCAAAATACTGAAGGGAAAGTGGGTTTGCCTTCATATTTGACCCAGAACAACTCAGTTCAGCATGGAAATGTCATTGCAACATCTTTTATTTAGCCAGAAATAAGGAGTTTAAGTTTTTATGCGCTTAAAAGCATTTTCAGGCCAAATAAGCTGATTTTTGCCAATTGCAGCAAAATACTGAAGGGAAAGTGGGTTTGCCTTCATATTTGACCCAGAACAACTCAGTTCAGCATGGAAATATTATTGCAACAGCTTTTATTTAGCCAGAAATCAAGAGTGGAAGTTTTTTAGGCCGAATGAGCAAATATGCTTGTTTCTGCCAATTGCAGCAAAATACTGAAGGGAAAGTGGGTTTGCCTTCATATTTGACCCAGAACAACTCAGTTCAGCATGGAAATATCATTGCAACAGGTTTTATTTAGCCAGAAATAAGGAGTTTAAGTTTTTATGCGCTTAAAAGCATTTTCAGGCCAAATAAGCTGATTTCTGCCAATTGCAGCAAAATACTGAAGGGAAAGTGGGTTTGCCTTCATATTTGACCCAGAACAACTCAGTGTAGCATGGAAATATCATTGCAACAGCTTTTATTTAGCCAGAAATCAAGAGTGGAAATTTATATGCGCTTAAAACCATTTTCAGGCCGAATGAGCTGATTTCTGCCAATTGTAGAAAATTACTGAAGGGAAAGTGGGTTTGCCTTCATATTTGACCCAGAAAAACTCAGTTCAGCATGGAAATATCATTGCAACAGCTTTTATTTAGCCAGAAATCAAGAGTGTAAGTTTTTATGCGCTTAAAAGCATTTTTCGGCCGAATGAACAAATATGCTTGTTTCTGCCAATTGTCGCAAAATACTGAAGGGAAAGTGGGTTTGCCTTCATATTTGACCCAGAACAACTCAGTTCAGCATGGAAATATCATTGCAACATCTTTTATTTAGCCATAAATCAAGAGTGTAAGTTTTTATGCGCTTAAAAGCATTTTCAGGCCGAATGAGCTTGTTTCAGCCAATTGCAGCAAAATACTGAAAGGAAAGTGGGTTTGCCTTCATATTTGACCCAGAACAACTGAGTTCAGCATGGAAATATCATTGCAACAGCTTTTATTTAGCCAGAAATCAAGAGTGTAAGTTTTTATGCGCTTAAAAGCATTTTCAGGCCGAATGAGCTTGTTTCAGCCAATTGCAGCAAAATACTGAAAGGAAAGTGGGTTTGCCTTCATATTTGACCCAGAACAACTGAGTTCAGCATGGAAATATCATTGCAACAGCTTTTATTTAGCCAGAAATCAAGAGTGTAAGTTTTTATGCGCTTAAAAGCATTTTCAGGCCAAATGAGCAAATATGCTTGTTTCTGCCAATTGCAGTAAAATACTGAAAGGAAAGTGGGTTTGCCTTCATATTTGAACCAAAACAACTCAGTTCAGCATTGAGATATCATTGCAACAGCTTTTATTTAGCCAGAAATCAAGAGTGGAAGTTTTTATGCGCTTAAAAGCATTTTCAGGCCAAATCAGCTGATTTCTGCCAATTGCGGCAAAATACTGAAGGGAAAGTGGGCTTGCCTTCATATTTGACCCAGAACAACTCAGTTCAGCATGGAAATGTCATTGCAACATCTTTTATTTAGCCAGAAATAAGGAGTTTAAGTTTTTATGCGCTTAAAAGCATTTTCAGGCCAAATAAGCTGATTTCTGCCAATTGCAGCAAAATACTGAAGGGAAAGTGGGTTTGCCTTCATATTTGACCCAGAACAACTCAGTTCAGCATGGAAATATTATTGCAACAGCTTTTATTTAGCCAGAAATCAAGAGTGGAAGTTTTTTAGGCCGAATGAGCAAATATGCTTGTTTCTGCCAATTGCAGCAAAATACTGAAGGGAAAGTGGGTTTGCCTTCATATTTGACCCAGAACAACTTAGTTCAGCATGGAAATATTATTGCAACAGCTTTTATTTAGCCAGAAATGAAGATTGTAAGTTTTTATGCGCTTAAAAGCATTTTCAGGCCAAATGAGCTGATTTCTGCCAATTGCAGCAAAATACTGAAGGGAAAGTGGGTTTGCCTTCATATTTGACCCAGAACAACTCAGTTCAGCATGGAAATGTCATTGCAACATCTTTTATTTAGCCAGAAATAAGGAGTTTAAGTTTTTATGCGCTTAAAAGCATTTTCAGGCCAAATAAGCTGATTTCTGCCAATTGCAGCAAAATACTGAAGGGAAAGTGGGTTTGCCTTCATATTTGACCCAGAACAACTCAGTTCAGCATGGAAATATTATTGCAACAGCTTTTATTTAGCCAGAAATCAAGAGTGGAAGTTTTTTAGGCCGAATGAGCAAATATGCTTGTTTCTGCCAATTGCAGCAAAATACTGAAGGGAAAGTGGGTTTGCCTTCATATTTGACCCAGAACAACTCAGTTCAGCATGGAAATATCATTGCAACAGCTTTTATTTAGCCAGAAATAAGGAGTTTAAGTTTTTATGCGCTTAAAAGCATTTTCAGGCCAAATAAGCTGATTTCTGCCAATTGCAGCAAAATACTGAAGGGAAAGTGGGTTTGCCTTCATATTTGACCCAGAACAACTCAGTTCAGCATGGAAATATCATTGCAACAGCTTTTATTTAGCCAGAAATCAAGAGTGGAAATTTATATGCGCTTAAAACCATTTTCAGGCCGAATGAGCTGATTTCTGCCAATTGTAGCAAAATACTGAAGGGAAAGTGGGTTTGCCTTCATATTTGACCCAGAAAAACTCAGTTCAGCATGGAAATATCATTGCAACAGCTTTTTTTTAGCCAGAAATCAAGAGTGTAAGTTTTTATGCGCTTAAAAGCATTTTTCGGCCGAATGAACAAATATGCTTGTTTCTGCCAATTGTCGCAAAATACTGAAGGGAAAGTGGGTTTGCCTTCAAATTTGACCCAGAACAACTCAGTTCAGCATGAAAATATCATTGCAACAGCTTTTATTTAGTCAGAAATCAAGATTGTAAGTTTTTATGCGCTTAAAAGCATTTTCAGGCCGAATGAGCTTGTTTCTGCCAATTGCAGCAAAATACTGAAAGGAAAGTGGGCTTGCCTTCATATTTGACCCAGAACAACTCAGGTCAGCATGGGAATATCATTGCAACATCTTTTATTTAGCCAGAAATAAGGAGTTTAAGTTTTTATACGCTTAAAAGCATTTTCAGGCCGAATGAGCTGATTTCTGCCAATTGTAGCAAAATACGGAAAGGAAAGTGGGTCTGCCTTCATATTTGATGCATAACAACTCAGTTCAGCATTGAGATATCATTGCAACAGCTTTAATTTAGCCAGAAATAAAGAGTGGAAGTTTTTCAGGCCAAATGAGCAAATAAGCTGATTTCTGCCAATTGCAGCAAAATACTGAAGGGAAAGTGGGTTTGCCTTGATATTTGACCCAGAACAACTCAGTTCAGCATTTAAATATCATTGCAACAGCTTTTATTTAGCCAGCAATCAAGAGTGTAAGTTTTTATGCGCTTAAAAGCATTTTCAGGCCGAATGAGCTGATTTCTGCCAATTGAAGGAAAATACTGAAAGGAAAGTGGGTTTGCCTTCATATTTGAACCAGAACAACTCAATTCAGCATGGAAATGTCATTGCAACAGCTTTTTTTTAGCCAGAAATCAAGAGTGGAAGATTTTTATGCGCTTAAAAGCATTTTCAGGCGAAATAAGCTGATTTCTGCCAATTGTAGCAAAATACTGAAAGGAAAGTGGGTTTGCCTTCATATTTGACCCAGAACAACTCAATTCAGCATGGAAATATCATTGCAACAGCTTTAATTTAGCCAGAAATCAAGAGTGTAAGTTTTTATGCGCTTAAAAGCATTTTTCGGCCGAATAAACAAATATGCTTGTTTCTGCCAATTGTTGCAAAATACTAAAGGGAAAGTGGGTTTACCTTCATATTTGACCCAGAACAACTCAGTTCAGCATGGAAATATCATTGCAACATCTTTTATTTAGCCAGAAATAAGGAGTTTAAGCTTTTATGCGCTTAAACGTATTTTCAGGCCGAATGAGCTGATTTCTGCCAAGTGTAGCAAAATACGGAAAGGAAAGTGGGTTTGCCTTCATATTTGACCCAGAACAATTCAGTTAAGCATTTAAATATCATTACAACAGCTTTTATTTAGCCAGAAATCAAGATTGTAAGTTTTTATGCGCTTAAAAGCATTTTCAGGCCGAATGAGCACTTATGCTTGTTTCTGCCAATTGCAGCAAAATACTGAAAGGAAAGTGGGTTTGCCTTCATATTTGACCCAGAACAACTCAGTTCAGCATTGAAATATCATTGCAACAGCTTTTGTTTAGCCAGAAAACAAGAGTGTAAGTTTTTATGCGCTTAAAAGCATTTTCAGGCCGAATGAGCTGATTTCTGCCAATTGTAGCAAAATACTGAAAGGAAAGTGGGTTTGCCTTCATATTTGACCCAGAACAACTCAGTTCAGCATTGAGATATCATTGCAACAGCTTTAATTTAGCCAGAAATCAAGAGTGGAAGTTTTTCAGGCCGAATTAGCAAATATGCTTGTTTCTGCCAATTGCAGCTAAATACTGAAAGGAAAATGGGTTTGCCTTCATATTTGACCCAGAACAACTTAGTTCAGCATGGAAATATTATTGCAACAGCTTTTATTTAGCCAGAAATGAAGATTGTAAGTTTTTATGCGCTTAAAAGCATTTTCAGGCCAAATGAGCTGATTTCTGCCAATTGCAGCAAAATACTGAAGGGAAAGTGGGTTTGCCTTCATGTTTGACCCAGAACAACTTAATTCAGCATGGAAATATCATTGCAACAGCTTTTATTTAGCCAGAAATCAAGAGTGGAAGTTTTTATGCGCTTAAAAGCATTTTCAGGCCAAATCAGCTGATTTCTGCCAATTGCGGCAAAATACTGAAGGGAAAGTGGGCTTGCCTTCATATTTGACCCAGAACAACTCAGTTCAGCATGGAAATGTCATTGCAACATCTTTTATTTAGCCAGAAATAAGGAGTTTAGGTTTTTATGCGCTTAAAAGCATTTTCAGGCCAAATAAGCTGATTTCTGCCAATTGCAGCAAAATACTGAAGGGAAAGTGGGTTTGCCTTCATATTTGACCCAGAACAACTCAGTTCAGCATGGAAATATTATTGCAACAGCTTTTATTTAGCCAGAAATCAAGAGTGGAAGTTTTTTAGGCCGAATGAGCAAATATGCTTGTTTCTGCCAATTGCAGCAAAATACTGAAGGGAAAATGGGTTTGCCTTCATATTTGACCCAGAACAACTTAGTTCAGCATGGAAATATTATTGCAACAGCTTTTATTTAGCCAGAAATGAAGATTGTAAGTTTTTATGCGCTTAAAAGCATTTTCAGGCCAAATGAGCTGATTTCTGCCAATTGCAGCAAAATACTGAAGGGAAAGTGGGTTTGCCTTCATATTTGACCCAGAACAACTCAGTTCAGCATGGAAATGTCATTGCAACATCTTTTATTTAGCCAGAAATAAGGAGTTTAAGTTTTTATGCGCTTAAAAGCATTTTCAGGCCAAATAAGCTGATTTTTGCCAATTGCAGCAAAATACTGAAGGGAAAGTGGGTTTGCCTTCATATTTGACCCAGAACAACTCAGTTCAGCATGGAAATATTATTGCAACAGCTTTTTTTTAGCCAGAAATCAAGAGTGGAAGTTTTTTAGGCCGAATGAGCAAATATGCTTGTTTCTGCCAATTGCAGCAAAATACTGAAGGGAAAGTGGGTTTGCCTTCATATTTGACCCAGAACAACTCAGTTCAGCATGGAAATATCATTGCAACAGGTTTTATTTAGCCAGAAATAAGGAGTTTAAGTTTTTATGCGCTTAAAAGCATTTTCAGGCCAAATAAGCTGATTTCTGCCAATTGCAGCAAAATACTGAAGGGAAAGTGGGTTTGCCTTCATATTTGACCCAGAACAACTCAGTGTAGCATGGAAATATCATTGCAACAGCTTTTATTTAGCCAGAAATCAAGAGTGGAAATTTATATGCGCTTAAAACCATTTTCAGGCCGAATGAGCTGATTTCTGCCAATTGTAGCAAAATACTGAAGGGAAAGTGGGTTTGCCTTCATATTTGACCCAGAAAAACTCAGTTCAGCATGGAAATATCATTGCAACAGCTTTTATTTAGCCAGAAATCAAGAGTGTAAGTTTTTATGCGCTTAAAAGCATTTTTCGGCCGAATGAACAAATATGCTTGTTTCTGCCAATTGTCGCAAAATACTGAAGGGAAAGTGGGTTTGCCTTCATATTTGACCCAGAACAACTCAGTTCAGCATGAAAATATCATTGCAACAGCTTTTATTTAGTCAGAAATCAAGATTGTAAGTTTTTATGCGCTTAAAAGCATTTTCAGGCCGAATGAGCTTGTTTCTGCCAATTGCAGCAAAATACTGAAAGGAAAGTCGGCTTGCCTTAATATTTGACCCAGAACAACTCAGGTCAGCATGGGAATATCATTGCAACATCTTTTATTTAGCCAGAAATAAGGAGTTTAAGTTTTTATACGCTTAAAAGCATTTTCTGGCCGAATGAGCTTGTTTCTGCCAATTGCAGCAAAATACTGAAAGGAAAGTGGGTTTGCCTTCATATTTGACCCATAACAACTGAGTTCAGCATGGAAATATCATTGCAACATCTTTTATTTAGCCATAAATCAAGAGTGTAAGTTTTTATGCGCTTAAAAGCATTTTCAGGCCGAATGAGCTTGTTTCAGCCAATTGCAGCAAAATACTGAAAGGAAAGTGGGTTTGCCTTCATATTTGACCCAGAACAACTGAGTTCAGCATGGAAATATCATTGCAACAGCTTTTATTTAGCCAGAAATCAAGAGTGTAAGTTTTTATGCGCTTAAAAGCATTTTCAGGCCAAATGAGCAAATATGCTTGTTTCTGCCAATTGCAGTAAAATACTGAAAGGAAAGTGGGTTTGCCTTCATATTTGAACCAAAACAACTCAGTTCAGCATTGAGATATCATTGCAACAGCTTTTATTTAGCCAGAAATCAAGAGTGGAAGTTTTTATGCGCTTAAAAGCATTTTCAGGCCAAATCAGCTGATTTCTGCCAATTGCGGCAAAATACTGAAGGGAAAGTGGGCTTGCCTTCATATTTGACCCAGAACAACTCAGTTCAGCATGGAAATGTCATTGCAACATCTTTTATTTAGCCAGAAATAAGGAGTTTAAGTTTTTATGCGCTTAAAAGCATTTTCAGGCCAAATAAGCTGATTTCTGCCAATTGCAGCAAAATACTGAAGGGAAAGTGGGTTTGCCTTCATATTTGACCCAGAACAACTCAGTTCAGCATGGAAATATTATTGCAACAGCTTTTATTTAGCCAGAAATCAAGAGTGGAAGTTTTTTAGGCCGAATGAGCAAATATGCTTGTTTCTGCCAATTGCAGCAAAATACTGAAGGGAAAATGGGTTTGCCTTCATATTTGACCCAGAACAACTTAGTTCAGCATGGAAATATTATTGCAACAGCTTTTATTTAGCCAGAAATGAAGATTGTAAGTTTTTATGCGCTTAAAAGCATTTTCAGGCCAAATGAGCTGATTTCTGCCAATTGCAGCAAAATACTGAAGGGAAAGTGGGTTTGCCTTCATATTTGACCCAGAACAACTCAGTTCAGCATGGAAATGTCATTGCAACATCTTTTATTTAGCCAGAAATAAGGAGTTTAAGTTTTTATGCGCTTAAAAGCATTTTCAGGCCAAATAAGCTGATTTTTGCCAATTGCAGCAAAATACTGAAGGGAAAGTGGGTTTGCCTTCATATTTGACCCAGAACAACTCAGTTCAGCATGGAAATATTATTGCAACAGCTTTTATTTAGCCAGAAATCAAGAGTGGAAGTTTTTTAGGCCGAATGAGCAAATATGCTTGTTTCTGCCAATTGCAGCAAAATACTGAAGGGAAAGTGGGTTTGCCTTCATATTTGACCCAGAACAACTCAGTTCAGCATGGAAATATCATTGCAACAGGTTTTATTTAGCCAGAAATAAGGAGTTTAAGTTTTTATGCGCTTAAAAGCATTTTCAGGCCAAATAAGCTGATTTCTGCCAATTGCAGCAAAATACTGAAGGGAAAGTGGGTTTGCCTTCATATTTGACCCAGAAAAACTCAGTTCAGCATGGAAATATCATTGCAACAGCTTTTATTTAGCCAGAAATCAAGAGTGTAAGTTTTTATGCGCTTAAAAGCATTTTTCGGCCGAATGAACAAATATGCTTGTTTCTGCCAATTGTCGCAAAATACTGAAGGGAAAGTGGGTTTGCCTTCATATTTGACCCAGAACAACTCAGTTCAGCATGAAAATATCATTGCAACAGCTTTTATTTAGTCAGAAATCAAGATTGTAAGTTTTTATGCGCTTAAAAGCATTTTCAGGCCGAATGAGCTTGTTTCTGCCAATTGCAGCAAAATACTGAAAGGAAAGTGGGCTTGCCTTAATATTTGACCCAGAACAACTCAGGTCAGCATGGGAATATCATTGCAACATCTTTTATTTAGCCAGAAATAAGGAGTTTCAGTTTTTATACGCTTAAAAGCATTTTCAGGCCGAATGAGCTTGTTTCTGCCAATTGCAGCAAAATACTGAAAGGAAAGTGGGTTTGCCTTCATATTTGACCCATAACAACTGAGTTCAGCATGGAAATATCATTGCAACATCTTTTATTTAGCCATGAATCAAGAGTGTAAGTTTTTATGCGCTTAAAAGCATTTTCAGGCCGAATGAGCTTGTTTCAGCCAATTGCAGCAAAATACTGAAAGGAAAGTGGGTTTGCCTTCATATTTGACCCAGAACAACTCAGTTCAGCATGGAAATATCATTGCAACAGCTTTTATTTAGCCAGAAATCAAGAGTGTAAGTTTTTATGCGCTTAAAAGCATTTTCAGGCCAAATGAGCAAATATGCTTGTTTCTGCCAATTGCAGTAAAATACTGAAAGGAAAGTGGGTTTGCCTTCATATTAGAACCAAAACAACTCAGTTCAGCATGGAAATATCATTGCAACAGCTTTTATTTAGCCAGAAATCAAGAGTGTAAGTTTTTATGAGCTTAAAAGCAGTTTCAGGCCAAATGAGCAAATATGCTTGTTTCTGCAAATTGCAGCAAAATACTGAAAGGAAAATGGGTTTGCCTTGATATTTGACCCAGAACAACTCAGTTCAGCATTTAAATATCATTGCAACAGCTTTTATTTAGCCAGCAATCAAGAGTGTAAGTTTTTATGCGCTTAAAAGCATTTTCAGGCCGAATGAGCTGATTTCTGCCAATTGAAGGAAAATACTGAAAGGAAAGTGGGTTTGCCTTCATATTTGAACCAGAACAACTCAATTCAGTATGGAAATGTAATTGCAACAGCTTTTTTTTTAGCCAGAAATCAAGAGTGGAAGATTTTTATGCGCTTAAAAGCATTTTCAGGCGAAATAAGCTGATTTCTGCCAATTGTAGCAAAATACTGAAAGGAAAGTGGGTTTGCCTTCATATTTGACCCAGAACAACTCAATTCAGCATGGAAATATCATTGCAACAGCTTTAATTTAGCCAGAAATCAAGAGTGTAAGTTTTTATGCGCTTAAAAGCATTTTTCGGCCGAATAAACAAATATGCTTGTTTCTGCCAAATGCAGCAAAATACTGAAAGGAAAGTGGGTTTGCCTTCATATTTGACCCAGAACAACTCAGTTCAGCATGGAAATATCATTGCAACATCTTTTATTTAGCCAGAAATAAGGAGTTTAAGCTTTTATGCGCTTAAACGTATTTTCAGGCCGAATGAGCTGATTTCTGCCAATTGTAGCAAAATACGGAAAGGAAAGTGGGTTTGCCTTCATATTTGACCCAGAACAACTCAGTTAAGCATTTAAATATCATTACAACAGCTTTTATTTAGCCAGAAATCAACATTGTAAGTTTTTATGCGCTTAAAAGCATTTTCAGGCCGAATGAGCACATATGCTTGTTTCTGCCAATTGCAGCAAAATACTGAAAAGAAAGTGGGTTTGCATTAATATTTGACCAAGAACAACTCAGTTCAGCATGGAAATATCATTGCAACATCTTTTATTTAGCCAGAAATAAGGAGTTTAAGTTTTTATGCGCTTAAAAGCATTTTCAGGCCGAATGAGCTGATTTCTGCCAATTGTGGCAAAATACGGAAAGGAAAGTGGGTTTGCCTTCATATTTGACCCAGAACAACTCAGTTCAGCATTGAGATATCATTGCAACAGCTTTAATTTAGCCAGAAATAAAGAGTGGAAGTTTTTCAGGCCGAATGAGCAAATATGCTTGTTTCTGCCAATTGCAGCAAAATACTGAAAGGAAAATGGGTTTGCCTTCATATTTGACCCAGAACAACTCAGTTCAGCATGGAAATATTATTGCAACAGCTTTTATTTAGCCAGAAATGAAGATTGTAAGTTTTTATGCGCTTAAAAGCATTTTCAGGCCAAATGAGCTGATTTCTGCCAATTGCAGCAAAATACTGAAGGGAAAGTGGGTTTGCCTTCATCTTTGACCCAGAACAACTCAGTTCAGCATTTAAATATTATTGCAAAAGCTTTTATTTAGCCAGAAATCAAGAGTGTAAGTTTTTATACGCTTAAAAGCATTTTCAGGCCGAATGAGCTGATTTATGCCAATTGTAGCAAAATACTGAAAGGAAAGTGGGCTTGCCTTCATATTTGACCCAGAAAAACTCAGTTCAGCATGGAAATGTCATTGCAACATCTTTTATTTAGCCAGAAATAAGGAGTTTAAGTTTTTATGCGCTTAAAAGCATTTTCAGGCCAAATAAGCTGATTTCTGCCAATTGCAGCAAAATACTGAAGGGAAAGTGGGTTTGCCTTCATATATGACCCAGAACAACTCAGTTCAGCATGGAAATATTATTGCAACAGCTTTTATTTAGCCAGAAATCAAGAGTGGAAGTTTTTTAGGCCGAATGAGCAAATATGCTTGTTTCTGCCAATTGCAGCAAAATACTGAAGGGAAAGTGGGTTTGCCTTCATATTTGACCCAGAACAACTCAGTTCAGCATGGAAATATTATTGCAACAGCTTTTATTTAGCCAGAAATCAAGAGTGGAAGTTTTTTAGGCCGAATGAGCAAATATGCTTGTTTCTGCCAATTGCAGCAAAATACTGAAGGGAAAGTGGGTTTGCCTTCATATTTGACCCAGAACAACTCAGTTCAGCATGGAAATATCATTGCAACAGCTTTTATTTAGCCAGAAATAAGGAGTTTAAGTTTTTATGCGCTTAAAAGCATTTTCAGGCCAAATAAGCTGATTTCTGCCAATTGCAGCAAAATACTGAAGGGAAAGTGGGTTTGCCTTCATATTTGACCCAGAACAACTCAGTGTAGCATGGAAATATCATTGCAACAGCTTTTATTTAGCCAGAAATCAAGAGTGGAAATTTATATGCGCTTAAAACCATTTTCAGGCCGAATGAGCTGATTTCTGCCAATTGTAGCAAAATACTGAAGGGAAAGTGGGTTTGCCTTCATATTTGACGCAGAAAAACTCAGTTCAGCATGGAAATATCATTGCAACAGCTTTTTTTTAGCCAGAAATCAAGAGTGTAAGTTTTTATGCGCTGAAAAGCATTTTTCGGCCGAATGAACAAATATGCTTGTTTCTGCCAATTGTCGCAAAATACTGAAGGGAAAGTGGGTTTGCCTTCATATTTGACCCAGAACAACTCAGTTCAGCATGAAAATATCATTGCAACAGCTTTTATTTAGTCAGAAATCAAGATTGTAAGTTTTTATGCGCTTAAAAGCATTTTCAGGCCGAATGAGCTTGTTTCTGCCAATTGCAGCAAAATACTGAAAGGAAAGTGGGCTTGCCTTAATATTTGACCCAGAACAACTCAGGTCAGCATGGGAATATCATTGCAACATCTTTTATTTAGCCAGAAATAAGGAGTTTAAGTTTTTATACGCTTAAAAGCATTTTCAGGCCGAATGAGCTGATTTCTGCCAATTGTAGCAAAATACGGAAAGGAAAGTGGGTTTGCCTTCATATTTGATGCATAACAACTCAGTTCAGCATTGAGATATCATTGCAACAGCTTTAATTTAGCCAGAAATAAAGAGTGGAAGTTTTTCAGGCCAAATGAGCAAATATGCTTGTTTCTGCCAATTGCAGCAAAATACTGAAAGGAAAATGGGTTTGCCTTGATATTTGACCCAGAACAACTCAGTTCAGCATTTAAATATCATTGCAACAGCTTTTATTTAGCCAGCAATCAAGAGTGTAAGTTTTTATGCGCTTAAAAGCATTTTCAGGCCGAATGAGCTGATTTCTGCCAATTGAAGGAAAATACTGAAAGGAAAGTGGGTTTGCCTTCATATTTGAACCAGAACAACTCAATTCAGCATGGAAATGTAATTGCAACAGCTTTTTTTTTAGCCAGAAATCAAGAGTGGAAGATTTTTATGCGCTTAAAAGCATTTTCAGGCGAAATAAGCTGATTTCTGCCAATTGTAGCAAAATACTGAAAGGAAAGTGGGTTTGCCTTCATATTTGACCCAGAACAACTCAATTCAGCATGGAAATATCATTGCAACAGCTTTAATTTAGCCAGAAATCAAGAGTGTAAGTTTTTATGCGCTTAAAAGCATTTTTCGGCCGAATAAACAAATATGCTTGTTTCTGCCAATTGTTGCAAAATACTAAAGGGAAAGTGGGTTTACCTTCATATTTGACCCAGAACAACTCAGTTCAGCATGGAAATATCATTGCAACATCTTTTATTTAGCCAGAAATAAGGAGTTTAAGCTTTTATGCGCTTAAACGTATTTTCAGGCCGAATGAGCTGATTTCTGCCAATTGTAGCAAAATACGGAAAGGAAAGTGGGTTTGCCTTCATATTTGACCCAGAACAATTCAGTTAAGCATTTAAATATCATTACAACAGCTTTTATTTAGCCAGAAATCAAGATTGTAAGTTTTTATGCGCTTAAAAGCATTTTCAGGCCGAATGAGCACATATGCTTGTTTCTGCCAATTGCAGCAAAATACTGAAAGGAAAGTGGGTTTGCCTTAATATTTGACCCAGAACAACTCAGTTCAGCATGGAAATATCATTGCAACATCTTTTATTTAGCCAGAAATAAGGAGTTTAAGTTTTTATGCGCTTAAAAGCATTTTCAGGCCGAATGAGCTGATTTCTGCCAATTGTGGCAAAATACGGAAAGGAAAGTGGGTTTGCCTTCATATTTGACCCAGAACAACTCAGTTCAGCATTGAGATATCATTGCAACAGCTTTAATGTAGCCAGAAATAAAGAGTGGAAGTTTTTCAGGCCAAATGAGCAAATATGCTTGTTTCTGCCAATTGCAGCAAAATACTGAAAGGAAAATGGGTTTGCCTTCATATTTGACCCAGAACAACTCAGTTCAGCATGGAAATATTATTGCAACAGCTTTTATTTAGCCAGAAATGAAGATTGTAAGTTTTTATGCGCTTAAAAGCATTTTCAGGCCAAATGAGCTGATTTCTGCCAATTGCAGCAAAATACTGAAAGGAAAGTGGGCTTGCCTTCATATTTGACCCAGAACAACTCAATTCAGCATGGAAATATCATTGCAACAGCTTTTATTTAGCCAGAAATCAAGAGTGGAAGTTTTTATGCGGTTAAAAGCATTTTCAGGCCAAATGAGCTGATTTCTGCCAATTGCAGCAAAATACTGAAGGGAAAGTGGGTTTGCCTTCATCTTTAACCCAGAACAACTCAGTTCAGCATTTAAATATTATTGCAAAAGCTTTTATTTAGCCAGAAATCAAGAGTGTAAGTTTTTATACGCTTAAAAGCATTTTAAGGCCGAATGAGCTGATTTATGCCAATTGTAGAAAAATACTGAAAGGAAAGTGGGCTTGCCTTCATATTTGACCCAGAACAACTCAGTTCAGCATGGAAATGTCATTGCAACATCTTTTATTTAGCCAGAAATAAGGAGTTTAAGTTTTTATGCGCTTAAAAGCATTTTCAGGCCAAATAAGCTGATTTCTGCCAATTGCAGCAAAATACTGAAGGGAAAGTGGGTTTGCCTTCATCTTTGACCCAGAACAACTCAGTTCAGCATTTAAATATTATTGCAAAAGCTTTTATTTAGCCAGAAATCAAGAGTGGAAGTTTTTTGGGCCGAATGAGCAAATATGCTTGTTTCTGCCAATTGCAGCAAAATACTGAAGGGAAAGTGGGTTTGCCTTCATATTTGACCCAGAACAACTCAGTTCAGCATGGAAATATCATTGCAACAGCTTTAATTTAGCCAGAAATCAAGAGTGGAAGTTTTTATGCGCTTAAAACCATTTTCAGGCCGAATGAGCTGATTTCTGCCAATTGTAGCAAAATACTGACGAGAAAGTGGGTTTGCCTTCATATTTGACCCAGAACAACTCAGTTCAGCATGAAAATATCATTGCAACATCTTTTATTTAGCCAGAAATAAGGAGTTTAAGTTTTTTTGCGCTTAAACGCATTTTCAGGCCGAATGAGCTTGTTTCTGCCAATTGCAGCAAAATACTGAAAGGAAAGTGGGTTTGCCTTCATATTTGACCCATAACAACTGAGTTCAGCATGGAAATATCATTGCAACATCTTTTATTTAGCCATAAATCAAGAGTGTAAGTTTTTATGCGCTTAAAAGCATTTTCAGGCCGAATGAGCTTGTTTCAGCCAATTGCAGCAAAATACTGAAAGGAAAGTGGGTTTGCCTTCATATTTGACCCAGAACAACTCAGTTCAGCATGGAAATATCATTGCAACAGCTTTTATTTAGCCAGAAATCAAGAGTGTAAGTTTTTATGCGCTTAAAAGCATTTTCAGGCCAAATGAGCAAATATGCTTGTTTCTGCCAATTGCAGTAAAATACTGAAAGGAAAGTGGGTTTGCCTTCATATTTGAACCAAAACAACTCAGTTCAGCATGGAAATATCATTGCAACAGCTTTTATTTAGCCAGAAATCAAGAGTGTAAGTTTTTATGAGCTTAAAAGCATTTTCAGGCCGAATGAGCAAATATGCTTGTTTCTGCCAATTGCAGCAAAATACTGAAAAGAAAGTGGGTTTGCATTAATATTTGACCAAGAACAACTCAGTTCAGCATGGAAATATCATTGCAACATCTTTTATTTAGCCAGAAATAAGGAGTTTAAGTTTTTATGCGCTTAAAAGCATTTTCAGGCCGAATGAGCTGATTTCTGCCAATTGTGGCAAAATACGGAAAGGAAAGTGGGTTTGCCTTCATATTTGACCCAGAACAACTCAGTTCAGCATTGAGATATCATTGCAACAGCTTTAATTTAGCCAGAAATAAAGAGTGGAAGTTTTTCAGGCCGAATGAGCAAATATGCTTGTTTCTGCCAATTGCAGCAAAATACTGAAAGGAAAATGGGTTTGCCTTCATATTTGACCCAGAACAACTCAGTTCAGCATGGAAATATTATTGCAACAGCTTTTATTTAGCCAGAAATGAAGATTGTAAGTTTTTATGCGTTTAAAAGCATTTTCAGGCCAAATGAGCTGATTTCTGCCAATTGCAGCAAAATACTGAAGGGAAAGTGGGTTTGCCTTCATCTTTGACCCAGAACAACTCAGTTCAGCATTTAAATATTATTGCAAAAGCTTTTATTTAGCCAGAAATCAAGAGTGTAAGTTTTTATGCGCTTAAAAGCATTTTCAGGCCGAATGAGCACTTATGCTTGTTTCTGCCAATTGCAGCAAAATACTGAAAGGAAAGTGGGTTTGCCTTAATATTTGACCCAGAACAACTCTGGTCAGCATGGAAATATCATTGCAACATCTTTTATTTAGCCAGAAATAAGGAGTTTAAGTTTTTATGCGCTTAAAAGCATTTTCAGGCCGAATGAGCTGATTTCTGCCAATTGTGGCAAAATACGGAAAGGAAAGTGGGTTTGCCTTCATATTTGACCCAGAACAACTCAGTTCAGCATGGAAATATCATTGCAACAGCTTTTATTTAGCCAGAATTCAAGAGTGGAAGTTTTTCAGGCCGAATTAGCAAATATGCTTGTTTCTGCCAATTGCAGCTAAATACTGAAAGGAAAATGGGTTTGCCTTCATATTTGACCCAGAACAACTTAGTTCAGCATGGAAATATTATTGCAACAGCTTTTATTTAGCCAGAAATGAAGATTGTAAGTTTTTATGCGCTTAAAAGCATTTTCAGGCCAAATGAGCTGATTTCTGCCAATTGCAGCAAAATACTGAAGGGAAAGTGGGTTTGCCTTCATATTTGACCCAGAACAACTCAATTCAGCATGGAAATATCATTGCAACAGCTTTTATTTAGCCAGAAATCAAGAGTGGAAGTTTTTATGCGCTTAAAAGCATTTTCAGGCCAAATGAGCTGATTTCTGCCAATTGCGGCAAAATACTGAAGGGAAAGTGGGTTTGCCTTCATCTTTGACCCAGAACAAATCAGTTCAGCATTTAAATGTTATTGCAAAAGCTTTTATTTAGCCAGAAATCAAGAGTGTAAGTTTTTATACGCTTAAAAGCATTTTTAGGCCGAATGAGCTGATTTATGCCAATTGTAGCAAAATACTGAAAGGAAAGTGGGTTTGCCTTCATATTTGACCCAGAACAACTCAGTTCAGCATGGAAATGTCATTGCAACATCTTTTATTTAGCCAGAAATAAGGAGTTTAAGTTTTTATGCGCTTAAAAGCATTTTCAGGCCAAATAAGCTGATTTCTGCCAATTGCAGCAAAATACTGAAGGGAAAGTGGGTTTGCCTTCATATTTGACCCAGAACAACTCAGTTCAGCATGGAAATATTATTGCAACAGCTTTTATTTAGCCAGAAATCAAGAGTGGAAGTTTTTTAGGCCGAATGAGCAAATATGCTTGTTTCTGCCAATTGCAGCAAAATACTGAAGGGAAAGTGGGTTTGCCTTCATATTTGACCCAGAACAACTCAGTTCAGCATGGAAATATCATTGCAACAGGTTTTATTTAGCCAGAAATAAGGAGTTTAAGTTTTTATGCGCTTAAAAGCATTTTCAGGCCAAATAAGCTGATTTCTGCCAATTGCAGCAAAATACTGAAGGGAAAGTGGGTTTGCCTTCATATTTGACCCAGAACAACTCAGTGTAGCATGGAAATATCATTGCAACAGCTTTTATTTAGCCAGAAATCAAGAGTGGAAATTTATATGCGCTTAAAACCATTTTCAGGCCGAATGAGCTGATTTCTGCCAATTGTAGCAAAATACTGAAGGGAAAGTGGGTTTGCCTTCATATTTGACCCAGAAAAACTCAGTTCAGCATGGAAATATCATTGCAACAGCTTTTATTTAGCCAGAAATCAAGAGTGTAAGTTTTTATGCGCTTAAAAGCATTTTTCGGCCGAATGAACAAATATGCTTGTTTCTGCCAATTGTCGCAAAATACTGAAGGGAAAGTGGGTTTGCCTTCATATTTGACCCAGAACAACTCAGTTCAGCATGAAAATATCATTGCAACAGCTTTTATTTAGTCAGAAATCAAGATTGTAAGTTTTTATGCGCTTAAAAGCATTTTCAGGCCAAATGAGCTGATTTCTGCCAATTGCAGCAAAATACTGAAGGGAAAGTGGGTTTGCCTTCATCTTTGACCCAGAACAACTCAGTTCAGCATTTAAATATTATTGCAAAAGCTTTTATTTAGCCAGAAATCAAGAGTGTAAGTTTTTATACGCTTAAAAGCATTTTCAGGCCGAATGAGCTGATTTATGCCAATTGTAGCAAAATACTGAAAGGAAAGTGGGCTTGCCTTCATATTTGACCCAGAAAAACTCAGTTCAGCATGGAAATGTCATTGCAACATCTTTTATTTAGCCAGAAATAAGGAGTTTAAGTTTTTATGCGCTTAAAAGCATTTTCAGGCCAAATAAGCTGATTTCTGCCAATTGCAGCAAAATACTGAAGGGAAAGTGGGTTTGCCTTCATATATGACCCAGAACAACTCAGTTCAGCATGGAAATATTATTGCAACAGCTTTTATTTAGCCAGAAATCAAGAGTGGAAGTTTTTTAGGCCGAATGAGCAAATATGCTTGTTTCTGCCAATTGCAGCAAAATACTGAAGGGAAAGTGGGTTTGCCTTCATATTTGACCCAGAACAACTCAGTTCAGCATGGAAATATTATTGCAACAGCTTTTATTTAGCCAGAAATCAAGAGTGGAAGTTTTTTAGGCCGAATGAGCAAATATGCTTGTTTCTGCCAATTGCAGCAAAATACTGAAGGGAAAGTGGGTTTGCCTTCATATTTGACCCAGAACAACTCAGTTCAGCATGGAAATATCATTGCAACAGCTTTTATTTAGCCAGAAATAAGGAGTTTAAGTTTTTATGCGCTTAAAAGCATTTTCAGGCCAAATAAGCTGATTTCTGCCAATTGCAGCAAAATACTGAAGGGAAAGTGGGTTTGCCTTCATATTTGACCCAGAACAACTCAGTGTAGCATGGAAATATCATTGCAACAGCTTTTATTTAGCCAGAAATCAAGAGTGGAAATTTATATGCGCTTAAAACCATTTTCAGGCCGAATGAGCTGATTTCTGCCAATTGTAGCAAAATACTGAAGGGAAAGTGGGTTTGCCTTCATATTTGACCCAGAAAAACTCAGTTCAGCATGGAAATATCATTGCAACAGCTTTTTTTTAGCCAGAAATCAAGAGTGTAAGTTTTTATGCGCTGAAAAGCATTTTTCGGCCGAATGAACAAATATGCTTGTTTCTGCCAATTGTCGCAAAATACTGAAGGGAAAGTGGGTTTGCCTTCATATTTGACCCAGAACAACTCAGTTCAGCATGAAAATATCATTGCAACAGCTTTTATTTAGTCAGAAATCAAGATTGTAAGTTTTTATGCGCTTAAAAGCATTTTCAGGCCGAATGAGCTTGTTTCTGCCAATTGCAGCAAAATACTGAAAGGAAAGTGGGCTTGCCTTAATATTTGACCCAGAACAACTCAGGTCAGCATGGGAATATCATTGCAACATCTTTTATTTAGCCAGAAATAAGGAGTTTAAGTTTTTATACGCTTAAAAGCATTTTCAGGCCGAATGAGCTGATTTCTGCCAATTGTAGCAAAATACGGAAAGGAAAGTGGGTTTGCCTTCATATTTGATGCATAACAACTCAGTTCAGCATTGAGATATCATTGCAACAGCTTTAATTTAGCCAGAAATAAAGAGTGGAAGTTTTTCAGGCCAAATGAGCAAATATGCTTGTTTCTGCCAATTGCAGCAAAATACTGAAAGGAAAATGGGTTTGCCTTGATATTTGACCCAGAACAACTCAGTTCAGCATTTAAATATCATTGCAACAGCTTTTATTTAGCCAGCAATCAAGAGTGTAAGTTTTTATGCGCTTAAAAGCATTTTCAGGCCGAATGAGCTGATTTCTGCCAATTGAAGGAAAATACTGAAAGGAAAGTGGGTTTGCCTTCATATTTGAACCAGAACAACTCAATTCAGCATGGAAATGTAATTGCAACAGCTTTTTTTTTAGCCAGAAATCAAGAGTGGAAGATTTTTATGCGCTTAAAAGCATTTTCAGGCGAAATAAGCTGATTTCTGCCAATTGTAGCAAAATACTGAAAGGAAAGTGGGTTTGCCTTCATATTTGACCCAGAACAACTCAATTCAGCATGGAAATATCATTGCAACAGCTTTAATTTAGCCAGAAATCAAGAGTGTAAGTTTTTATGCGCTTAAAAGCATTTTTCGGCCGAATAAACAAATATGCTTGTTTCTGCCAATTGTTGCAAAATACTAAAGGGAAAGTGGGTTTACCTTCATATTTGACCCAGAACAACTCAGTTCAGCATGGAAATATCATTGCAACATCTTTTATTTAGCCAGAAATAAGGAGTTTAAGCTTTTATGCGCTTAAACGTATTTTCAGGCCGAATGAGCTGATTTCTGCCAATTGTAGCAAAATACGGAAAGGAAAGTGGGTTTGCCTTCATATTTGACCCAGAACAATTCAGTTAAGCATTTAAATATCATTACAACAGCTTTTATTTAGCCAGAAATCAAGATTGTAAGTTTTTATGCGCTTAAAAGCATTTTCAGGCCAAATGAGCAAATATGCTTGTTTCTGCCAATTGCAGCAAAATACTGAAAGGAAAATGGGTTTGCCTTCATATTTGACCCAGAACAACTCAGTTCAGCATGGAAATATTATTGCAACAGCTTTTATTTAGCCAGAAATGAAGATTGTAAGTTTTTATGCGCTTAAAAGCATTTTCAGGCCAAATGAGCTGATTTCTGCCAATTGCAGCAAAATACTGAAAGGAAAGTGGGCTTGCCTTCATATTTGACCCAGAACAACTCAATTCAGCATGGAAATATCATTGCAACAGCTTTTATTTAGCCAGAAATCAAGAGTGGAAGTTTTTATGCGGTTAAAAGCATTTTCAGGCCAAATGAGCTGATTTCTGCCAATTGCAGCAAAATACTGAAGGGAAAGTGGGTTTGCCTTCATCTTTAACCCAGAACAACTCAGTTCAGCATTTAAATATTATTGCAAAAGCTTTTATTTAGCCAGAAATCAAGAGTGTAAGTTTTTATACGCTTAAAAGCATTTTAAGGCCGAATGAGCTGATTTATGCCAATTGTAGAAAAATACTGAAAGGAAAGTGGGCTTGCCTTCATATTTGACCCAGAACAACTCAGTTCAGCATGGAAATGTCATTGCAACATCTTTTATTTAGCCAGAAATAAGGAGTTTAAGTTTTTATGCGCTTAAAAGCATTTTCAGGCCAAATAAGCTGATTTCTGCCAATTGCAGCAAAATACTGAAGGGAAAGTGGGTTTGCCTTCATCTTTGACCCAGAACAACTCAGTTCAGCATTTAAATATTATTGCAAAAGCTTTTATTTAGCCAGAAATCAAGAGTGGAAGTTTTTTGGGCCGAATGAGCAAATATGCTTGTTTCTGCCAATTGCAGCAAAATACTGAAGGGAAAGTGGGTTTGCCTTCATATTTGACCCAGAACAACTCAGTTCAGCATGGAAATATCATTGCAACAGCTTTAATTTAGCCAGAAATCAAGAGTGGAAGTTTTTATGCGCTTAAAACCATTTTCAGGCCGAATGAGCTGATTTCTGCCAATTGTAGCAAAATACTGACGAGAAAGTGGGTTTGCCTTCATATTTGACCCAGAACAACTCAGTTCAGCATGAAAATATCATTGCAACATCTTTTATTTAGCCAGAAATAAGGAGTTTAAGTTTTTTTGCGCTTAAACGCATTTTCAGGCCGAATGAGCTTGTTTCTGCCAATTGCAGCAAAATACTGAAAGGAAAGTGGGTTTGCCTTCATATTTGACCCATAACAACTGAGTTCAGCATGGAAATATCATTGCAACATCTTTTATTTAGCCATAAATCAAGAGTGTAAGTTTTTATGCGCTTAAAAGCATTTTCAGGCCGAATGAGCTTGTTTCAGCCAATTGCAGCAAAATACTGAAAGGAAAGTGGGTTTGCCTTCATATTTGACCCAGAACAACTCAGTTCAGCATGGAAATATCATTGCAACAGCTTTTATTTAGCCAGAAATGAAGAGTGTAAGTTTTTATGCGCTTAAAAGCATTTTCAGGCCAAATGAGCAAATATGCTTGTTTCTGCCAATTGCAGTAAAATACTGAAAGGAAAGTGGGTTTGCCTTCATATTTGAACCAAAACAACTCAGTTCAGCATGGAAATATCATTGCAACAGCTTTTATTTAGCCAGAAATCAAGAGTGTAAGTTTTTATGAGCTTAAAAGCATTTTCAGGCCGAATGAGCAAATATGCTTGTTTCTGCCAATTGCAGCAAAATACTGAAAAGAAAGTGGGTTTGCATTAATATTTGACCAAGAACAACTCAGTTCAGCATGGAAATATCATTGCAACATCTTTTATTTAGCCAGAAATAAGGAGTTTAAGTTTTTATGCGCTTAAAAGCATTTTCAGGCCGAATGAGCTGATTTCTGCCAATTGTGGCAAAATACGGAAAGGAAAGTGGGTTTGCCTTCATATTTGACCCAGAACAACTCAGTTCAGCATTGAGATATCATTGCAACAGCTTTAATTTAGCCAGAAATAAAGAGTGGAAGTTTTTCAGGCCGAATGAGCAAATATGCTTGTTTCTGCCAATTGCAGCAAAATACTGAAAGGAAAATGGGTTTGCCTTCATATTTGACCCAGAACAACTCAGTTCAGCATGGAAATATTATTGCAACAGCTTTTATTTAGCCAGAAATGAAGATTGTAAGTTTTTATGCGTTTAAAAGCATTTTCAGGCCAAATGAGCTGATTTCTGCCAATTGCAGCAAAATACTGAAGGGAAAGTGGGTTTGCCTTCATCTTTGACCCAGAACAACTCAGTTCAGCATTTAAATATTATTGCAAAAGCTTTTATTTAGCCAGAAATCAAGAGTGTAAGTTTTTATGCGCTTAAAAGCATTTTCAGGCCGAATGAGCACTTATGCTTGTTTCTGCCAATTGCAGCAAAATACTGAAAGGAAAGTGGGTTTGCCTTAATATTTGACCCAGAACAACTCTGGTCAGCATGGAAATATCATTGCAACATCTTTTATTTAGCCAGAAATAAGGAGTTTAAGTTTTTATGCGCTTAAAAGCATTTTCAGGCCGAATGAGCTGATTTCTGCCAATTGTGGCAAAATACGGAAAGGAAAGTGGGTTTGCCTTCATATTTGACCCAGAACAACTCAGTTCAGCATGGAAATATCATTGCAACAGCTTTTATTTAGCCAGAATTCAAGAGTGGAAGTTTTTCAGGCCGAATTAGCAAATATGCTTGTTTCTGCCAATTGCAGCTAAATACTGAAAGGAAAATGGGTTTGCCTTCATATTTGACCCAGAACAACTTAGTTCAGCATGGAAATATTATTGCAACAGCTTTTATTTAGCCAGAAATGAAGATTGTAAGTTTTTATGCGCTTAAAAGCATTTTCAGGCCAAATGAGCTGATTTCTGCCAATTGCAGCAAAATACTGAAGGGAAAGTGGGTTTGCCTTCATATTTGACCCAGAACAACTCAATTCAGCATGGAAATATCATTGCAACAGCTTTTATTTAGCCAGAAATCAAGAGTGGAAGTTTTTATGCGCTTAAAAGCATTTTCAGGCCAAATGAGCTGATTTCTGCCAATTGCGGCAAAATACTGAAGGGAAAGTGGGTTTGCCTTCATCTTTGACCCAGAACAAATCAGTTCAGCATTTAAATGTTATTGCAAAAGCTTTTATTTAGCCAGAAATCAAGAGTGTAAGTTTTTATACGCTTAAAAGCATTTTTAGGCCGAATGAGCTGATTTATGCCAATTGTAGCAAAATACTGAAAGGAAAGTGGGTTTGCCTTCATATTTGACCCAGAACAACTCAGTTCAGCATGGAAATGTCATTGTAACATCTTTTATTTAGCCAGAAATAAGGAGTTTAAGTTTTTATGCGCTTAAAAGCATTTTCAGGCCAAATAAGCTGATTTCTGCCAATTGCAGCAAAATACTGAAGGGAAAGTGGGTTTGCCTTCATATTTGACCCAGAACAACTCAGTTCAGCATGGAAATATTATTGCAACAGCTTTTATTTAGCCAGAAATCAAGAGTGGAAGTTTTTTAGGCCGAATGAGCAAATATGCTTGTTTCTGCCAATTGCAGCAAAATACTGAAGGGAAAGTGGGTTTGCCTTCATATTTGACCCAGAACAACTCAGTTCAGCATGGAAATATCATTGCAACAGGTTTTATTTAGCCAGAAATAAGGAGTTTAAGTTTTTATGCGCTTAAAAGCATTTTCAGGCCAAATAAGCTGATTTCTGCCAATTGCAGCAAAATACTGAAGGGAAAGTGGGTTTGCCTTCATATTTGACCCAGAACAACTCAGTGTAGCATGGAAATATCATTGCAACAGCTTTTATTTAGCCAGAAATCAAGAGTGGAAATTTATATGCGCTTAAAACCATTTTCAGGCCGAATGAGCTGATTTCTGCCAATTGTAGCAAAATACTGAAGGGAAAGTGGGTTTGCCTTCATATTTGACCCAGAAAAACTCAGTTCAGCATGGAAATATCATTGCAACAGCTTTTATTTAGCCAGAAATCAAGAGTGTAAGTTTTTATGCGCTTAAAAGCATTTTTCGGCCGAATGAACAAATATGCTTGTTTCTGCCAATTGTCGCAAAATACTGAAGGGAAAGTGGGTTTGCCTTCATATTTGACCCAGAACAACTCAGTTCAGCATGAAAATATCATTGCAACAGCTTTTATTTAGTCAGAAATCAAGATTGTAAGTTTTTATGCGCTTAAAAGCATTTTCAGGCCGAATGAGCTTGTTTCTGCCAATTGCAGCAAAATACTGAAAGGAAAGTGGGCTTGCCTTAATATTTGACCCAGAACAACTCAGGTCAGCATGGGAATATCATTGCAACATCTTTTATTTAGCCAGAAATAAGGAGTTTAAGTTTTTATACGCTTAAAAGCATTTTCAGGCCGAATGAGCTTGTTTCTGCCAATTGCAGCAAAATACTGAAAGGAAAGTGGGTTTGCCTTCATATTTGACCCATAACAACTGAGTTCAGCATGGAAATATCATTGCAACATCTTTTATTTAGCCAGAAATCAAGAGTGTAAGTTTTTATGCGCTTAAAAGCATTTTCAGGCCGAATGAGCTTGTTTCAGCCAATTGCAGCAAAATACTGAAAGGAAAGTGGCTTTGCCTTCATATTTGACCCAGAACAACTCAGTTCAGCATGGAAATATCATTGCAACAGCTTTTATTTAGCCAGAAATCAAGAGTGTAAGTTTTTATGCGCTTAAAAGCATTTTCAGGCCAAATGAGCAAATATGCTTGTTTCTGCCAATTGCAGTAAAATACTGAAAGGAAAGTGGGTTTGCCTTCATATTTGAACCAAAACAACTCAGTTCAGCATGGAAATATCATTGCAACAGCTTTTATTTAGCCAGAAATCAAGAGTGTAAGTTTTTATGAGCTTAAAAGCATTTTCAGGCCGAATGAGCAAATATGCTTGTTTCTGCCAATTGCAGCAAAATACTGAAAGGAAAGTGGGTTTGCCTTCATATTTTAACCAGAACAACTCAGTTCAGCATTGAGATATCATTGCAACAGCTTTAATTTAGCCAGAAATAAAGAGTGGAAGTTTTTCAGGCCAAATGAGCAAATATGCTTGTTTCTGCAAATTGCAGCAAAATACTGAAGGGAAAATGGGTTTGCCTTGATATTTGACCCAGAACAACTCAGTTCAGCATTTAAATATCATTGCAAAAGCTTTTATTTAGCCAGCAATCAAGAGTGTAAGTTTTTATGCGCTTAAAAGCATTTTTCGGCCGAATAAACAAATATGCTTGTTTCTGCCAAATGCAGCAAAATACTGAAAGGAAAGTGGGTTTGCTTTCATATTTGACCCAGAACAACTCAGTTCAGCATGGAAATATCATTGCAACATCTTTTATTTAGCCAGAAATAAGGAGTTTAAGCTTTTATGCGCTTAAACGTATTTTCAGGCCGAATGAGCTGATTTCTGCCAATTGTAGCAAAATACGGAAAGGAAAGTGGGTTTGCCTTCATATTTGACCCAGAACAACTCAGTTAAGCATTTAAATATCATTACAACAGCTTTTATTTAGCCAGAAATCAAGATTGTAAGTTTTTATGCGCTTAAAAGCATTTTCAGGCCGAATGAGCACATATGCTTGTTTCTGCCAATTGCAGCAAAATACTGAAAAGAAAGTGGGTTTGCCTTAATATTTGACCCAGAACAACTCAGTTCAGCATGGAAATATCATTGCAACAGCTTTAATTTAGCCAGAAATAAAGAGTGGAAGTTTTTCAGGCCGAATGAGCAAATATGCTTGTTTCTGCCAATTGCAGCAAAATACTGAAAGGAAAATGGGTTTGCCTTCATATTTGACCCAGAACAACTCAGTTCAGCATGGAAATATTATTGCAACAGCTTTTATTTAGCCAGAAATGAAGATTGTAAGTTTTTATGCGCTTAAAAGCATTTTCAGGCCAAATGAGCTGATTTCTGCCAATTGCAGCAAAATACTGAAGGGAAAGTGGGTTTGCCTTCATCTTTGACCCAGAACAACTCAGTTCAGCATTTAAATATTATTGCAAAAGCTTTTATTTAGCCAGAAATCAAGAGTGTAAGTTTTTATACGCTTAAAAGCATTTTCAGGCCGAATGAGCTGATTTATGCCAATTGTAGCAAAATACTGAAAGGAAAGTGGGTTTGCCTTCATATTTGACCCAGAACAACTCAGTTCAGCATGGAAATGTCATTGCAACATCTTTTATTTAGCCAGAAATAAGGAGTTTAAGTTTTTATGCGCTTAAAAGCATTTTCAGGCCAAATAAGCTGATTTCTGCCAATTGCAGCAAAATACTGAAGGGAAAGTGGGTTTGCCTTCATATTTGACCCAGAACAACTCAGTTCAGCATGGAAATATTATTGCAACAGCTTTTATTTAGCCAGAAATCAAGAGTGGAAGTTTTTTAGGCCGAATGAGCAAATATGCTTGTTTCTGCCAATTGCAGCAAAATACTGAAGGGAAAGTGGGTTTGCCTTCATATTTGACCCAGAACAACTCAGTTCAGCATGGAAATATTATTGCAACAGCTTTTATTTAGCCAGAAATCAAGAGTGGAAGTTTTTTAGGCCGAATGAGCAAATATGCTTGTTTCTGCCAATTGCAGCAAAATACTGAAGGGAAAGTGGGTTTGCCTTCATATTTGACCCAGAACAACTCAGTTCAGCATGGAAATATCATTGCAACATCTTTTATTTAGCCAGAAATAAGGAGTTTAAGTTTTTATGCGCTTAAAAGCATTTTCAGGCCAAATAAGCTGATTTCTGCCAATTGCAGCAAAATACTGAAGGGAAAGTGGGTTTGCCTTCATATTTGACCCAGAACAACTCAGTGTAGCATGGAAATGTCATTGCAACAGCTTTTATTTAGCCAGAAATCAAGAGTGGAAATTTATATGCGCTTAAAACCATTTTCAGGCCGAATGAGCTGATTTCTGCCAATTGTAGCAAAATACTGAAGGGAAAGTGGGTTTGCCTTCATATTTGACCCAGAAAAACTCAGTTCAGCATGGAAATATCATTGCAACAGCTTTTTTTTAGCCAGAAATCAAGAGTGTAAGTTTTTATGCGCTTAAAAGCATTTTTCGGCCGAATGAACAAATATGCTTGTTTCTGCCAATTGTCGCAAAATACTGAAGGGAAAGTGGGTTTGCCTTCAAATTTGACCCAGAACAACTCAGTTCAGCATGAAAATATCATTGCAACAGCTTTTATTTAGTCAGAAATCAAGATTGTAAGTTTTTATGCGCTTAAAAGCATTTTCAGGCCGAATGAGCTTGTTTCTGCCAATTGCAGCAAAATACTGAAAGGAAAGTGGGCTTGCCTTCATATTTGACCCAGAACAACTCAGGTCAGCATGGGAATATCATTGCAACATCTTTTATTTAGCCAGAAATAAGGAGTTTAAGTTTTTATACGCTTAAAAGCATTTTCAGGCCGAATGAGCTGATTTCTGCCAATTGTAGCAAAATACGGAAAGGAAAGTGGGTTTGCCTTCATATTTGATGCATAACAACTCAGTTCAGCATTGAGATATCATTGCAACAGCTTTAATTTAGCCAGAAATAAAGAGTGGAAGTTTTTCAGGCCAAATGAGCAAATATGCTTGTTTCTGCCAATTGCAGCAAAATACTGAAAGGAAAATGGGTTTGCCTTGATATTTGACCCAGAACAACTCAGTTCAGCATTTAAATATCATTGCAACAGCTTTTATTTAGCCAGCAATCAAGAGTGTAAGTTTTTATGCGCTTAAAAGCATTTTCAGGCCGAATGAGCTGATTTCTGCCAATTGAAGGAAAATACTGAAAGGAAAGTGGGTTTGCCTTCATATTTGAACCAGAACAACTCAATTCAGCATGGAAATGTCATTGCAACAGCTTTTTTTTAGCCAGAAATCAAGAGTGGAAGATTTTTATGCGCTTAAAAGCATTTTCAGGCGAAATAAGCTGATTTCTGCCAATTGTAGCAAAATACTGAAAGGAAAGTGGGTTTGCCTTCATATTTGACCCAGAAAAACTCAATTCAGCATGGAAATATCATTGCAACAGCTTTAATTTAGCCAGAAATCAAGAGTGTAAGTTTTTATGCGCTTAAAAGCATTTTTCGGCCGAATAAACAAATATGCTTGTTTCTGCCAATTGTTGCAAAATACTAAAGGGAAAGTGGGTTTACCTTCATATTTGACCCAGAACAACTCAGTTCAGCATGGAAATATCATTGCAACATCTTTTATTTAGCCAGAAATAAGGAGTTTAAGCTTTTATGCGCTTAAACGTATTTTCAGGCCGAATGAGCTGATTTCTGCCAAGTGTAGCAAAATACGGAAAGGAAAGTGGGTTTGCCTTCATATTTGACCCAGAACAATTCAGTTAAGCATTTAAATATCATTACAACAGCTTTTATTTAGCCAGAAATCAAGATTGTAAGTTTTTATGCGCTTAAAAGCATTTTCAGGCCGAATGAGCACTTATGCTTGTTTCAGCCAATTGCAGCAAAATACTGAAAGGAAAGTGGGTTTGCCTTAATATTTGACCCAGAACAACTCTGGTCAGCATGGAAATATCATTGCAACATCTTTTATTTAGCCAGAAATAAGGAGTTTAAGTTTTTATGCGCTTAAAAGCATTTTCAGGCCGAATGAGCTGATTTCTGCCAATTGTGGCAAAATACGGAAAGGAAAGTGGGTTTGCCTTCATATTTGACCCAGAACAACTCAGTTCAGCATGGAAATATCATTGCAACAGCTTTTATTTAGCCAGAAATCAAGAGTGTAAATTTATATGCACTTACAAGCATTTTCTGGCCGAATGAGCAAATATGCTTGTTTCTGTCAATTGCAGGAAAATACTGAAGGTAAAGTGGGTTTGCCTTCATATTTGACCCAGAACAACTCAGTTCAGCATTGAAATATCATTGCAACAGCTTTTGTTTAGCCAGAAAACAAGAGTGTAAGTTTTTATGCGCTTAAAAGCATTTTCAGGCCGAATGAGCTGATTTCTGCCAATTGTAGCAAAATACTGAAAGGAAAGTGGGTTTGCCTTCATATTTGACCCAGAACAACTCAGTTCAGCATTGAGATATCATTGCAACAGCTTTAATTTAGCCAGAAATCAAAAGTGGAAGTTTTTCAGGCCGAATTAGCAAATATGCTTGTTTCTGCCAATTGCAGCTAAATACTGAAAGGAAAATGGGTTTGCCTTCATATTTGACCCAGAACAACTTAGTTCAGCATGGAAATATTATTGCAACAGCTTTTATTTAGCCAGAAATGAAGATTGTAAGTTTTTATGCGCTTAAAAGCATTTTCAGGCCAAATGAGCTGATTTCTGCCAATTGCAGCAAAATACTGAAGGGAAAGTGGGTTTGCCTTCATGTTTGACCCAGAACAACTTAATTCAGCATGGAAATATCATTGCAACAGCTTTTATTTAGCCAGAAATCAAGAGTGGAAGTTTTTATGCGCTTAAAAGCATTTTCAGGCCAAATCAGCTGATTTCTGCCAATTGCGGCAAAATACTGAAGGGAAAGTGGGCTTGCCTTCATATTTGACCCAGAACAACTCAGTTCAGCATGGAAATGTCATTGCAACATCTTTTATTTAGCCAGAAATAAGGAGTTTAGGTTTTTATGCGCTTAAAAGCATTTTCAGGCCAAATAAGCTGATTTCTGCCAATTGCAGCAAAATACTGAAGGGAAAGTGGGTTTGCCTTCATATTTGACCCAGAACAACTCAGTTCAGCATGGAAATATTATTGCAACAGCTTTTATTTAGCCAGAAATCAAGAGTGGAAGTTTTTTAGGCCGAATGAGCAAATATGCTTGTTTCTGCCAATTGCAGCAAAATACTGAAGGGAAAATGGGTTTGCCTTCATATTTGACCCAGAACAACTTAGTTCAGCATGGAAATATTATTGCAACAGCTTTTATTTAGCCAGAAATGAAGATTGTAAGTTTTTATGCGCTTAAAAGCATTTTCAGGCCAAATGAGCTGATTTCTGCCAATTGCAGCAAAATACTGAAGGGAAAGTGGGTTTGCCTTCATATTTGACCCAGAACAACTCAGTTCAGCATGGAAATATCATTGCAACAGGTTTTATTTAGCCAGAAATAAGGAGTTTAAGTTTTTATGCGCTTAAAAGCATTTTCAGGCCAAATAAGCTGATTTCTGCCAATTGCAGCAAAATACTGAAGGGAAAGTGGGTTTGCCTTCATATTTGACCCAGAACAACTCAGTGTAGCATGGAAATATCATTGCAACAGCTTTTATTTAGCCAGAAATCAAGAGTGGAAATTTATATGCGCTTAAAACCATTTTCAGGCCGAATGAGCTGATTTCTGCCAATTGTAGCAAAATACTGAAGGGAAAGTGGGTTTGCCTTCATATTTGACCCAGAAAAACTCAGTTCAGCATGGAAATATCATTGCAACAGCTTTTATTTAGCCAGAAATCAAGAGTGTAAGTTTTTATGCGCTTAAAAGCATTTTTCGGCCGAATGAACAAATATGCTTGTTTCTGCCAATTGTCGCAAAATACTGAAGGGAAAGTGGGTTTGCCTTCATATTTGACCCAGAACAACTCAGTTCAGCATGAAAATATCATTGCAACAGCTTTTATTTAGTCAGAAATCAAGATTGTAAGTTTTTATGCGCTTAAAAGCATTTTCAGGCCGAATGAGCTTGTTTCTGCCAATTGCAGCAAAATACTGAAAGGAAAGTGGGTTTGCCTTCATATTTGACCCATAACAACTGAGTTCAGCATGGAAATATCATTGCAACATCTTTTATTTAGCCATAAATCAAGAGTGTAAGTTTTTATGCGCTTAAAAGCATTTTCAGGCCGAATGAGCTTGTTTCAGCCAATTGCAGCAAAATACTGAAAGGAAAGTGGGTTTGCCTTCATATTTGACCCAGAACAACTGAGTTCAGCATGGAAATATCATTGCAACAGCTTTTATTTAGCCAGAAATCAAGAGTGTAAGTTTTTATGCGCTTAAAAGCATTTTCAGGCCAAATGAGCAAATATGCTTGTTTCTGCCAATTGCAGTAAAATACTGAAAGGAAAGTGGGTTTGCCTTCATATTTGAACCAAAACAACTCAGTTCAGCATTGAGATATCATTGCAACAGCTTTTATTTAGCCAGAAATCAAGAGTGGAAGTTTTTATGCGCTTAAAAGCATTTTCAGGCCAAATCAGCTGATTTCTGCCAATTGCGGCAAAATACTGAAGGGAAAGTGGGCTTGCCTTCATATTTGACCCAGAACAACTCAGTTCAGCATGGAAATGTCATTGCAACATCTTTTATTTAGCCAGAAATAAGGAGTTTAAGTTTTTATGCGCTTAAAAGCATTTTCAGGCCAAATAAGCTGATTTCTGCCAATTGCAGCAAAACACTGAAGGGAAAGTGGGTTTGCCTTCATATTTGACCCAGAACAACTCAGTTCAGCATGGAAATATTATTGCAACAGCTTTTATTTAGCCAGAAATCAAGAGTGGAAGTTTTTTAGGCCGAATGAGCAAATATGCTTGTTTCTGCCAATTGCAGCAAAATACTGAAGGGAAAATGGGTTTGCCTTCATATTTGACCCAGAACAACTTAGTTCAGCATGGAAATATTATTGCAACAGCTTTTATTTAGCCAGAAATGAAGATTGTAAGTTTTTATGCGCTTAAAAGCATTTTCAGGCCAAATGAGCTGATTTCTGCCAATTGCAGCAAAATACTGAAGGGAAAGTGGGTTTGCCTTCATATTTGACCCAGAACAACTCAGTTCAGCATGGAAATGTCATTGCAACATCTTTTATTTAGCCAGAAATAAGGAGTTTAAGTTTTTATGCGCTTAAAAGCATTTTCAGGCCAAATAAGCTGATTTTTGCCAATTGCAGCAAAATACTGAAGGGAAAGTGGGTTTGCCTTCATATTTGACCCAGAACAACTCAGTTCAGCATGGAAATATTATTGCAACAGCTTTTATTTAGCCAGAAATCAAGAGTGGAAGTTTTTTAGGCCGAATGAGCAAATATGCTTGTTTCTGCCAATTGCAGCAAAATACTGAAGGGAAAGTGGGTTTGCCTTCATATTTGACCCAGAACAACTCAGTTCAGCATGGAAATATCATTGCAACAGGTTTTATTTAGCCAGAAATAAGGAGTTTAAGTTTTTATGCGCTTAAAAGCATTTTCAGGCCAAATAAGCTGATTTCTGCCAATTGCAGCAAAATACTGAAGGGAAAGTGGGTTTGCCTTCATATTTGACCCAGAAAAACTCAGTTCAGCATGGAAATATCATTGCAACAGCTTTTATTTAGCCAGAAATCAAGAGTGTAAGTTTTTATGCGCTTAAAAGCATTTTTCGGCTGAATGAACAAATATGCTTGTTTCTGCCAATTGTCGCAAAATACTGAAGGGAAAGTGGGTTTGCCTTCATATTTGACCCAGAACAACTCAGTTCAGCATGAAAATATCATTGCAACAGCTTTTATTTAGTCAGAAATCAAGATTGTAAGTTTTTATGCGCTTAAAAGCATTTTCAGGCCGAATGAGCTTGTTTCTGCCAATTGCAGCAAAATACTGAAAGGAAAGTGGGCTTGCCTTAATATTTGACCCAGAACAACTCAGGTCAGCATGGGAATATCATTGCAACATCTTTTATTTAGCCAGAAATAAGGAGTTTCAGTTTTTATACGCTTAAAAGCATTTTCAGGCCGAATGAGCTTGTTTCTGCCAATTGCAGCAAAATACTGAAAGGAAAGTGGGTTTGCCTTCATATTTGACCCATAACAACTGAGTTCAGCATGGAAATATCATTGCAACATCTTTTATTTAGCCATGAATCAAGAGTGTAAGTTTTTATGCGCTTAAAAGCATTTTCAGGCCGAATGAGCTTGTTTCAGCCAATTGCAGCAAAATACTGAAAGGAAAGTGGGTTTGCCTTCATATTTGACCCAGAACAACTCAGTTCAGCATGGAAATATCATTGCAACAGCTTTTATTTAGCCAGAAATCAAGAGTGTAAGTTTTTATGCGCTTAAAAGCATTTTCAGGCCAAATGAGCAAATATGCTTGTTTCTGCCAATTGCAGTAAAATACTGAAAGGAAAGTGGGTTTGCCTTCATATTTGAACCAAAACAACTCAGTTCAGCATGGAAATATCATTGCAACAGCTTTTATTTAGCCAGAAATCAAGAGTGTAAGTTTATTATGAGCTTAAAAGCAGTTTCAGGCCAAATGAGCAAATATGCTTGTTTCTGCAAATTGCAGCAAAATACTGAAAGGAAAATGGGTTTGCCTTGATATTTGACCCAGAACAACTCAGTTCAGCATTTAAATATCATTGCAACAGCTTTTATTTAGCCAGCAATCAAGAGTGTAAGTTTTTATGCGCTTAAAAGCATTTTCAGGCCGAATGAGCTGATTTCTGCCAATTGAAGGAAAATACTGAAAGGAAAGTGGGTTTGCCTTCATATTTGAACCAGAACAACTCAATTCAGTATGGAAATGTAATTGCAACAGCTTTTTTTTTAGCCAGAAATCAAGAGTGGAAGATTTTTATGCGCTTAAAAGCATTTTCAGGCGAAATAAGCTGATTTCTGCCAATTGTAGCAAAATACTGAAAGGAAAGTGGGTTTGCCTTCATATTTGACCCAGAACAACTCAATTCAGCATGGAAATATCATTGCAACAGCTTTAATTTAGCCAGAAATCAAGAGTGTAAGTTTTTATGCGCTTAAAAGCATTTTTCGGCCGAATAAACAAATATGCTTGTTTCTGCCAAATGCAGCAAAATACTGAAAGGAAAGTGGGTTTGCCTTCATATTTGACCCAGAACAACTCAGTTCAGCATGGAAATATCATTGCAACATCTTTTATTTAGCCAGAAATAAGGAGTTTAAGCTTTTATGCGCTTAAACGTATTTTCAGGCCGAATGAGCTGATTTCTGCCAATTGTAGCAAAATACGGAAAGGAAAGTGGGTTTGCCTTCATATTTGACCCAGAACAACTCAGTTAAGCATTTAAATATCATTACAACAGCTTTTATTTAGCCAGAAATCAACATTGTAAGTTTTTATGCGCTTAAAAGCATTTTCAGGCCGAATGAGCACATATGCTTGTTTCTGCCAATTGCAGCAAAATACTGAAAAGAAAGTGGGTTTGCATTAATATTTGACCAAGAACAACTCAGTTCAGCATGGAAATATCATTGCAACATCTTTTATTTAGCCAGAAATAAGGAGTTTAAGTTTTTATGCGCTTAAAAGCATTTTCAGGCCGAATGAGCTGATTTCTGCCAATTGTGGCAAAATACGGAAAGGAAAGTGGGTTTGCCTTCATATTTGACCCAGAACAACTCAGTTCAGCATTGAGATATCATTGCAACAGCTTTAATTTAGCCAGAAATAAAGAGTGGAAGTTTTTCAGGCCGAATGAGCAAATATGCTTGTTTCTGCCAATTGCAGCAAAATACTGAAAGGAAAATGGGTTTGCCTTCATATTTGACCCAGAACAACTCAGTTCAGCATGGAAATATTATTGCAACAGCTTTTATTTAGCCAGAAATGAAGATTGTAAGTTTTTATGCGCTTAAAAGCATTTTCAGGCCAAATGAGCTGATTTCTGCCAATTGCAGCAAAATACTGAAGGGAAAGTGGGTTTGCCTTCATCTTTGACCCAGAACAACTCAGTTCAGCATTTAAATATTATTGCAAAAGCTTTTATTTAGCCAGAAATCAAGAGTGTAAGTTTTTATACGCTTAAAAGCATTTTCAGGCCGAATGAGCTGATTTATGCCAATTGTAGCAAAATACTGAAAGGAAAGTGGGCTTGCCTTCATATTTGACCCAGAAAAACTCAGTTCAGCATGGAAATGTCATTGCAACATCTTTTATTTAGCCAGAAATAAGGAGTTTAAGTTTTTATGCGCTTAAAAGCATTTTCAGGCCAAATAAGCTGATTTCTGCCAATTGCAGCAAAATACTGAAGGGAAAGTGGGTTTGCCTTCATATATGACCCAGAACAACTCAGTTCAGCATGGAAATATTATTGCAACAGCTTTTATTTAGCCAGAAATCAAGAGTGGAAGTTTTTTAGGCCGAATGAGCAAATATGCTTGTTTCTGCCAATTGCAGCAAAATACTGAAGGGAAAGTGGGTTTGCCTTCATATTTGACCCAGAACAACTCAGTTCAGCATGGAAATATTATTGCAACAGCTTTTATTTAGCCAGAAATCAAGAGTGGAAGTTTTTTAGGCCGAATGAGCAAATATGCTTGTTTCTGCCAATTGCAGCAAAATACTGAAGGGAAAGTGGGTTTGCCTTCATATTTGACCCAGAACAACTCAGTTCAGCATGGAAATATCATTGCAACAGCTTTTATTTAGCCAGAAATAAGGAGTTTAAGTTTTTATGCGCTTAAAAGCATTTTCAGGCCAAATAAGCTGATTTCTGCCAATTGCAGCAAAATACTGAAGGGAAAGTGGGTTTGCCTTCATATTTGACCCAGAACAACTCAGTGTAGCATGGAAATATCATTGCAACAGCTTTTATTTAGCCAGAAATCAAGAGTGGAAATTTATATGCGCTTAAAACCATTTTCAGGCCGAATGAGCTGATTTCTGCCAATTGTAGCAAAATACTGAAGGGAAAGTGGGTTTGCCTTCATATTTGACCCAGAAAAACTCAGTTCAGCATGGAAATATCATTGCAACAGCTTTTTTTTAGCCAGAAATCAAGAGTGTAAGTTTTTATGCGCTGAAAAGCATTTTTCGGCCGAATGAACAAATATGCTTGTTTCTGCCAATTGTCGCAAAATACTGAAGGGAAAGTGGGTTTGCCTTCATATTTGACCCAGAACAACTCAGTTCAGCATGAAAATATCATTGCAACAGCTTTTATTTAGTCAGAAATCAAGATTGTAAGTTTTTATGCGCTTAAAAGCATTTTCAGGCCGAATGAGCTTGTTTCTGCCAATTGCAGCAAAATACTGAAAGGAAAGTGGGCTTGCCTTAATATTTGACCCAGAACAACTCAGGTCAGCATGGGAATATCATTGCAACATCTTTTATTTAGCCAGAAATAAGGAGTTTAAGTTTTTATACGCTTAAAAGCATTTTCAGGCCGAATGAGCTGATTTCTGCCAATTGTAGCAAAATACGGAAAGGAAAGTGGGTTTGCCTTCATATTTGATGCATAACAACTCAGTTCAGCATTGAGATATCATTGCAACAGCTTTAATTTAGCCAGAAATAAAGAGTGGAAGTTTTTCAGGCCAAATGAGCAAATATGCTTGTTTCTGCCAATTGCAGCAAAATACTGAAAGGAAAATGGGTTTGCCTTGATATTTGACCCAGAACAACTCAGTTCAGCATTTAAATATCATTGCAACAGCTTTTATTTAGCCAGCAATCAAGAGTGTAAGTTTTTATGCGCTTAAAAGCATTTTCAGGCCGAATGAGCTGATTTCTGCCAATTGAAGGAAAATACTGAAAGGAAAGTGGGTTTGCCTTCATATTTGAACCAGAACAACTCAATTCAGCATGGAAATGTCATTGCAACAGCTTTTTTTTTAGCCAGAAATCAAGAGTGGAAGATTTTTATGCTCTTAAAAGCATTTTCAGGCGAAATAAGCTGATTTCTGCCAATTGTAGCAAAATACTGAAAGGAAAGTGGGTTTGCCTTCATATTTGACCCAGAACAACTCAATTCAGCATGGAAATATCATTGCAACAGCTTTAATTTAGCCAGAAATCAAGAGTGTAAGTTTTTATGCGCTTAAAAGCATTTTTCGGCCGAATAAACAAATATGCTTGTTTCTGCCAATTGTTGCAAAATACTAAAGGGAAAGTGGGTTGACCTTCATATTTGACCCAGAACAACTCAGTTCAGCATGGAAATATCATTGCAACATCTTTTATTTAGCCAGAAATAAGGAGTTTAAGCTTTTATGCGCTTAAACGTATTTTCAGGCCGAATGAGCTGATTTCTGCCAATTGTAGCAAAATACGGAAAGGAAAGTGGGTTTGCCTTCATATTTGACCCAGAACAATTCAGTTAAGCATTTAAATATCATTACAACAGCTTTTATTTAGCCAGAAATCAAGATTGTAAGTTTTTATGCGCTTAAAAGCATTTTCAGGCCGAATGAGCACATATGCTTGTTTCTGCCAATTGCAGCAAAATACTGAAAGGAAAGTGGGTTTGCCTTAATATTTGACCCAGAACAACTCAGTTCAGCATGGAAATATCATTGCAACATCTTTTATTTAGCCAGAAATAAGGAGTTTAAGTTTTTATGCGCTTAAAAGCATTTTCAGGCCGAATGAGCTGATTTCTGCCAATTGTGGCAAAATACGGAAAGGAAAGTGGGTTTGCCTTCATATTTGACCCAGAACAACTCAGTTCAGCATTGAGATATCATTGCAACAGCTTTAATGTAGCCAGAAATAAAGAGTGGAAGTTTTTCAGGCCAAATGAGCAAATATGCTTGTTTCTGCCAATTGCAGCAAAATACTGAAAGGAAAATGGGTTTGCCTTCATATTTGACCCAGAACAACTCAGTTCAGCATGGAAATATTATTGCAACAGCTTTTATTTAGCCAGAAATGAAGATTGTAAGTTTTTATGCGCTTAAAAGCATTTTCAGGCCAAATGAGCTGATTTCTGCCAATTGCAGCAAAATACTGAAAGGAAAGTGGGCTTGCCATCATATTTGACCCAGAACAACTCAATTCAGCATGGAAATATCATTGCAACAGCTTTTATTTAGCCAGAAATCAAGAGTGGAAGTTTTTATGCGGTTAAAAGCATTTTCAGGCCAAATGAGCTGATTTCTGCCAATTGCAGCAAAATACTGAAGGGAAAGTGGGTTTGCCTTCATCTTTAACCCAGAACAACTCAGTTCAGCATTTAAATATTATTGCAAAAGCTTTTATTTAGCCAGAAATCAAGAGTGTAAGTTTTTATACGCTTAAAAGCATTTTAAGGCCGAATGAGCTGATTTATGCCAATTGTAGAAAAATACTGAAAGGAAAGTGGGCTTGCCTTCATATTTGACCCAGAACAACTCAGTTCAGCATGGAAATGTCATTGCAACATCTTTTATTTAGCCAGAAATAAGGAGTTTAAGTTTTTATGCGCTTAAAAGCATTTTCAGGCCAAATAAGCTGATTTCTGCCAATTGCAGCAAAATACTGAAGGGAAAGTGGGTTTGCCTTCATATTTGACCCAGAACAACTCAGTTCAGCATGGAAATATTATTGCAACAGCTTTTATTTAGCCAGAAATCAAGAGTGGAAGTTTTTTGGGCCGAATGAGCAAATATGCTTGTTTCTGCCAATTGCAGCAAAATACTGAAGGGAAAGTGGGTTTGCCTTCATATTTGACCCAGAACAACTCAGTTCAGCATGGAAATATCATTGCAACAGCTTTAATTTAGCCAGAAATCAAGAGTGGAAGTTTTTATGCGCTTAAAACCATTTTCAGGCCGAATGAGCTGATTTCTGCCAATTGTAGCAAAATACTGACGAGAAAGTGGGTTTGCCTTCATATTTGACCCAGAACAACTGAGTTCAGCATGGAAATATCATTGCAACATCTTTTATTTAGCCATAAATCAAGAGTGTAAGTTTTTATGCGCTTAAAAGCATTTTCAGGCCGAATGAGCTTGTTTCAGCCAATTGCAGCAAAATACTGAAAGGAAAGTGGGTTTGCCTTCATATTTGACCCAGAACAACTCAGTTCAGCATGGAAATATCATTGCAACAGCTTTTATTTAGCCAGAAATCAAGAGTGTAAGTTTTTATGCGCTTAAAAGCATTTTCAGGCCAAATGAGCAAATATGCTTGTTTCTGCCAATTGCAGTAAAATACTGAAAGGAAAGTGGGTTTGCCTTCATATTTGAACCAAAACAACTCAGTTCAGCATGGAAATATCATTGCAACAGCTTTTATTTAGCCAGAAATCAAGAGTGTAAGTTTTTATGAGCTTAAAAGCATTTTCAGGCCGAATGAGCAAATATGCTTGTTTCTGCCAATTGCAGCAAAATACTGAAAAGAAAGTGGGTTTGCATTAATATTTGACCAAGAACAACTCAGTTCAGCATGGAAATATCATTGCAACATCTTTTATTTAGCCAGAAATCAAGAGTGGAAGTTTTTTAGGCCGAATGAGCAAATATGCTTGTTTCTGCCAATTGCAGCAAAATACTGAAGGGAAAGTGGGTTTGCCTTCATATTTGACCCAGAACAACTCAGTTCAGCATGGAAATATCATTGCAACAGCTTTTATTTAGCCAGAAATAAGGAGTTTAAGTTTTTATGCGCTTAAAAGCATTTTCAGGCCAAATAAGCTGATTTCTGCCAATTGCAGCAAAATACTGAAGGGAAAGTGGGTTTGCCTTCATATTTGACCCAGAACAACTCAGTGTAGCATGGAAATATCATTGCAACAGCTTTTATTTAGCCAGAAATCAAGAGTGGAAATTTATATGCGCTTAAAACCATTTTCAGGCCGAATGAGCTGACTTCTGCCAATTGTAGCAAAATACTGAAGGGAAAGTGGGTTTGCCTTCATATTTGACCCAGAAAAACTCAGTTCAGCATGGAAATATCATTGCAACAGCTTTTTTTTAGCCAGAAATCAAGAGTGTAAGTTTTTATGCGCTGAAAAGCATTTTTCGGCCGAATGAACAAATATGCTTGTTTCTGCCAATTGTCGCAAAATACTGAAGGGAAAGTGGGTTTGCCTTCATATTTGACCCAGAACAACTCAGTTCAGCATGAAAATATCATTGCAACAGCTTTTATTTAGTCAGAAATCAAGATTGTAAGTTTTTATGCGCTTAAAAGCATTTTCAGGCGAAATAAGCTGATTTCTGCCAATTGTAGCAAAATACTGAAAGGAAAGTGGGTTTGCCTTCATATTTGACCCAGAACAACTCAATTCAGCATGGAAATATCATTGCAACAGCTTTAATTTAGCCAGAAATCAAGAGTGTAAGTTTTTATGCGCTTAAAAGCATTTTTCGGCCGAATAAACAAATATGCTTGTTTCTGCCAATTGTTGCAAAATACTAAAGGGAAAGTGGGTTTACCTTCATATTTGACCCAGAACAACTCAGTTCAGCATGGAAATATCATTGCAACATCTTTTATTTAGCCAGAAATAAGGAGTTTAAGCTTTTATGCGCTTAAACGTATTTTCAGGCCGAATGAGCTGATTTCTGCCAATTGTAGCAAAATACGGAAAGGAAAGTGGGTTTGCCTTCATATTTGACCCAGAACAATTCAGTTAAGCATTTAAATATCATTACAACAGCTTTTATTTAGCCAGAAATCAAGATTGTAAGTTTTTATGCGCTTAAAAGCATTTTCAGGCCGAATGAGCACATATGCTTGTTTCTGCCAATTGCAGCAAAATACTGAAAGGAAAGTGGGTTTGCCTTAATATTTGACCCAGAACAACTCAGTTCAGCATGGAAATATCATTGCAACATCTTTTATTTAGCCAGAAACAAGGAGTTTAAGTTTTTATGCGCTTAAAAGCATTTTCAGGCCGAATGAGCTGATTTCTGCCAATTGTGGCAAAATACGGAAAGGAAAGTGGGTTTGCCTTCATATTTGACCCAGAACAACTCAGTTCAGCATTGAGATATCATTGCAACAGCTTTAATGTAGCCAGAAATAAAGAGTGGAAGTTTTTCAGGCCAAATGAGCAAATATGCTTGTTTCTGCCAATTGCAGCAAAATACTGAAAGGAAAATGGGTTTGCCTTCATCTTTAACCCAGAACAACTCAGTTCAGCATTTAAATATTATTGCAAAAGCTTTTATTTAGCCAGAAATCAAGAGTGTAAGTTTTTATGCGCTTAAAAGCATTTTCAGGCCAAATAAGCTGATTTCTGCCAATTGCAGCAAAATACTGAAGGGAAAGTGGGTTTGCCTTCATATTTGACCCAGAACAACTCAGTTCAGCATGGAAATATTATTGCAACAGCTTTTATTTAGCCAGAAATCAAGAGTGGAAGTTTTTTGGGCCGAATGAGCAAATATGCTTGTTTCTGCCAATTGCAGCAAAATACTGAAGGGAAAGTGGGTTTGCCTTCATATTTGACCCAGAACAACTCAGTTCAGCATGGAAATATCATTGCAACAGCTTTAATTTAGCCAGAAATCAAGAGTGGAAGTTTTTATGCGCTTAAAACCATTTTCAGGCCGAATGAGCTGATTTCTGCCAATTGTAGCAAAATACTGACGAGAAAGTGGGTTTGCCTTCATATTTGACCCAGAACAACTCAGTTCAGCATGAAAATATCATTGCAACATCTTTTATTTAGCCAGAAATAAGGAGTTTAAGTTTTTTTGCGCTTAAACGCATTTTCAGGCCGAATGAGCTTGTTTCTGCCAATTGCAGCAAAATACTGAAAGGAAAGTGGGTTTGCCTTCATATTTGACCCATAACAACTGAGTTCAGCATGGAAATATCATTGCAACATCTTTTATTTAGCCAGAAATCAAGAGTGGAAATTTATATGCGCTTAAAACCATTTTCAGGCCGAATGAGCTGATTTCTGCCAATTGTAGCAAAATACTGAAGGGAAAGTGGGTTTGCCTTCATATTTGACCCAGAAAAACTCAGTTCAGCATGGAAATATCATTGCAACAGCTTTTTTTTAGCCAGAAATCAAGAGTGTAAGTTTTTATGCGCTGAAAAGCATTTTTCGGCCGAATGAACAAATATGCTTGTTTCTGCCAATCGTCGCAAAATACTGAAGGGAAAGTGGGTTTGCCTTCATATTTGACCCAGAACAATTCAGTTAAGCATTTAAATATCATTACAACAGCTTTTATTTAGCCAGAAATCAAGATTGTAAGTTTTTATGCGCTTAAAAGCATTTTCAGGCCGAATGAGCACATATGCTTGTTTCTGCCAATTGCAGCAAAATACTGAAAGGAAAGTGGGTTTGCCTTAATATTTGACCCAGAACAACTCAGTTCAGCATGGAAATATCATTGCAACATCTTTTATTTAGCCAGAAATAAGGAGTTTAAGTTTTTATGCGCTTAAAAGCATTTTCAGGCCAAATAAGCTGATTTCTGCCAATTGCAGCAAAATACTGAAGGGAAAATGGGTTTGCCTTCATCTTTAACCCAGAACAACTCAGTTCAGCATTTAAATATTATTGCAAAAGCTTTTATTTAGCCAGAAATCAAGAGTGTAAGTTTTTATACGCTTAAAAGCATTTTAAGGCCGAATGAGCTGATTTATGCCAATTGTAGAAAAATACTGAAAGGAAAGTGGGCTTGCCTTCATATTTGACCCAGAACAACTCAGTTCAGCATGGAAATGTCATTGCAACATCTTTTATTTAGCTAGAAATAAGGAGTTTAAGTTTTTATGCGCTTAAAAGCATTTTCAGGCCAAATAAGCTGATTTCTGCCAATTGCAGCAAAATACTGAAGGGAAAGTGGGTTTGCCTTCATATTTGAGCCAGAACAACTCAGTTCAGCATGGAAATATTATTGCAACAGCTTTTATTTAGCCAGAAATCAAGAGTGGAAGTTTTTTGGGCCGAATGAGCAAATATGCTTGTTTCTGCCAATTGCAGCAAAATACTGAAGGGAAAGTGGGTTTGCCTTCATATTTGACCCAGAACAACTCAGTTCAGCATGGAAATATCATTGCAACAGCTTTAATTTAGCCAGAAATCAAGAGTGGAAGTTTTTATGCGCTTAAAACCATTTTCAGGCCGAATGAGCTGATTTCTGCCAATTGTAGCAAAATACTGACGAGAAAGTGGGTTTGCCTTCATATTTGACCCAGAACAACTCAGTTCAGCATGAAAATATCATTGCAACATCTTTTATTTAGCCAGAAATAAGGAGTTTAAGTTTTTTTGCGCTTAAACGCATTTTCAGGCCGAATGAGCTTGTTTCTGCCAATTGCAGCAAAATACTGAAAGGAAAGTGGGTTTGCCTTCATATTTGACCCATAACAACTGAGTTCAGCATGGAAATATCATTGCAACAGCTTTTTTTTAGCCAGAAATCAAGAGTGTAAGTTTTTATGCGCTTAAAAGCATTTTCAGGCCAAATAAGCTGATTTCTGCCAATTGCAGCAAAATACTGAAGGGAAAGTGGGTTTGCCTTCATATTTGACCCAGAACAACTCAGTGTAGCATGGAAATATCATTGCAACAGCTTTTATTTAGCCAGAAATCAAGAGTGGAAATTTATATGCGCTTAAAACCATTTTCAGGCCGAATGAGCTGATTTCTGCCAATTGTAGCAATATACTGAAGGGAAAGTGGGTTTGCCTTCATATTTGACCCAGAAAAACTCAGTTCAGCATGGAAATATCATTGCAACAGCTTTTTTTTAGCCAGAAATCAAGAGTGTAAGTTTTTATGCGCTGAAAAGCATTTTTCGGCCGAATGAACAAATATGCTTGTTTCTGCCAATTGTCGCAAAATACTGAAGGGAAAGTGGGTTTGCCTTCATATTTGACCCAGAACAACTCAGTTCAGCATGAAAATATCATTGCAACAGCTTTTATTTAGTCAGAAATCAAGATTGTAAGTTTTTATGCGCTTAAAAGCATTTTCAGGCGAAATAAGCTGATTTCTGCCAATTGTAGCAAAATACTGAAAGGAAAGTGGGTTTGCCTTCATATTTGACCCAGAACAACTCAATTCAGCATGGAAATATCATTGCAACAGCTTTAATTTAGCCAGAAATCAAGAGTGTAAGTTTTTATGCGCTTAAAAGCATTTTTCGGCCGAATAAACAAATATGCTTGTTTCTGCCAATTGTTGCAAAATACTAAAGGGAAAGTGGGTTTACCTTCATATTTGACCCAGAACAACTCAGTTCAGCATGGAAATATCATTGCAACATCTTTTATTTAGCCAGAAATAAGGAGTTTAAGCTTTTATGCGCTTAAACGTATTTTCAGGCCGAATGAGCTGATTTCTGCCAATTGTAGCAAAATACGGAAAGGAAAGTGGGTTTGCCTTCATATTTGACCCAGAACAATTCAGTTAAGCATTTAAATATCATTACAACAGCTTTTATTTAGCCAGAAATCAAGATTGTAAGTTTTTATGCGCTTAAAAGCATTTTCAGGCCGAATGAGCACATATGCTTGTTTCTGCCAATTGCAGCAAAATACTGAAAGGAAAGTGGGTTTGCCTTAATATTTGACCCAGAACAACTCAGTTCAGCATGGAAATATCATTGCAACATCTTTTATTTAGCCAGAAATCAGGAGTTTAAGTTTTTATGCGCTTAAAAGCATTTTCAGGCCGAATGAGCTGATTTCTGCCAATTGTGGCAAAATACGGAAAGGAAAGTGGGTTTGCCTTCATATTTGACCCAGAACAACTCAGTTCAGCATTGAGATATCATTGCAACAGCTTTAATGTAGCCAGAAATAAAGAGTGGAAGTTTTTCAGGCCAAATGAGCAAATATGCTTGTTTCTGCCAATTGCAGCAAAATACTGAAAGGAAAATGGGTTTGCCTTCATCTTTAACCCAGAACAACTCAGTTCAGCATTTAAATATTATTGCAAAAGCTTTTATTTAGCCAGAAATCAAGAGTGTAAGTTTTTATACGCTTAAAAGCATTTTAAGGCCGAATGAGCTGATTTATGCCAATTGTAGAAAAATACTGAAAGGAAAGTGGGCTTGCCTTCATATTTGACCCAGAACAACTCAGTTCAGCATGGAAATGTCATTGCAACATCTTTTATTTAGCCAGAAATAAGGAGTTTAAGTTTTTATGCGCTTAAAAGCATTTTCAGGCCAAATAAGCTGATTTCTGCCAATTGCAGCAAAATACTGAAGGGAAAGTGGGTTTGCCTTCATATTTGACCCAGAACAACTCAGTTCAGCATGGAAATATTATTGCAACAGCTTTTATTTAGCCAGAAATCAAGAGTGGAAGTTTTTTGGGCCGAATGAGCAAATATGCTTGTTTCTGCCAATTGCAGCAAAATACTGAAGGGAAAGTGGGTTTGCCTTCATATTTGACCCAGAACAACTCAGTTCAGCATGGAAATATCATTGCAACAGCTTTAATTTAGCCAGAAATCAAGAGTGGAAGTTTTTATGCGCTTAAAACCATTTTCAGGCCGAATGAGCTGATTTCTGCCAATTGTAGCAAAATACTGACGAGAAAGTGGGTTTGCCTTCATATTTGACCCAGAACAACTCAGTTCAGCATGAAAATATCATTGCAACATCTTTTATTTAGCCAGAAATAAGGAGTTTAAGTTTTTTTGCGCTTAAACGCATTTTCAGGCCGAATGAGCTTGTTTCTGCCAATTGCAGCAAAATACTGAAAGGAAAGTGGGTTTGCCTTCATATTTGACCCATAACAACTGAGTTCAGCATGGAAATATCATTGCAACATCTTTTATTTAGCCATAAATCAAGAGTGTAAGTTTTTATGCGCTTAAAAGCATTTTCAGGCCGAATGAGCTTGTTTCAGCCAATTGCAGCAAAATACTGAAAGGAAAGTGGGTTTGCCTTCATATTTGACCCAGAACAACTCAGTTCAGCATGGAAATATCATTGCAACAGCTTTTATTTAGCCAGAAATCAAGAGTGTAAGTTTTTATGCGCTTAAAAGCATTTTCAGGCCAAATGAGCAAATATGCTTGTTTCTGCCAATTGCAGTAAAATACTGAAAGGAAAGTGGGTTTGCCTTCATATTTGAACCAAAACAACTCAGTTCAGCATGGAAATATCATTGCAACAGCTTTTATTTAGCCAGAAATCAAGAGTGTAAGTTTTTATGAGCTTAAAAGCATTTTCAGGCCGAATGAGCAAATATGCTTGTTTCTGCCAATTGCAGCAAAATACTGAAAAGAAAGTGGGTTTGCATTAATATTTGACCAAGAACAACTCAGTTCAGCATGGAAATATCATTGCAACATCTTTTATTTAGCCAGAAATAAGGAGTTTAAGTTTTTATGCGCTTAAAAGCATTTTCAGGCCGAATGAGCTGATTTCTGCCAATTGTGGCAAAATACGGAAAGGAAAGTGGGTTTGCCTTCATATTTGACCCAGAACAACTCAGTTCAGCATTGAGATATCATTGCAACAGCTTTAATTTAGCCAGAAATAAAGAGTGGAAGTTTTTCAGGCCGAATGAGCAAATATGCTTGTTTCTGCCAATTGCAGCAAAATACTGAAAGGAAAATGGGTTTGCCTTCATATTTGACCCAGAACAACTCAGTTCAGCATGGAAATATTATTGCAACAGCTTTTATTTAGCCAGAAATGAAGATTGTAAGTTTTTATGCGCTTAAAAGCATTTTCAGGCCAAATGAGCTGATTTCTGCCAATTGCAGCAAAATACTGAAGGGAAAGTGGGTTTGCCTTCATCTTTGACCCAGAACAACTCAGTTCAGCATTTAAATATTATTGCAAAAGCTTTTATTTAGCCAGAAATCAAGAGTGTAAGTTTTTATACGCTTAAAAGCATTTTCAGGCCGAATGAGCTGATTTATGCCAATTGTAGCAAAATACTGAAAGGAAAGTGGGCTTGCCTTCATATTTGACCCAGAAAAACTCAGTTCAGCATGGAAATGTCATTGCAACATCTTTTATTTAGCCAGAAATAAGGAGTATAAGTTTTTATGCGCTTAAACGCATTTTCAGGCCAAATAAGCTGATTTCTGCCAATTGCAGCAAAATACTGAAGGGAAAGTGGGTTTGCCTTCATATTTGACCCAGAACAACTCAGTTCAGCATGGAAATATTATTGCAACAGCTTTTATTTAGCCAGAAATCAAGAGTGGAAGTTTTTTAGGCCGAATGAGCAAATATGCTTGTTTCTGCCAATTGCAGCAAAATACTGAAGGGAAAGTGGGTTTGCCTTCATATTTGACCCAGAACAACTCAGTTCAGCATGGAAATATTATTGCAACAGCTTTTATTTAGCCAGAAATCAAGAGTGGAAGTTTTTTAGGCCGAATGAGCAAATATGCTTGTTTCTGCCAATTGCAGCAAAATACTGAAGGGAAAGTGGGTTTGCCTTCATATTTGACCCAGAACAACTCAGTTCAGCATGGAAATATCATTGCAACAGCTTTTATTTAGCCAGAAATAAGGAGTTTAAGTTTTTATGCGCTTAAAAGCATTTTCAGGCCAAATAAGCTGATTTCTGCCAATTGCAGCAAAATACTGAAGGGAAAGTGGGTTTGCCTTCATATTTGACCCAGAACAACTCAGTGTAGCATGGAAATATCATTGCAACAGCTTTTATTTAGCCAGAAATCAAGAGTGGAAATTTATATGCGCTTAAAACCATTTTCAGGCCGAATGAGCTGATTTCTGCCAATTGTAGCAAAATACTGAAGGGAAAGTGGGTTTGCCTTCATATTTGACCCAGAAAAACTCAGTTCAGCATGGAAATATCATTGCAACAGCTTTTTTTTAGCCAGAAATCAAGAGTGTAAGTTTTTATGCGCTGAAAAGCATTTTTCGGCAGAATGAACAAATATGCTTGTTTCTGCCAATTGTCGCAAAATACTGAAGGGAAAGTGGGTTTGCCTTCATATTTGACCCAGAACAACTCAGTTCAGCATGAAAATATCATTGCAACAGCTTTTATTTAGTCAGAAATCAAGATTGTAAGTTTTTATGCGCTTAAAAGCATTTTCAGGCCGAATGAGCTTGTTTCTGCCAATTGCAGCAAAATACTGAAAGGAAAGTGGGCTTGCCTTAATATTTGACCCAGAACAACTCAGGTCAGCATGGGAATATCATTGCAACATCTTTTATTTAGCCAGAAATAAGGAGTTTAAGTTTTTATACGCTTAAAAGCATTTTCAGGCCGAATGAGCTGATTTCTGCCAATTGTAGCAAAATACGGAAAGGAAAGTGGGTTTGCCTTCATATTTGATGCATAACAACTCAGTTCAGCATTGAGATATCATTGCAACAGCTTTAATTTAGCCAGAAATAAAGAGTGGAAGTTTTTCAGGCCAAATGAGCAAATATGCTTGTTTCTGCCAATTGCAGCAAAATACTGAAAGGAAAATGGGTTTGCCTTGATATTTGACCCAGAACAACTCAGTTCAGCATTTAAATATCATTGCAACAGCTTTTATTTAGCCAGCAATCAAGAGTGTAAGTTTTTATGCGCTTAAAAGCATTTTCAGGCCGAATGAGCTGATTTCTGCCAATTGAAGGAAAATACTGAAAGGAAAGTGCGTTTGCCTTCATATTTGAACCAGAACAACTCAATTCAGCATGGAAATGTCATTGCAACAGCTTTTTTTTTAGCCAGAAATCAAGAGTGGAAGATTTTTATGCGCTTAAAAGCATTTTCAGGCGAAATAAGCTGATTTCTGCCAATTGTAGCAAAATACTGAAAGGAAAGTGGGTTTGCCTTCATATTTGACCCAGAACAACTCAATTCAGCATGGAAATATCATTGCAACAGCTTTAATTTAGCCAGAAATCAAGAGTGTAAGTTTTTATGCGCTTAAAAGCATTTTTCGGCCGAATAAACAAATATGCTTGTTTCTGCCAATTGTTGCAAAATACTAAAGGGAAAGTGGGTTTACCTTCATATTTGACCCAGAACAACTCAGTTCAGCATGGAAATATCATTGCAACATCTTTTATTTAGCCAGAAATAAGGAGTTTAAGCTTTTATGCGCTTAAACGTATTTTCAGGCCGAATGAGCTGATTTCTGCCAATTGTAGCAAAATACGGAAAGGAAAGTGGGTTTGCCTTCATATTTGACCCAGAACAATTCAGTTAAGCATTTAAATATCATTACAACAGCTTTTATTTAGCCAGAAATCAAGATTGTAAGTTTTTATGCGCTTAAAAGCATTTTCAGGCCGAATGAGCACATATGCTTGTTTCTGCCAATTGCAGCAAAATACTGAAAGGAAAGTGGGTTTGCCTTAATATTTGACCCAGAACAACTCAGTTCAGCATGGAAATATCATTGCAACATCTTTTATTTAGCCAGAAATAAGGAGTTTAAGTTTTTATGCGCTTAAAAGCATTTTCAGGCCGAATGAGCTGATTTCTGCCAATTGTGGCAAAATACGGAAAGGAAAGTGGGTTTGCCTTCATATTTGACCCAGAACAACTCAGTTCAGCATTGAGATATCATTGCAACAGCTTTAATGTAGCCAGAAATAAAGAGTGGAAGTTTTTCAGGCCAAATGAGCAAATATGCTTGTTTCTGCCAATTGCAGCAAATTACTGAAAGGAAAATGGGTTTGCCTTCATATTTGACCCAGAACAACTCAGTTCAGCATGGAAATATTATTGCAACAGCTTTTATTTAGCCAGAAATGAAGATTGTAAGTTTTTATGCGCTTAAAAGCATTTTCAGGCCAAATGAGCTGATTTCTGCCAATTGCAGCAAAATACTGAAAGGAAAGTGGGCTTGCCTTCATATTTGACCCAGAACAACTCAGTTCAGCATGGAAATATCATTGCAACAGCTTTTATTTAGCCAGAAATCAAGAGTGTAAGTTTTTATGCGCTTAAAAGCATTTTTCGGCCGAATGAACAAATATGCTTGTTTCTGCCAATTGTCGCAAAATACTGAAGGGAAAGTGGGTTTGCCTTCATCTTTAACCCAGAACAACTCAGTTCAGCATTTAAATATTATTGCAAAAGCTTTTATTTAGCCAGAAATCAAGAGTGTAAGTTTTTATACGCTTAAAAGCATTTTAAGGCCGAATGAGCTGATTTATGCCAATTGTAGCAAAATACTGAAAGGAAAGTGGGCTTGCCTTCATATTTGACCCAGAACAACTCAGTTCAGCATGGAAATATCATTGCAACATCTTTTATTTAGCCAGAAATAAGGAGTTTAAGTTTTTATACGCTTAAAAGCATTTTCAGGCCGAATGAGCTGATTTCTGCCAATTGTAGCAAAATACGGAAAGGAAAGTGGGTTTGCCTTCATATTTGATGCATAACAACTCAGTTCAGCATTGAGATATCATTGCAACAGCTTTAATTTAGCCAGAAATAAAGAGTGGAAGTTTTTCAGGCCAAATGAGCAAATATGCTTGTTTCTGCCAATTGCAGCAAAATACTGAAAGGAAAATGGGTTTGCCTTGATATTTGACCCAGAACAACTCAGTTCAGCATTTAAATATCATTGCAACAGCTTTTATTTAGCCAGCAATCAAGAGTGTAAGTTTTTATGCGCTTAAAAGCATTTTCAGGCCGAATGAGCTGATTTCTGCCAATTGAAGGAAAATACTGAAAGGAAAGTGGGTTTGCCTTCATATTTGAACCAGAACAACTCAATTCAGCATGGAAATGTCATTGCAACAGCTTTTTTTTTAGCCAGAAATCAAGAGTGGAAGATTTTTATGCGCTTAAAAGCATTTTCAGGCGAAATAAGCTGATTTCTGCCAATTGTAGCAAAATACTGAAAGGAAAGTGGGTTTGCCTTCATATTTGACCCAGAACAACTCAATTCAGCATGGAAATATCATTGCAACAGCTTTAATTTAGCCAGAAATCAAGAGTGTAAGTTTTTATGCGCTTAAAAGCATTTTTCGGCCGAATAAACAAATATGCTTGTTTCTGCCAATTGTTGCAAAATACTAAAGGGAAAGTGGGTTTACCTTCATATTTGACCCAGAACAACTCAGTTCAGCATGGAAATATCATTGCAACATCTTTTATTTAGCCAGAAATAAGGAGTTTAAGCTTTTATGCGCTTAAACGTATTTTCAGGCCGAATGAGCTGATTTCTGCCAATTGTAGCGAAATACGGAAAGGAAAGTGGGTTTGCCTTCATATTTGACCCAGAACAATTCAGTTAAGCATTTAAATATCATTACAACAGCTTTTATTTAGCCAGAAATCAAGATTGTAAGTTTTTATGCGCTTAAAAGCATTTTCAGGCCAAATAAGCTGATTTCTGCCAATTGCAGCAAAATACTGAAGGGAAAGTGGGTTTGCCTTCATATTTGACCCAGAACAACTCAGTTCAGCATGGAAATATTATTGCAACAGCTTTTATTTAGCCAGAAATCAAGAGTGGAAGTTTTTTGGGCCGAATGAGCAAATATGCTTGTTTCTGCCAATTGCAGCAAAATACTGAAGGGAAAGTGGGTTTGCCTTCATATTTGACCCAGAACAACTCAGTTCAGCATGGAAATATCATTGCAACAGCTTTTATTTAGCCAGAAATCAAGAGTGGAAGTTTTTATGCGCTTAAAACCATTTTCAGGCCGAATGAGCTGATTTCTGCCAATTGTAGCAAAATACTGACGAGAAAGTGGGTTTGCCTTCATATTTGACCCAGAACAACTCAGTTCAGCATGAAAATATCATTGCAACATCTTTTATTTAGCCAGAAATAAGGAGTTTAAGTTTTTTTGCGCTTAAACGCATTTTCAGGCCGAATGAGCTTGTTTCTGCCAATTGCAGCAAAATACTGAAAGGAAAGTGGGTTTGCCTTCATATTTGACCCATAACAACTGAGTTCAGCATGGAAATATCATTGCAACATCTTTTATTTAGCCATAAATCAAGAGTGTAAGTTTTTATGCGCTTAAAAGCATTTTCAGGCCGAATGAGCTTGTTTCAGCCAATTGCAGCAAAATACTGAAAGGAAAGTGGGTTTGCCTTCATATTTGACCCAGAACAACTCAGTTCAGCATGGAAATATCATTGCAACAGCTTTTATTTAGCCAGAAATCAAGAGTGTAAGTTTTTATGCGCTTAAAAGCATTTTCAGGCCAAATGAGCAAATATGCTTGTTTCTGCCAATTGCAGTAAAATACTGAAAGGAAAGTGGGTTTGCCTTCATATTTGAACCAAAACAACTCAGTTCAGCATGGAAATATCATTGCAACAGCTTTTATTTAGCCAGAAATCAAGAGTGTAAGTTTTTATGAGCTTAAAAGCATTTTCAGGCCGAATAAGCTGATTTCTGCCAATTGCAGCAAAATACTGAAGGGAAAGTGGGTTTGCCTTCATATTTGACCCAGAACAACTCAGTGTAGCATGGAAATATCATTGCAACAGCTTTTATTTAGCCAGAAATCAAGAGTGGAAATTTATATGCGCTTAAAACCATTTTCAGGCCGAATGAGCTGATTTCTGCCAATTGTAGCAAAATACTGAAGGGAAAGTGGGTTTGCCTTCATATTTGACCCAGAAAAACTCAGTTCAGCATGGAAATATCATTGCAACAGCTTTTTTTTAGCCAGAAATCAAGAGTGTAAGTTTTTATGCGCTGAAAAGCATTTTTCGGCCGAATGAACAAATATGCTTGTTTCTGCCAATTGTCGCAAAATACTGAAGGGAAAGTGGGTTTGCCTTCATATTTGACCCAGAACAACTCAGTTCAGCATGAAAATATCATTGCAACAGCTTTTATTTAGTCAGAAATCAAGATTGTAAGTTTTTATGCGCTTAAAAGCATTTTCAGGCGAAATAAGCTGATTTCTGCCAATTGTAGCAAAATACTGAAAGGAAAGTGGGTTTGCCTTCATATTTGACCCAGAACAACTCAATTCAGCATGGAAATATCATTGCAACAGCTTTAATTTAGCCAGAAATCAAGAGTGTAAGTTTTTATGCGCTTAAAAGCATTTTTCGGCCGAATAAACAAATATGCTTGTTTCTGCCAATTGTTGCAAAATACTAAAGGGAAAGTGGGTTTACCTTCATATTTGACCCAGAACAACTCAGTTCAGCATGGAAATATCATTGCAACATCTTTTATTTAGCCAGAAATAAGGAGTTTAAGCTTTTATGCGCTTAAACGTATTTTCAGGCCGAATGAGCTGATTTCTGCCAATTGTAGCAAAATACGGAAAGGAAAGTGGGTTTGCCTTCATATTTGACCCAGAACAATTCAGTTAAGCATTTAAATATCATTACAACAGCTTTTATTTAGCCAGAAATCAAGATTGTAAGTTTTTATGCGCTTAAAAGCATTTTCAGGCCGAATGAGCACATATGCTTGTTTCTGCCAATTGCAGCAAAATACTGAAAGGAAAGTGGGTTTGCCTTAATATTTGACCCAGAACAACTCAGTTCAGCATGGAAATATCATTGCAACATCTTTTATTTAGCCAGAAATAAGGAGTTTAAGTTTTTATGCGCTTAAAAGCATTTTCAGGCCGAATGAGCTGATTTCTGCCAATTGTGGCAAAATACGGAAAGGAAAGTGGGTTTGCCTTCATATTTGACCCAGAACAACTCAGTTCAGCATTGAGATATCATTGCAACAGCTTTAATGTAGCCAGAAATAAAGAGTGGAAGTTTTTCAGGCCAAATGAGCAAATATGCTTGTTTCTGCCAATTGCAGCAAAATACTGAAAGGAAAATGGGTTTGCCTTCATATTTGACCCAGAACAACTCAGTTCAGCATGGAAATATTATTGCAACAGCTTTTATTTAGCCAGAAATGAAGATTGTAAGTTTTTATGCGCTTAAAAGCATTTTCAGGCCAAATGAGCTGATTTCTGCCAATTGCAGCAAAATACTGAAAGGAAAGTGGGCTTGCCTTCATATTTGACCCAGAACAACTCAATTCAGCATGGAAATATCATTGCAACAGCTTTTATTTAGCCAGAAATCAAGAGTGGAAGTTTTTATGCGGTTAAAAGCATTTTCAGGCCAAATGAGCTGATTTCTGCCAATTGCAGCAAAATACTGAAGGGAAAGTGGGTTTGCCTTCATCTTTAACCCAGAACAACTCAGTTCAGCATTTAAATATTATTGCAAAAGCTTTTATTTAGCCAGAAATCAAGAGTGTAAGTTTTTATACGCTTAAAAGCATTTTAAGGCCGAATGAGCTGATTTATGCCAATTGTAGAAAAATACTGAAAGGAAAGTGGGCTTGCCTTCATATTTGACCCAGAACAACTCAGTTCAGCATGGAAATGTCATTGCAACATCTTTTATTTAGCCAGAAATAAGGAGTTTAAGTTTTTATGCGCTTAAAAGCATTTTCAGGCCAAATAAGCTGATTTCTGCCAATTGCAGCAAAATACTGAAGGGAAAGTGGGTTTGCCTTCATATTTGACCCAGAACAACTCAGTTCAGCATGGAAATATTATTGCAACAGCTTTTATTTAGCCAGAAATCAAGAGTGGAAGTTTTTTGGGCCGAATGAGCAAATATGCTTGTTTCTGCCAATTGCAGCAAAATACTGAAGGGAAAGTGGGTTTGCCTTCATATTTGACCCAGAACAACTCAGTTCAGCATGGAAATATCATTGCAACAGCTTTAATTTAGCCAGAAATCAAGAGTGGAAGTTTTTATGCGCTTAAAACCATTTTCAGGCCGAATGAGCTGATTTCTGCCAATTGTAGCAAAATACTGACGAGAAAGTGGGTTTGCCTTCATATTTGACCCAGAACAACTCAGTTCAGCATGAAAATATCATTGCAACATCTTTTATTTAGCCAGAAATAAGGAGTTTAAGTTTTTTTGCGCTTAAACGCATTTTCAGGCCGAATGAGCTTGTTTCTGCCAATTGCAGCAAAATACTGAAAGGAAAGTGGGTTTGCCTTCATATTTGACCCATAACAACTGAGTTCAGCATGGAAATATCATTGCAACATCTTTTATTTAGCCATAAATCAAGAGTGTAAGTTTTTATGCGCTTAAAAGCATTTTCAGGCCGAATGAGCTTGTTTCAGCCAATTGCAGCAAAATACTGAAAGGAAAGTGGGTTTGCCTTCATATTTGACCCAGAACAACTCAGTTCAGCATGGAAATATCATTGCAACAGCTTTTATTTAGCCAGAAATCAAGAGTGTAAGTTTTTATGCGCTTAAAAGCATTTTCAGGCCAAATGAGCAAATATGCTTGTTTCTGCCAATTGCAGTAAAATACTGAAAGGAAAGTGGGTTTGCCTTCATATTTGAACCAAAACAACTCAGTTCAGCATGGAAATATCATTGCAACAGCTTTTATTTAGCCAGAAATCAAGAGTGTAAGTTTTTATGAGCTTAAAAGCATTTTCAGGCCGAATGAGCAAATATGCTTGTTTCTGCCAATTGCAGCAAAATACTGAAAAGAAAGTGGGTTTGCATTAATATTTGACCAAGAACAACTCAGTTCAGCATGGAAATATCATTGCAACATCTTTTATTTAGCCAGAAATAAGGAGTTTAAGTTTTTATGCGCTTAAAAGCATTTTCAGGCCGAATGAGCTGATTTCTGCCAATTGTGGCAAAATACGGAAAGGAAAGTGGGTTTGCCTTCATATTTGACCCAGAACAACTCAGTTCAGCATTGAGATATCATTGCAACAGCTTTAATTTAGCCAGAAATAAAGAGTGGAAGTTTTTCAGGCCGAATGAGCAAATATGCTTGTTTCTGCCAATTGCAGCAAAATACTGAAAGGAAAATGGGTTTGCCTTCATATTTGACCCAGAACAACTCAGTTCAGCATGGAAATATTATTGCAACAGCTTTTATTTAGCCAGAAATGAAGATTGTAAGTTTTTATGCGCTTAAAAGCATTTTCAGGCCAAATGAGCTGATTTCTGCCAATTGCAGCAAAATACTGAAGGGAAAGTGGGTTTGCCTTCATCTTTGACCCAGAACAACTCAGTTCAGCATTTAAATATTATTGCAAAAGCTTTTATTTAGCCAGAAATCAAGAGTGTAAGTTTTTATACGCTTAAAAGCATTTTCAGGCCGAATGAGCTGATTTATGCCAATTGTAGCAAAATACTGAAAGGAAAGTGGGCTTGCCTTCATATTTGACCCAGAAAAACTCAGTTCAGCATGGAAATGTCATTGCAACATCTTTTATTTAGCCAGAAATAAGGAGTTTAAGTTTTTATGCGCTTAAAAGCATTTTCAGGCCAAATAAGCTGATTTCTGCCAATTGCAGCAAAATACTGAAGGGAAAGTGGGTTTGCCTTCATATTTGACCCAGAACAACTCAGTTCAGCATGGAAATATTATTGCAACAGCTTTTATTTAGCCAGAAATCAAGAGTGGAAGTTTTTTAGGCCGAATGAGCAAATATGCTTGTTTCTGCCAATTGCAGCAAAATACTGAAGGGAAAGTGGGTTTGCCTTCATATTTGACCCAGAACAACTCAGTTCAGCATGGAAATATCATTGCAACAGCTTTTATTTAGCCAGAAATCAAGAGTGGAAATTTATATGCGCTTAAAACCATTTTCAGGCCGAATGAGCTGATTTCTGCCAATTGTAGCAAAATACTGAAGGGAAAGTGGGTTTGCCTTCATATTTGACCCAGAAAAACTCAGTTCAGCATGGAAATATCATTGCAACAGCTTTTTTTTAGCCAGAAATCAAGAGTGTAAGTTTTTATGCGCTTAAAAGCATTTTTCGGCCGAATGAACAAATATGCTTGTTTCTGCCAATTGTCGCAAAATACTGAAGGGAAAGTGGGTTTGCCTTCATATTTGACCCAGAACAACTCAGTTCAGCATGAAAATATCATTGCAACAGCTTTTATTTAGTCAGAAATCAAGATTGTAAGTTTTTATGCGCTTAAAAGCATTTTCAGGCCGAATGAGCTTGTTTCTGCCAATTGCAGCAAAATACTGAAAGGAAAGTGGGCTTGCCTTAATATTTGACCCAGAACAACTCAGGTCAGCATGGGAATATCATTGCAACATCTTTTATTTAGCCAGAAATAAGGAGTTTAAGTTTTTATACGCTTAAAAGCATTTTCAGGCCGAATGAGCTGATTTCTGCCAATTGTAGCAAAATACGGAAAGGAAAGTGGGTTTGCCTTCATATTTGATGCATAACAACTCAGTTCAGCATTGAGATATCATTGCAACAGCTTTAATTTAGCCAGAAATAAAGAGTGGAAGATTTTTATGCGCTTAAAAGCATTTTCAGGCGAAATAAGCTGATTTCTGCCAATTGTAGCAAAATACTGAAAGGAAAGTGGGTTTGCCTTCATATTTGACCCAGAACAACTCAATTCAGCATGGAAATATCATTGCAACAGCTTTAATTTAGCCAGAAATCAAGAGTGTAAGTTTTTATGCGCTTAAAAGCATTTTTCGGCCGAATAAACAAATATGCTTGTTTCTGCCAATTGTTGCAAAATACTAAAGGGAAAGTGGGTTTACCTTCATATTTGACCCAGAACAACTCAGTTCAGCATGGAAATATCATTGCAACATCTTTTATTTAGCCAGAAATAAGGAGTTTAAGCTTTTATGCGCTTAAACGTATTTTCAGGCCGAATGAGCTGATTTCTGCCAATTGTAGCAAAATACGGAAAGGAAAGTGGGTTTGCCTTCATATTTGACCCAGAACAATTCAGTTAAGCATTTAAATATCATTACAACAGCTTTTATTTAGCCAGAAATCAAGATTGTAAGTTTTTATGCGCTTAAAAGCATTTTCAGGCCGAATGAGCACATATGCTTGTTTCTGCCAATTGCAGCAAAATACTGAAAGGAAAGTGGGTTTGCCTTAATATTTGACCCAGAACAACTCAGTTCAGCATGGAAATATCATTGCAACATCTTTTATTTAGCCAGAAATAAGGAGTTTAAGTTTTTATGCGCTTAAAAGCATTTTCAGGCCGAATGAGCTGATTTCTGCCAATTGTGGCAAAATACGGAAAGGAAAGTGGGTTTGCCTTCATATTTGACCCAGAACAACTCAGTTCAGCATTGAGATATCATTGCAACAGCTTTAATGTAGCCAGAAATAAAGAGTGGAAGTTTTTCAGGCCAAATGAGCAAATATGCTTGTTTCTGCCAATTGCAGCAAATTACTGAAAGGAAAATGGGTTTGCCTTCATATTTGACCCAGAACAACTCAGTTCAGCATGGAAATATTATTGCAACAGCTTTTATTTAGCCAGAAATGAAGATTGTAAGTTTTTATGCGCTTAAAAGCATTTTCAGGCCAAATGAGCTGATTTCTGCCAATTGCAGCAAAATACTGAAAGGAAAGTGGGCTTGCCTTCATATTTGACCCAGAACAACTCAGTTCAGCATGGAAATATCATTGCAACAGCTTTTATTTAGCCAGAAATCAAGAGTGTAAGTTTTTATGCGCTTAAAAGCATTTTTCGGCCGAATGAACAAATATGCTTGTTTCTGCCAATTGTCGCAAAATACTGAAGGGAAAGTGGGTTTGCCTTCATCTTTAACCCAGAACAACTCAGTTCAGCATTTAAATATTATTGCAAAAGCTTTTATTTAGCCAGAAATCAAGAGTGTAAGTTTTTATACGCTTAAAAGCATTTTAAGGCCGAATGAGCTGATTTATGCCAATTGTAGCAAAATACTGAAAGGAAAGTGGGCTTGCCTTCATATTTGACCCAGAACAACTCAGTTCAGCATGGAAATATCATTGCAACATCTTTTATTTAGCCAGAAATAAGGAGTTTAAGTTTTTATACGCTTAAAAGCATTTTCAGGCCGAATGAGCTGATTTCTGCCAATTGTAGCAAAATACGGAAAGGAAAGTGGGTTTGCCTTCATATTTGATGCATAACAACTCAGTTCAGCATTGAGATATCATTGCAACAGCTTTAATTTAGCCAGAAATAAAGAGTGGAAGTTTTTCAGGCCAAATGAGCAAATATGCTTGTTTCTGCCAATTGCAGCAAAATACGGAAAGGAAAATGGGTTTGCCTTGATATTTGACCCAGAACAACTCAGTTCAGCATTTAAATATCATTGCAACAGCTTTTATTTAGCCAGCAATCAAGAGTGTAAGTTTTTATGCGCTTAAAAGCATTTTCAGGCCGAATGAGCTGATTTCTGCCAATTGAAGGAAAATACTGAAAGGAAAGTGGGTTTGCCTTCATATTTGAACCAGAACAACTCAATTCAGCATGGAAATGTCATTGCAACAGCTTTTTTTTTAGCCAGAAATCAAGAGTGGAAGATTTTTATGCGCTTAAAAGCATTTTCAGGCGAAATAAGCTGATTTCTGCCAATTGTAGCAAAATACTGAAAGGAAAGTGGGTTTGCCTTCATATTTGACCCAGAACAACTCAATTCAGCATGGAAATATCATTGCAACAGCTTTAATTTAGCCAGAAATCAAGAGTGTAAGTTTTTATGCGCTTAAAAGCATTTTTCGGCCGAATAAACAAATATGCTTGTTTCTGCCAATTGTTGCAAAATACTAAAGGGAAAGTGGGTTTACCTTCATATTTGACCCAGAACAACTCAGTTCAGCATGGAAATATTATTGCAACAGCTTTTATTTAGCCAGAAATGAAGATTGTAAGTTTTTATGCGCTTAAAAGCATTTTCAGGCCAAATGAGCTGATTTCTGCCAATTGCAGCAAAATACTGAAAGGAAAGTGGGCTTGCCTTCATATTTGACCCAGAACAACTCAGTTCAGCATGGAAATATCATTGCAACAGCTTTTATTTAGCCAGAAATCAAGAGTGTAAGTTTTTATGCGCTTAAAAGCATTTTTCGGCCGAATGAACAAATATGCTTGTTTCTGCCAATTGTCGCAAAATACTGAAGGGAAAGTGGGTTTGCCTTCATCTTTAACCCAGAACAACTCAGTTCAGCATTTAAATATTATTGCAAAAGCTTTTATTTAGCCAGAAATCAAGAGTGTAAGTTTTTATACGCTTAAAAGCATTTTAAGGCCGAATGAGCTGATTTATGCCAATTGTAGCAAAATACTGAAAGGAAAGTGGGCTTGCCTTCATATTTGACCCAGAACAACTCAGTTCAGCATGGAAATATCATTGCAACATCTTTTATTTAGCCAGAAATAAGGAGTTTAAGTTTTTATACGCTTAAAAGCATTTTCAGGCCGAATGAGCTGATTTCTGCCAATTGTAGCAAAATACGGAAAGGAAAGTGGGTTTGCCTTCATATTTGATGCATAACAACTCAGTTCAGCATTGAGATATCATTGCAACAGCTTTAATTTAGCCAGAAATAAAGAGTGGAAGTTTTTCAGGCCAAATGAGCAAATATGCTTGTTTCTGCCAATTGCAGCAAAATACTGAAAGGAAAATGGGTTTGCCTTGATATTTGACCCAGAACAACTCAGTTCAGCATTTAAATATCATTGCAACAGCTTTTATTTAGCCAGCAATCAAGAGTGTAAGTTTTTATGCGCTTAAAAGCATTTTCAGGCCGAATGAGCTGATTTCTGCCAATTGAAGGAAAATACTGAAAGGAAAGTGGGTTTGCCTTCATATTTGAACCAGAACAACTCAATTCAGCATGGAAATGTCATTGCAACAGCTTTTTTTTTAGCCAGAAATCAAGAGTGGAAGATTTTTATGCGCTTAAAAGCATTTTCAGGCGAAATAAGCTGATTTCTGCCAATTGTAGCAAAATACTGAAAGGAAAGTGGGTTTGCCTTCATATTTGACCCAGAACAACTCAATTCAGCATGGAAATATCATTGCAACAGCTTTAATTTAGCCAGAAATCAAGAGTGTAAGTTTTTATGCGCTTAAAAGCATTTTTCGGCCGAATAAACAAATATGCTTGTTTCTGCCAATTGTTGCAAAATACTAAAGGGAAAGTGGGTTTACCTTCATATTTGACCCAGAACAACTCAGTTCAGCATGGAAATATCATTGCAACATCTTTTATTTAGCCAGAAATAAGGAGTTTAAGCTTTTATGCGCTTAAACGTATTTTCAGGCCGAATGAGCTGATTTCTGCCAATTGTAGCGAAATACGGAAAGGAAAGTGGGTTTGCCTTCATATTTGACCCAGAACAATTCAGTTAAGCATTTAAATATCATTACAACAGCTTTTATTTAGCCAGAAATCAAGATTGTAAGTTTTTATGCGCTTAAAAGCATTTTCAGGCCAAATAAGCTGATTTCTGCCAATTGCAGCAAAATACTGAAGGGAAAGTGGGTTTGCCTTCATATTTGACCCAGAACAACTCAGTTCAGCATGGAAATATTATTGCAACAGCTTTTATTTAGCCAGAAATCAAGAGTGGAAGTTTTTTGGGCCGAATGAGCAAATATGCTTGTTTCTGCCAATTGCAGCAAAATACTGAAGGGAAAGTGGGTTTGCCTTCATATTTGACCCAGAACAACTCAGTTCAGCATGGAAATATCATTGCAACAGCTTTTATTTAGCCAGAAATCAAGAGTGGAAGTTTTTATGCGCTTAAAACCATTTTCAGGCCGAATGAGCTGATTTCTGCCAATTGTAGCAAAATACTGACGAGAAAGTGGGTTTGCCTTCATATTTGACCCAGAACAACTCAGTTCAGCATGAAAATATCATTGCAACATCTTTTATTTAGCCAGAAATAAGGAGTTTAAGTTTTTTTGCGCTTAAACGCATTTTCAGGCCGAATGAGCTTGTTTCTGCCAATTGCAGCAAAATACTGAAAGGAAAGTGGGTTTGCCTTCATATTTGACCCATAACAACTGAGTTCAGCATGGAAATATCATTGCAACATCTTTTATTTAGCCATAAATCAAGAGTGTAAGTTTTTATGCGCTTAAAAGCATTTTCAGGCCGAATGAGCTTGTTTCAGCCAATTGCAGCAAAATACTGAAAGGAAAGTGGGTTTGCCTTCATATTTGACCCAGAACAACTCAGTTCAGCATGGAAATATCATTGCAACAGCTTTTATTTAGCCAGAAATCAAGAGTGTAAGTTTTTATGCGCTTAAAAGCATTTTCAGGCCAAATGAGCAAATATGCTTGTTTCTGCCAATTGCAGTAAAATACTGAAAGGAAAGTGGGTTTGCCTTCATATTTGAACCAAAACAACTCAGTTCAGCATGGAAATATCATTGCAACAGCTTTTATTTAGCCAGAAATAAGGAGTTTAAGTTTTTATGCGCTTAAAAGCATTTTCAGGCCGAATGAGCTGATTTCTGCCAATTGTGGCAAAATACGGAAAGGAAAGTGGGTTTGCCTTCATATTTGACCCAGAACAACTCAGTTCAGCATTGAGATATCATTGCAACAGCTTTAATGTAGCCAGAAATAAAGAGTGGAAGTTTTTCAGGCCAAATGAGCAAATATGCTTGTTTCTGCCAATTGCAGCAAATTACTGAAAGGAAAATGGGTTTGCCTTCATATTTGACCCAGAACAACTCAGTTCAGCATGGAAATATTATTGCAACAGCTTTTATTTAGCCAGAAATGAAGATTGTAAGTTTTTATGCGCTTAAAAGCATTTTCAGGCCAAATGAGCTGATTTCTGCCAATTGCAGCAAAATACTGAAAGGAAAGTGGGCTTGCCTTCATATTTGACCCAGAACAACTCAGTTCAGCATGGAAATATCATTGCAACAGCTTTTATTTAGCCAGAAATCAAGAGTGTAAGTTTTTATGCGCTTAAAAGCATTTTTCGGCCGAATGAACAAATATGCTTGTTTCTGCCAATTGTCGCAAAATACTGAAGGGAAAGTGGGTTTGCCTTCATCTTTAACCCAGAACAACTCAGTTCAGCATTTAAATATTATTGCAAAAGCTTTTATTTAGCCAGAAATCAAGAGTGTAAGTTTTTATACGCTTAAAAGCATTTTAAGGCCGAATGAGCTGATTTATGCCAATTGTAGCAAAATACTGAAAGGAAAGTGGGCTTGCCTTCATATTTGACCCAGAACAACTCAGTTCAGCATGGAAATATCATTGCAACATCTTTTATTTAGCCAGAAATAAGGAGTTTAAGTTTTTATACGCTTAAAAGCATTTTCAGGCCGAATGAGCTGATATCTGCCAATTGTAGCAAAATACGGAAAGGAAAGTGGGTTTGCCTTCATATTTGATGCATAACAACTCAGTTCAGCATTGAGATATCATTGCAACAGCTTTAATTTAGCCAGAAATAAAGAGTGGAAGTTTTTCAGGCCAAATGAGCAAATATGCTTGTTTCTGCCAATTGCAGCAAAATACGGAAAGGAAAATGGGTTTGCCTTGATATTTGACCCAGAACAACTCAGTTCAGCATTTAAATATCATTGCAACAGCTTTTATTTAGCCAGCAATCAAGAGTGTAAGTTTTTATGCGCTTAAAAGCATTTTCAGGCCGAATGAGCTGATTTCTGCCAATTGAAGGAAAATACTGAAAGGAAAGTGGGTTTGCCTTCATATTTGAACCAGAACAACTCAATTCAGCATGGAAATGTCATTGCAACAGCTTTTTTTTTAGCCAGAAATCAAGAGTGGAAGATTTTTATGCGCTTAAAAGCATTTTCAGGCGAAATAAGCTGATTTCTGCCAATTGTAGCAAAATACTGAAAGGAAAGTGGGTTTGCCTTCATATTTGACCCAGAACAACTCAATTCAGCATGGAAATATCATTGCAACAGCTTTAATTTAGCCAGAAATCAAGAGTGTAAGTTTTTATGCGCTTAAAAGCATTTTTCGGCCGAATAAACAAATATGCTTGTTTCTGCCAATTGTTGCAAAATACTAAAGGGAAAGTGGGTTTACCTTCATATTTGACCCAGAACAACTCAGTTCAGCATGGAAATATCATTGCAACATCTTTTATTTAGCCAGAAATAAGGAGTTTAAGCTTTTATGCGCTTAAACGTATTTTCAGGCCGAATGAGCTGATTTCTGCCAATTGTAGCAAAATACGGAAAGGAAAGTGGGTTTGCCTTCATATTTGACCCAGAACAATTCAGTTAAGCATTTAAATATCATTACAACAGCTTTTATTTAGCCAGAAATCAAGATTGTAAGTTTTTATGCGCTTAAAAGCATTTTCAGGCCGAATGAGCACATATGCTTGTTTCTGCCAATTGCAGCAAAATACTGAAAGGAAAGTGGGTTTGTCTTAATATTTGACCCAGAACAACTCAGTTCAGCATGGAATTATCATTGCAACATCTTTTATTTAGCCAGAAATAAGGAGTTTAAGTTTTTATGCGCTTAAAAGCATTTTCAGGCCGAATGAGCTGATTTCTGCCAATTGTGGCAAAATACGGAAAGGAAAGTGGGTTTGCCTTCATATTTGACCCAGAACAACTCAGTTCAGCATTGAGATATCATTGCAACAGCTTTAATGTAGCCAGAAATAAAGAGTGGAAGTTTTTCAGGCCAAATGAGCAAATATGCTTGTTTCTGCCAATTGCAGCAAATTACTGAAAGGAAAATGGGTTTGCCTTCATATTTGACCCAGAACAACTCAGTTCAGCATGGAAATATTATTGCAACAGCTTTTATTTAGCCAGAAATGAAGATTGTAAGTTTTTATGCGCTTAAAAGCATTTTCAGGCCAAATGAGCTGATTTCTGCCAATTGCAGCAAAATACTGAAAGGAAAGTGGGCTTGCCTTCATATTTGACCCAGAACAACTCAGTTCAGCATGGAAATATCATTGCAACAGCTTTTATTTAGCCAGAAATCAAGAGTGTAAGTTTTTATGCGCTTAAAAGCATTTTTCGGCCGAATGAACAAATATGCTTGTTTCTGCCAATTGTCGCAAAATACTGAAGGGAAAGTGGGTTTGCCTTCATCTTTAACCCAGAACAACTCAGTTCAGCATTTAAATATTATTGCAAAAGCTTTTATTTAGCCAGAAATCAAGAGTGTAAGTTTTTATACGCTTAAAAGCATTTTAAGGCCGAATGAGCTGATTTATGCCAATTGTAGCAAAATACTGAAAGGAAAGTGGGCTTGCCTTCATATTTGACCCAGAACAACTCAGTTCAGCATGGAAATATCATTGCAACATCTTTTATTTAGCCAGAAATAAGGAGTTTAAGTTTTTATACGCTTAAAAGCATTTTCAGGCCGAATGAGCTGATTTCTGCCAATTGTAGCAAAATACGGAAAGGAAAGTGGGTTTGCCTTCATATTTGATGCATAACAACTCAGTTCAGCATTGAGATATCATTGCAACAGCTTTAATTTAGCCAGAAATAAAGAGTGGAAGTTTTTCAGGCCAAATGAGCAAATATGCTTGTTTCTGCCAATTGCAGCAAAATACGGAAAGGAAAATGGGTTTGCCTTGATATTTGACCCAGAACAACTCAGTTCAGCATTTAAATATCATTGCAACAGCTTTTATTTAGCCAGCAATCAAGAGTGTAAGTTTTTATGCGCTTAAAAGCATTTTCAGGCCGAATGAGCTGATTTCTGCCAATTGAAGGAAAATACTGAAAGGAAAGTGGGTTTGCCTTCATATTTGAACCAGAACAACTCAATTCAGCATGGAAATGTCATTGCAACAGCTTTTTTTTTAGCCAGAAATCAAGAGTGGAAGATTTTTATGCGCTTAAAAGCATTTTCAGGCGAAATAAGCTGATTTCTGCCAATTGTAGCAAAATACTGAAAGGAAAGTGGGTTTGCCTTCATATTTGACCCAGAACAACTCAATTCAGCATGGAAATATCATTGCAACAGCTTTAATTTAGCCAGAAATCAAGAGTGTAAGTTTTTATGCGCTTAAAAGCATTTTTCGGCCGAATAAACAAATATGCTTGTTTCTGCCAATTGTTGCAAAATACTAAAGGGAAAGTGGGTTTACCTTCATATTTGACCCAGAACAACTCAGTTCAGCATGGAAATATCATTGCAACATCTTTTATTTAGCCAGAAATAAGGAGTTTAAGCTTTTATGCGCTTAAACGTATTTTCAGGCCGAATGAGCTGATTTCTGCCAATTGTAGCGAAATACGGAAAGGAAAGTGGGTTTGCCTTCATATTTGACCCAGAACAATTCAGTTAAGCATTTAAATATCATTACAACAGCTTTTATTTAGCCAGAAATCAAGATTGTAAGTTTTTATGCGCTTAAAAGCATTTTCAGGCCAAATAAGCTGATTTCTGCCAATTGCAGCAAAATACTGAAGGGAAAGTGGGTTTGCCTTCATATTTGACCCAGAACAACTCAGTTCAGCATGGAAATATTATTGCAACAGCTTTTATTTAGCCAGAAATCAAGAGTGGAAGTTTTTTGGGCCGAATGAGCAAATATGCTTGTTTCTGCCAATTGCAGCAAAATACTGAAGGGAAAGTGGGTTTGCCTTCATATTTGACCCAGAACAACTCAGTTCAGCATGGAAATATCATTGCAACAGCTTTTATTTAGCCAGAAATCAAGAGTGGAAGTTTTTATGCGCTTAAAACCATTTTCAGGCCGAATGAGCTGATTTCTCCCAATTGTAGCAAAATACTGACGAGAAAGTGGGTTTGCCTTCATATTTGACCCAGAACAACTCAGTTCAGCATGAAAATATCATTGCAACATCTTTTATTTAGCCAGAAATAAGGAGTTTAAGTTTTTTTGCGCTTAAACGCATTTTCAGGCCGAATGAGCTTGTTTCTGCCAATTGCAGCAAAATACTGAAAGGAAAGTGGGTTTGCCTTCATATTTGACCCATAACAACTGAGTTCAGCATGGAAATATCATTGCAACATCTTTTATTTAGCCATAAATCAAGAGTGTAAGTTTTTATGCGCTTAAAAGCATTTTCAGGCCGAATGAGCTTGTTTCAGCCAATTGCAGCAAAATACTGAAAGGAAAGTGGGTTTGCCTTCATATTTGACCCAGAACAACTCAGTTCAGCATGGAAATATCATTGCAACAGCTTTTATTTAGCCAGAAATCAAGAGTGTAAGTTTTTATGCGCTTAAAAGCATTTTCAGGCCAAATGAGCAAATATGCTTGTTTCTGCCAATTGCAGTAAAATACTGAAAGGAAAGTGGGTTTGCCTTCATATTTGAACCAAAACAACTCAGTTCAGCATGGAAATATCATTGCAACAGCTTTTATTTAGCCAGAAATCAAGAGTGTAAGTTTTTATGAGCTTAAAAGCATTTTCAGGCCGAATAAGCTGATTTCTGCCAATTGCAGCAAAATACTGAAGGGAAAGTGGGTTTGCCTTCATATTTGACCCAGAACAACTCAGTGTAGCATGGAAATATCATTGCAACAGCTTTTATTTAGCCAGAAATCAAGAGTGGAAATTTATATGCGCTTAAAACCATTTTCAGGCCGAATGAGCTGATTTCTGCCAATTGTAGCAAAATACTGAAGGGAAAGTGGGTTTGCCTTCATATTTGACCCAGAAAAACTCAGTTCAGCATGGAAATATCATTGCAACAGCTTTTTTTTAGCCAGAAATCAAGAGTGTAAGTTTTTATGCGCTGAAAAGCATTTTTCGGCCGAATGAACAAATATGCTTGTTTCTGCCAATTGTCGCAAAATACTGAAGGGAAAGTGGGTTTGCCTTCATATTTGACCCAGAACAACTCAGTTCAGCATGAAAATATCATTGCAACAGCTTTTATTTAGTCAGAAATCAAGATTGTAAGTTTTTATGCGCTTAAAAGCATTTTCAGGCGAAATAAGCTGATTTCTGCCAATTGTAGCAAAATACTGAAAGGAAAGTGGGTTTGCCTTCATATTTGACCCAGAACAACTCAATTCAGCATGGAAATATCATTGCAACAGCTTTAATTTAGCCAGAAATCAAGAGTGTAAGTTTTTATGCGCTTAAAAGCATTTTTCGGCCGAATAAACAAATATGCTTGTTTCTGCCAATTGTTGCAAAATACTAAAGGGAAAGTGGGTTTACCTTCATATTTGACCCAGAACAACTCAGTTCAGCATGGAAATATCATTGCAACATCTTTTATTTAGCCAGAAATAAGGAGTTTAAGCTTTTATGCGCTTAAACGTATTTTCAGGCCGAATGAGCTGATTTCTGCCAATTGTAGCAAAATACGGAAAGGAAAGTGGGTTTGCCTTCATATTTGACCCAGAACAATTCAGTTAAGCATTTAAATATCATTACAACAGCTTTTATTTAGCCAGAAATCAAGATTGTAAGTTTTTATGCGCTTAAAAGCATTTTCAGGCCGAATGAGCACATATGCTTGTTTCTGCCAATTGCAGCAAAATACTGAAAGGAAAGTGGGTTTGCCTTAATATTTGACCCAGAACAACTCAGTTCAGCATGGAAATATCATTGCAACATCTTTTATTTAGCCAGAAATAAGGAGTTTAAGTTTTTATGCGCTTAAAAGCATTTTCAGGCCGAATGAGCTGATTTCTGCCAATTGTGGCAAAATACGGAAAGGAAAGTGGGTTTGCCTTCATATTTGACCCAGAACAACTCAGTTCAGCATTGAGATATCATTGCAACAGCTTTAATGTAGCCAGAAATAAAGAGTGGAAGTTTTTCAGGCCAAATGAGCAAATATGCTTGTTTCTGCCAATTGCAGCAAAATACTGAAAGGAAAATGGGTTTGCCTTCATATTTGACCCAGAACAACTCAGTTCAGCATGGAAATATTATTGCAACAGCTTTTATTTAGCCAGAAATGAAGATTGTAAGTTTTTATGCGCTTAAAAGCATTTTCAGGCCAAATGAGCTGATTTCTGCCAATTGCAGCAAAATACTGAAAGGAAAGTGGGCTTGCCTTCATATTTGACCCAGAACAACTCAATTCAGCATGGAAATATCATTGCAACAGCTTTTATTTAGCCAGAAATCAAGAGTGGAAGTTTTTATGCGGTTAAAAGCATTTTCAGGCCAAATGAGCTGATTTCTGCCAATTGCAGCAAAATACTGAAGGGAAAGTGGGTTTGCCTTCATCTTTAACCCAGAACAACTCAGTTCAGCATTTAAATATTATTGCAAAAGCTTTTATTTAGCCAGAAATCAAGAGTGTAAGTTTTTATACGCTTAAAAGCATTTTAAGGCCGAATGAGCTGATTTATGCCAATTGTAGAAAAATACTGAAAGGAAAGTGGGCTTGCCTTCATATTTGACCCAGAACAACTCAGTTCAGCATGGAAATGTCATTGCAACATCTTTTATTTAGCCAGAAATAAGGAGTTTAAGTTTTTATGCGCTTAAAAGCATTTTCAGGCCAAATAAGCTGATTTCTGCCAATTGCAGCAAAATACTGAAGGGAAAGTGGGTTTGCCTTCATATTTGACCCAGAACAACTCAGTTCAGCATGGAAATATTATTGCAACAGCTTTTATTTAGCCAGAAATCAAGAGTGGAAGTTTTTTGGGCCGAATGAGCAAATATGCTTGTTTCTGCCAATTGCAGCAAAATACTGAAGGGAAAGTGGGTTTGCCTTCATATTTGACCCAGAACAACTCAGTTCAGCATGGAAATATCATTGCAACAGCTTTAATTTAGCCAGAAATCAAGAGTGGAAGTTTTTATGCGCTTAAAACCATTTTCAGGCCGAATGAGCTGATTTCTGCCAATTGTAGCAAAATACTGACGAGAAAGTGGGTTTGCCTTCATATTTGACCCAGAACAACTCAGTTCAGCATGAAAATATCATTGCAACATCTTTTATTTAGCCAGAAATAAGGAGTTTAAGTTTTTTTGCGCTTAAACGCATTTTCAGGCCGAATGAGCTTGTTTCTGCCAATTGCAGCAAAATACTGAAAGGAAAGTGGGTTTGCCTTCATATTTGACCCATAACAACTGAGTTCAGCATGGAAATATCATTGCAACATCTTTTATTTAGCCATAAATCAAGAGTGTAAGTTTTTATGCGCTTAAAAGCATTTTCAGGCCGAATGAGCTTGTTTCAGCCAATTGCAGCAAAATACTGAAAGGAAAGTGGGTTTGCCTTCATATTTGACCCAGAACAACTCAGTTCAGCATGGAAATATCATTGCAACAGCTTTTATTTAGCCAGAAATCAAGAGTGTAAGTTTTTATGCGCTTAAAAGCATTTTCAGGCCAAATGAGCAAATATGCTTGTTTCTGCCAATTGCAGTAAAATACTGAAAGGAAAGTGGGTTTGCCTTCATATTTGAACCAAAACAACTCAGTTCAGCATGGAAATATCATTGCAACAGCTTTTATTTAGCCAGAAATCAAGAGTGTAAGTTTTTATGAGCTTAAAAGCATTTTCAGGCCGAATGAGCAAATATGCTTGTTTCTGCCAATTGCAGCAAAATACTGAAAAGAAAGTGGGTTTGCATTAATATTTGACCAAGAACAACTCAGTTCAGCATGGAAATATCATTGCAACATCTTTTATTTAGCCAGAAATAAGGAGTTTAAGTTTTTATGCGCTTAAAAGCATTTTCAGGCCGAATGAGCTGATTTCTGCCAATTGTGGCAAAATACGGAAAGGAAAGTGGGTTTGCCTTCATATTTGACCCAGAACAACTCAGTTCAGCATTGAGATATCATTGCAACAGCTTTAATTTAGCCAGAAATAAAGAGTGGAAGTTTTTCAGGCCGAATGAGCAAATATGCTTGTTTCTGCCAATTGCAGCAAAATACTGAAAGGAAAATGGGTTTGCCTTCATATTTGACCCAGAACAACTCAGTTCAGCATGGAAATATTATTGCAACAGCTTTTATTTAGCCAGAAATGAAGATTGTAAGTTTTTATGCGCTTAAAAGCATTTTCAGGCCAAATGAGCTGATTTCTGCCAATTGCAGCAAAATACTGAAGGGAAAGTGGGTTTGCCTTCATCTTTGACCCAGAACAACTCAGTTCAGCATTTAAATATTATTGCAAAAGCTTTTATTTAGCCAGAAATCAAGAGTGTAAGTTTTTATACGCTTAAAAGCATTTTCAGGCCGAATGAGCTGATTTATGCCAATTGTAGCAAAATACTGAAAGGAAAGTGGGCTTGCCTTCATATTTGACCCAGAAAAACTCAGTTCAGCATGGAAATGTCATTGCAACATCTTTTATTTAGCCAGAAATAAGGAGTTTAAGTTTTTATGCGCTTAAAAGCATTTTCAGGCCAAATAAGCTGATTTCTGCCAATTGCAGCAAAATACTGAAGGGAAAGTGGGTTTGCCTTCATATTTGACCCAGAACAACTCAGTTCAGCATGGAAATATTATTGCAACAGCTTTTATTTAGCCAGAAATCAAGAGTGGAAGTTTTTTAGGCCGAATGAGCAAATATGCTTGTTTCTGCCAATTGCAGCAAAATACTGAAGGGAAAGTGGGTTTGCCTTCATATTTGACCCAGAACAACTCAGTTCAGCATGGAAATATCATTGCAACAGCTTTTATTTAGCCAGAAATCAAGAGTGGAAATTTATATGCGCTTAAAACCATTTTCAGGCCGAATGAGCTGATTTCTGCCAATTGTAGCAAAATACTGAAGGGAAAGTGGGTTTGCCTTCATATTTGACCCAGAAAAACTCAGTTCAGCATGGAAATATCATTGCAACAGCTTTTTTTTAGCCAGAAATCAAGAGTGTAAGTTTTTATGCGCTTAAAAGCATTTTTCGGCCGAATGAACAAATATGCTTGTTTCTGCCAATTGTCGCAAAATACTGAAGGGAAAGTGGGTTTGCCTTCATATTTGACCCAGAACAACTCAGTTCAGCATGAAAATATCATTGCAACAGCTTTTATTTAGTCAGAAATCAAGATTGTAAGTTTTTATGCGCTTAAAAGCATTTTCAGGCCGAATGAGCTTGTTTCTGCCAATTGCAGCAAAATACTGAAAGGAAAGTGGGCTTGCCTTAATATTTGACCCAGAACAACTCAGGTCAGCATGGGAATATCATTGCAACATCTTTTATTTAGCCAGAAATAAGGAGTTTAAGTTTTTATACGCTTAAAAGCATTTTCAGGCCGAATGAGCTGATTTCTGCCAATTGTAGCAAAATACGGAAAGGAAAGTGGGTTTGCCTTCATATTTGATGCATAACAACTCAGTTCAGCATTGAGATATCATTGCAACAGCTTTAATTTAGCCAGAAATAAAGAGTGGAAGATTTTTATGCGCTTAAAAGCATTTTCAGGCGAAATAAGCTGATTTCTGCCAATTGTAGCAAAATACTGAAAGGAAAGTGGGTTTGCCTTCATATTTGACCCAGAACAACTCAATTCAGCATGGAAATATCATTGCAACAGCTTTAATTTAGCCAGAAATCAAGAGTGTAAGTTTTTATGCGCTTAAAAGCATTTTTCGGCCGAATAAACAAATATGCTTGTTTCTGCCAATTGTTGCAAAATACTAAAGGGAAAGTGGGTTTACCTTCATATTTGACCCAGAACAACTCAGTTCAGCATGGAAATATCATTGCAACATCTTTTATTTAGCCAGAAATAAGGAGTTTAAGCTTTTATGCGCTTAAACGTATTTTCAGGCCGAATGAGCTGATTTCTGCCAATTGTAGCAAAATACGGAAAGGAAAGTGGGTTTGCCTTCATATTTGACCCAGAACAATTCAGTTAAGCATTTAAATATCATTACAACAGCTTTTATTTAGCCAGAAATCAAGATTGTAAGTTTTTATGCGCTTAAAAGCATTTTCAGGCCGAATGAGCACATATGCTTGTTTCTGCCAATTGCAGCAAAATACTGAAAGGAAAGTGGGTTTGCCTTAATATTTGACCCAGAACAACTCAGTTCAGCATGGAAATATCATTGCAACATCTTTTATTTAGCCAGAAATAAGGAGTTTAAGTTTTTATGCGCTTAAAAGCATTTTCAGGCCGAATGAGCTGATTTCTGCCAATTGTGGCAAAATACGGAAAGGAAAGTGGGTTTGCCTTCATATTTGACCCAGAACAACTCAGTTCAGCATTGAGATATCATTGCAACAGCTTTAATGTAGCCAGAAATAAAGAGTGGAAGTTTTTCAGGCCAAATGAGCAAATATGCTTGTTTCTGCCAATTGCAGCAAATTACTGAAAGGAAAATGGGTTTGCCTTCATATTTGACCCAGAACAACTCAGTTCAGCATGGAAATATTATTGCAACAGCTTTTATTTAGCCAGAAATGAAGATTGTAAGTTTTTATGCGCTTAAAAGCATTTTCAGGCCAAATGAGCTGATTTCTGCCAATTGCAGCAAAATACTGAAAGGAAAGTGGGCTTGCCTTCATATTTGACCCAGAACAACTCAGTTCAGCATGGAAATATCATTGCAACAGCTTTTATTTAGCCAGAAATCAAGAGTGTAAGTTTTTATGCGCTTAAAAGCATTTTTCGGCCGAATGAACAAATATGCTTGTTTCTGCCAATTGTCGCAAAATACTGAAGGGAAAGTGGGTTTGCCTTCATCTTTAACCCAGAACAACTCAGTTCAGCATTTAAATATTATTGCAAAAGCTTTTATTTAGCCAGAAATCAAGAGTGTAAGTTTTTATACGCTTAAAAGCATTTTAAGGCCGAATGAGCTGATTTATGCCAATTGTAGCAAAATACTGAAAGGAAAGTGGGCTTGCCTTCATATTTGACCCAGAACAACTCAGTTCAGCATGGAAATATCATTGCAACATCTTTTATTTAGCCAGAAATAAGGAGTTTAAGTTTTTATACGCTTAAAAGCATTTTCAGGCCGAATGAGCTGATTTCTGCCAATTGTAGCAAAATACGGAAAGGAAAGTGGGTTTGCCTTCATATTTGATGCATAACAACTCAGTTCAGCATTGAGATATCATTGCAACAGCTTTAATTTAGCCAGAAATAAAGAGTGGAAGTTTTTCAGGCCAAATGAGCAAATATGCTTGTTTCTGCCAATTGCAGCAAAATACGGAAAGGAAAATGGGTTTGCCTTGATATTTGACCCAGAACAACTCAGTTCAGCATTTAAATATCATTGCAACAGCTTTTATTTAGCCAGCAATCAAGAGTGTAAGTTTTTATGCGCTTAAAAGCATTTTCAGGCCGAATGAGCTGATTTCTGCCAATTGAAGGAAAATACTGAAAGGAAAGTGGGTTTGCCTTCATATTTGAACCAGAACAACTCAATTCAGCATGGAAATGTCATTGCAACAGCTTTTTTTTTAGCCAGAAATCAAGAGTGGAAGATTTTTATGCGCTTAAAAGCATTTTCAGGCGAAATAAGCTGATTTCTGCCAATTGTAGCAAAATACTGAAAGGAAAGTGGGTTTGCCTTCATATTTGACCCAGAACAACTCAATTCAGCATGGAAATATCATTGCAACAGCTTTAATTTAGCCAGAAATCAAGAGTGTAAGTTTTTATGCGCTTAAAAGCATTTTTCGGCCGAATAAACAAATATGCTTGTTTCTGCCAATTGTTGCAAAATACTAAAGGGAAAGTGGGTTTACCTTCATATTTGACCCAGAACAACTCAGTTCAGCATGGAAATATCATTGCAACATCTTTTATTTAGCCAGAAATAAGGAGTTTAAGCTTTTATGCGCTTAAACGTATTTTCAGGCCGAATGAGCTGATTTCTGCCAATTGTAGCAAAATACGGAAAGGAAAGTGGGTTTGCCTTCATATTTGACCCAGAACAATTCAGTTAAGCATTTAAATATCATTACAACAGCTTTTATTTAGCCAGAAATCAAGATTGTAAGTTTTTATGCGCTTAAAAGCATTTTCAGGCCGAATGAGCACATATGCTTGTTTCTGCCAATTGCAGCAAAATACTGAAAGGAAAGTGGGTTTGCCTTAATATTTGACCCAGAACAACTCAGTTCAGCATGGAAATATCATTGCAACATCTTTTATTTAGCCAGAAATAAGGAGTTTAAGTTTTTATGCGCTTAAAAGCATTTTCAGGCCGAATGAGCTGATTTCTGCCAATTGTGGCAAAATACGGAAAGGAAAGTGGGTTTGCCTTCATATTTGACCCAGAACAACTCAGTTCAGCATTGAGATATCATTGCAACAGCTTTAATGTAGCCAGAAATAAAGAGTGGAAGTTTTTCAGGCCAAATGAGCAAATATGCTTGTTTCTGCCAATTGCAGCAAAATACTGAAAGGAAAATGGGTTTGCCTTCATATTTGACCCAGAACAACTCAGTTCAGCATGGAAATATTATTGCAACAGCTTTTATTTAGCCAGAAATGAAGATTGTAAGTTTTTATGCGCTTAAAAGCATTTTCAGGCCAAATGAGCTGATTTCTGCCAATTGCAGCAAAATACTGAAAGGAAAGTGGGCTTGCCTTCATATTTGACCCAGAACAACTCAGTTCAGCATGGAAATATCATTGCAACAGCTTTTATTTAGCCAGAAATCAAGAGTGTAAGTTTTTATGCGCTTAAAAGCATTTTTCGGCCGAATGAACAAATATGCTTGTTTCTGCCAATTGTCGCAAAATACTGAAGGGAAAGTGGGTTTGCCTTCATCTTTAACCCAGAACAACTCAGTTCAGCATTTAAATATTATTGCAAAAGCTTTTATTTAGCCAGAAATCAAGAGTGTAAGTTTTTATACGCTTAAAAGCATTTTAAGGCCGAATGAGCTGATTTATGCCAATTGTAGCAAAATACTGAAAGGAAAGTGGGCTTGCCTTCATATTTGACCCAGAACAACTCAGTTCAGCATGGAAATATCATTGCAACATCTTTTATTTAGCCAGAAATAAGGAGTTTAAGTTTTTATACGCTTAAAAGCATTTTCAGGCCGAATGAGCTGATTTCTGCCAATTGTAGCAAAATACGGAAAGGAAAGTGGGTTTGCCTTCATATTTGATGCATAACAACTCAGTTCAGCATTGAGATATCATTGCAACAGCTTTAATTTAGCCAGAATTAAAGAGTGGAAGTTTTTCAGGCCAAATGAGCAAATATGCTTGTTTCTGCCAATTGCAGCAAAATACTGAAAGGAAAATGGGTTTGCCTTGATATTTGACCCAGAACAACTCAGTTCAGCATTTAAATATCATTGCAACAGCTTTTATTTAGCCAGCAATCAAGAGTGTAAGTTTTTATGCGCTTAAAAGCATTTTCAGGCCGAATGAGCTGATTTCTGCCAATTGAAGGAAAATACTGAAAGGAAAGTGGGTTTGCCTTCATATTTGAACCAGAACAACTCAATTCAGCATGGAAATGTCATTGCAACAGCTTTTTTTTTAGCCAGAAATCAAGAGTGGAAGATTTTTATGCGCTTAAAAGCATTTTCAGGCGAAATAAGCTGATTTCTGCCAATTGTAGCAAAATACTGAAAGGAAAGTGGGTTTGCCTTCATATTTGACCCAGAACAACTCAATTCAGCATGGAAATATCATTGCAACAGCTTTAATTTAGCCAGAAATCAAGAGTGTAAGTTTTTATGCGCTTAAAAGCATTTTTCGGCCGAATAAACAAATATGCTTGTTTCTGCCAATTGTTGCAAAATACTAAAGGGAAAGTGGGTTTACCTTCATATTTGACCCAGAACAACTCAGTTCAGCATGGAAATATCATTGCAACATCTTTTATTTAGCCAGAAATAAGGAGTTTAAGCTTTTATGCGCTTAAACGTATTTTCAGGCCGAATGAGCTGATTTCTGCCAATTGTAGCGAAATACGGAAAGGAAAGTGGGTTTGCCTTCATATTTGACCCAGAACAATTCAGTTAAGCATTTAAATATCATTACAACAGCTTTTATTTAGCCAGAAATCAAGATTGTAAGTTTTTATGCGCTTAAAACCATTTTCAGGCCGAATGAGCTGATTTCTGCCAATTGTAGCAAAATACTGACGAGAAAGTGGGTTTGCCTTCATATTTGACCCAGAACAACTCAGTTCAGCATGAAAATATCATTGCAACATCTTTTATTTAGCCAGAAATAAGGAGTTTAAGTTTTTTTGCGCTTAAACGCATTTTCAGGCCGAATGAGCTTGTTTCTGCCAATTGCAGCAAAATACTGAAAGGAAAGTGGGTTTGCCTTCATATTTGACCCAGAACAACTCAGTTCAGCATGGAAATATCATTGCAACAGCTTTTATTTAGCCAGAAATCAAGAGTGTAAGTTTTTATGCGCTTAAAAGCATTTTCAGGCCAAATGAGCAAATATGCTTGTTTCTGCCAATTGCAGTAAAATACTGAAAGGAAAGTGGGTTTGCCTTCATATTTGAACCAAAACAACTCAGTTCAGCATGGAAATATCATTGCAACAGCTTTTATTTAGCCAGAAATCAAGAGTGTAAGTTTTTATGAGCTTAAAAGCATTTTCAGGCCGAATGAGCAAATATGCTTGTTTCTGCCAATTGCAGCAAAATACTGAAAGGAAAGTGGGTTTGCCTTCATATTTTAACCAGAACAACTCAGTTCAGCATTGAGATATCATTGCAACAGCTTTAATTTAGCCAGAAAAAAAGAGTGGAAGTTTTTCAGGCCAAATGAGCAAATATGCTTGTTTCTGCAAATTGCAGCAAAATACTGAAAGGAAAAATGGGTTTGCCTTGATATTTGACCCAGAACAACTCAGTTCAGCATTTAAATATCATTGCAACAGCTTTTATTTAGCCAGCAATCAAGAGTGTAAGTTTTTATGCGCTTAAAAGCATTTTCAGGCCGAATGAGCTGATTTCTGCCAATTGAAGGAAAATACTGAAAGGAAAGTGGGTTTGCCTTCATATTTGAACCAGAACAACTCAATTCAGTATGGAAATGTAATTGCAACAGCTTTTTTTTTAGCCAGAAATCAAGATTGTACGTTTTTATGCGCTTAAAAGCATTTTCAGGCGAAATAAGCTGATTTCTGCCAATTGTAGCAAAATACTGAAAGGAAAGTGGGTTTGCCTTCATATTTGACCCAGAACAACTCAGTTCAGCATGGAAATATCATTGCAACATCTTTTATTTAGCCAGAAATAAGGAGTTTAAGCTTTTATGCGCTTAAACGTATTTTCAGGCCGAATGAGCTGATTTCTGCCAATTGTAGCAAAATACGGAAAGGAAAGTGGGTTTGCCTTCATATTTGACCCAGAACAACTCAGTTAAGCATTTAAATATCATTACAACAGCTTTTATTTAGCCAGAAATCAAGATTGTAAGTTTTTATGCGCTTAAAAGCATTTTCAGGCCGAATGAGCACATATGCTTGTTTCTGCCAATTGCAGCAAAATACTGAAAAGAAAGTGGGTTTGCCTTAATATTTGACCCAGAACAACTCAGTTCAGCATGGAAATATCATTGCAACATCTTTTATTTAGCCAGAAATAAGGAGTTTAAGTTTTTATGCGCTTAAAAGCATTTTCAGGCCGAATGAGCTGATTTCTGCCAATTGTGGCAAAATACGGAAAGGAAAGTGGGTTTGCCTTCATATTTGACCCAGAACAACTCAGTTCAGCATTGAGATATCATTGCAACAGCTTTAATTTAGCCAGAAATAAAGAGTGGAAGTTTTTCAGGCCGAATGAGCAAATATGCTTGTTTCTGCCAATTGCAGCAAAATACTGAAAGGAAAATGGGTTTGCCTTCATATTTGACTCAGAACAACTCAGTTCAGCATGGAAATATTATTGCAACAGCTTTTATTTAGCCAGAAATGAAGATTGTAAGTTTTTATGCGCTTAAAAGCATTTTCAGGCCAAATGAGCTGATTTCTGCCAATTGCAGCAAAATACTGAAGGGAAAGTGGGTTTGCCTTCATCTTTGACCCAGAACAACTCAGTTCAGCATTTAAATATTATTGCAAAAGCTTTTATTTAGCCAGAAATCAAGAGTGTAAGTTTTTATACGCTTAAAAGCATTTTCAGGCCGAATGAGCTGATTTATGCCAATTGTAGCAAAATACTGAAAAGAAAGTGGGCTTGCCTTCATATTTGACCCAGAAAAACTCAGTTCAGCATGGAAATGTCATTGCAACATCTTTTATTTAGCCAGAAATAAGGAGTTTAAGTTTTTATGCGCTTAAAAGCATTTTCAGGCCAAATAAGCTGATTTCTGCCAATTGCAGCAAAATACTGAAGGTAAAGTGGGTTTGCCTTCATATTTGACCCAGAACAACTCAGTTCAGCATGGAAATATTATTGCAACAGCTTTTATTTAGCCAGAAATCAAGAGTGGAAGTTTTTTAGGCCGAATGAGCAAATATGCTTGTTTCTGCCAATTGCAGCAAAATACTGAAGGGAAAGTGGGTTTGCCTTCATATTTGACCCAGAACAACTCAGTTCAGCATGGAAATATTATTGCAACAGCTTTTATTTAGCCAGAAATCAAGAGTGGAAGTTTTTTAGGCCGAATGAGCAAATATGCTTGTTTCTGCCAATTGCAGCAAAATACTGAAGGGAAAGTGGGTTTGCCTTCATATTTGACCCAGAACAACTCAGTTCAGCATGGAAATATCATTGCAACAGCTTTTATTTAGCCAGAAATAAGGAGTTTAAGTTTTTATGCGCTTAAAAGCATTTTCAGGCCAAATAAGCTGATTTCTGCCAATTGCAGAAAAATACTGAAGGGAAAGTGGGTTTGCCTTCATATTTGACCCAGAACAACTCAGTGTAGCATGGAAATATCATTGCAACAGCTTTTATTTAGCCAGAAATCAAGAGTGGAAATTTATATGCGCTTAAAACCATTTTCAGGCCGAATGAGCTGATTTCTGCCAATTGTAGCAAAATACTGAAGGGAAAGTGGGTTTGCCTTCATATTTGACCCAGAAAAACTCAGTTCAGCATGGAAATATCATTGCAACAGCTTTTTTTTAGCCAGAAATCAAGAGTGTAAGTTTTTATGCGCTTAAAAGCATTTTTCGGCCGAATGAACAAATATGCTTGTTTCTGCCAATTGTCGCAAAATACTGAAGGGAAAGTGGGTTTGCCTTCATATTTGACCCAGAACAACTCAGTTCAGCATGAAAATATCATTGCAACAGCTTTTATTTAGTCAGAAATCAAGATTGTAAGTTTTTATGCGCTTAAAAGCATTTTCAGGCCGAATGAGCTTGTTTCTGCCAATTGCAGCAAAATACTGAAAGGAAAGTGGGCTTGCCTTAATATTTGACCCAGAACAACTCAGGTCAGCATGGGAATATCATTGCAACATCTTTTATTTAGCCAGAAATAAGGAGTTTAAGTTTTTATACGCTTAAAAGCATTTTCAGGCCGAATGAGCTGATTTCTGCCAATTGTAGCAAAATACGGAAAGGAAAGTGGGTTTGCCTTCATATTTGATGCATAACAACTCAGTTCAGCATTGAGATATCATTGCAACAGCTTTAATTTAGCCAGAAATAAAGAGTGGAAGTTTTTCAGGCCAAATGAGCAAATATGCTTGTTTCTGCCAATTGCAGCAAAATACTGAAAGGAAAATGGGTTTGCCTTGATATTTGACCCAGAACAACTCAGTTCAGCATTTAAATATCATTGCAACAGCTTTTATTTAGCCAGCAATCAAGAGTGTAAGTTTTTATGCGCTTAAAAGCATTTTCAGGCCGAATGAGCTGATTTCTGCCAATTGAAGGAAAATACTGAAAGGAAAGTGGGTTTGCCTTCATATTTGAACCAGAACAACTCAATTCAGCATGGAAATGTCATTGCAACAGCTTTTTTTTTAGCCAGAAATCAAGAGTGGAAGATTTTTATGCGCTTAAAAGCATTTTCAGGCGAAATAAGCTGATTTCTGCCAATTGTAGCAAAATACTGAAAGGAAAGTGGGTTTGCCTTCATATTTGACCCAAAACAACTCAATTCAGCATGGAAATATCATTGCAACAGCTTTAATTTAGCCAGAAATCAAGAGTGTAAGTTTTTATGCGCTTAAAAGCATTTTTCGGCCGAATAAACAAATATGCTTGTTTCTGCCAATTGTCGCAAAATACTAAAGGGAAAGTGGGTTTACCTTCATATTTGACCCAGAACAACTCAGTTCAGCATGGAAATATCATTGCAACATCTTTTATTTAGCCAGAAATAAGGAGTTTAAGCTTTTATGCGCTTAAACGTATTTTCAGGCCGAATGAGCTGATTTCTGCCAATTGTAGCAAAATACGGAAAGGAAAGTGGGTTTGCCTTCATATTTGACCCAGAACAATTCAGTTAAGCATTTAAATATCATTACAACAGCTTTTATTTAGCCAGAAATCAAGATTGTAAGTTTTTATGCGCTTAAAAGCATTTTCAGGCCGAATGAGCACATATGCTTGTTTCTGCCAATTGCAGCAAAATACTGAAAGGAAAGTGGGTTTGCCTTAATATTTGACCCAGAACAACTCAGTTCAGCATGGAAATATCATTGCAACATCTTTTATTTAGCCAGAAATAAGGAGTTTAAGTTTTTATGCGCTTAAAAGCATTTTCAGGCCGAATGAGCTGATTTCTGCCAATTGTGGCAAAATACGGAAAGGAAAGTGGGTTTGCCTTCATATTTGACCCAGAACAACTCAGTTCAGCATGGAAATATCATTGTAACAGCTTTTATTTAGCCAAAAATCAAGAGTGTAAATTTATATGCGCTTACAAGCATTTTCTGGCCGAATGAGCAAATATGCTTGTTTCTGTCAATTGCAGCAAAATACTGAAGGTAAAGTGGGTTTGCCTTCATATTTGACCCAGAACAACTCAGTTCAGCATTGAAATATCATTGCAACAGCTTTTGTTTAGCCAGAAAACAAGAGTGTAAGTTTTTATGCGCTTAAAAGCATTTTCAGGCCGAATGAGCTGATTTTTGCCAATTGTAGCAAAATACTGAAAGGAAAGTGGGTTTGCCTTCATATTTGACCCAGAACAACTCAGTTCAGCATTGAGATATCATTGCAACAGCTTTAATGTAGCCAGAAATAAAGAGTGGAAGTTTTTCAGGCCAAATGAGCAAATATGCTTGTTTCTGCCAATTGCAGCAAAATACTGAAAGGAAAATGGGTTTGCCTTCATATTTGACCCAGAACAACTCAGTTCAGCATGGAAATATTATTGCAACAGCTTTTATTTAGCCAGAAATGAAGATTGTAAGTTTTTATGCGCTTAAAAGCATTTTCAGGCCAAATGAGCTGATTTCTGCCAATTGCAGCAAAATACTGAAAGGAAAGTGGGCTTGCCTTCATATTTGACCCAGAACAACTCAATTCAGCATGGAAATATCATTGCAACAGCTTTTATTTAGCCAGAAATCAAGAGTGGAAGTTTTTATGCGGTTAAAAGCATTTTCAGGCCAAATGAGCTGATTTCTGCCAATTGCAGCAAAATACTGAAGGGAAAGTGGGTTTGCCTTCATCTTTAACCCAGAACAACTCAGTTCAGCATTTAAATATTATTGCAAAAGCTTTTATTTAGCCAGAAATCAAGAGTGTAAGTTTTTATACGCTTAAAAGCATTTTAAGGCCGAATGAGCTGATTTATGCCAATTGTAGCAAAATACTGAAAGGAAAGTGGGCTTGCCTTCATATTTGACCCAGAACAACTCAGTTCAGCATGGAAATATTATTGCAACAGCTTTTATTTAGCCAGAAATCAAGAGTGGAAGTTTTTTGGGCCGAATGAGCAAATATGCTTGTTTCTGCCAATTGCAGCAAAATACTGAAGGGAAAGTGGGTTTGCCTTCATATTTGACCCAGAACAACTCAGTTCAGCATGGAAATATCATTGCAACAGCTTTTATTTAGCCAGAAATCAAGAGTGTAAGTTTTTATGCGCTTAAAAGCATTTTCAGGCCAAATGAGCAAATATGCTTGTTTCTGCCAATTGCAGTAAAATACTGAAAGGAAAGTGGGTTTGCCTTCATATTTGAACCAAAACAACTCAGTTCAGCATGGAAATATCATTGCAACAGCTTTTATTTAGCCAGAAATCAAGAGTGTAAGTTTTTATGAGCTTAAAAGCAGTTTCAGGCCAAATGAGCAAATATGCTTGTTTCTGCAAATTGCAGCAAAATACTGAAAGGAAAATGGGTTTGCCTTGATATTTGACCCAGAACAACTCAGTTCAGCATGGAAATGTCATTGCAACATCTTTTATTTAGCCAGAAATAAGGAGTTTAAGTTTTTATGCGCTTAAAAGCATTTTCAGGCCAAATAAGCTGATTTCTGCCAATTGCAGCAAAATACTGAAGGGAAAGTGGGTTTGCCTTCATATTTGACCCAGAATAACTCAGTTCAGCATGGAAATATTATTGCAACAACTTTTATTTAGCCAGAAATCAAGAGTGGAAGTTTTTTAGGCCGAATGAGCAAATATGCTTGTTTCTGCCAATTGCAGCAAAATACTGAAGGGAAAGTGGGTTTGCCTTCATATTTGACCCAGAACAACTCAGTTCAGCATGGAAATATCATTGCAACAGCTTTTATTTAGCCAGAAATCAAGAGTGGAAGTTTTTATGCGCTTAAAACCATTTTCAGGTCGAATGAGCTGATTTCTGCCAATTGTAGCAAAATACTGAAAGGACAGTGGGTTTGCCTTCATATTTGACCCAGAACAACTCAGTTCAGCATGGAAATATCATTGCAACAGCTTTTATTTAGTCAGCAATCAAGAGTGTAAGTTTTTATGCGCTTAAAAGCATTTTTCGGACGAATGAACAAATATGCTTGTTTCTGCCAATTGTCGCAAAATACTGAAGGGAAAGTGGGTTTGCCTTCATATTTGACCCAGAACAACTCAGTTCAGCATGAAAATATCATTGCAACAGCTTTTATTTAGTCAGAAATCAAGATTGTAAGTTTTTATGCGCTTAAAAGCAATTTCAGGCCGAATGAGCTGATTTCTGCCAATTGTAGGAAAATACTGACGAGAAAGTGGGTTTGCCTTCATATTTGACCCAGAACAACTCAGTTCAGCATGGAAATATCATTGCAACATCTTTTATTTAGCCAGAAATAAGGAGTTTAAGTTTTTTTGCGCTTAAACGCATTTTCAGGCCGAATGAGCTGATTTCTGCCAATTGAAGGAAAATACTGAAAGGAAAGTGGGTTTGCCTTCATATTTGAACCAGAACAACTCAATTCATTATGGAAATGTAATTGCAACAGCTTTTTTTTTAGCCAGAAATCAAGAGTGGAAGATTTTTATGCGCTTAAAAGCATTTTCAGGCGAAATAAGCTGATTTCTGCCAATTGTAGCAAAATACTGAAAGGAAAGTGGGTTTGCCTTCATATTTGAACCAGAACAACTCAATTCATTATGGAAATATCATTGCAACAGCTTTACTTTAGCCAGAAATCAAGAGTGTAAGTTTTTATGCGCTTAAAAGCATTTTTCGGCCGAATAAACAAATATGCTTGTTTCTGCCAATTGTCGCAAAATACTAAAGGGAAAGTGGGTTTACCTTCATATTTGACCCAGAACAACTCAGTTCAGCATGGAAATATCATTGCAACATCTTTTATTTAGCCAGAAATAAGGAGTTTAAGCTTTTATGCGCTTAAACGTATTTTCAGGCCGAATGAGCTGATTTCTGCCAATTGTAGCAAAATACGGAAAGGAAAGTGGGTTTGCCTTCATATTTGACCCAGAACAACTCAGTTAAGCATTTAAATATCATTACAACAGCTTTTATTTAGCCAGAAATCAAGATTGTAAGTTTTTATGCGCTTAAAAGCATTTTCAGGCCGAATGAGCACATATGCTTGTTTCTGCCAATTGCAGCAAAATACTGAAAGGAAAGTGGGTTTGCCTTAATATTTGACCCAGAACAACTCAGTTCAGCATGGAAATATCATTGCAACATCTTTTATTTAGCCAGAAATAAGGAGTTTAAGTTTTTATGCGCTTAAAAGCATTTTCAGGCCGAATGAGCTGATTTCTGCCAATTGTGGCAAAATACGGAAAGGAAAGTGGGTTTGCCTTTATATTTGACCCAGAACAACTCAGTTCAGCATGGAAATATCATTGCAACAGCTTTTATTTAGCCAGAAATCAAGAGTGTAAATTTATATGCGCTTACAAGCATTTTCTGGCCGAATGAGCAAATATGCTTGTTTCTGTCAATTGCAGCAAAATACTGAAGGTAAAGTGGGTTTGCCTTCATATTTGACCCAGAGCAACTCAGTTCAGCATTGAAATATCATTGCAACAGCTTTTGTTTAGCCAGAAAACAAGAGTGTAAGTTTTTATGCGCTTAAAAGCATTTTCAGGCCGAATGAGCTGATTTCTGCCAATTGTAGCAAAATACTGAAAGGAAAGTGGGTTTGCCTTCATATTTGACCCAGAACAACTCAGTTCAGCATTGAGATATCATTGCAACAGCTTTAATTTAGCCAGAAATAAAGAGTGGAAGTTTTTCATGCCGAATGAGCAAATATGCTTGTTTCTGCCAATTGCAGCAAAATACTGAAAGAAAAATGGGTTTGCCTTCATATTTGACCCAGAACAACTCAGTTCAGCATGGAAATATTATTGCAACAGCTTTTATTTAGCCAGAAATGAAGATTGTAAGTTTTTATGCGCTTAAAAGCATTTTCAGGCCAAATGAGCTGATTTCTGCCAATTGCAGCAAAATACTGAAGGGAAAGTGGGTTTGCCTTCATATTTGACCCAGAACAACTCAATTCAGCATGGAAATATCATTGCAACAGCTTTTATTTAGCCAGAAATTAAGAGTGGAAGTTTTTATGCGCTTAAAAGCATTTTCAGGCCAAATGAGCTGATTTCTGCCAATTGCAGCAAAATACTGAAGGGAAAGTGGGTTTGCCTTCATCTTTAACCCAGAACAACTCAGTTCAGCATTTAAATATTATTGCAAAAGCTTTTATTTAGCCAGAAATCAAGAGTGTAAGTTTTTATACGCTTAAAAGCATTTTCAGGCCGAATGAGCACATATGCTTGTTTCTGCCAATTGCAGCAAAATACTGAAAGGAAAGTGGGTTTGCCTTAATATTTGACCCAGAACAACTCAGTTCAGCATGGAAATATCATTGCAACAGCTTTTATTTAGCCAGAAATAAGGAGTTTAAGTTTTTATGCGCTTAAAAGCATTTTCAGGCCGAATGAGCTGATTTCTGCCAATTGTGGCAAAATACGGAAAGGAAAGTGGGTTTGCCTTCATATTTGACCCAGAACAACTCAGTTCAGCATGGAAATATCATTGCAACAGCTTTTATTTAGCCAGAAATCAAGAGTGTAAATTTATATGCGCTTACAAGCATTTTCTTGCCGAATGAGCAAATATGCTTGTTTCTGTCAATTGCAGCAAAATACTGAAGGTAAAGTGGGTTTGCCTTCATATTTGACCCAGAACAACTCAGTTCAGCATTGAAATATCATTGCAACAGCTTTTGTTTAGCCAGAAAACAAGAGTGTAAGTTTTTATGCGCTTAAAAGCATTTTCAGGCCGAATGAGCTGATTTCTGCCAATTGTAGCAAAATACTGAAAGGAAAGTGGGTTTGCCTTCATATTTGACCCAGAACAACTCAGTTCAGCATTGAGATATCATTGCAACAGCTTTAATTTAGCCAGAAATAAAGAGTGGAAGTTTTTCATGCCGAATGAGCAAATATGCTTGTTTCTGCCAATTGCAGCAAAATACTGAAAGGAAAATGGGTTTGCCTTCATATTTGACCCAGAACAACTCAGTTCAGCATGGAAATATTATTGCAACAGCTTTTATTTAGCCAGAAATGAAGATTGTAAGTTTTTATGCGCTTAAAAGCATTTTCAGGCCGAATGAGCTGATTTATGCCAATTGTAGCAAAATACTGAAAGGAAAGTGGGCTTGCCTTCATATTTGACCCAGAACAACTCAGTTCAGCATGGAAATGTCATTGCAACATCTTTTATTTAGCCAGAAATAAGGAGTTTAAGTTTTTATGCGCTTAAAAGCATTTTCAGGCCAAATAAGCTGATTTCTGCCAATTGCAGCAAAATACTGAAGGGAAAGTGGGTTTGCCTTCATATTTGACCCAGAATAACTCAGTTCAGCATGGAAATATTATTGCAACAACTTTTATTTAGCCAGAAATCAAGAGTGGAAGTTTTTTAGGCCGAATGAGCAAATATGCTTGTTTCTGCCAATTGCAGCAAAATACTGAAGGGAAAGTGGGTTTGCCTTCATATTTGACCCAGAACAACTCAGTTCAGCATGGAAATATCATTGCAACAGCTTTTATTTAGCCAGAAATCAAGAGTGGAAGTTTTTATGCGCTTAAAACCATTTTCAGGCCGAATGAGCTGATTTCTGCCAATTGTAGCAAAATACTGAAAGGACAGTGGGTTTGCCTTCATATTTGACCCAGAACAACTCAGTTCAGCATGGAAATATCATTGCAACAGCTTTTATTTAGTCAGCAATCAAGAGTGTAAGTTTTTATGCGCTTAAAAGCATTTTTCGGACGAATGAACAAATATGCTTGTTTCTGCCAATTGTCGCAAAATACTGAAGGGAAAGTGGGTTTGCCTTAATATTTGACCCAGAACAACTCAGTTCAGCATGGAAATATCATTGCAACAGCTTTTATTTAGTCAGAAATCAAGATTGTAAGTTTTTATGCGCTTAAAAGCAATTTCAGGCCGAATGAGCTGATTTCTGCCAATTGTAGCAAAATACTGATGAGAAAGTGGGTTTGCCTTCATATTTGACCCAGAACAACTCAGTTCAGCATGGAAATATCATTGCAACATCTTTTATTTAGCCAGAAATAAGGAGTTTAAGTTTTTTTGCGGTTAAACGCATTTTCAGGCCGAATGAGCTGATTTCTGCCAATTGTAGCAAAATACGGAAAGGAAAGTGGGGTTGCCTTCATATTTGACCCAGAACAACTCAGTTCATAATTTAAATATCATTACAACAGCTTTTATTTAGCCAGAAATCAAGATTGTAAGTTTTTATGCGCTTAAAAGCATTTTCAGGCCAAATAAGCTGATTTCTGCCAATTGCAGCAAAATACTGAAGGGAAAGTGGGTTTGCCTTCATATTTGACGCAGAACAACTCAGTTCAGCATGGAAATATTATTGCAACAGCTTTTATTTAGCCAGAAATCAAGAGTGGAAGTTTTTATGCGCTTAAAACCATTTTCAGGCCGAATGAGCTGATTTCTGCCAATTGTAGCAAAATACTGAAAGGAAAGTGGGTTTGCCTTCATATTTGACCCAGAACAACTCAGTTCAGCATTTAAATATCATTGCAACAGCTTTTATTTAGCCAGCAATCAAGAGTGTAAGTTTTTATGCGCTTAAAAGCATTTTCAGGCCGAATGAGCTGATTTCTGCCAATTGAAGGAAAATACTGAAAGGAAAGTGGGTTTGCCTTCATATTTGAACCAGAACAACTCAATTCATTATGGAAATGTAATTGCAACAGCTTTTTTTTTAGCCAGAAATCAAGAGTGGAAGATTTTTATGCGCTTAAAAGCATTTTCAGGCGAAATAAGCTGATTTCTGCCAATTGTAGCAAAATACTGAAAGGAAAGTGGGTTTACCTTCATATTTGACACAGAACAACTCAATTCAGCATGGAAATATCATTGCAACAGCTTTACTTTAGCCAGAAATCAAGAGTGTAAGTTTTTATGCGCTTAAAAGCATTTTTCGGCCGAATAAACAAATATGCTTGTTTCTGCATATTGTCGCAAAATACTAAAGGGAAAGTGGGTTTACCTTCATATTTGACCCAGAACAACTCAGTTCAGCATGGAAATATCATTGCAACATCTTTTATTTAGCCAGAAATAAGGAGTTTAAGCTTTTATGCGCTTAAACGTATTTTCAGGCCGAATGAGCTGATTTCTGCCAATTGTAGCATAATACGGAAAGGAAAGTGGGTTTGCCTTCATATTTGACCCAGAACAACTCAGTTAAGCATTTAAATATCATTACAACAGCTTTTATTTAGCCAGAAATCAAGATTGTAAGTTTTTATGCGCTTAAAAGCATTTTCAGGCCGAATGAGCACATATGCTTGTTTCTGCCAATTGCAGCAAAATACTGAAAGGAAAGTGGGTTTGCCTTAATATTTGACCCAGAACAACTCAGTTCAGCATGGAAATATCATTGCAACATCTTTTATTTAGCCAGAAATACGGAGTTTAAGTTTTTATGCGCTTAAAAGCATTTTCAGGCCGAATGAGCTGATTTCTGCCAATTGTGGCAAAATACGGAAAGGACAGTGGGTTTGCCTTCATATTTGACCCAGAACAACTCAGTTCAGCATTGAAATATCATTGCAACAGCTTTTGTTTAGCCAGAAAACAAGAGTGTAAGTTTTTATGCGCTTAAAAGCATTTTCAGGCCGAATGAGCTGATTTCTGCCAATTGTAGCAAAATACTGAAAGGAAAGTGGGTTTGCCTTCATATTTGACCCAGAACAACTCAGTTCAGCATTGAGATATCATTGCAACAGCTTTAATTTAGCCAGAAATAAAGAGTGGAAGTTTTTCATGCCGAATGAGCAAATATGCTTGTTTCTGCCAATTGCAGCAAAATACTGAAAGGAAAATGGGTTTGCCTTCATATTTGACCCAGAACAACTCAGTTCAGCATGGAAATATTATTGCAACAGCTTTTATTTAGCCAGAAATGAAGATTGTAAGTTTTTATGCGCTTAAAAGCATTTTCAGGCCGAATGAGCTGATTTCTGCCAATTGTAGCAAAATACTGAAAGGAAAGTGGGCTTGCCTTCATATTTGACCCAGAACAACTCAGTTCAGCATGGAAATGTCATTGCAACATCTTTTATTTAGCCAGAAATAAGGAGTTTAAGTTTTTATGCGCTTAAAAGCATTTTCAGGCCAAATAAGCTGATTTCTGCCAATTGCAGCAAAATACTGAAGGGAAAGTGGGTTTGCCTTCATATTTGACCCAGAATAACTCAGTTCAGCATGGAAATATTATTGCAACAACTTTTATTTAGCCAGAAATCAAGAGTGGAAGTTTTTTAGGCCGAATGAGCAAATATGCTTGTTTCTGCCAATTGCAGCAAAATACTGAAGGGAAAGTGGGTTTGCCTTCATATTTGACCCAGAACAACTCAGTTCAGCATGGAAATATCATTGCAACAGCTTTTATTTAGCCAGAAATCAAGAGTGGAAGTTTTTATGCGCTTAAAACCATTTTCAGGTCGAATGAGCTGATTTCTGCCAATTGTAGCAAAATACTGAAAGGACAGTGGGTTTGCCTTCATATTTGACCCAGAACAACTCAGTTCAGCATGGAAATATCATTGCAACAGCTTTTATTTAGTCAGCAATCAAGAGTGTAAGTTTTTATGCGCTTAAAAGCATTTTTCGGCCGAATGAACAAATATGCTTGTTTCTGCCAATTGTCGCAAAATACTGAAGGGAAAGTGGGTTTGCCTTCATATTTGACCCAGAACAACTCAGTTCAGCATGAAAATATCATTGCAACAGCTTTTATTTAGTCAGAAATCAAGATTGTAAGTTTTTATGCGCTTAAAAGCAATTTCAGGCCGAATGAGCTGATTTCTGCCAATTGTAGGAAAATACTGACGAGAAAGTGGGTTTGCCTTCATATTTGACCCAGAACAACTCAGTTCAGCATGGAAATATCATTGCAACATCTTTTATTTAGCCAGAAATAAGGAGTTTAAGTTTTTATGCGCTTAAAAGCATTTTCAGGCGAAATAAGCTGATTTCTGCCAATTGTAGCAAAATACTGAAAGGAAAGTGGGTTTCCCTTCATATTTGAACCAGAACAACTCAATTCATTATGGAAATATCATTGCAACAGCTTTACTTTAGCCAGAAATCAAGAGTGTAAGTTTTTATGCGCTTAAAAGCATTTTTCGGCCGAATAAACAAATATGCTTGTTTCTGCCAATTGTCGCAAAATACTAAAGGGAAAGTGGGTTTCCCTTCATATTTGACCCAGAACAACTCAGTTCAGCATGGAAATATCATTGCAACATCTTTTATTTAGCCAGAAATAAGGAGTTTAAGCTTTTATGTGCTTAAACGTATTTTCAGGCCGAATGAGCTGATTTCTGCCAATTGTAGCAAAATACGGAAAGGAAAGTGGGTTTGCCTTCATATTTGACCCAGAACAACTCAGTTAAGCATTTAAATATCATTACAACAGCTTTTATTTAGCCAGAAATCAAGATTGTAAGTTTTTATGCGCTTAAAAGCATTTTCAGGCCGAATAAGCACATATGCTTGTTTCTGCCAATTGCAGCAAAATACTGAAAGGAAAGTGGGTTTGCCTTAATATTTGACCCAGAACAACTCAGTTCAGCATGGAAATATCATTGCAACATCTTTTATTTAGCCAGAAATAAGGAGTTTAAGTTTTTATGCGCTTAAAAGCATTTTCAGGCCGAATGAGCTGATTTCTGCCAATTGTGGCAAAATACGGAAAGGAAAGTGGGTTTGCCTTTATATTTGACCCAGAACAACTCAGTTCAGCATGGAAATATCATTGCAACAGCTTTTATTTAGCCAGAAATCAAGAGTGTAAATTTATATGCGCTTACAAGCATTTTCTGGCCGAATGAGCAAATATGCTTGTTTCTGTCAATTGCAGCAAAATACTGAAGGTAAAGTGGGTTTGCCTTCATATTTGACCCAGAGCAACTCAGTTCAGCATTAAAATATCATTGCAACAGCTTTTGTTTAGCCAGAAAACAAGAGTGTAAGTTTTTATGCGCTTAAAAGCATTTTCAGGCCGAATGAGCTGATTTCTGCCAATTGTAGCAAAATACTGAAAGGAAAGTGGGTTTGCCTTCATATTTGACCCAGAACAACTCAGTTCAGCATTGAGATATCATTGCAACAGCTTTAATTTAGCCAGAAATAAAGAGTGGAAGTTTTTCATGCCGAATGAGCAAATATGCTTGTTTCTGCCAATTGCAGCAAAATACTGAAAGGAAAATGGGTTTGCCTTCATATTTGACCCAGAACAACTCAGTTCAGCATGGAAATATTATTGCAACAGCTTTTATTTAGCCAGAAATGAAGATTGTAAGTTTTTATGCGCTTAAAAGCATTTTCAGGCCAAATGAGCTGATTTCTGCCAATTGCAGCAAAATACTGAAGGGAAAGTGGGTTTGCCTTCATCTTTAACCCAGAACAACTCAGTTCAGCATTTAAATATTATTGCAAAAGCTTTTATTTAGCCAGAAATCAAGAGTGTAAGTTTTTATACGCTTAAAAGCATTTTCAGGCCGAATGAGCACATATGCTTGTTTCTGCCAATTGCAGCAAAATACTGAAAGGAAAGTGGGTTTGCCTTAATATTTGACCCAGAACAACTCAGTTCAGCATGGAAATATCATTGCAACATCTTTTATTTAGCCAGAAATAAGGAGTTTAAGTTTTTATGCGCTTAAAAGCATTTTCAGGCCGAATGAGCTGATTTCTGCCAATTGTGGCAAAATACGGAAAGGAAAGTGGGTTTGCCTTCATATTTGACCCAGAACAACTCAGTTCAGCATGGAAATATCATTGCAACAGCTTTTATTTAGCCAGAAATCAAGAGTGTAAATTTATATGCGCTTACAAGCATTTTCTGGCCGAATGAGCAAATATGCTTGTTTCTGTCAATTGCAGCAAAATACTGAAGGTAAAGTGGGTTTGCCTTCATATTTGACCCAGAACAACTCAGTTCAGCATTGAAATATCATTGCAACAGCTTTTGTTTAGCCAGAAAACAAGAGTGTAAGTTTTTATGCGCTTAAAAGCATTTTCAGGCCGAATGAGCTGATTTCTGCCAATTGTAGCAAAATACTGAAAGGAAAGTGGGTTTGCCTTCATATTTGACCCAGAACAACTCAGTTCAGCATTGAGATATCATTGCAACAGCTTTAATTTAGCCAGAAATAAAGAGTGGAAGTTTTTCATGCCGAATGAGCAAATATGCTTGTTTCTGCCAATTGCAGCAAAATACTGAAAGGAAAATGGGTTTGCCTTCATATTTGACCCAGAACAACTCAGTTCAGCATGGAAATATTATTGCAACAGCTTTTATTTAGCCAGAAATGAAGATTGTAAGTTTTTATGCGCTTAAAAGCATTTTCAGGCCAAATGAGCTGATTTCTGCCAATTGCAGCAAAATACTGAAGGGAAAGTGGGTTTGCCTTCATCTTTAACCCAGAACAACTCAGTTCAGCATTTAAATATTATTGCAAAAGCTTTTATTTAGCCAGAAATCAAGAGTGTAAGTTTTTATACGCTTAAAAGCATTTTCAGGCCGAATGAGCTGATTTATGCCAATTGTAGCAAAATACTGAAAGGAAAGTGGGCTTGCCTTCATATTTGACCCAGAACAACTCAGTTCAGCATTGAGATATCATTGCAACAGCTTTACTTTAGCCAGAAATCAAGAGTGTAAGTTTTTATGCGCTTAAAAGCATTTTTCGGCCGAATAAACAAATATGCTTGTTTCTGCCAATTGTCGCAAAATACTAAAGGGAAAGTGGGTTTACCTTCATATTTGACCCAGAACAACTCAGTTCAGCATGGAAATATCATTGCAACATCTTTTATTTAGCCAGAAATAAGGAGTTTAAGCTTTTATGCGCTTAAACGTATTTTCAGGCCGAATGAGCTGATTTCTGCCAATTGTAGCAAAATACGGAAAGGAAACTGGGTTTGCCTTCATATTTGACCCAGAACAACTCAGTTAAGCATTTAAATATCATTACAACAGCTTTTATTTAGCCAGAAATCAAGATTGTAAGTTTTTATGCGCTTAAAAGCATTTTCAGGCCGAATGAGCACATATGCTTGTTTCTGCCAATTGCAGCAAAATACTGAAAGGAAAGTGGGTTTGCCTTAATATTTGACCCAGAACAACTCAGTTCAGCATGGAAATATCATTGCAACATCTTTTATTTAGCCAGAAATAAGGAGTTTAAGTTTTTATGCGCTTAAAAGCATTTTCAGGCCGAATGAGCTGATTTCTGCCAATTGTGGCAAAATACGGAAAGGAAAGTGGGTTTGCCTTCATATTTGACCCAGAACAACTCAGTTCAGCATGGAAATATCATTGCAACAGCTTTTATTTAGCCAGAAATCAAGAGTGTAAATTTATATGCGCTTACAAGCATTTTCTGGCCGAATGAGCAAATATGCTTGTTTCTGTCAATTGCAGCAAAATACTGAAGGTAAAGTGGGTTTGCCTTCATATTTGACCCAGAACAACTCAGTTCAGCATTGAAATATCATTGCAACAGCTTTTGTTTAGCCAGAAAACAAGAGTGTAAGTTTTTATGCGCTTAAAAGCATTTTCAGGCCGAATGAGCTGATTTCTGCCAATTGTAGCAAAATACTGAAAGGAAAGTGGGTTTGCCTTCATATTTGACCCAGAACAACTCAGTTCAGCATTGAGATATCATTGCAACAGCTTTAATTTAGCCAGAAATAAAGAGTGGAAGTTTTTCATGCCGAATGAGCAAATATGCTTGTTTCTGCCAATTGCAGCAAAATACTGAAAGGAAAATGGGTTTGCCTTCATATTTGACCCAGAACAACTCAGTTCAGCATGGAAATATTATTGCAACAGCTTTTATTTAGCCAGAAATGAAGATTGTAAGTTTTTATGCGGTTAAAAGCATTTTCAGGCCAAATGAGCTGATTTCTGCCAATTGCAGCAAAATACTGAAGGGAAAGTGGGTTTGCCTTCATATTTGACCCAGAACAACTCAATTCAGCATGGAAATATCATTGCAACAGCTTTTATTTAGCCAGAAATTAAGAGTGGAAGTTTTTATGCGCTTAAAAGCATTTTCAGGCCAAATGAGCTGATTTCTGCCAATTGCAGCAAAATACTGAAGGGAAAGTGGGTTTGCCTTCATCTTTAACCCAGAACAACTCAGTTCAGCATTTAAATATTATTGCAAAAGCTTTTATTTAGCCAGAAATCAAGAGTGTAAGTTTTTATACGCTTAAAAGCATTTTCAGGCCGAATGAGCTGATTTATGCCAATTGTAGCAAAATACTGAAAGGAAAGTGGGCTTGCCTTCATATTTGACCCAGAACAACTCAGTTCAGCATGGAAATGTCATTGCAACATCTTTTATTTAGCCAGAAATAAGGAGTTTAAGTTTTTATGCGCTTAAAAGCATTTTCAGGCCAAATAAGCTGATTTCTGCCAATTGCAGCAAAATACTGAAGGGAAAGTGGGTTTGCCTTCATATTTGACCCAGAATAACTCAGTTCAGCATGGAAATATTATTGCAACAACTTTTATTTAGCCAGAAATCAAGAGTGGAAGTTTTTTAGGCCGAATGAGCAAATATGCTTGTTTCTGCCAATTGCAGCAAAATACTGAAGGGAAAGTGGGTTTGCCTTCATATTTGACCCAGAACAACTCAGTTCAGCATGGAAATATCATTGCAACAGCTTTTATTTAGCCAGAAATCAAGAGTGGAAGTTTTTATGCGCTTAAAACCATTTTCAGGTCGAATGAGCTGATTTCTGCCAATTGTAGCAAAATACTGAAAGGACAGTGGGTTTGCCTTCATATTTGACCCAGAACAACTCAGTTCAGCATGGAAAATCATTGCAACAGCTTTTATTTAGTCAGCAATCAAGAGTGTAAGTTTTTATGCGCTTAAAAGCATTTTTCGGCCGAATGAACAAATATGCTTGTTTCTGCCAATTGTCGCAAAATACTGAAGGGAAAGTGGGTTTGCCTTCATATTTGACCCAGAACAACTCAGTTCAGCATTAAAATATCATTGCAACAGCTTTTATTTAGTCAGAAATCAAGATTGTAAGTTTTTATGCGCTTAAAAGCAATTTCAGGCCGAATGAGCTGATTTCTGCCAATTGTAGGAAAATACTGACGAGAAAGTGGGTTTGCCTTCATATTTGACCCAGAACAACTCAGTTCAGCATGGAAATATCATTGCAACATCTTTTATTTAGCCAGAAATAAGGAGTTTAAGTTTTTTTGCGCTTAAACGCATTTTCAGGCGAAATAAGCTGATTTCTGCCAATTGTAGCAAAATACTGAAAGGAAAGTGGGTTTGCCTTCATATTTGAACCAGAACAACTCAATTCATTATGGAAATATCATTGCAACAGCTTTACTTTAGCCAGAAATCAAGAGTGTAAGTTTTTATGCGCTTAAAAGCATTTTTCGGCCGAATAAACAAATATGCTTGTTTCTGCCAATTGTCGCAAAATACTAAAGGGAAAGTGGGTTTACCTTCATATTTGACCCAGAACAACTCAGTTCAGCATGGAAATATCATTGCAACATCTTTTATTTAGCCAGAAATAAGGAGTTTAAGCTTTTATGCGCTTAAACGTATTTTCAGGCCGAATGAGCTGATTTCTGCCAATTGTAGCAAAATACGGAAAGGAAAGTGGGTTTGCCTTCATATTTGACCCAGAACAACTCAGTTAAGCATTTAAATATCATTACAACAGCTTTTATTTAGCCAGAAATCAAGATTGTAAGTTTTTATGCGCTTAAAAGCATTTTCAGGCCGAATGAGCACATATGCTTGTTTCTGCCAATTGCAGCAAAATACTGAAAGGAAAGTGGGTTTGCCTTAATATTTGACCCAGAACAACTCAGTTCAGCATGGAAATATCATTGCAACAGCTTTTATTTAGTCAGAAATCAAGAGTGTAAATTTATATGCGCTTACAAGCATTTTCTGGCCGAATGAGCAAATATGCTTGTTTCTGTCAATTGCAGCAAAATACTGAAGGTAAAGTGGGTTTGCCTTCATATTTGACCCAGAGCAACTCAGTTCAGCATTGAAATATCATTGCAACAGCTTTTGTTTACCCAGAAAACAAGAGTGTAAGTTTTTATGCGCTTAAAAGTATTTTCAGGCCGAATGAGCTGATTTCTGCCAATTGTAGCAAAATACTGAAAGGAAAGTGGGTTTGCCTTCATATTTGACCCAGAACAACTCAGTTCAGCATTGAGATATCATTGCAACAGCTTTAATTTAGCCAGAAATAAAGAGTGGAAGTTTTTCATGCCGAATGAGCAAATATGGTTGTTTCTGCCAATTGCAGCAAAATACTGAAAGGAAAATGGGTTTGCCTTCATATTTGACCCAGAACAACTCAGTTCAGCATGGAAATATTATTGCAACAGCTTTTATTTAGCCAGAAATGAAGATTGTAAGTTTTTATGCGCTTAAAAGCATTTTCAGGCCAAATGAGCTGATTTCTGCCAATTGCAGCAAAATACTGAAGGGAAAGTGGGTTTGCCTTCATATTTGACCCAGAACAACTCAATTCAGCATGGAAATATCATTGCAACAGCTTTTATTTAGCCAGAAATTAAGAGTGGAAGTTTTTATGCGCTTAAAAGCATTTTCAGGCCAAATGAGCTGATTTCTGCCAATTGCAGCAAAATACTGAAGGGAAAGTGGGTTTGCCTTCATCTTTAACCCAGAACAACTCAGTTCAGCATTTAAATATTATTGCAAAAGCTTTTATTTAGCCAGAAATCAAGAGTGTAAGTTTTTATACGCTTAAAAGCATTTTCAGGCCGAATGAGCTGATTTCTGCCAATTGTAGCAAAATACTGAAAGGAAAGTGGGCTTGCCTTCATATTTGACCCAGAACAACTCAGTTCAGCATGGAAATGTCATTGCAACATCTTTTATTTAGCCAGAAATAAGGAGTTTAAGTTTTTATGCGCTTAAAAGCATTTTCAGGCCAAATAAGCTGATTTCTGCCAATTGCAGCAAAATACTGAAGGGAAAGTGGGTTTGCCTTCATATTTGACCCAGAATAACTCAGTTCAGCATGGAAATATTATTGCAACAACTTTTATTTAGCCAGAAATCAAGAGTGGAAGTTTTTTAGGCCGAATGAGCAAATATGCTTGTTTCTGCCAATTGCAGCAAAATACTGAAGGGAAAGTGGGTTTGCCTTCATATTTGACCCAGAACAACTCAGTTCAGCATGGAAATATCATTGCAACAGCTTTTATTTAGCCAGAAATCAAGAGTGGAAGTTTTTATGCGCTTAAAACCATTTTCAGGCCGAATGAGCTGATTTCTGCCAATTGTAGCAAAATACTGAAAGGACAGTGGGTTTGCCTTCATATTTGACCCAGAACAACTCAGTTCAGCATGGAAATATCATTCAACAGCTTTTATTTAGTCAGCAATCAAGAGTGTAAGTTTTTATGCGCTTAAAAGCATTTTTCGGACGAATGAACAAATATGCTTGTTTCTGCCAATTGTCGCAAAATACTGAAGGGAAAGTGGGTTTGCCTTCATATTTGACCCAGAACAACTCAGTTCAGCATGAAAATATCATTGCAACAGCTTTTATTTAGTCAGAAATCAAGATTGTAAGTTTTTATGCGCTTAAAAGCAATTTCAGGCCGAATGAGCTGATTTCTGCCAATTGTAGCAAAATACTGACGAGAAAGTGGGTTTGCCTTCATATTTGACCCAGAACAACTCAGTTCAGCATGGAAATATCATTGCAACATCTTTTATTTAGCCAGAAATAAGGAGTTTAAGTTTTTTTGCGCTTAAACGCATTTTCAGGCCGAATGAGCTGATTTCTGCCAATTGTAGCAAAATACGGAAAGGAAAGTGGGTTTGCCTTCATATTTGACCCAGAACAACTCAGTTCATAATTTAAATATCATTACAACAGCTTTTATTTAGCCAGAAATCAAGATTGTAAGTTTTTATGCGCTTAAAAGCATTTTCAGGCCGAATGAGCACATATGCTTGTTTCTGCCAATTGCAGCAAAATACTGAAAGGAAAGTCGGTTTGCCTTAATATTTGACCCAGAACAACTCAGTTCAGCATGGAAATATCATTGCAACATCTTTTATTTAGCCAGAAATAAGGAGTTTAAGTTTTTATGCGCTTAAAACCATTTTCAGGCCGAATGAGCTGATTTCTGCCAATTGTAGCAAAATACTGAAGGGAAAGTGGGATTGCCTTCATATTTGACCCAGAACAACTCAGGTCAGCATTGAGATATCATTGCAACAGCTTTAATTTACTCAGAAATAAAGAGTGGAAGTTTTTCAGACTAAATGAGCAAATATGCTTGTTTCTGCCAATTGCAGCAAAATACTGAAAGGAAAATGGGTTTGCCTTGATATTTGACCCAGAACAACTCAGTTCAGCATTTAAATATCATTGCAACAGCTTTTATTTAGCCAGCAATCAAGAGTGTAAGTTTTTATGCGCTTAAAAGCATTTTCAGGCCGAATGATCTGATTTCTGCCAATTGAAGGAAAATACTGAAAGGAAAGTGGGTTTGCCTTCAAATTTGAACCAGAACAACTCAATTCAGCATGGAAATGTCATTGCAACAGCTTTTTTTTAGCCAGAAATCAAGAGTGGAAGATTTTATGCGCTTAAAAGCATTTTTTGGTCGAATAAACAAATATGCTTGTTTCTGCCAATTGTCGCAAAATACTAAAGGGAAAGTGGGTTTGCCTTCATATTTGACCCAGAACAACTCAGTTCAGCATGGAAATATTATTGCAACATCTTTTATTTAGCCAGAAATAAGGAGTTTAAGTTTTTATGCGCTTAAAAGCATTTTCAGGCCGAATGAGCTGATTTCTGCCAATTGTGGCAAAATACGGAAAGGAAAGTGGGTTTGCCTTCATATTTGACCCAGAACAACTCAGTTCAGCATGGAAATATCATTGCAACAGCTTTAATTTAGCCAGAAATAAAGAGTGGAAGTTTTTCATGCCGAATGAGCAAATATGCTTGTTTCTGCCAATTGGAGCAAAATACTGAAAGGAAAATGGGTTTGCCTTCATATTTGACCCAGAACAACTCAGTTCAGCATGGAAATATTATTGCAACAGCTTTTATTTAGCCAGAAATGAAGATTGTAAGTTTTTATGCGCTTAAAAGCATTTTCAGGCCAAATGAGCTGATTTCTGCCAATTGCAGCAAAATACTGAAGGGAAAGTGGGTTTGCCTTCATATTTGACCCAGAACAACTCAATTCAGCATGGAAATATCATTGCAACAGCTTTTATTTAGCCAGAAATTAAGAGTGGAAGTTTTTATGCGCTTAAAAGCATTTTCAGGCCAAATGAGCTGATTTCTGCCAATTGCAGCAAAATACTGAAGGGAAAGTGGGTTTGCCTTCATCTTTAACCCAGAACAACTCAGTTCAGCATTTAAATATTATTGCAAAAGCTTTTATTTAGCCAGAAATCAAGAGTGTAAGTTTTTATACGCTTAAAAGCATTTTCAGGCCGAATGAGTTGATTTATGCCAATTGTAGCAAAATACTGAAAGGAAAGTGGGCTTGCCTTCATATTTGACCCAGAACAACTCAGTTCAGCATGGAAATGTCATTGCAACAGCTTTTATTTAGCCAGAAATGAAGATTGTAAGTTTTTATGCGCTTAAAAGCATTTTCAGGCCAAATGAGCTGATTTCTGCCAATTGCAGCAAAATACTGAAGGGAAAGTGGGTTTGCCTTCATATTTGACCCAGAACAACTCAATTCAGCATGGAAATATCATTGCAACAGCTTTTATTTAGCCAGAAATTAAGAGTGGAAGTTTTTATGCGCTTAAAAGCATTTTCAGGCCAAATGAGCTGATTTCTGCCAATTGCAGCAAAATACTGAAGGGAAAGTGGGTTTGCCTTCATCTTTAACCCAGAACAACTCAGTTCAGCATTTAAATATTATTGCAAAAGCTTTTATTTAGCCAAAATCAAGAGTGTAAGTTTTTATACGCTTAAAAGCATTTTCAGGCCGAATGAGCACATATGCTTGTTTCTGCCAATTGCAGCAAAATACTGAAAGGAAAGTGGGTTTGCCTTAATATTTGACCCAGAACAACTCAGTTCAGCATGGAAATATCATTGCAACAGCTTTTATTTAGCCAGAAATAAGGAGTTTAAGTTTTTATGCGCTTAAAAGCATTTTCTGGCCGAATGAGCAAATATGCTTGTTTCTGTCAATTGCAGCAAAATACTGAAGGTAAAGTGGGTTTGCCTTCATATTTGACCCAGAACAACTCAGTTCAGCATTGAAATATCATTGCAACAGCTTTTGTTTAGCCAGAAAACAAGAGTGTAAGTTTTTATGCGCTTAAAAGCATTTTCAGGCCGAATGAGCTGATTTCTGCCAATTGTAGCAAAATACTGAAAGGAAAGTGGGTTTGCCTTCATATTTGACCCAGAACAACTCAGTTCAGCATTGAGATATCATTGCAACAGCTTTAATTTAGCCAGAAATAAAGAGTGGAAGTTTTTCATGCCGAATGAGCAAATATGCTTGTTTCTGCCAATTGCAGCAAAATACTGAAAGGAAAATGGGTTTGCCTTCATATTTGACCCAGAACAACTCAGTTCAGCATGGAAATATTATTGCAACAGCTTTTATTTAGCCAGAAATGAAGATTGTAAGTTTTTATGCGCTTAAAAGCATTTTCAGGCCGAATGAGCTGATTTATGCCAATTGTAGCAAAATACTGAAAGGAAAGTGGGCTTGCCTTCATATTTGACCCAGAACAACTCAGTTCAGCATGGAAATGTCATTGCAACATCTTTTATTTAGCCAGAAATAAGGAGTTTAAGTTTTTATGCGCTTAAAAGCATTTTCAGGCCAAATAAGCTGATTTCTGCCAATTGCAGCAAAATACTGAAGGGAAAGTGGGTTTGCCTTCATATTTGACCCAGAATAACTCAGTTCAGCATGGAAATATTATTGCAACAACTTTTATTTAGCCAGAAATCAAGAGTGGAAGTTTTTTAGGCCGAATGAGCAAATATGCTTGTTTCTGCCAATTGCAGCAAAATACTGAAAGGAAAGTGGGTTTGCATTCATATTTGACCCAGAACAACTCAGTTCAGCATGGAAATATCATTGCAACAGCTTTTATTTAGCCAGAAATCAAGAGTGGAAGTTTTTATGCGCTTAAAACCATTTTCAGGCCGAATGAGCTGATTTCTGCCAATTGTAGCAAAATACTGAAAGGACAGTGGGTTTGCCTTCATATTTGACCCAGAACAACTCAGTTCAGCATGGAAATATCATTGCAACAGCTTTTATTTAGTCAGCAATCAAGAGTGTAAGTTTTTATGCGCTTAAAAGCATTTTTCGGACGAATGAACAAATATGCTTGTTTCTGCCAATTGTCGCAAAATACTGAAGGGAAAGTGGGTTTGCCTTAATATTTGACCCAGAACAACTCAGTTCAGCATGGAAATATCATTGCAACAGCTTTTATTTAGTCAGAAATCAAGATTGTAAGTTTTTATGCGCTTAAAAGCAATTTCAGGCCGAATGAGCTGATTTCTGCCAATTGTAGCAAAATACTGATGAGAAAGTGGGTTTGCCTTCATATTTGACCCAGAACAACTCAGTTCAGCATGGAAATATCATTGCAACATCTTTTATTTAGCCAGAAATAAGGAGTTTAAGTTTTTTTGCGGTTAAACGCATTTTCAGGCCGAATGAGCTGATTTCTGCCAATTGTAGCAAAATACGGAAAGGAAAGTGGGGTTGCCTTCATATTTGACCCAGAACAACTCAGTTCATAATTTAAATATCATTACAACAGCTTTTATTTAGCCAGAAATCAAGATTGTAAGTTTTTATGCGCTTAAAAGCATTTTCAGGCCAAATAAGCTGATTTCTGCCAATTGCAGCAAAATACTGAAGGGAAAGTGGGTTTGCCTTCATATTTGACGCAGAACAACTCAGTTCAGCATGGAAATATTATTGCAACAGCTTTTATTTAGCCAGAAATCAAGAGTGGAAGTTTTTATGCGCTTAAAACCATTTTCAGGCCGAATGAGCTGATTTCTGCCAATTGTAGCAAAATACTGAAAGGAAAGTGGGTTTGCCTTCATATTTGACCCAGAACAACTCAGTTCAGCATTTAAATATCATTGCAACAGCTTTTATTTAGCCAGCAATCAAGAGTGTAAGTTTTTATGCGCTTAAAAGCATTTTCAGGCCGAATGAGCTGATTTCTGCCAATTGAAGGAAAATACTGAAAGGAAAGTGGGTTTGCCTTCATATTTGAACCAGAACAACTCAATTCATTATGGAAATGTAATTGCAACAGCTTTTTTTTTAGCCAGAAATCAAGAGTGGAAGATTTTTATGCGCTTAAAAGCATTTTCAGGCGAAATAAGCTGATTTCTGCCAATTGTAGCAAAATACTGAAAGGAAAGTGGGTTTGCCTTCATATTTGACACAGAACAACTCAATTCAGCATGGAAATATCATTGCAACAGCTTTACTTTAGCCAGAAATCAAGAGTGTAAGTTTTTATGCGCTTAAAAGCATTTTTTGGCCGAATAAACAAATATGCTTGTTTCTGCCAATTGTCGCAAAATACTAAAGGGAAAGTGGGTTTACCTTCATATTTGACCCAGAACAACTCAGTTCAGCATGGAAATATCATTGCAACATCTTTTATTTAGCCAGAAATAAGGAGTTTAAGCTTTTATGCGCTTAAACGTATTTTCAGGCCGAATGAGCTGATTTCTGCCAATTGTAGCATAATACGGAAAGGAAAGTGGGTTTGCCTTCATATTTGACCCAGAACAACTCAGTTAAGCATTTAAATATCATTACAACAGCTTTTATTTAGCCAGAAATCAAGATTGTAAGTTTTTATGCGCTTAAAAGCATTTTCAGGCCGAATGAGCACATATGCTTGTTTCTGCCAATTGCAGCAAAATACTGAAAGGAAAGTGGGTTTGCCTTAATATTTGACCCAGAACAACTCAGTTCAGCATGGAAATATCATTGCAACATCTTTTATTTAGCCAGAAATACGGAGTTTAAGTTTTTATGCGCTTAAAAGCATTTTCAGGCCGAATGAGCTGATTTCTGCCAATTGTGGCAAAATACGGAAAGGACAGTGGGTTTGCCTTCATATTTGACCCAGAACAACTCAGTTCAGCATTGAAATATCATTGCAACAGCTTTTGTTTAGCCAGAAAACAAGAGTGTAAGTTTTTATGCGCTTAAAAGCATTTTCAGGCCGAATGAGCTGATTTCTGCCAATTGTAGCAAAATACTGAAAGGAAAGTGGGTTTGCCTTAATATTTGACCCAGAACAACTCAGTTCAGCATGGAAATATCATTGCAACATCTTTTATTTAGCCAGAAATAAGGAGTTTAAGTTTTTATGCGCTTAAAACCATTTTCAGGCCGAATGAGCTGATTTCTGCCAATTGTAGCAAAATACTGAAGGGAAAGTGGGATTGCCTTCATATTTGACCCAGAACAACTCAGGTCAGCATTGAGATATCATTGCAACAGCTTTAATTTACTCAGAAATAAAGAGTGGAAGTTTTTCAGACTAAATGAGCAAATATGCTTGTTTCTGCCAATTGCAGCAAAATACTGAAAGGAAAATGGGTTTGCCTTGATATTTGACCCAGAACAACTCAGTTCAGCATTTAAATATCATTGCAACAGCTTTTATTTAGCCAGCAATCAAGAGTGTAAGTTTTTATGCGCTTAAAAGCATTTTCAGGCCGAATGATCTGATTTCTGCCAATTGAAGGAAAATACTGAAAGGAAAGTGGGTTTGCCTTCATATTTGAACCAGAACAACTCAATTCAGCATGGAAATGTCATTGCAACAGCTTTTTTTTAGCCAGAAATCAAGAGTGGAAGATTTTATGCGCTTAAAAGCATTTTTTGGTCGAATAAACAAATATGCTTGTTTCTGCCAATTGTCGCAAAATACTAAAGGGAAAGTGGGTTTGCCTTCATATTTGACCCAGAACAACTCAGTTCAGCATGGAAATATCATTGCAACATCTTTTATTTAGCCAGAAATAAGGAGTTTAAGTTTTTATGCGCTTAAAAGCATTTTCAGGCCGAATGAGCTGATTTCTGCCAATTGTGGCAAAATACGGAAAGGAAAGTGGGTTTGCCTTCATATTTGACCCAGAACAACTCAGTTCAGCATGGAAATATCATTGCAACAGCTTTAATTTAGCCAGAAATAAAGAGTGGAAGTTTTTCATGCCGAATGAGCAAATATGCTTGTTTCTGCCAATTGGAGCAAAATACTGAAAGGAAAGTGGGCTTGCCTTCATATTTGACCCAGAACAACTCAGTTCAGCATGGAAATGTCATTGCAACAGCTTTTATTTAGCCAGAAATGAAGATTGTAAGTTTTTATGCGCTTAAAAGCATTTTCAGGCCAAATGAGCTGATTTCTGCCAATTGCAGCAAAATACTGAAGGGAAAGTGGGTTTGCCTTCATATTTGACCCAGAACAACTCAATTCAGCATGGAAATATCATTGCAACAGCTTTTATTTAGCCAGAAATTAAGAGTGGAAGTTTTTATGCGCTTAAAAGCATTTTCAGGCCAAATGAGCTGATTTCTGCCAATTGCAGCAAAATACTGAAGGGAAAGTGGGTTTGCCTTCATCTTTAACCCAGAACAACTCAGTTCAGCATTTAAATATTATTGCAAAAGCTTTTATTTAGCCAGAAATCAAGAGTGTAAGTTTTTATACGCTTAAAAGCATTTTCAGGCCGAATGAGCACATATGCTTGTTTCTGCCAATTGCAGCAAAATACTGAAAGGAAAGTGGGTTTGCCTTAATATTTGACCCAGAACAACTCAGTTCAGCATGGAAATATCATTGCAACAGCTTTTATTTAGCCAGAAATAAGGAGTTTAAGTTTTTATGCGCTTAAAAGCATTTTCAGGCCGAATGAGCTGATTTCTGCCAATTGTGGCAAAATACGGAAAGGAAAGTGGGTTTGCCTTCATATTTGACCCAGAACAACTCAGTTCAGCATGGAAATATCATTGCAACAGCTTTTATTTAGCCAGAAATCAAGAGTGTAAATTTATATGCGCTTACAAGCATTTTCTGGCCGAATGAGCAAATATGCTTGTTTCTGTCAATTGCAGCAAAATACTGAAGGTAAAGTGGGTTTGCCTTCATATTTGACCCAGAACAACTCAGTTCAGCATTGAAATATCATTGCAACAGCTTTTGTTTAGCCAGAAAACAAGAGTGTAAGTTTTTATGCGCTTAAAAGCATTTTCAGGCCGAATGAGCTGATTTCTGCCAATTGTAGCAAAATACTGAAAGGAAAGTGGGTTTGCCTTCATATTTGACCCAGAACAACTCAGTTCAGCATTGAGATATCATTGCAACAGCTTTAATTTAGCCAGAAATAAAGAGTGGAAGTTTTTCATGCCGAATGAGCAAATATGCTTGTTTCTGCCAATTGCAGCAAAATACTGAAAGGAAAATGGGTTTGCCTTCATATTTGACCCAGAACAACTCAGTTCAGCATGGAAATATTATTGCAACAGCTTTTATTTAGCCAGAAATGAAGATTGTAAGTTTTTATGCGCTTAAAAGCATTTTCAGGCCGAATGAGCTGATTTATGCCAATTGTAGCAAAATACTGAAAGGAAAGTGGGCTTGCCTTCATATTTGACCCAGAACAACTCAGTTCAGCATGGAAATGTCATTGCAACATCTTTTATTTAGCCAGAAATAAGGAGTTTAAGTTTTTATGCGCTTAAAAGCATTTTCAGGCCAAATAAGCTGATTTCTGCCAATTGCAGCAAAATACTGAAGGGAAAGTGGGTTTGCCTTCATATTTGACCCAGAATAACTCAGTTCAGCATGGAAATATTATTGCAACAACTTTTATTTAGCCAGAAATCAAGAGTGGAAGTTTTTTAGGCCGAATGAGCAAATATGCTTGTTTCTGCCAATTGCAGCAAAATACTGAAGGGAAAGTGGGTTTGCCTTCATATTTGACCCAGAACAACTCAGTTCAGCATGGAAATATCATTGCAACAGCTTTTATTTAGCCAGAAATCAAGAGTGGAAGTTTTTATGCGCTTAAAACCATTTTCAGGCCGAATGAGCTGATTTCTGCCAATTGTAGCAAAATACTGAAAGGACAGTGGGTTTGCCTTAATATTTGACCCAGAACAACTCAGTTCAGCATGGAAATATCATTGCAACAGCTTTTATTTAGTCAGAAATCAAGATTGTAAGTTTTTATGCGCTTAAAAGCATTTTTCGGACGAATGAACAAATATGCTTGTTTCTGCCAATTGTCGCAAAATACTGAAGGGAAAGTGGGTTTGCCTTAATATTTGACCCAGAACAACTCAGTTCAGCATGGAAATATCATTGCAACAGCTTTTATTTAGTCAGAAATCAAGATTGTAAGTTTTTATGCGCTTAAAAGCAATTTCAGGCCGAATGAGCTGATTTCTGCCAATTGTAGCAAAATACTGATGAGAAAGTGGGTTTGCCTTCATATTTGACCCAGAACAACTCAGTTCAGCATGGAAATATCATTGCAACATCTTTTATTTAGCCAGAAATAAGGAGTTTAAGTTTTTTTGCGGTTAAACGCATTTTCAGGCCGAATGAGCTGATTTCTGCCAATTGTAGCAAAATACGGAAAGGAAAGTGGGGTTGCCTTCATATTTGACCCAGAACAACTCAGTTCATAATTTAAATATCATTACAACAGCTTTTATTTAGCCAGAAATCAAGATTGTAAGTTTTTATGCGCTTAAAAGCATTTTCAGGCCAAATAAGCTGATTTCTGCCAATTGCAGCAAAATACTGAAGGGAAAGTGGGTTTGCCTTCATATTTGACGCAGAACAACTCAGTTCAGCATGGAAATATTATTGCAACAGCTTTTATTTAGCCAGAAATCAAGAGTGGAAGTTTTTATGCGCTTAAAACCATTTTCAGGCCGAATGAGCTGATTTCTGCCAATTGTAGCAAAATACTGAAAGGAAAGTGGGTTTGCCTTCATATTTGACCCAGAACAACTCAGTTCAGCATTTAAATATCATTGCAACAGCTTTTATTTAGCCAGCAATCAAGAGTGTAAGTTTTTATGCGCTTAAAAGCATTTTCAGGCCGAATGAGCTGATTTCTGCCAATTGAAGGAAAATACTGAAAGGAAAGTGGGTTTGCCTTCATATTTGAACCAGAACAACTCAATTCATTATGGAAATGTAATTGCAACAGCTTTTTTTTTAGCCAGAAATCAAGAGTGGAAGATTTTTATGCGCTTAAAAGCATTTTCAGGCGAAATAAGCTGATTTCTGCCAATTGTAGCAAAATACTGAAAGGAAAGTGGGTTTGCCTTCATATTTGACACAGAACAACTCAATTCAGCATGGAAATATCATTGCAACAGCTTTACTTTAGCCAGAAATCAAGAGTGTAAGTTTTTATGCGCTTAAAAGCATTTTTCGGCCGAATAAACAAATATGCTTGTTTCTGCCAATTGTCGCAAAATACTAAAGGGAAAGTGGGTTTACCTTCATATTTGACCCAGAACAACTCAGTTCAGCATGGAAATATCATTGCAACAGCTTTTATTTAGCCAGAAATAAGGAGTTTAAGCTTTTATGCGCTTAAACGTATTTTCAGGCCGAATGAGCTGATTTCTGCCAATTGTAGCATAATACGGAAAGGAAAGTGGGTTTGCCTTCATATTTGACCCAGAACAACTCAGTTAAGCATTTAAATATCATTACAACAGCTTTTATTTAGCCAGAAATCAAGATTGTAAGTTTTTATGCGCTTAAAAGCATTTTCAGGCCGAATGAGCACATATGCTTGTTTCTGCCAATTGCAGCAAAATACTGAAAGGAAAGTGGGTTTGCCTTAATATTTGACCCAGAACAACTCAGTTCAGCATGGAAATATCATTGCAACATCTTTTATTTAGCCAGAAATACGGAGTTTAAGTTTTTATGCGCTTAAAAGCATTTTCAGGCCGAATGAGCTGATTTCTGCCAATTGTGGCAAAATACGGAAAGGACAGTGGGTTTGCCTTCATATTTGACCCAGAACAACTCAGTTCAGCATTGAAATATCATTGCAACAGCTTTTGTTTAGCCAGAAAACAAGAGTGTAAGTTTTTATGCGCTTAAAAGCATTTTCAGGCCGAATGAGCTGATTTCTGCCAATTGTAGCAAAATACTGAAAGGAAAGTGGGTTTGCCTTCATATTTGACCCAGAACAACTCAGTTCAGCATTGAGATATCATTGCAACAGCTTTAATTTAGCCAGAAATAAAGAGTGGAAGTTTTTCATGCCGAATGAGCAAATATGCTTGTTTCTGCCAATTGCAGCAAAATACTGAAAGGAAAATGGGTTTGCCTTCATATTTGACCCAGAACAACTCAGTTCAGCATGGAAATATTATTGCAACAGCTTTTATTTAGCCAGAAATGAAGATTGTAAGTTTTTATGCGCTTAAAAGCATTTTCAGGCCGAATGAGCTGATTTATGCCAATTGTAGCAAAATACTGAAAGGAAAGTGGGCTTGCCTTCATATTTGACCCAGAACAACTCAGTTCAGCATGGAAATGTCATTGCAACATCTTTTATTTAGCCAGAAATAAGGAGTTTAAGTTTTTATGCGCTTAAAAGCATTTTCAGGCCAAATAAGCTGATTTCTGCCAATTGTAGCAAAATACTGAAGGGAAAGTGGGTTTGCCTTCATATTTGACCCAGAACAACTCAGTTCAGCATGGAAATATCATTGCAACAGCTTTTATTTAGTCAGCAATCAAGAGTGTAAGTTTTTATGCGCTTAAAAGCATTTTTCGGCCGAATGAACAAATATGCTTGTTTCTGCCAATTGTCGCAAAATACTGAAGGGAAAGTGGGTTTGCCTTCATATTTGACCCAGAACAACTCAGTTCAGCATGAAAATATCATTGCAACAGCTTTTATTTAGTCAGAAATCAAGATTGTAAGTTTTTATGCGCTTAAAAGCAATTTCAGGCCGAATGAGCTGATTTCTGCCAATTGTAGGAAAATACTGACGAGAAAGTGGGTTTGCCTTCATATTTGACCCAGAACAACTCAGTTCAGCATGGAAATATCATTGCAACATCTTTTATTTAGCCAGAAATAAGGAGTTTAAGTTTTTTTGCGCTTAAACGCATTTTCAGGCCAAATGAGCTGATTTCTGCCAATTGAAGGAAAATACTGAAAGGAAAGTGTGTTTGCCTTCATATTTGAACCAGAACAACTCAATTCATTATGGAAATGTAATTGCAACAGCTTTTTTTTTAGCCAGAAATCAAGAGTGGAAGATTTTTATGCGCTTAAAAGCATTTTCAGGCGAAATAAGCTGATTTCTGCCAATTGTAGCAAAATACTGAAAGGAAAGTGGGTTTGCCTTCATATTTGAACCAGAACAACTCAATTCATTATGGAAATATCATTGCAACAGCTTTACTTTAGCCAGAAATCAAGAGTGTAAGTTTTTATGCGCTTAAAAGCATTTTTCGGCCGAATAAACAAATATGCTTGTTTCTGCCAATTGTCGCAAAATACTAAAGGGAAAGTGGGTTTACCTTCATATTTGACCCAGAACAACTCAGTTCAGCATGGAAATATCATTGCAACATCTTTTATTTAGCCAGAAATAAGGAGTTTAAGCTTTTATGCGCTTAAACGTATTTTCAGGCCGAATGAGCTGATTTCTGCCAATTGTGGCAAAATACGGAAAGGAAAGTGGGTTTGCCTTTATATTTGACCCAGAACAACTCAGTTCAGCATGGAAATATCATTGCAACAGCTTTTATTTAGCCAGAAATCAAGAGTGTAAATTTATATGCGCTTACAAGCATTTTCTGGCCGAATGAGCAAATATGCTTGTTTCTGTCAATTGCAGCAAAATACTGAAGGTAAAGTGGGTTTGCCTTCATATTTGACCCAGAGCAACTCAGTTCAGCATTGAAATATCATTGCAACAGCTTTTGTTTAGCCAGAAAACAAGAGTGTAAGTTTTTATGCGCTTAAAAGCATTTTCAGGCCGAATGAGCTGATTTCTGCCAATTGTAGCAAAATACTGAAAGGAAAGTGGGTTTGCCTTCATATTTGACCCAGAACAACTCAGTTCAGCATTGAGATATCATTGCAACAGCTTTAATTTAGCCAGAAATAAAGAGTGGAAGTTTTTCATGCCGAATGAGCAAATATGCTTGTTTCTGCCAATTGCAGCAAAATACTGAAAGGAAAATGGGTTTGCCTTCATATTTGACCCAGAACAACTCAGTTCAGCATGGAAATATTATTGCAACAGCTTTTATTTAGCCAGAAATGAAGATTGTAAGTTTTTATGCGCTTAAAAGCATTTTCAGGCCAAATGAGCTGATTTCTGCCAATTGCAGCAAAATACTGAAGGGAAAGTGGGTTTGCCTTCATATTTGACCCAGAACAACTCAATTCAGCATGGAAATATCATTGCAACAGCTTTTATTTAGCCAGAAATTAAGAGTGGAAGTTTTTATGCGCTTAAAAGCATTTTCAGGCCAAATGAGCTGATTTCTGCCAATTGCAGCAAAATACTGAAGGGAAAGTGGGTTTGCCTTCATCTTTAACCCAGAACAACTCAGTTCAGCATTTAAATATTATTGCAAAAGCTTTTATTTAGCCAGAAATCAAGAGTGTAAGTTTTTATACGCTTAAAAGCATTTTCAGGCCGAATGAGCACATATGCTTGTTTCTGCCAATTGCAGCAAAATACTGAAAGGAAAGTGGGTTTGCCTTCATATTTGACCCAGAACAACTCAGTTCAGCATTGAAATATCATTGCAACAGCTTTTGTTTAGCCAGAAAACAAGAGTGTAAGTTTTTATGCGCTTAAAAGCATTTTCAGGCCGAATGAGCTGATTTCTGCCAATTGTAGCAAAATACTGAAAGGAAAGTGGGTTTGCCTTCATATTTGACCCAGAACAACTCAGTTCAGCATTGAGATATCATTGCAACAGCTTTAATTTAGCCAGAAATAAAGAGTGGAAGTTTTTCATGCCGAATGAGCAAATATGCTTGTTTCTGCCAATTGCAGCAAAATACTGAAAGGAAAATGGGTTTGCCTTCATATTTGACCCAGAACAACTCAGTTCAGCATGGAAATATTATTGCAACAGCTTTTATTTAGCCAGAAATGAAGATTGTAAGTTTTTATGCGCTTAAAAGCATTTTCAGGCCGAATGAGCTGATTTATGCCAATTGTAGCAAAATACTGAAAGGAAAGTGGGCTTGCCTTCATATTTTACCCAGAACAACTCAGTTCAGCATGGAAATGTCATTGCAACATCTTTTATTTAGCCAGAAATCAAGATTGTAAGTTTTTATGCGCTTAAAAGCATTTTCAGGCCAAATAAGCTGATTTCTGCCAATTGCAGCAAAATACTGAAGGGAAAGTGGGTTTGCCTTCATATTTGACCCAGAATAACTCAGTTCAGCATGGAAATATTATTGCAAAAACTTTTATTTAGCCAGAAATCAAGAGTGGAAGTTTTTTAGGCCGAATGAGCAAATATGCTTGTTTCTGCCAATTGCAGCAAAATACTGAAGGGAAAGTGGGTTTGCCTTCATATTTGACCCAGAACAACTCAGTTCAGCATGGAAATATCATTGCAACAGCTTTTATTTAGCCAGAAATAAGGAGTTTAAGTTTTTATGCGCTTAAAAGCATTTTCAGGCCGAATGAGCTGATTTCTGCCAATTGTAGCAAAATACTGAAAGGACAGTGGGTTTGCCTTCATATTTGACCCAGAACAACTCAGTTCAGCATGGAAATATCATTGCAACAGCTTTTATTTAGTCAGCAATCAAGAGTGTAAGTTTTTATGCGCTTAAAAGCATTTTTCGGACGAATGAACAAATATGCTTGTTTCTGCCAATTGTCGCAAAATACTGAAGGGAAAGTGGGTTTGCCTTAATATTTGACCCAGAACAACTCAGTTCAGCATGGAAATATCATTGCAACAGCTTTTATTTAGTCAGAAATCAAGATTGTAAGTTTTTATGCGCTTAAAAGCAATTTCAGGCCGAATGAGCTGATTTCTGCCAATTGTAGCAAAATACTGATGAGAAAGTGGGTTTGCCTTCATATTTGACCCAGAACAACTCAGTTCAGCATGGAAATATCATTGCAACATCTTTTATTTAGCCAGAAATAAGGAGTTTAAGTTTTTTTGCGGTTAAACGCATTTTCAGGCCGAATGAGCTGATTTCTGCCAATTGTAGCAAAATACGGAAAGGAAAGTGGGGTTGCCTTCATATTTGACCCAGAACAACTCAGTTCATAATTTAAATATCATTACAACAGCTTTTATTTAGCCAGAAATCAAGATTGTAAGTTTTTATGCGCTTAAAAGCATTTTCAGGCCAAATAAGCTGATTTCTGCCAATTGCAGCAAAATACTGAAGGGAAAGTGGGTTTGCCTTCATATTTGACCCAGAACAACTCAGTTCAGCATGGAAATATTATTGCAACAGCTTTTATTTAGCCAGAAATCAAGAGTGGAAGTTTTTTAGGCCGAATGAGCAAATATGCTTGTTTCTGCCAATTGCAGCAAAATACTGAAGGGAAAGTGGGTTTGCCTTCATATTTGACCCAGAACAACTCAGTTCAGCATGGAAATATCATTGCAACAGCTTTTATTTAGCCAGAAATCAAGAGTGGAAGTTTTTATGCGCTTAAAACCATTTTCAGGCCGAATGAGCTGATTTCTGCCAATTGTAGCAAAATACTGAAAGGAAAGTGGGTTTGCCTTCATATTTGACCCAGAACAACTCAGTTCAGCATTTAAATATCATTGCAACAGCTTTTATTTAGCCAGCAATCAAGAGTGTAAGTTTTTATGCGCTTAAAAGCATTTTCAGGCCGAATGAGCTGATTTCTGCCAATTGAAGGAAAATACTGAAAGGAAAGTGGGTTTGCCTTCATATTTGAACCAGAACAACTCAATTCATTATGGAAATGTAATTGCAACAGCTTTTTTTTTAGCCAGAAATCAAGAGTGGAAGATTTTTATGCGCTTAAAAGCATTTTCAGGCGAAATAAGCTGATTTCTGCCAATTGTAGCAAAATACTGAAAGGAAAGTGGGTTTGCCTTCATATTTGACACAGAACAACTCAATTCAGCATGGAAATATCATTGCAACAGCTTTACTTTAGCCAGAAATCAAGAGTGTAAGTTTTTATGCGCTTAAAAGCATTTTTCGGCCGAATAAACAAATATGCTTGTTTCTGCCAATTGTCGCAAAATACTAAAGGGAAAGTGGGTTTACCTTCATATTTGACCCAGAACAACTCAGTTCAGCATGGAAATATCATTGCAACATCTTTTATTTAGCCAGAAATAAGGAGTTTAAGCTTTTATGCGCTTAAACGTATTTTCAGGCCGAATGAGCTGATTTCTGCCAATTGTAGCAAAATACGGAAAGGAAAGTTGGTTTGCCTTCATATTTGACCCAGAACAACTCAGTTAAGCATTTAAATATCATTACAACAGCTTTTATTTAGCCAGAAATCAAGATTGTAAGTTTTTATGCGCTTAAAAGCATTTTCAGGCCGAATGAGCACATATGCTTGTTTCTGCCAATTGCAGCAAAATACTGAAAGGAAAGTGGGTTTGCCTTAATATTTGACCCAGAACAACTCAGTTCAGCATGGAAATATCATTGCAACATCTTTTATTTAGCCAGAAATAAGGAGTTTAAGTTTTTATGCGCTTAAAAGCATTTTCAGGCCGAATGAGCTGATTTCTGCCAATTGTGGCAAAATACGGAAAGGAAAGTGGGTTTGCCTTCATATTTGACCCAGAACAACTCAGTTCAGCATGGAAATATCATTGCAACAGCTTTTATTTAGCCAGAAATCAAGAGTGTAAATTTATATGCGCTTACAAGCATTTTCTGGCCGAATGAGCAAATATGCTTGTTTCTGTCAATTGCAGCAAAATACTGAAGGTAAAGTGGGTTTGCCTTCATATTTGACCCAGAACAACTCAGTTCAGCATTGAAATATCATTGCAACAGCTTTTGTTTAGCCAGAAAACAAGAGTGTAAGTTTTTATGCGCTTAAAAGCATTTTCAGGCCGAATGAGCTGATTTCTGCCAATTGTAGCAAAATACTGAAAGGAAAGTGGGTTTGCCTTCATATTTGACCCAGAACAACTCAGTTCAGCATTGAGATATCATTGCAACAGCTTTAATTTAGCCAGAAATAAAGAGTGGAAGTTTTTCATGCCGAATGAGCAAATATGCTTGTTTCTGCCAATTGCAGCAAAATACTGAAAGGAAAATGGGTTTGCCTTCATATTTGACCCAGAACAACTCAGTTCAGCATGGAAATATTATTGCAACAGCTTTTATTTAGCCAGAAATGAAGATTGTAAGTTTTTATGCGGTTAAAAGCATTTTCAGGCCAAATGAGCTGATTTCTGCCAATTGCAGCAAAATACTGAAGGGAAAGTGGGTTTGCCTTCATATTTGACCCAGAACAACTCAATTCAGCATGGAAATATCATTGCAACAGCTTTTATTTAGCCAGAAATTAAGAGTGGAAGTTTTTATGCGCTTAAAAGCATTTTCAGGCCAAATGAGCTGATTTCTGCCAATTGCAGCAAAATACTGAAGGGAAAGTGGGTTTGCCTTCATCTTTAACCCAGAACAACTCAGTTCAGCATTTAAATATTATTGCAAAAGCTTTTATTTAGCCAGAAATCAAGAGTGTAAGTTTTTATACGCTTAAAAGCATTTTCAGGCCGAATGAGCTGATTTATGCCAATTGTAGCAAAATACTGAAAGGAAAGTGGGCTTGCCTTCATATTTGACCCAGAACAACTCAGTTCAGCATGGAAATGTCATTGCAACATCTTTTATTTAGCCAGAAATAAGGAGTTTAAGTTTTTATGCGCTTAAAAGCATTTTCAGGCCAAATAAGCTGATTTCTGCCAATTGCAGCAAAATACTGAAGGGAAAGTGGGTTTGCCTTCATATTTGACCCAGAATAACTCAGTTCAGCATGGAAATATTATTGCAACAACTTTTATTTAGCCAGAAATCAAGAGTGGAAGTTTTTTAGGCCGAATGAGCAAATATGCTTGTTTCTGCCAATTGCAGCAAAATACTGAAGGGAAAGTGGGTTTGCCTTCATATTTGACCCAGAAAAACTCAGTTCAGCATGGAAATATCATTGCAACAGCTTTTATTTAGCCAGAAATCAAGAGTGGAAGTTTTTATGCGCTTAAAACCATTTTCAGGTCGAATGAGCTGATTTCTGCCAATTGTAGCAAAATACTGAAAGGACAGTGGGTTTGCCTTCATATTTGACCCAGAACAACTCAGTTCAGCATGGAAAATCATTGCAACAGCTTTTATTTAGTCAGCAATCAAGAGTGTAAGTTTTTATGCGCTTAAAAGCATTTTTCGGCCGAATGAACAAATATGCTTGTTTCTGCCAATTGTCGCAAAATACTGAAGGGAAAGTGGGTTTGCCTTCATATTTGACCCAGAACAACTCAGTTCAGCATGAAAATATCATTGCAACAGCTTTTATTTAGTCAGAAATCAAGATTGTAAGTTTTTATGCGCTTAAAAGCAATTTCAGGCCGAATGAGCTGATTTCTGCCAATTGTAGGAAAATACTGACGAGAAAGTGGGTTTGCCTTCATATTTGACCCAGAACAACTCAGATCAGCATGGAAATATCATTGCAACATCTTTTATTTAGCCAGAAATAAGGAGTTTAAGTTTTTTTGCGCTTAAACGCATTTTCAGGCCGAATGAGCTGATTTCTGCCAATTTAAGGAAAATACTGAAAGGAAAGTGGGTTTGCCTTCATATTTGAACCAGAACAACTCAATTCATTATGGAAATGTAATTGCAACAGCTTTTTTTTTTAGCCAGAAATCAAAAGTGGAAGATTTTTATGCGCTTAAAAGCATTTTCAGGCGAAATAAGCTGATTTCTGCCAATTGTAGCAAAATACTGAAAGGAAAGTGGGTTTGCCTTCATATTTGAACCAGAACAACTCAATTCATTATGGAAATATCATTGCAACAGCTTTACTTTAGCCAGAAATCAAGAGTGTAAGTTTTTATGCGCTTAAAAGCATTTTTTGGCCGAATAAACAAATATGCTTGTTTCTGCCAATTGTCGCAAAATACTAAAGGGAAAGTGGGTTTACCTTCATATTTGACCCAGAACAACTCAGTTCAGCATGGAAATATCATTGCAACATCTTTTATTTAGCCAGAAATAAGGAGTTTAAGCTTTTATGCGCTTAAACGTATTTTCAGGCCGAATGAGCTGATTTCTGCCAATTGTAGCAAAATACGGAAAGGAAAGTGGGTTTGCCTTCATATTTGACCCAGAACAACTCAGTTAAGCATTTAAATATCATTACAACAGCTTTTATTTAGCCAGAAATCAAGATTGTAAGTTTTTATGCGCTTAAAAGCATTTTCAGGCCGAATGAGCACATATGCTTGTTTCTGCCAATTGCAGCAAAATACTGAAAGGAAAGTGGGTTTGCCTTAATATTTGACCCAGAACAACTCAGTTCAGCATGGAAATATCATTGCAACAGCTTTTATTTAGTCAGAAATCAAGAGTGTAAATTTATATGCGCTTACAAGCATTTTCTGGCCGAATGAGCAAATATGCTTGTTTCTGTCAATTGCAGCAAAATACTGAAGGTAAAGTGGGTTTGCCTTCATATTTGACCCAGAGCAACTCAGTTCAGCATTGAAATATCATTGCAACAGCTTTTGTTTACCCAGAAAACAAGAGTGTAAGTTTTTATGCGCTTAAAAGTATTTTCAGGCCGAATGAGCTGATTTCTGCCAATTGTAGCAAAATACTGAAAGGAAAGTGGGTTTGCCTTCATATTTGACCCAGAACAACTCAGTTCAGCATTGAGATATCATTGCAACAGCTTTAATTTAGCCAGAAATAAAGAGTGGAAGTTTTTCATGCCGAATGAGCAAATATGGTTGTTTCTGCCAATTGCAGCAAAATACTGAAAGGAAAATGGGTTTGCCTTCATATTTGACCGAGAAATACTCAGTTCAGCATGGAAATATTATTGCAACAGCTTTTATTTAGCCAGAAATGAAGATTGTAAGTTTTTATGCGCTTAAAAGCATTTTCAGGCCAAATGAGCTGATTTCTGCCAATTGCAGCAAAATACTGAAGGGAAAGTGGGTTTGCCTTCATATTTGACCCAGAACAACTCAATTCAGCATGGAAATATCATTGCAACAGCTTTTATTTAGCCAGAAATTAAGAGTGGAAGTTTTTATGCGCTTAAAAGCATTTTCAGGCCAAATGAGCTGATTTCTGCCAATTGCAGCAAAATACTGAAGGGAAAGTGGGTTTGCCTTCATCTTTAACCCAGAACAACTCAGTTCAGCATTTAAATATTATTGCAAAAGCTTTTATTTAGCCAGAAATCAAGAGTGTAAGTTTTTATACGCTTAAAAGCATTTTCAGGCCGAATGAGCTGATTTCTGCCAATTGTAGCAAAATACTGAAAGGAAAGTGGGCTTGCCTTCATATTTGACCCAGAACAACTCAGTTCAGCATGGAAATGTCATTGCAACATCTTTTATTTAGCCAGAAATAAGGAGTTTAAGTTTTTATGCGCTTAAAAGCATTTTCAGGCCAAATAAGCTGATTTCTGCCAATTGCAGCAAAATACTGAAGGGAAAGTGGGTTTGCCTTCATATTTGACCCAGAACAATTCAGTTCAGCATGGAAATATTATTGCAACAACTTTTATTTAGCCAGAAATCAAGAGTGGAAGTTTTTTAGGCCGAATGAGCAAATATGCTTGTTTCTGCCAATTGCAGCAAAATACTGAAGGGAAAGTGGGTTTGCCTTCATATTTGACCCAGAACAACTCAGTTCAGCATGGAAATATCATTGCAACAGCTTTTATTTAGCCAGAAATCAAGAGTGGAAGTTTTTATGCGCTTAAAACCATTTTCAGGCCGAATGAGCTGATTTCTGCCAATTGTAGCAAAATACTGAAAGGACAGTGGGTTTGCCTTCATATTTGACCCAGAACAATTCAGTTCAGCATGGAAATATCATTCAACAGCTTTTATTTAGTCAGCAATCAAGAGTGTAAGTTTTTATGCGCTTAAAAGCATTTTTCGGACGAATGAACAAATATGCTTGTTTCTGCCAATTGTCGCAAAATACTGAAGGGAAAGTGGGTTTGCCTTCATATTTGACCCAGAACAACTCAGTTCAGCATGAAAATATCATTGCAACAGCTTTTATTTAGTCAGAAATCAAGATTGTAAGTTTTTATGCGCTTAAAAGCAATTTCAGGCCGAATGAGCTGATTTCTGCCAATTGTAGCAAAATACTGACGAGAAAGTGGGTTTGCCTTCATATTTGACCCAGAACAACTCAGTTCAGCATGGAAATATCATTGCAACATCTTTTATTTAGCCAGAAATAAGGAGTTTAAGTTTTTTTGCGCTTAAACGCATTTTCAGGCCGAATGAGCTGATTTCTGCCAATTGTAGCAAAATACGGAAAGGAAAGTGGGTTTGCCTTCATATTTGACCCAGAACAACTCAGTTCATAATTTAAATATCATTACAACAGCTTTTATTTAGCCAGAAATCAAGATTGTAAGTTTTTATGCGCTTAAAAGCATTTTCAGGCCGAATGAGCACATATGCTTGTTTCTGCCAATTGCAGCAAAATACTGAAAGGAAAGTCGGTTTGCCTTAATATTTGACCCAGAACAACTCAGTTCAGCATGGAAATATCATTGCAACATCTTTTATTTAGCCAGAAATAAGGAGTTTAAGTTTTTATGCGCTTAAAACCATTTTCAGGCCGAATGAGCTGATTTCTGCCAATTGTAGCAAAATACTGAAGGGAAAGTGGGATTGCCTTCATATTTGACCCAGAACAACTCAGGTCAGCATTGAGATATCATTGCAACAGCTTTAATTTACTCAGAAATAAAGAGTGGAAGTTTTTCAGACTAAATGAGCAAATATGCTTGTTTCTGCCAATTGCAGCAAAATACTGAAAGGAAAATGGGTTTGCCTTGATATTTGACCCAGAACAACTCAGTTCAGCATTTAAATATCATTGCAACAGCTTTTATTTAGCCAGCAATCAAGAGTGTAAGTTTTTATGCGCTTAAAAGCATTTTCAGGCCGAATGATCTGATTTCTGCCAATTGAAGGAAAATACTGAAAGGAAAGTGGGTTTGCCTTCATATTTGAACCAGAACAACTCAATTCAGCATGGAAATGTCATTGCAACAGCTTTTTTTTAGCCAGAAATCAAGAGTGGAAGATTTTATGCGCTTAAAAGCATTTTTTGGTCGAATAAACAAATATGCTTGTTTCTGCCAATTGTCGCAAAATACTAAAGGGAAAGTGGGTTTGCCTTCATATTTGACCCAGAACAACTCAGTTCAGCATGGAAATATCATTGCAACATCTTTTATTTAGCCAGAAATAAGGAGTTTAAGTTTTTATGCGCTTAAAAGCATTTTCAGGCCGAATGAGCTGATTTCTGCCAATTGTGGCAAAATACGGAAAGGAAAGTGGGTTTGCCTTCATATTTGACCCAGAACAACTCAGTTCAGCATGGAAATATCATTGCAACAGCTTTAATTTAGCCAGAAATAAAGAGTGGAAGTTTTTCATGCCGAATGAGCAAATATGCTTGTTTCTGCCAATTGGAGCAAAATACTGAAAGGAAAATGGGTTTGCCTTCATATTTGACCCAGAACAACTCAGTTCAGCATGGAAATATTATTGCAACAGCTTTTATTTAGCCAGAAATGAAGATTGTAAGTTTTTATGCGCTTAAAAGCATTTTCAGGCCAAATGAGCTGATTTCTGCCAATTGCAGCAAAATACTGAAGGGAAAGTGGGTTTGCCTTCATCTTTAACCCAGAACAACTCAGTTCAGCATTTAAATATTATTGCAAAAGCTTTTATTTAGCCAGAAATCAAGAGTGTAAGTTTTTATACGCTTAAAAGCATTTTCAGGCCGAATGAGTTGATTTATGCCAATTGTAGCAAAATACTGAAAGGAAAGTGGGCTTGCCTTCATATTTGACCCAGAACAACTCAGTTCAGCATGGAAATGTCATTGCAACATCTTTTATTTAGCCAGAAATAAGGAGTTTAAGTTTTTATGCGCTTAAAAGCATTTTCAGGCCAAATAAGCTGATTTCTGCCAATTGCAGCAAAATACTGAAGGGAAAGTGGGTTTGCCTTCATATTTGACCCAGAATAACTCAGTTCAGCATGAAAATATTATTGCAACAACTTTTATTTAGCCAGAAATCAAGAGTGGAAGTTTTTTAGGCCGAATGAGCAAATATGCTTGTTTCTGCCAATTGCAGCAAAATACTGAAGGGAAAGTGGGTTTGCCTTCATATTTGACCCAGAACAACTCAGTTCAGCATGGAAATATCATTGCAACAGCTTTTATTTAGCCAGAAATCAAGAGTGGAAGTTTTTATGCGCTTAAAACCATTTTCAGGTCGAATGAGCTGATTTCTGCCAATTGTAGCAAAATACTGAAAGGACAGTGGGTTTGCCTTCATATTTGACCCAGAACAACTCAGTTCAGCATGGAAATATCATTGCAACAGCTTTTATTTAGTCAGCAATCAAGAGTGTAAGTTTTAATGCGCTTAAAAGCATTTTTCGGCCGAATGAACAAATATGCTTGTTTCTGCCAATTGTCGCAAAATACTGAAGGGAAAGTGGGTTTGCCTTCATATTTGACCCAGAACAACTCAGTTCAGCATGAAAATATCATTGCAACAGCTTTTATTTAGTCAGAAATCAAGATTGTAAGTTTTTATGCGCTTAAAAGCAATTTCAGGCCGAATGAGCTGATTTCTGCCAATTGTAGGAAAATACTGACGAGAAAGGGGGTTTGCCTTCATATTTGACCCAGAACAACTCAGTTCAGCATGGAAATATCATTGCAACATCTTTTATTTAGCCAGAAATAAGGAGTTTAAGTTTTTTTGCGCTTAAACGCATTTTCAGGCCGAATGAGCTGATTTCTGCCAATTGAAGGAAAATACTGAAAGGAAAGTGGGTTTGCCTTCATATTTGAACCAGAACAACTCAATTCATTATGGAAATGTAATTGCAACAGCTTTTTTTTTAGCCAGAAATCAAGAGTGGAAGATTTTTATGCGCTTAAAAGCATTTTCAGGCGAAATAAGCTGATTTCTGCCAATTGTAGCAAAATACTGAAAGGAAAGTGGGTTTGCCTTCATATTTGACACAGAACAACTCAATTCAGCATGGAAATATCATTGCAACAGCTTTTATTTAGCCAGAAATCAAGAGTGTAAATTTATATGCGCTTACAAGCATTTTCTGGCCGAATGAGCAAATATGCTTGTTTCTGTCAATTGCAGCAAAATACTGAAGGTAAAGTGGGTTTGCCTTCATATTTGACCTAGAACAACTCAGTTCAGCATTGAAATATCATTGCAACAGCTTTTGTTTAGCCAGAAAACAAGAGTGTAAGTTTTTATGCGCTTAAAAGCATTTTCAGGCCGAATGAGCTGATTTCTGCCAATTGTAGCAAAATACTGAAAGGAAAGTGGGTTTGCCTTCATATTTGACCCAGAACAACTCAGTTCAGCATTGAGATATCATTGCAACAGCTTTAATTTAGCCAGAAATAAAGAGTGGAAGTTTTTCATGCCGAATGAGCAAATATACTTGTTTCTGCCAATTGCAGCAAAATACTGAAAGGAAAATGGGTTTGCCTTCATATTTGACCCAGAACAACTCAGTTCAGCATGGAAATATCATTGCAACAGCTTTTATTTAGCCAGAAATCAAGAGTGGAAGTTTTTATGCGCTTAAAACCATTTTCAGGCCGAATGAGCTGATTTCTGCCAATTGTAGCAAAATACTGAAAGGACAGTGGGTTTGCCTTCATATTTGACCCAGAACAACTCAGTTCAGCATGGAAATATCATTGCAACAGCTTTTATTTAGTCAGCATTCAAGAGTGGAAGTTTTTATGCGCTTAAAAGCATTTTTCGGACGAATGAACAAATATGCTTGTTTCTGCCAATTGTCGCAAAATACTGAAAGGAAAGTGGGTTTGCCTTCATATTTTACCCAAAACAACTCAGTTCAGCATGGAAATATTATTGCAACAGCTTTTATTTAGCCAGAAATGAAGATTGTAAGTTTTTATGCGCTTAAAAGCATTTTCAGGCCAAATAAGCTGATTTCTGCCAATTGCAGCAAAATACTGAAGGGAAAGTGGGTTTGCCTTAATATTTGACCCAGAACAACTCAGTTCAGCATGGAAATATCATTGCAACAGCTTTTATTTAGCCAGAAATCAAGAGTGGAAGTTTTTATGCGCTTAAAAGCAATTTCAGGCCGAATGAGCTGATTTCTGCCAATTGTAGCAAAATACTGACGAGAAAGTGGGTTTGCCTTCATATTTGACCCAGAACAACTCAGTTCAGCATGGAAATATCATTGCAACATCTTTTATTTAGCCAGAAATAAGGAGTTTAAGTTTTTTTGCGCTTAAACGCATTTTCAGGCCGAATGAGCTGATTTCTGCCAATTGTAGCAAAATACGGAAAGGAAAGTGGGTTTGCCTTCATATTTGACCCAGAACAACTCAGTTCATAATTTAAATATCATTACAACAGCTTTTATTTAGCCAGAAATCAAGATTGTAAGTTTTTATGCGCTTAAAAGCATTTTCAGGCCGAATGAGCACATATGCTTGTTTCTGCCAATTGCAGCAAAATACTGAAAGGAAAGTCGGTTTGCCTTAATATTTGACCCAGAACAACTCAGTTCAGCATGGAAATATCATTGCAACATCTTTTATTTAGCCAGAAATAAGGAGTTTAAGTTTTTATGCGCTTAAAACCATTTTCAGGCCGAATGAGCTGATTTCTGCCAATTGTAGCAAAATACTGAAGGGAAAGTGGGATTGCCTTCATATTTGACCCAGAACAACTCAGTTCAGCATGGAAATATTGTTGCAACAGCTTTTATTTAGCCAGAAATCAAGAGTGTAAGTTTTTATGCGCTTAAAAGCATTTTTCGGCCGAATGAACAAATATGCTTGTTTCTGCCAATTGTCGCAAAATACTGAAGGGAAAGTGGGTTTGCCTTCATATTTGACCCAGAACAACTCAGTTCAGCATGAAAATATCATTGCAACAGCTTTTATTTAGTCAGAAATCAAGATTGTAAGTTTTTATGCGCTTAAAAGCATTTTCAGGCCCAATGAGCACTTATGCTTGTTTCTGCCAATTGCAGCAAAATACTGAAAGGAAAGTGGGCTTGCCTTAATATTTGACCCAGAACAACTCAGGTCAGCATGGAAATATCATTGCAACATCTTTTATTTAGCCAGAAATAAGGAGTTTAAGTTTTTATACGCTTAAAAGCATTTTCAGGCCGAATAAGCTGATTTCTGCCAATTGTAGCAAAATACGGAAAGGAAAGTGGGTTTGCCTTCATATTTGATGCATAACAACTCAGTTCAGCATTGAGATATCATTGCAACAGCTTTAATTTACTCAGAAATAAAGAGTGGAAGTTTTTCAGGCTAAATGAGCAAATATGCTTGTTTCTGCCAATTGCAGCAAAATACTGAAAGGAAAATGGGTTTGCCTTGATATTTGACCCAGAACAACTCAGTTCAGCATGGAAATATTATTGCAACAGCTTTTATTTAGCCAGCAATCAAGAGTGTAAGTTTTTATGCGCTTAAAAGCATTTTCAGGCCAAATGAGCTGATTTCTGCCAATTGCAGCAAAATCCTGAAGGGAAAGTGGGTTTGCCTTCATATTTGACCCAGAACAACTCAATTCAACATGGAAATATCATTGCAACAGCTTTTATTGAGCTAGAAATCAAGAGTGGAAGTTTTTATGTGCTTAAAAGCATTTTCAGGCCAAATGAGCTGATTTCTGCCAATTGCAGCAAAATACTGAAGGGAAAGTGGGTTTGCCTTCATCTTTGACCCAGAACAACTCAGTTAAGCATTTAAATATTATTGCAAAAGCTTTTATTTAGCCAGAAATCAAGAGTGTAAGTTTTTATACGCTTAAAAGCATTTTCAGGCCGAATGAGCTGATTTATGCCAATTGTAGCAAAATACTGAAGGGAAAGTGGGTTTGCCTGGAAGTTTTTCAGGCCGAATGAGCAAATATGCTTTTTTCTGCCAATTGCAGCAAAATACTGAAAGGAAAATGGGTTTGCCTTCATATTTGACCCGGAACAACTCAGTTCAGCATGGAAACATTATTGCAACAGCTTTTATTTAGCCAGAAATGAAGATTGTAAGTTTTTATGCGCTTAAAGCATTTTCAGGCCAAATGAGCTGATTTCTGCCAATTGCAGCAAAATCCTGAAGGGAAAGTGGGTTTGCCTTCATATTTGACCCAGAACAACTCAATTCAACATGGAAATATCATTGCAACAGCTTTTATTTAGCCAGAAATCTAGAGTGGAAGTTTTTTAGGCCGAATGAGCAAATATGCTTGTTGCTGCCAATTGCAGCAAAATACTGAAAGGAAAATGGGTTTGCCTTCATATTTGACCCAGAACAACTCAGTTCAGCATGGAAATATTATTGCAACAGCTTTTATTTAGCCAGAAATCAAGAGTGGAAGTTTTTATGCGCTTAAAACCATTTTCAGGCCGAATGAGCTGATTTCTGCCAATTGTAGCAAAATACTGAAAGGAAAGTGGGTTTGCCTTCATATTTGACCCAGAACAACTCAGTTCAGCATGGAAATATCATTGCAACATCTTTTATTTAGCCAGAAATAAGGAGTTTAAGTTTTTTTGCGCTTAAACGCATTTTCAGGCCGAATGAGCTGATTTCTGCCAATTGTAGCAAAATACGGAAAGGAAAGTGGGTTTGCCTTCATATTTGACCCAGAACAACTCAGTTCATAATTTAAATATCATTACAACAGCTTTTATTTAGCTAGAAATCAAGATTGTAAGTTTTTATGCGCTTAAAAGCAATTTCAGGCACGAATGAGCACATATGCTTGTTTCTGAAAATTGCAGCAAAATACTGAAAGGAAAGTCGGTTTGCCTTAATATTTGACCCAGAACAACTCAGTTCAGCATTTAAATATCATTACAACAGCTTTTATTTAGCCAGAAATCAAGATTGTAAGTTTTTATGCGCTTAAAAGCATTTTCAGGCCAAATAAGGTGATTTCTGCCAATTGTAGCAAAATACTGAAAGGAAAGTGGGCTTGCCTTCATATTTGACCCAGAACAACTCAGTTCAGCATGGAAATATCATTGCAACATCTTTTATTTAGCCAGAAATAAGGAGTTTAAGTTTTTATGCGCCTAAAAGCATTTTCAGGCCAAATGAGCTGATTTCTGCCAATTGTAGCAAACTACGGAAAGGAAAGTGGGTTTGTCTTCATATTTGACGCATACCAAATCAGTTCAGCATGAAAATATCATTGCAACAGCTTTTATTTAGTCAGAAATCAAGAGTGGAAATTTATATGCGCTTAAAACCAATGTCAGGCCGAATGAGCTGATTTCTGCCAATTGTAGCAAAATACTGAAGGGAAAGTGGGTTTGCCTTCATATTTGACCCAGAACAACTCAGTTCAGCATGGAAATATCATTGCCACAGCTTTTATTTAGCCAGAAATCAAGAGTGTAAGTTTTTATGCGCTTAAAAGCATTTTTCGGCCGAATGAACAAATATGCTTGTTTCTGCCAATTTTCACAAAATACTGAAGGGAAAGTGGGTTTGCCTTCATATTTGACCCAGAACAACTCCGTTCAGCATGAAAATATCATTGCAACAGCTTTTATTTAGTCAGAAATCAAGATTGTAAGTTTTTATGCGCTTAAAAGCATTTTCAGGCCGAATGAGCACTTATGCTTGTTTCTGCCAATTGCAGCAAAATACTGAAAGGAAAGTGGGCTTGCCTTAATATTTGACCCAGAACAACTCAGGTCAGCATGGAAATATCATTGCAACATCTTTTATTTAGCCAGAAATAAGGAGTTTAAGTTTTTATACGCTTAAAAGCATTTTCAGGCCGAATGAGCTGATTTCTGCCAATTGTAGCAAAATACGGAAAGGAAAGTGGGTTTGCCTTCATATTTGATGCATAAGAACTCAGTTCAGCATTGAGATATCATTGCAACAGCTTTAATTTACTCAGAAATAAAGAGTGGAAGTTTTTCAGGCCAAATGAGCAAATATGCTGATTTCTGCCAATTGTAGCAAAATACTGAAAGGAAAGTGGCTTTGCCTTCATATTTGACCCAGAACAACTCAGTTCAGCATTGAGATATCATTGCAACATCTTTAATTTAGCCAGAAATAAAGAGTGGAAGTTTTTCAGGCCGAATGAGCAAATATGCTTGTTTCTGCCAATTGCAGCAAAATACTGAAAGGAAAATGGGTTTGCCTTCATATTTGACCCAGAACAACTCAGTTCAGCATGGAAATATTATTGCAACAGCTTTTATTTAGCCAGAAATGAAGATTGTAAGTTTTTATACGCTTAAAAGCATTTTCAGGCCAAATGAGCTGATTTCTGCCAATTGCAGCAAAATACTGAAGGGAAAGTGGGTTTGCCTTCATATTTGACCCAGAACAACTCAATTCAGCATGGAAATATCATTGCAACAGCTTTTATTTAGCCAGAAATCAAGAGTGGAAGTTTTTATGCGCTTAAAAGCATTTTCAGGCCAAATGAGCTGATTTCTGCCAATTGCAGCAAAATACTGAAGGGAAAGTAGGTTGGCCTTCATCTTTAACCCAGAACAACTCAGTTCAGCATTTAAATATTATTGCAAAAGCTTTTATTTAGCCAGAAATAAGGAGTTTAAGTTTTTATGCGCTTAAAAGCATTTTCAGGCCAAATAAGCTGATTTCTGCCAATTGCAGCAAAATACTGAAGGGAAAGTGGGTTTGCCTTCATATTTGACCCAGAACAACTCAGTTCAGCATGGAAATATTATTGCAACAGCTTTTATTTAGCCAGAAATCAAGAGTGGAAGTTTTTTAGGCCGAATGAGCAAATATGCTTGTTTCTGCCAATTGCAGCAAAATACTGAAGGGAAAGTGGGTTTGCCTTCATATTTGACCCAGAACAACTCAGTTCAGCATGGAAATATCATTGCAACAGCTTTTATTTAGCCAGAAATCAAGAGTGGAAGTTTTTATGCGCTTAAAACCATTTTCAGGCCGAATGAGCTGATTTCTGCCAATTGTAGCAAAATACTGAAAGGAAAGTGGGTTTGCCTTCATATTTGACCCAGAATAACTCAGTTCAGCATGGAAATATCATTGCAACATCTTTTATTTAGCCAGAAATAAGGAGTTTTAGGTTTTTTTGCGCTTAAACGCATTTTCAGGCCGAATGAGCTGATTTCTGCCAATTGTAGCAAAATACGGAAAGGAAAGTGGGTTTGCCTTCATATTTGACCCAGAACAACTCAGTTCATAATTTAAATATCATTACAACAGCTTTTATTTAGCCAGAAATCAAGATTGTAAGTTTTTATGCGCTTAAAAGCAATTTCAGGCCGAATGAGCACATATGCTTGTTTCTGCCAATTGCAGCAAAATACTGAAAGGAAAGTCGGTTTGCCTTAATATTTGACCCAGAACAACTCAGTTCAGCATGGAAATATCATTGCAACATCTTTTATTTAGCCAGAAATAAGGAGTTTAAGTTTTTATGCGCCTAAAAGCATTTTCAGGCCAAATGAGCTGATTTCTGCCAATTGTAGCAAAATACGGAAAGGAAAGTGGGTTTTTCTTCACATTTGACGCATACCAAATCAGTTCAGCATGGAAATATTATTGCAACAGCTTTTATTTAGCCAGAAATCAAGAGTGGAAGTTTTTTAGGCCGAATGAGCAAATATGCTTGTTTCTGCCAATTGCAGCAAAATACTGAAGGGAAAGTGGGTTTGCCTTCATATTTGACCCAGAACAACTCAGTTCAGCATGGAAATATCATTGCAACAGCTTTTATTTAGCCAGAAATGAAGATTGTAAGTTTTTATACGCTTAAAAGCATTTTCAGGCCAAATGAGCTGATTTCTGCCAATTGCAGCAAAATACTGAAGGGAAAGTGGGTTTGCCTTCATCTTTAACCCAGAACAACTCAGTTCAGCATTTAAATATTATTGCAAAAGCTTTTATTTAGTCAGAAATAAGGAGTTTAAGTTTTTATGCGCTTAAAAGCATTTTCAGGCCAAATAAGCTGATTTCTGCCAATTGCAGCAAAATACTGAAGGGAAAGTGGGTTTGCCTTCATATTTGACCCAGAACAACTCAGTTCAGCATGGAAATATTATTGCAACAGCTTTTATTTAGCCAGAAATCAAGAGTGGAAGTTTTTTAGGCCGAATGAGCAAATATGCTTGTTTCTGCCAATTGCAGCAAAATACTGAAGGGAAAGTGGGTTTGCCTTCATATTTGACCCAGAACAACTCAGTTCAGCATGGAAATATCATTGCAACAGCTTTTATTTAGCCAGAAATCAAGAGTGGAAGTTTTTATGCGCTTAAAACCATTTTCAGGCCGAATGAGCTGATTTCTGCCAATTGTAGCAAAATACTGAAAGGAAAGTGGGTTTGCCTTCATATTTGACCCAGAACAACTCAGTTCAGCATGGAAATATCATTGCAACAGCTTTTATTTAGTCAGCAATCAAGAGTGTAAGTTTTTATGCGCTTAAAAGCATTTTTCGGCCGAATGAACAAATATGCTTGTTTCTGCCAATTGTCGCAAAATACTGAAGGGAAAGTGGGTTTGCCTTCATATTTGACCCAGAACAACTCAGTTCAGCATGAAAATATCATTGCAACAGCTTTTATTTAGTCAGAAATCAAGATTGTAAGTTTTTATGCGCTTAAAAGCAATTTCAGGCCGAATGAGCTGATTTCTGCCAATTGTAGCAAAATACTGACGAGAAAGTGGGTTTGCCTTCATATTTGACCCAGAACAACTCAGTTAAGCATTTAAATATCATTACAACAGCTTTTATTTAGCCAGAAATCAAGATTGTAAGTTTTTATGCGCTTAAAAGCATTTTCAGGCCAAATGAGCTGATTTCTGCCAATTGTAGCAAAATACGGAAAGGAAAGTGGGTTTGCCTTCATATTTTACCCAAAACAACTCAGTTCAGCATGGAAATATTATTGCAACAGCTTTTATTTAGCCAGAAATCAAGAGTGGAAGTTTTTATGCGCTTAAAACCATTTTCAGGCCGAATGAGTTGATTTCTGCCAATTGTAGCAAAATACTGAAGGGAAAGTGGGTTTGCCTTCATATTTGAACCAGAACAACTCAGTTCAGCATTTAAATATCATTACAACAGGTTTTATTTAGCCAGAAATCAAGATTGTAAGTTTTTATGCGCACTGCACCAACACTTCAGCTCTTTGATTTTTGCGGTAAGCGTATTGCGTCACTTCCTGTTTCTGCACACTCTTGGGTTTCTACCGAAAGACTGTTTACTGATTAATTGTAGCTGTTATTTTTACTTAAATAAGTGATTTCTTCACACAAGAATTAATACTTAGTCGTAACATACGCTTGTATTGCACAAGCACCTGCTTTTGCAAAACATAACCAGCTAAAGTTTACAAATTCCACATTTCGCTTATATTAGCTTTGCTAGCTTAGCAGTTAAACATTAGCAATGGCTTCTCTGTCTCCCTCTGTCTCTCCTTCTCTCACTTGCTCGGTGTGTCTCATGTTCAGTTTTTCCTCTGCCTCCTTTAGTGATAATGGTATATGTAACAAGTGTAAGGTTTTTGCAGCTTTGGAGGCGAGGCTCACGGAATTGGAAGCACGGCTCCGCACCATGGAAAACAACTCCGCTAGTCAGGCCCCGGTAGCTGGTGCGGGCCGACCTAGCGTAGCCCCTGCTAGCTGTCCCCCGGCAGTTCCCGAGCAGCCGGGAAGCCAGTCCGGCTGGGTGACGGTTCGTAAGAGATCTAATGCTAAACAGACGCCCGAGGTTCACCACCAGTCGGTTCATGTTTCTAATCGATTTTCCCCACTCAGCGACACACCCGCTGAGAAACCAACTCTGGTAATTGGCAGCTCCATAGTCAGAAACGTGAAGTTAGAGACTCCAGCGGCCGTAGTCAAATGTCTTCCTGGGGCCAGAGCGGGCGACGTTGAATCATATTTGAAACTCCTGGCTAAGGATAAACGTAAATACAGTAATATTATTATTCACGTGGGAGTTAATGACGCCCGATTACGTAAATCGGAGGTCACTAAAATGAATGTTGAATCGGTGTGTAACTTTGCAAAAACAATGTCGGACTCCGTAATTTTCTCTGGTCCCCTGCCAAATCTGACCAGTGACGACATGTACACCCGCATGTCGTCATTCAACCGCTGGCTGTCTAGGTGGTGTCCAGCAAACGATGTGGGCTACATAGACAATTGGAAACGTTTTTGGGGAAAACCTAGGCTGATTAGGAGAGATGGCATCCATCCTACTTTAGATGGTGCAGCTTTCTTATCCAGAAATATGGCTGGTTTTATTAAACAACCAAAAGTATGACAATCCAGAGTTGAGCCTAGGATGCAGAGATCCAGTCCTACACGCCTCTCTGCAGTGTCCTTACAACCGTCACCCCCCCACAACTCCCACATACCTATAGAGACTGTGTCTGTTCCCCGACCTAAATTACATAAAGTAAATATGACAACAAGAGGAGTTAATCATAATAACCTAATAAAAGTTAAGACAACTCCTCTTACAGAACAAAACCCCAAAACTATTAAATGTGGATTATTAAATATCAGATCTCTCTCTTCTAAATCTCTGTTAGTAAATGACTTAATAAGCGATCATCAATTCGATTTATTTTGTCTCACTGAAACTTGGTTGCAGCAGGAAGAATATGTCAGTCTAAATGAGTCAACCCCCCCAAGTCATATTAATTATCATGTTCCTAGAAGCACAGGCCGAGGTGGAGGAGTTGCAGCAATCTTCCATTGTAGCTTATCAATAAACCCTAGACCTAAACATAGTTATAACTCATTTGAGAGCCTTACTCTTAGCCTTTCACACCCAAACTGGAAAACTCAAAAACCACTATTATTTGTTATCGTGTACCGTCCTCCAGTCCCTTATTCAGAGTTTTTGATTGAATTTTCTGATTTTCTAGCTGATTTAGTGCTTAGTACAGATAAAGTCATTATAGTGGGTGACTTTAACATTCATGTAGATGCTGACAGTAACTGCCTGAGCACTGCGTTTAATTCATTATTAGATTCAATTGGTTTTTCCCAAAATGTAAATAAACCCACTCACTGTTTTAGTCACACGTTAGACCTTGTCCTTACGTATGGAATTGAAACGGATAATTTAACAATATGTCCTCACAACTCTCTTCTGTCTGACCATTTTTTAATAACATTTGAATTTACAATAACGGACTATATAGCAGTTAGGGAAAAATTCCACTATAGCAGATGCTTAAGTGAAAAAGCTGTCAACAAATTTAAAGAAATTATTTCTTCATCATTTGCTTCACCATATGTTAATACAATGGGAAGTAGTCTCCTTAATGTTACTCCTGCACAAGTAGATTATCTTGTTGACAATTCTGCAGCCTCACTACGTACAATACTCGATAGTGTTGCCCCTCTAAAAAAGAAGGCAGTAAATCAGCAGAGGCGATCTCCATGGTATAGTTCACAAACACGCAACTTAAAACAGGAAACACGAAAGTTAGAAAGGAAGTGGCGTTCCAGAAAGTTAGAAGAATCTCATTTAGCCTGGAAAAATAGTTTAAAAACGTACAAAAAAGCTCTCAGTGATGCCAGAACAGCATATTATTCATCATTAATAGAAGAAAACAAGAACAACCCCCGGTTTCTGTTCAGCACTGTAGCCAGGCTGACTAAGAGCCATAGTTCTGTTGAGCCTACTATTCCCTTAACTTCCCTTAAAGCATTTTCAGGCCAAATAAGGTGATTTCTGCCAATTGTAGCAAAATACTGAAGGGAAAGTGGGTTTGCCTTCATATTTGACCCAGAACAACTCAGTTCAGCATGGAAATATCATTGCAACAGCTTTTATTTAGCCAGAAATCAAGAGTGGAAGATTTTTATGCGCTTAAAACCATTTTCAGGCCAAATGAGCTGATTTCTGCCAATTGCAGCAAAATACTGAAAGGAAGGTGGGTTTGCCTTCATATTTGACCCAGAACAACTCAGTTCAGAATGGAAATATCATTGCAACACCTTTTATTTAGCCAGAAATCAAGAGTGGAAGTTTTTTAGGCCGAATGAGCAAATATGCTTGTTTCTGCCAATTGCAGCAAAATACTGACAGGAAAGTGGGTTTACCTCCATATTTGAGCCAGAACAACTCAGTTCAGCATTTAAATATCATTACAACAGCTTTTATTTAGCCAGAAATCAACATTGTAAGTTTTTATGCGCTTAAAAGCATTTTCAGGCCGAATTAGCACATATGCTTGTTTCTGCCAATTGAAGCAAAATACTGAAAGCAATGTGGGTTTGCCTTTATATTTGACCCAGAAAAATGCAATTCAGCATGGAAATGTCATTGCAACAGCTTTTATTTAGCCAGAAATCAAGATTGTAAGTTTTTATGCGCTTAAAAGCATTTTCAGGCCAGATGAGCTGATTTCTGCCAATTGAAGCAAAATACTGACAGGAAAGTGGGTTTGCCTTCATATTTGACCCAGAACAACTCAGTTCAGCATTTAAATATCATTACAACAGCTTTTATTTTGCCAGAACTCAAGAGTGTAAGTTTTTATGCGCTTAAAAGCATTTTCAGGCCGAATGAGCACATATGCTTGTTTCTGCCAATTGCAGCAAAATACTGAAAGCAATGTGGGTTTGCCTTCATATTTGACCCAGAAAAATGCAATTCAGCATGGAAATGTCATTGCAACAGCTTTTATTTAGCCAGAAATCAAGATTGTAAGTTTTTATGCGCTTAAAAGCATTTTCAGGCCAGATGAGCTGATTTCTGCCAATTGCAGCAAAATACTGAAAGGAAAGTGGGTTTGCCGTCATATTTGACCCAGAAAAATGCTATTCAGCATGTAAATGTCATTGCAACAGCTTTTATTTAGCCAGAAATCAAGAGTGGAAGATTTTTATGCGCTTAAAAGCAATTTCAGGCCAAATAAGCTGATTTCTGCCAATTGCAGCAAAATACTGAAGGGAAAGTGGGTTTGCCTTCATATTGGACCCAGAACAACTCAGTTCAGCATTTAAATATCATTACAACAGCTTTTATTTAGCCAGAAATCAAGAGTATACGTTTTTATGCGCTTAAAAGCATTTTCAGGCCAAATGAGCTGATTTCTGCCAATTTCAGCAAAATACTGAAGGGAAAGTGAGTTTGCCTTCATATTTGACCCAGAACAACTCAGTTCAGCATGGAAATATCATTGCAACACCTTTTATTTAGCCAGAAATCAAGAGTGGAAGTTTTTTAGGCCGAATGAGCAAATATGCTTGTTTCTGCCAATTGCAGCAAAATACTGAAAGGAAGGTGGGTTTGCCTTCATATTTGACCCAGAACAACTCAGTTCAGCATGGAAATATCATTGCAACACCTTTTATTTAGCCAGAAATCAAGATTGTAAGTTTTTATGCGCTTAAAAGCATTGTCAGGCCGAATGAGCACATATGCTTGTTTCTGCCAATTGTAGCAAAATACTGAAAGGAAAGTGGGTTTGCCTTCATATTTGACCCAGAAAAATGCAATTCAGCATGGAAATGTCATTGCAACAGCTTTTATTTAGCCAGAAATCAAGAGTGGAAGATTTTTATGCGCTTAAAAGCATTTTCAGGCCAAATAAGCTGATTTCTGCCAATTGCAGCAAAATACTGAAGGGAAAGTGGGTTTGCCTTCATATTTGACCCGGAACAACTCAGTTCAGCATGGAAATATCATTGCAACAGTTTTTTTTTAGCCAGAAATCAAGAGTGGAAGTTTTTTAGGCCGAATGAGCAAATATGCTTGTTTCTGCCAATTGCAGCAAAATACTGACAGGAAAGTGGGTTTGCCTTCATATTTGACCCAGAACAACTCAGTTCAGCATTTTAATATCATTACAACAGGTTTTATTTAGCCAGAAATCAAGATTGTAAGTTTTTATGCGCTTCAGCTGTGGGTTACATGATAATGGAGAATGTAATTGTGGACCATCCAGATTTGCGGTAAGCGTATTGCGTCACTTCCTGTTTCTGCACACTCTTGGGTTTCTACCGAAAGACTGTTTACTGATTAATTGTAGCTGTTATTTTTACTTAAATAAGTGATTTCTTCACACAAGAATTAATACTTAGTCGTAACATACGCTTGTATTGCACAAGCACCTGCTTTTGCAAAACATAACCAGCTAAAGTTTACAAATTCCACATTTCACTTATATTAGCTTCGCTAGCTTAGCAGTTAAACATTAGCAATGGCTTCTCTGTCTCCCTCTGTCTCTCCTTCTCTCACTTGCTCGGTGTGTCTCATGTTCAGTTTTTCCTCTGCCTCCTTTAGTGATAATGGTATATGTAATAAGTGTAAGGTTTTTGCAGCTTTGGAGGCGAGGTTCACGGAATTGGAAGCACGGCTCCGCACCATGGAAAACAACTCCGCTAGTCAGGCCCCGGTAGCTGGTGCGGGCCGACCTAGCGTAGCCCCTGCTAGCTGTCCCCCGGCAGTTCCCGAGCAGCCGGGAAGCCAGTCCGGCTGGGTGACGGTTCGTAAGAGATCTAATGCTAAACAGACGCCCGAGGTTCACCACCAGTCGGTTCATGTTTCTAATCGATTTTCCCCACTCAGCGACACACCCGCTGAGAAACCAACTCTGGTAATTGGCAGCTCCATAGTCAGAAACGTGAAGTTAGAGACTCCAGCGGCCATAGTCAAATGTCTTCCTGGGGCCAGAGCGGGCGACGTTGAATCATATTTGAAACTCCTGGCTAAGGATAAACGTAAATACAGTAATATTATTATTCACGTGGGAGTTAATGACGCCCGATTACGTAAATCGGAGGTCACTAAAATGAATGTTGAATCGGTGTGTAACTTTGCAAAAACAATGTCGGACTCCGTAATTTTCTCTGGTCCCCTGCCAAATCTGACCAGTGACGACATGTACACCCGCATGTCGTCATTCAACCGCTGGCTGTCTAGGTGGTGTCCAGCAAACGATGTGGGCTACATAGACAATTGGAAACGTTTTTGGGGAAAACCTAGGCTGATTAGGAGAGATGGCATCCATCCTACTTTAGATGGTGCAGCTTTCTTATCCAGAAATATGGCTGGTTTTATTAGACAACCAAAAGTATGACAATCCAGAGTTGAGCCTAGGATGCAGAGATCCAGTCCTACACGCCTCTCTGCAGTATCCTTACAACCGTCACCCCCCCACAACTCCCACATACCTATAGAGACTGTCTGTTCCCCGACCTAAATTACATAAAGTAAATATGACAACAAGAGGAGTTAATCATAATAACCTAATAAAAGTTAAGACTACTCCTCTTACAGAACAAAACCCCAAAACTATTAAATGTGGATTATTAAATATCAGATCTCTCTCTTCTAAATCTCTGTTAGTAAATGACTTAATAAGCGATCATCAATTCGATTTATTTTGTCTCACTGAAACTTGGTTGCAGCAGGAAGAATATGTCAGTCTAAATGAGTCAACCCCCCCAAGCCATATTAATTATCATGTTCCTAGAAGCACAGGCCGAGGTGGAGGAGTTGCAGCAATCTTCCATTGTAGCTTATCAATAAACCCTAGACCTAAACATAGTTATAACTCATTTGAGAGCCTTACTCTTAGCCTTTCACACCCAAACTGGAAAACTCAAAAACCACTATTATTTGTTATCGTGTACCGTCCTCCAGTCCCTTATTCAGAGTTTTTGATTGAATTTTCTGATTTTCTAGCTGATTTAGTGCTTAGTACAGATAAAGTCATTATAGTGGGTGACTTTAACATTCATGTAGATGCTGACAGTAACTGCCTGAGCACTGCGTTTAATTCATTATTAGATTCAATTGGTTTTTCCCAAAATGTAAATAAACCCACTCACTGTTTTAGTCACACGTTAGACCTTGTCCTTACGTATGGAATTGAAACGGATAATTTAACAATATGTCCTCACAACTCTCTTCTGTCTGACCATTTTTTAATAACATTTGAATTTACAATAACGGACTATATAGCAGTTAGGGAAAAATTCCACTATAGCAGATGCTTAAGTGAAAAAGCTGTCAACAAATTTAAAGAAATTATTTCTTCATCATTTGCTTCACCATATGTTAATACAATGGGAAGTAGTCTCCTTAATGTTACTCCTGCACAAGTAGATTATCTTGTTGACAATTCTGCAGCCTCACTACGTACAATACTCGATAGTGTTGCCCCTCTAAAAAAGAAGGCAGTAAATCAGCAGAGGCGATCTCCATGGTATAGTTCACAAACACGCAACTTAAAACAGGAAACACGAAAGTTAGAAAGGAAGTGGCGTTCCAGAAAGTTAGAAGAATCTCATTTAGCCTGGAAAAATAGTTTAAAAACGTACAAAAAAGCTCTCAGTGATGCCAGAACAGCATATTATTCATCATTAATAGAAGAAAACAAGAACAACCCCCGGTTTCTGTTCAGCACTGTAGCCAGGCTGACTAAGAGCCATAGTTCTGTTGAGCCTACTATTCCCTTAACTTCCCTTAAAGCATTTTCAGGCCAAATAAGGTGATTTCTGCCAATTGTAGCAAAATACTGAAGGGAAAGTGGGTTTGCCTTCATATTTGACCCAGAACAACTCAGTTCAGCATGGAAATATCATTGCAACAGCTTTTATTTAGCCAGAAATCAAGAGTGGAAGATTTTTATGCGCTTAAAACCATTTTCAGGCCAAATGAGCTGATTTCTGCCAATTGCAGCAAAATACTGAAAGGAAGGTGGGTTTGCCTTCATATTTGACCCAGAACAACTCAGTTCAGAATGGAAATATCATTGCAACACCTTTTATTTAGCCAGAAATCAAGAGTGGAAGTTTTTTAGGCCGAATGAGCAAATATGCTTGTTTCTGCCAATTGCAGCAAAATACTGACAGGAAAGTGGGTTTACCTCCATATTTGAGCCAGAACAACTCAGTTCAGCATTTAAATATCATTACAACAGCTTTTATTTAGCCAGAAATCAACATTGTAAGTTTTTATGCGCTTAAAAGCATTTTCAGGCCGAATTAGCACATATGCTTGTTTCTGCCAATTGAAGCAAAATACTGAAAGCAATGTGGGTTTGCCTTTATATTTGACCCAGAAAAATGCAATTCAGCATGGAAATGTCATTGCAACAGCTTTTATTTAGCCAGAAATCAAGATTGTAAGTTTTTATGCGCTTAAAAGCATTTTCAGGCCAGATGAGCTGATTTCTGCCAATTGAAGCAAAATACTGACAGGAAAGTGGGTTTGCCTTCATATTTGACCCAGAACAACTCAGTTCAGCATTTAAATATCATTACAACAGCTTTTATTTTGCCAGAACTCAAGAGTGTAAGTTTTTATGCGCTTAAAAGCATTTTCAGGCCGAATGAGCACATATGCTTGTTTCTGCCAATTGCAGCAAAATACTGAAAGCAATGTGGGTTTGCCTTCATATTTGACCCAGAAAAATGCAATTCAGCATGGAAATGTCATTGCAACAGCTTTTATTTAGCCAGAAATCAAGATTGTAAGTTTTTATGCGCTTAAAAGCATTTTCAGGCCAGATGAGCTGATTTCTGCCAATTGCAGCAAAATACTGAAAGGAAAGTGGGTTTGCCGTCATATTTGACCCAGAAAAATGCTATTCAGCATGTAAATGTCATTGCAACAGCTTTTATTTAGCCAGAAATCAAGAGTGGAAGATTTTTATGCGCTTAAAAGCAATTTCAGGCCAAATAAGCTGATTTCTGCCAATTGCAGCAAAATACTGAAGGGAAAGTGGGTTTGCCTTCATATTGGACCCAGAACAACTCAGTTCAGCATTTAAATATCATTACAACAGCTTTTATTTAGCCAGAAATCAAGAGTATACGTTTTTATGCGCTTAAAAGCATTTTCAGGCCAAATGAGCTGATTTCTGCCAATTTCAGCAAAATACTGAAGGGAAAGTGAGTTTGCCTTCATATTTGACCCAGAACAACTCAGTTCAGCATGGAAATATCATTGCAACACCTTTTATTTAGCCAGAAATCAAGAGTGGAAGTTTTTTAGGCCGAATGAGCAAATATGCTTGTTTCTGCCAATTGCAGCAAAATACTGAAAGGAAGGTGGGTTTGCCTTCATATTTGACCCAGAACAACTCAGTTCAGCATGGAAATATCATTGCAACACCTTTTATTTAGCCAGAAATCAAGATTGTAAGTTTTTATGCGCTTAAAAGCATTGTCAGGCCGAATGAGCACATATGCTTGTTTCTGCCAATTGTAGCAAAATACTGAAAGGAAAGTGGGTTTGCCTTCATATTTGACCCAGAAAAATGCAATTCAGCATGGAAATGTCATTGCAACAGCTTTTATTTAGCCAGAAATCAAGAGTGGAAGATTTTTATGCGCTTAAAAGCATTTTCAGGCCAAATAAGCTGATTTCTGCCAATTGCAGCAAAATACTGAAGGGAAAGTGGGTTTGCCTTCATATTTGACCCGGAACAACTCAGTTCAGCATGGAAATATCATTGCAACAGTTTTTTTTTAGCCAGAAATCAAGAGTGGAAGTTTTTTAGGCCGAATGAGCAAATATGCTTGTTTCTGCCAATTGCAGCAAAATACTGACAGGAAAGTGGGTTTGCCTTCATATTTGACCCAGAACAACTCAGTTCAGCATTTTAATATCATTACAACAGGTTTTATTTAGCCAGAAATCAAGATTGTAAGTTTTTATGCGCTTCAGCTGTGGGTTACATGATAATGGAGAATGTAATTGTGGACCATCCAGATTTGCGGTAAGCGTATTGCGTCACTTCCTGTTTCTGCACACTCTTGGGTTTCTACCGAAAGACTGTTTACTGATTAATTGTAGCTGTTATTTTTACTTAAATAAGTGATTTCTTCACACAAGAATTAATACTTAGTCGTAACATACGCTTGTATTGCACAAGCACCTGCTTTTGCAAAACATAACCAGCTAAAGTTTACAAATTCCACATTTCACTTATATTAGCTTCGCTAGCTTAGCAGTTAAACATTAGCAATGGCTTCTCTGTCTCCCTCTGTCTCTCCTTCTCTCACTTGCTCGGTGTGTCTCATGTTCAGTTTTTCCTCTGCCTCCTTTAGTGATAATGGTATATGTAATAAGTGTAAGGTTTTTGCAGCTTTGGAGGCGAGGTTCACGGAATTGGAAGCACGGCTCCGCACCATGGAAAACAACTCCGCTAGTCAGGCCCCGGTAGCTGGTGCGGGCCGACCTAGCGTAGCCCCTGCTAGCTGTCCCCCGGCAGTTCCCGAGCAGCCGGGAAGCCAGTCCGGCTGGGTGACGGTTCGTAAGAGATCTAATGCTAAACAGACGCCCGAGGTTCACCACCAGTCGGTTCATGTTTCTAATCGATTTTCCCCACTCAGCGACACACCCGCTGAGAAACCAACTCTGGTAATTGGCAGCTCCATAGTCAGAAACGTGAAGTTAGAGACTCCAGCGGCCGTAGTCAAATGTCTTCCTGGGGCCAGAGCGGGCGACGTTGAATCATATTTGAAACTCCTGGCTAAGGATAAACGTAAATACAGTAATATTATTATTCACGTGGGAGTTAATGACGCCCGATTACGTAAATCGGAGGTCACTAAAATGAATGTTGAATTGGTGTGTAACTTTGCAAAAACAATGTCGGACTCCGTAATTTTCTCTGGTCCCCTGCCAAATCTGACCAGTGACGACATGTACACCCGCATGTCGTCATTCAACCGCTGGCTGTCTAGGTGGTGTCCAGCAAACGATGTGGGCTACATAGACAATTGGAAACGTTTTTGGGGAAAACCTAGGCTGATTAGGAGAGATGGCATCCATCCTACTTTAGATGGTGCAGCTTTCTTATCCAGAAATATGGCTGGTTTTATTAGACAACCAAAAGTATGACAATCCAGAGTTGAGCCTAGGATGCAGAGATCCAGTCCTACACGCCTCTCTGCAGTATCCTTACAACCGTCACCCCCCCACAACTCCCACATACCTATAGAGACTGTCTGTTCCCCGACCTAAATTACATAAAGTAAATATGACAACAAGAGGAGTTAATCATAATAACCTAATAAAAGTTAAGACTACTCCTCTTACAGAACAAAACCCCAAAACTATTAAATGTGGATTATTAAATATCAGATCTCTCTCTTCTAAATCTCTGTTAGTAAATGACTTAATAAGCGATCATCAATTCGATTTATTTTGTCTCACTGAAACTTGGTTGCAGCAGGAAGAATATGTCAGTCTAAATGAGTCAACCCCCCCAAGCCATATTAATTATCATGTTCCTAGAAGCACAGGCCGAGGTGGAGGAGTTGCAGCAATCTTCCATTGTAGCTTATCAATAAACCCTAGACCTAAACATAGTTATAACTCATTTGAGAGCCTTACTCTTAGCCTTTCACACCCAAACTGGAAAACTCAAAAACCACTATTATTTGTTATCGTGTACCGTCCTCCAGTCCCTTATTCAGAGTTTTTGATTGAATTTTCTGATTTTCTAGCTGATTTAGTGCTTAGTACAGATAAAGTCATTATAGTGGGTGACTTTAACATTCATGTAGATGCTGACAGTAACTGCCTGAGCACTGCGTTTAATTCATTATTAGATTCAATTGGTTTTTCCCAAAATGTAAATAAACCCACTCACTGTTTTAGTCACACGTTAGACCTTGTCCTTACGTATGGAATTGAAACGGATAATTTAACAATATGTCCTCACAACTCTCTTCTGTCTGACCATTTTTTAATAACATTTGAATTTACAATAACGGACTATATAGCAGTTAGGGAAAAATTCCACTATAGCAGATGCTTAAGTGAAAAAGCTGTCAACAAATTTAAAGAAATGATTTCTTCATCATTTGCTTCACCATATGTTAATACAATGGGAAGTAGTCTCCTTAATGTTACTCCTGCACAAGTAGATTATCTTGTTGACAATTCTGCAGCCTCACTACGTACAATACTCGATAGTGTTGCCCCTCTAAAAAAGAAGGCAGTAAATCAGCAGAGGCGATCTCCATGGTATAGTTCACAAACACGCAACTTAAAACAGGAAACACGAAAGTTAGAAAGGAAGTGGCGTTCCAGAAAGTTAGAAGAATCTCATTTAGCCTGGAAAAATAGTTTAAAAACGTACAAAAAAGCTCTCAGTGATGCCAGAACAGCATATTATTCATCATTAATAGAAGAAAACAAGAACAACCCCCGGTTTCTGTTCAGCACTGTAGCCAGGCTGACTAAGAGCCATAGTTCTGTTGAGCCTACTATTCCCTTAACTTTGAGCAGCAATGACCTCATGACCTTCTTTATGAATAAAATTGTAGCTATTAGGGAAAGTATTCACCAGATCCTCCCCCCAAAAATTACAGATAGATCTTCATGTACAGCAGTGCTAGAATCATGGATAAGGCCCCACTCCCTGTTAGACTGCTTTTTACCCATAGATCTCTCTGAGCTAACTTCAATTATTACCTCATCTAAACCAACAACCTGTCTGCTAGACCCTATTCCAACTAAGCTGCTCAAGGAAGCTTTACCCTTAATAGATACGTTCATATTAGATATCATCAATCTATCTTTAGAAACAGGCTATGTACCACAGGCCTATAAGGTAGCTGTAATTAAACCATTACTTAAAAAACCCTGTCTTGACCCAGGTGTTTTAGCCAATTACAGACCAATATCTAATCTCCCCTTTATTTCTAAAATAATTGAAAAAGTAGTCGCAAAACAATTATGTGATCACCTCCATAGGAATAATTTTTATGAAGAGTTTCAGTCAGGATTTAGAGTTCATCATAGTACAGAAACAGCACTGGTAAAAGTCACCAACGATCTTCTCATGGCCTCAGATAATGGACTCATCTCTATACTTGTTCTGTTAGATCTTAGTGCCGCATTTGATACCATTGATCATAACATTTTATTACAGAGACTGGAACATGAAATTGGAATTACAGGAACTGCACTAGGTTGGTTTAAATCCTATCTGTCTGATAGATTTCAATTTGTTCATGTTAATGATGAATCCTCCATGCACACAAAGGTTAGCTATGGAGTTCCACAAGGCTCTGTGTTAGGACCAATACTTTTTACTTTATATATGTCTCCTTTAGGCAACATTATTAGAAAACACTCCATAAATTTCCACTGTTATGCTGATGATACCCAGCTATATTTATCTATGGAACCAGATGAAAATAATCAGTTAATAAAGCTTCAAGCATGCCTACAAGACATAAAGGCCTGGATGTCCCACAATTTTTTACTTTTAAACTCAGACAAAACTGAAGTCATAGTATTTGTGCCCAAAAATATCAGAGATATGATGTCCAACCATATTGTTACCCTAGATGGCATAAGTCTGGCCTCCAGTACTACTGCAAGGAACCTTGGAGTTATTTTTGATCAGGATCTGTCCTTTAAGTCACATATAAAACAAATCTCTAGAACAGCCTTCTTCCACCTACGGAACATTGCCAAAATTAGGAGCATACTGTCTCAAAGTGATGCCGAAAAACTGGTCCATGCATTTGTTACTTCTAGGTTGGACTACTGTAATTCCCTACTTTCAGGATGCCCCAGTAACTCCCTAAAGAGCCTGCAATTAATCCAAAATGCTGCAGCAAGAGTGCTGACTGGAACTAGCAAGAGAGATCATATTTCACCTTCACTAGCTTCTCTCCATTGGCTTCCCATTAAATTTAGAATAGAATTTAAAACCCTGCTTCTTACATATAAAGCTCTGAATGGTCAGGCTCCATCATATATAGAAGACCTCATAGCACCATATCATCCCAGTAGACCACTTCGCTCTCAGAATGCAGGCCTACTTGTGGTTCCCAGAATTTCCAAAAGTAGAATGGGAGGTAGAGCCTTTAGCTATCAAGCTCCTCTCTTGTGGAACCAGCTCCCAGTTCAGATTCGGGAAGCAGACACCCTCTCTACTTTTAAGTCTAAGCTTAAAACCTTCCTCTTTAATAAAGCATATAGTTAGTTATAGTTATGCTGCCATAGGCTTAGACTGCTGGGGGACCCACCCCCCAATGCACTGAGCTCCTTTCCTCCTCTTGACCATCTCTCCTCTCCTCTCACCCCGCAATTCTCACCACTGTATGTCATTAACTCTGTGTGTTCTCTCCCGTAGTTGTCTTTGTCCTCCTCTGTCCCCCTCTCTCTGTCCCTTTCTGCAGGTGTCCCCCGGCTTTGAAGCTGTGTGTCTTCCAGCGTGCAGCTACTGGTCCTACCAATCTGCCCGATGTTTTGTTATTGCTTTTTATTGCTCTGTTCTTTTCTCTCTCCCCTTTCCACTCACCCCAACCGGTCGAGGCAGATGGCCGTCCACCCTGAGCCTGGTTCTGCTGGAGGTTTCTTCCGTTAAAGGGAGTTTTTCCTCTCCACTGTTGCCTATGGCTTGCTCCAGGGGGAATTGTTGGGTTCTCTTTATATATCTTTATAATCTTGACTTTATTCTGTAAAGTGCCCTGAGATGACTTTGTTGTGAATTGGCGCTATATAAATAAAGTTGAATTGAATTGAATTAAAAGCATTTTCAGGCCGAACGAGCACATATGCTTGTTTCTGACAATTGCAGCAAAATACTGAAAGGAAAGTGGGTTTGCCTTCATATTTGATACAGAACAACTCAGTTCAGCATGGAAATGTCATTGCAACAGCTTTTATCTAGCCAGAAAGAGAGAGTGTAAGTTTGTATGCGCTTAAAAGCATTTTCAGGCCAAATCAGCTGATTTCTGCCAATTGCAGCAAAATACTGAAGGTAAAGTGGGTTTGCCTTCATATTTGACCCAGAACAACTCAGTTCAGCATGGAAATATCATTGCAACAGCATTTATTTAGCCATAAATCAAGAGTGGAAGTTTTTTAGGCCGAATGAGCAAATATGCTTGTTTCTGCCAATTGCAGCAAAATACTGAAGGGAAAGTGGGTTTGCCTTCATATTTGAACCAGAACAACTCAGTTCAGCATGGAAATATCATTGCAACCGCTTTTATTTAGCCAGAAATAAGGAGTTTAAGTTTTTATGCGCTTAAAAGCATTTTCAGGCCGAATGAGCACATATACTTGTTTCTGCCAATTGCAGCAAAATACTGAAGGGAAAGTGGGTTTGCCTTCATATTTGACCCGGAACAACTCAGTTCAGCATGGAAATATCATTGCAACAGTTTTTTTTTAGCCAGAAATCAAGAGTGGAAGTTTTTTAGGCCGAATGAGCAAATATGCTTGTTTCTGCCAATTGCAGCAAAATACTGACAGGAAAGTGGGTTTGCCCTCATATATGACCCAGAACAACTCAGTTCAGCATTTAAATATCATTACAACAGCTTTTATTTAGCCAGAAATCAAGATTGTAAGTTTTTATGCGCTTAAAAGCATTTTCAGGCCGAATGAGCACATATGCTTGTTACTGCCAATTGCAGCAAAATACTGAAAGGAAAGTGGGTTTGCCTTCATATTTGACCCAGAAAAATGCTATTCAGCATGGAAATGTCATTGCAACAGCTTTTATTTAGTCAGAAATCAAGAGTGGAAGATTTTTTAGCGCTTAAAAGCATTTTTAGGCCAAATAAGCTGATTTCTGCCAATTGCAGCAAAATACTGAAGGGAAAGTGGGTTTGCCTTCATATTTGACCCAGAACAACTCAGTTCAGCATGGAAATATCATTGCAACAGCTTTTATTCAGCCAGAAATCAAGAGTGGAAGATTTTTATGCGCTTAAAAGCATTTTCAGGCCAAATAAGCTGATTTCTGCCAATTGCAGCAAAATACTGAAGGGAAAGTGGGTTTGCCTTCATATTTGACCCAGAACAACTCAGTTCAGCATTTAAATATCATTACAACAGCTTTTATTTAGCCAGAACTCAAGAGGGTAAGTTTTTATGCGCTTAAAAGCATTTTCAGGCCAAATCAGCTGATTTCTGCCAATTGCAGCAAAATACTGAAGGTAAAGTGGGTTTGCCTTCATATTTGACACAGAACAACTCAGTTCAGCATTGAAATATCATTGCAACAGCCTTTATTTAGCCAGAAATCAAGAGTGTACGTTTTTATGCGCTTAAAAGCATTTTCAGGCCAAATGAGCTGATTTCTGCCAATTTCAGCAAAATACTGAAGGGAAAGTGGGTTTGCCTTCATATTTGACCCAGAACAACTCAGTTCAGCATGGAAATATTATTGCAACAGCTTTTATTTAGCCAGAAATCAAGAGTGGAAGTTTTTTAGGCCGAATGAGCAAATATGCTTGTTTCTGCCAATTGCAGCAAAATACTGAAGGGAAAGTGGGTTTGCCTTCATATTTGACCCAGAACAACTCAGTTCAGCATGGAAATATCATTGCAACAGCTTTTATTTAGCCAGAAATCAAGAGTGGAAATTTTTATGCGCTTAAAACCATTTTCAGGCCGAATGAGCTGATTTCTGCCAATTGTAGCAAAATACTGAAGGGAAAGTGGGTTTGCCTTCATATTTGACCCAGAACAACTCAGTTCAGCATGGAAATATCATTGCAACAGCTTTTATTTAGCCAGAAATCAAGAGTGTAAGTTTTTATGCGCTTAAAAGCATTTTTCGGCCGAATGAACAAATATGCTTGTTTCTGCCAATTGTCGCAAAATACTGAAGGGAAAGTGGGTTTGCCTTCATGTTTGACCCAGAACAACTCAGTTCAGCATGGAAATATCATTGCAACAGCTTTTATTTAGCCAGAACTCAAGAGGGTAAGTTTTTATGCGCTTAAAAGCATTTTCAGGCCAAATCAGCTGATTTCTGCCAATTGCAGCAAAATACTGAAGGTAAAGTGGGTTTGCCTTCATATTTGACACAGAACAACTCAGTTCAGCATTGAAATATCATTGCAACAGCCTTTATTTAGCCAGAAATCAAGAGTGTACGTTTTTATGCGCTTAAAAGCATTTTCAGGCCAAATGAGCTGATTTCTGCCAATTTCAGCAAAATACTGAAGGGAAACTGGGTTTGCCTTCATATTTGACCCAGAACAACTCAGTTCAGCATGGAAATATTATTGCAACAGCTTTTATTTAGCCAGAAATTAAGAGTGGAAGTTTTTTAGGCCGAATGAGCAAATATGCTTGTTTCTGCCAATTGCAGCAAAATACTGAAGGGAAAGTGGGTTTGCCTTCATATTTGACCCAGAACAACTCAGTTCAGCATGGAAATATCATTGCAACAGCTTTTATTTAGCCAGAAATCAAGAGTGGAAATTTTTATGCGCTTAAAACCATTTTCAGGCCGAATGAGCTGATTTCTGCCAATTGTAGCAAAATACTGAAGGGAAAGTGGGTTTGCCTTCATATTTGACCCAGAACAACTCAGTTCAGCATGGAAATATCATTGCAACAGCTTTTATTTAGCCAGAAATCAAGAGTGTAAGTTTTTATGCGCTTAAAAGCATTTTTCGGCCGAATGAACAAATATGCTTGTTTCTGCCAATTGTCGCAAAATACTGAAGGGAAAGTGGGTTTGCCTTCATGTTTGACCCAGAACAACTCAGTTCAGCATGGAAATATCATTGCAACAGCTTTTATTTAGCCAGAAATCAAGAGTGGAAGATTTTTATGCGCTTAAAACCATTTTCAGGCCGAATGAGCTGATTTCTGCCAATTGTAGCAAAATACTGAAGGGAAAGTGGGTTTGCCTTCATATTTGAGCCAGAACAAGTCAGTTCAGCATGGAAATATCATTGCAACAGCTTTTATTTAGCCAGAAATCAAGAGTGTAAGTTTTTATGCGCTTAAAAGCATTTTTCGGCCGAATGAACAAATATGCTTGTTTCTGCCAATTGTCGCAAAATACTGAAGGGAAAGTGGGTTTGCCTTCATGTTTGACCCAGAACAACTCAGTTCAGCATGGAAATATCATTGCAACAGCTTTTATTTAGCCAGAACTCAAGAGGGTAAGTTTTTATGCGCTTAAAAGCATTTTCAGGCCAAATCAGCTGATTTCTGCCAATTGCAGCAAAATACTGAAGGTAAAGTGGGTTTGCCTTCATATTTGACACAGAACAACTCAGTTCAGCATTGAAAAATCATTGCAACAGCCTTTATTTAGCCAGAAATCAAGAGTGTACGTTTTTATGCGCTTAAAAGCATTTTCAGGCCAAATGAGCTGATTTCTGCCAATTTCAGCAAAATACTGAAGGGAAAGTGGGTTTGCCTTCATATTTGACCCAGAACAACTCAGTTCAGCATGGAAATATTATTGCAACAGCTTTTATTTAGCCAGAAATCAAGAGTGGAAGTTTTTTAGGCCGAATGAGCAAATATGCTTGTTTCTGCCAATTGCAGCAAAATACTGAAGGGAAAGTGGGTTTGCCTTCATATTTGACCCAGAACAACTCAGTTCAGCATGGAAATATCATTGCAACAGCTTTTATTTAGCCAGAAATCAAGATTGGAAATTTATATGCGCTTAAAACCATTTTCAGGCCGAATGAGCTGATTTCTGCCAATTGTAGCAAAATACTGAAGGGAAAGTGGGTTTGCCTTCATATTTGACCCAGAACAACTCAGTTCAGCATGGAAATATCATTGCAACAGCTTTTATTTAGCCAGAAATCAAGAGTGTAAGTTTTTATGCGCTTAAAAGCATTTTTCGGCCGAATGAACAAATATGCTTGTTTCTGCCAATTGTCGCAAAATACTGAAGGGAAAGTGGGTTTGCCCTCATATTTGACCCAGAACAACTCACTTCAGCATGGAAATATCATTGCAACAGCTTTTATTTAGCCAGAAATCAAGAGTGTAAGTTTTTATGCGCTTAAAAGCATTTTCAGGCCGAATGAGCAAATATGCCTGTTTCTGCCAAATGCAGCAAAGTACTGAAAGGAAAGTGGGTTTGCCTTCATATTTGAGCCAGAACATCTCAGTTCAGCATGGAAATATCATTACAACAGCTTTTATTTAGCCAGAAATCAAGAGTGTAAGTTTTTATGCGCTTAAAAGCATTTTCAGGCCGAATGAGCTGATTTCTGCCAAATGCAGCAAAATACTGAAAGGAAAGTGGGTTTGCCTTCATATTTGAGCCAGAACAACTCAGTTCAGCATGGAAATATCATTGCAACAGCTTTTATTTAGCCAGAAATCAAGAGTGTAAGTTTTTATGCGCTTAAAAGCATTTTCAGGCCGAATGAGCTGATTTCTGCCAATTGTAGCAAAATACGGAAAGGAAAGTGGGTTTGCCTTCATATTTGATGCATAACAACTCAGTTCAGCATTGAGATATCATTGCAACAGCTTTAATTTAGCCAGAAATAAAGAGTGGAAGTTTTTCAGGCCAAATGAGCAAATATGCTTGTTTCTGCCAATTGCAGCAAAATACTGAAAGGAAAATGGGTTTGCCTTGATATTTGACCCAGAAAAACTCAGTTCAGCATTTAAATATCATTGCAACAGCTTTTATTTAGCCAGCAATCAAGAGTGTAAGTTTTTATGCGCTTAAAAGCATTTTTAGGCCGAATGAGCTGATTTCTGCCAATTGAAGGAAAATACTGAAAGGAAAGTGGGTTTGCCTTCATATTTGAACCAGAACAACTCAATTCAGCATGGAAATGTAATTGCAACAGCTTTTTTTTTAGCCAGAAGTCAAGAGTGGAAGATTTTTATGCGCTTAAAAGCATTTTCAGGCGAAATAAGCTGATTTCTGCCAATTGTAGCAAAATACTGAAAGGAAAGTGGGTTTGCCTTCATAATTGACCCAGAACAACTCAATTCAGCATGGAAATATCATTGCAACAGCTTTAATTTAGCCAGAAATCAAGAGTGTAAGTTTTTATGCGCTTAAAAGCATTTTTCGGCCGAATAAACAAATATGCTTGTTTCTGCCAATTGTCGCAAAATACTAAAGGGAAAGTGGGTTTACCTTCATATTTGACCCAGAACAACTCAGTTCAGCATGGAAATATCATTGCAACATCTTTTATTTAGCCAGAAATAAGGAGTTTAAGCTTTTATGCGCTTAAACGTATTTTCAGGCCGAATGAGCTGATTTCTGCCAATTGTAGCAAAATACGGAAAGGAAAGTGGGTTTGCCTTCATATTTGACCCAGAACAACTCAGTTCAGCATTTAAATATCATTACAACAGCTTTTATTTAGCCAGAAATCAAGATTGTAAGTTTTTATGCGCTTAAAAGCATTTTCAGGCCGAATGAGCACATATGCTTGTTTCTGCCAATTGCAGCAAAATACTGAAGGGAAAGTGGGTTTGCCTTCATATTTGACCCAGAACAACTCAGTTCAGCATTGAAATATCATTGCAACAGCTTTTGTTTAGCCAGAAAACAAGAGTGTAAGTTTTTATGCGCTTAAAAGCATTTTCAGGCCGAATGAGCTGATTTCTGCCAATTGTAGCAAAATACTGAAAGGAAAGTGGGTTTGCCTTCATATTTGACCCAGAACAACTCAGTTCAGCATTGAGATATCATTGCAACATCTTTAATTTAGCCAGAAATAAAGAGTGGAAGTTTTTCAGGCCGAATGAGCAAATATGCTTGTTTCTGCCAATTGCAGCAAAATACTGAAAGGAAAATGGGTTTGCCTTCATATTTGACCCAGAACAACTCAGTTCAGCATGGAAATATCATTGCAACAGCTTTTATTTAGCCAGAAATCAAGAGTGGAAGTTTTTATGCGCTTAAAAGCATTTTCAGGCCGAATGAGCTGATTTCTGCCAATTGCAGCAAAATACTGAAGGGAAAGTGGGTTTGCCTTCATCTTTGACCCAGAACAACTCAGTTCAGCATTTAAATATTATTGCAAAAGCTTTTATTTAGCCCGAAATCAAGAGTGTAAGTTTTTATACGCTTAAAAGCATTTTCAGGCCAAATAAGCTGATTTCTGCCAATTGCAGCAAAATACTGAAGGGAAAGTGGGTTTGCCTTCATATTTGACCCAGAACAACTCAGTTCAGCATGGAAATATTATTGCAACAGCTTTTATTTAGCCAGAAATCAAGAGTGGAAGTTTTTTAGGCCGAATGAGCAAATATGCTTGTTTCTGCCAATTGCAGCAAAATACTGAAGGGAAAGTGGGTTTGCCTTCATATTTGACCCAGAACAACTCAGTTCAGCATGGAAATATCATTGCAACAGCTTTTATTTAGCCAGAAATCAAGAGTGGAAATTTTTATGCGCTTAAAACCATTTTCAGGCCGAATGAGCTGATTTCTGCCAATTGTAGCAAAATACTGAAGGGAAAGTGGGTTTGCCTTCATATTTGACCCAGAACAACTCAGTTCAGCATGGAAATATCATTGCAACAGCTTTTATTTAGCCAGAAATCAAGATTGGAAATTTATATGCGCTTAAAACCATTTTCAGGCCGAATGAGCTGATTTCTGCCAATTGTAGCAAAATACTGAAGGGAAAGTGGGTTTGCCTTCATATTTGACCCAGAACAACTCAGTTCAGCATGGAAATATCATTGCAACAGCTTTTATTTAGCCAGAAATCAAGAGTGTAAGTTTTTATGCGCTTAAAAGCATTTTTCGGCCGAATGAACAAATATGCTTGTTTCTGCCAATTGTCGCAAAATACTGAAGGGAAAGTGGGTTTGCCTTCATATTTGACCCAGAACAACTCAGTTCAGCATGAAAATATCATTGCAACAGCTTTTATTTAGTCAGAAATCAAGATTGTAAGTTTTTATGCCCTTAAAAGCATTTTCAGGCCGAATGAGCACTTATGCTTGTTTCTGCCAATTGCAGCAAAATACTGAAAGGAAAGTGGGCTTGCCTTAATATTTGACCCAGAACAACTCAGTTCAGCATGAAAATATCATTGCAACAGCTTTTATTTAGCCAGAAATAAGGAGTTTAAGTTTTTATACGCTTAAAAGCATTTTTCGGCCGAATGAACATATATGCTTGTTTCTGCCAATTGTCGCAACATACTGAAGGGAAAGTGGGTTTGCCTTCATATTTGACCCAGAACAACTCAGTTCAGCATGAAAATATCATTGCAACAGCTTTTATTTAGTCAGAAATCAAGACTGTAAGTTTTTATGCGCTTAAAAGCAATTTCAGGCCGAATGAGCTGATTTCTGCCAATTGTAGCAAAATACTGACGAGAAAGTGGGTTTGCCTTCATATTTGACCCAGAACAACTCAGTTCATAATTTAAATATCATTACAACAGCTTTTATTTAGCCAAAAATCAAGATTGTAAGTTTTTATGCGCTTAAAAGCATTTTCAGGCCGAATGAGCACATATGCTTGTTTCTGCCAATTGCAGCAAAATACTGAAAGGAAAGTCGGTTGCCTTAATATTTGACCCAGAACAACTCAGTTAAGCATGGAAATATCATTGCAACATCTTTTATTTAGCCAGAAATAAGGAGTTTAAGTTTTTATGCGCCTAAAAGCATTTTAAGGCCAAATGAGCTGATTTCTGCCAATTGTAGCAAAATACGGAAAGGAAAGTGGGTTTGCCTTCATATTTGACGCATAACAACTCAGTTCAGCATGGAAATATCATTGCAACAGCTTTTATTTAGCCAGAAATCAAGACTGTAAATTTATATGCACTTAAAAGCATTTTTCGGCCGAATGAGCAAATATGCTTATTTCTGCCAATTGCAGCAAAATACTGAAGGGAAAGTGGGTTTGCCTACATATTTGACCCAGAACAACTCAGTTCAGAATGGAAATATCATTGTAACAGCTTTTATTTAGCCAGAAATAAGGAGTTTAAGTTTTTATGCGCTTAAAAGCATTTTCAGGCCAAATAAGCTGATTTCTGCCAATTGCAGCAAAATACTGAAGGGAAAGTGGGTTTGCCTTCATATTTGAGCCTGAACAACTCAGTTCAGCATGGAAATATCATTGCAACAGCTTTTATTTAGCCAGAAATCAAGAGTGGAAATTTATATGCGCTTAAAACCATTTTCAGGCCGAATGAGCTGATTTCTGCCAATTGCAGCAAAATACTGAAGGGAAAGTGGGTTTGCCTTCATATTTGACCCAGAACAACTCAGTTCAGCATGGAAATATCATTGCAACAGCTTTTATTTAGCCAGAAATCAAGAGTGTAAGTTTTTATGCACTTAAAAGCATTTTTCGGCCGAATGAACAAATATGCTTGTTTCTGCCAATTGTCGCAAAATACTGAAGGGAAAGTGGGTTTGCCTTCATATTTGACCCAGAACAACTCAGTTCAGCATGGAAATATCATTGCAACAGCTTTTATTTAGCCAGAAATCAAGAGTGTAAGTTTTTATTCACCTAAAAGCATTTTCAGGCCGAATGAGCACTTATGCTTGTTTCTGCCAATTGCAGCAAAATACTGAAAGGAAAGTGGGTTTGCCTTAATATTTGACCCAGAACAACTCTGGTCAGCATGGAAATATCATTGCAACATCTTTTATTTAGCCAGAAATAAGGAGTTTAAGTTTTTATGCGCTTAAAAGCATTTTCAGGCCGAATGAGCTGATTTCTGCCAATTGTGGCAAAATACGGAAAGGAAAGTGGGTTTGCTTTCATATTTGACCCAGAACAACTCAGTTCAGCATGGAAATATCATTGCAACAGCTTTTATTTAGCCAGAAATCAAGAGTGGAAGTTTTTCAGGCCGAATTAGCAAATATGCTTGTTTCTGCCAATTGCAGCTAAATACTGAAAGGAAAATGGGTTTGCCTTCATATTTGACCCAGAACAACTTAGTTCAGCATGGAAATATTATTGCAACAGCTTTTATTTAGCCAGAAATGAAGATTGTAAGTTTTTATGCGCTTAAAAGCAGTTTCAGGCCAAATGAGCTGATTTCTGCCAATTGCAGCAAAATACTGAAGGGAAAGTGGGTTTGCCTTCATATTTGACCCAGAACAACTCAATTCAGCATGGAAATATCATTGCAACAGCTTTTATTTAGCCAGAAATCAAGAGTGGAAGTTTTTATGCGCTTAAAAGCATTTTCAGGCCAAATGAGCTGATTTCTGCCAATTGCGGCAAAATACTGAAGGGAAAGTGGGTTTGCCTTCATCTTTGACCCAGAACAAATCAGTTCAGCATTTAAATGTTATTGCAAAAGCTTTTATTTAGCCAGAAATCAAGAGTGTAAGTTTTTATACGCTTAAAAGCATTTTTAGGCCGAATGAGCTGATTTATGCCAATTGTAGCAAAATACTGAAAGGAAAGTGGGTTTGCCTTCATATTTGACCCAGAACAACTCAGTTCAGCATGGAAATGTCATTGCAACATCTTTTATTTAGCCAGAAATAAGGAGTTTAAGTTTTTATGCGCTTAAAAGCATTTTCAGGCCAAATAAGCTGATTTCTGCCAATTGCAGCAAAATACTGAAGGGAAAGTGGGTTTGCCTTCATATTTGACCCAGAACAACTCAGTTCAGCATGGAAATATTATTGCAACAGCTTTTATTTAGCCAGAAATCAAGAGTGGAAGTTTTTTAGGCCGAATGAGCAAATATGCTTGTTTCTGCCAATTGCAGCAAAATACTGAAGGGAAAGTGGGTTTGCCTTCATATTTGACCCAGAACAACTCAGTTCAGCATGGAAATATCATTGCAACAGGTTTTATTTAGCCAGAAATAAGGAGTTTAAGTTTTTATGCGCTTAAAAGCATTTTCAGGCCAAATAAGCTGATTTCTGCCAATTGCAGCAAAATACTGAAGGGAAAGTGGGTTTGCCTTCATATTTGACCCAGAACAACTCAGTGTAGCATGGAAATATCATTGCAACAGCTTTTATTTAGCCAGAAATCAAGAGTGGAAATTTATATGCGCTTAAAACCATTTTCAGGCCGAATGAGCTGATTTCTGCCAATTGTAGCAAAATACTGAAGGGAAAGTGGGTTTGCCTTCATATTTGACCCAGAAAAACTCAGTTCAGCATGGAAATATCATTGCAACAGCTTTTATTTAGCCAGAAATCAAGAGTGTAAGTTTTTATGCGCTTAAAAGCATTTTTCGGCCGAATGAACAAATATGCTTGTTTCTGCCAATTGTCGCAAAATACTGAAGGGAAAGTGGGTTTGCCTTCATATTTGACCCAGAACAACTCAGTTCAGCATGAAAATATCATTGCAACAGCTTTTATTTAGTCAGAAATCAAGATTGTAAGTTTTTATGCGCTTAAAAGCATTTTCAGGCCGAATGAGCTTGTTTCTGCCAATTGCAGCAAAATACTGAAAGGAAAGTGGGCTTGCCTTAATATTTGACCCAGAACAACTCAGGTCAGCATGGGAATATCATTGCAACATCTTTTATTTAGCCAGAAATAAGGAGTTTAAGTTTTTATACGCTTAAAAGCATTTTCAGGCCGAATGAGCTTGTTTCTGCCAATTGCAGCAAAATACTGAAAGGAAAGTGGGTTTGCCATCATATTTGACCCATAACAACTGAGTTCAGCATGGAAATATCATTGCAACATCTTTTATTTAGCCATAAATCAAGAGTGTAAGTTTTTATGCGCTTAAAAGCATTTTCAGGCCGAATGAGCTTGTTTCAGCCAATTGCAGCAAAATACTGAAAGGAAAGTGGCTTTGCCTTCATATTTGACCCAGAACAACTCAGTTCAGCATGGAAATATCATTGCAACAGCTTTTATTTAGCCAGAAATCAAGAGTGTAAGTTTTTATGCGCTTAAAAGCATTTTCAGGCCAAATGAGCAAATATGCTTGTTTCTGCCAATTGCAGTAAAATACTGAAAGGAAAGTGGGTTTGCCTTCATATTTGAACCAAAACAACTCAGTTCAGCATGGAAATATCATTGCAACAGCTTTTATTTAGCCAGAAATCAAGAGTGTAAGTTTTTATGAGCTTAAAAGCATTTTCAGGCCGAATGAGCAAATATGCTTGTTTCTGCCAATTGCAGCAAAATACTGAAAGGAAAGTGGGTTTGCCTTCATATTTTAACCAGAACAACTCAGTTCAGCATTGAGATATCATTGCAACAGCTTTAATTTAGCCAGAAATAAAGAGTGGAAGTTTTTCAGGCCAAATGAGCAAATATGCTTGTTTCTGCAAATTGCAGCAAAATACTGAAGGGAAAATGGGTTTGCCTTGATATTTGACCCAGAACAACTCAGTTCAGCATTTAAATATCATTGCAACAGCTTTTATTTAGCCAGCAATCAAGAGTGTAAGTTTTTATGCGCTTAAAAGCATTTTTCGGCCGAATAAACAAATATGCTTGTTTCTGCCAAATGCAGCAAAATACTGAAAGGAAAGTGGGTTTGCTTTCATATTTGACCCAGAACAACTCAGTTCAGCATGGAAATATCATTGCAACATCTTTTATTTAGCCAGAAATAAGGAGTTTAAGCTTTTATGCGCTTAAACGTATTTTCAGGCCGAATGAGCTGATTTCTGCCAATTGTAGCAAAATACGGAAAGGAAAGTGGGTTTGCCTTCATATTTGACCCAGAACAACTCAGTTAAGCATTTAAATATCATTACAACAGCTTTTATTTAGCCAGAAATCAAGATTGTAAGTTTTTATGCGCTTAAAAGCATTTTCAGGCCGAATGAGCACATATGCTTGTTTCTGCCAATTGCAGCAAAATACTGAAAAGAAAGTGGGTTTGCCTTAATATTTGACCCAGAACAACTCAGTTCAGCATGGAAATATCATTGCAACAGCTTTAATTTAGCCAGAAATAAAGAGTGGAAGTTTTTCAGGCCGAATGAGCAAATATGCTTGTTTCTGCCAATTGCAGCAAAATACTGAAAGGAAAATGGGTTTGCCTTCATATTTGACCCAGAACAACTCAGTTCAGCATGGAAATATTATTGCAACAGCTTTTATTTAGCCAGAAATGAAGATTGTAAGTTTTTATGCGCTTAAAAGCATTTTCAGGCCAAATGAGCTGATTTCTGCCAATTGCAGCAAAATACTGAAGGGAAAGTGGGTTTGCCTTCATCTTTGACCCAGAACAACTCAGTTCAGCATTTAAATATTATTGCAAAAGCTTTTATTTAGCCAGAAATCAAGAGTGTAAGTTTTTATACGCTTAAAAGCATTTTCAGGCCGAATGAGCTGATTTATGCCAATTGTAGCAAAATACTGAAAGGAAAGTGGGCTTGCCTTCATATTTGACCCAGAACAACTCAGTTCAGCATGGAAATGTCATTGCAACATCTTTTATTTAGCCAGAAATAAGGAGTTTAAGTTTTTATGCGCTTAAAAGCATTTTCAGGCCAAATAAGCTGATTTCTGCCAATTGCAGCAAAATACTGAAGGGAAAGTGGGTTTGCCTTCATATTTGACCCAGAACAACTCAGTTCAGCATGGAAATATTATTGCAACAGCTTTTATTTAGCCAGAAATCAAGAGTGGAAGTTTTTTAGGCCGAATGAGCAAATATGCTTGTTTCTGCCAATTGCAGCAAAATACTGAAGGGAAAGTGGGTTTGCCTTCATATTTGACCCAGAACAACTCAGTTCAGCATGGAAATATTATTGCAACAGCTTTTATTTAGCCAGAAATCAAGAGTGGAAGTTTTTTAGGCCGAATGAGCAAATATGCTTGTTTCTGCCAATTGCAGCAAAATACTGAAGGGAAAGTGGGTTTGCCTTCATATTTGACCCAGAACAACTCAGTTCAGCATGGAAATATCATTGCAACAGCTTTTATTTAGCCAGAAATAAGGAGTTTAAGTTTTTATGCGCTTAAAAGCATTTTCAGGCCAAATAAGCTGATTTCTGCCAATTGCAGCAAAATACTGAAGGGAAAGTGGGTTTGCCTTCATATTTGACCCAGAACAACTCAGTGTAGCATGGAAATATCATTGCAACAGCTTTTATTTAGCCAGAAATCAAGAGTGGAAATTTATATGCGCTTAAAACCATTTTCAGGCCGAATGAGCTGATTTCTGCCAATTGTAGCAAAATACTGAAGGGAAAGTGGGTTTGCCTTCATATTTGACCCAGAAAAACTCAGTTCAGCATGGAAATATCATTGCAACAGCTTTTTTTTAGCCAGAAATCAAGAGTGTAAGTTTTTATGCGCTTAAAAGCATTTTTCGGCCGAATGAACAAATATGCTTGTTTCTGCCAATTGTCGCAAAATACTGAAGGGAAAGTGGGTTTGCCTTCAAATTTGACCCAGAACAACTCAGTTCAGCATGAAAATATCATTGCAACAGCTTTTATTTAGTCAGAAATCAAGATTGTAAGTTTTTATGCGCTTAAAAGCATTTTCAGGCCGAATGAGCTTGTTTCTGCCAATTGCAGCAAAATACTGAAAGGAAAGTGGGCTTGCCTTCATATTTGACCCAGAACAACTCAGGTCAGCATGGGAATATCATTGCAACATCTTTTATTTAGCCAGAAATAAGGAGTTTAAGTTTTTATACGCTTAAAAGCATTTTCAGGCCGAATGAGCTGATTTCTGCCAATTGTAGCAAAATACGGAAAGGAAAGTGGGTCTGCCTTCATATTTGATGCATAACAACTCAGTTCAGCATTGAGATATCATTGCAACAGCTTTAATTTAGCCAGAAATAAAGAGTGGAAGTTTTTCAGGCCAAATGAGCAAATATGCTTGTTTCTGCCAATTGCAGCAAAATACTGAAAGGAAAATGGGTTTGCCTTGATATTTGACCCAGAACAACTCAGTTCAGCATTTAAATATCATTGCAACAGCTTTTATTTAGCCAGCAATCAAGAGTGTAAGTTTTTATGCGCTTAAAAGCATTTTCAGGCCGAATGAGCTGATTTCTGCCAATTGAAGGAAAATACTGAAAGGAAAGTGGGTTTGCCTTCATATTTGAACCAGAACAACTCAATTCAGCATGGAAATGTCATTGCAACAGCTTTTTTTTAGCCAGAAATCAAGAGTGGAAGATTTTTATGCGCTTAAAAGCATTTTCAGGCGAAATAAGCTGATTTCTGCCAATTGTAGCAAAATACTGAAAGGAAAGTGGGTTTGCCTTCATATTTGACCCAGAACAACTCAATTCAGCATGGAAATATCATTGCAACAGCTTTAATTTAGCCAGAAATCAAGAGTGTAAGTTTTTATGCGCTTAAAAGCATTTTTCGGCCGAATAAACAAATATGCTTGTTTCTGCCAATTGTTGCAAAATACTAAAGGGAAAGTGGGTTTACCTTCATATTTGACCCAGAACAACTCAGTTCAGCATGGAAATATCATTGCAACATCTTTTATTTAGCCAGAAATAAGGAGTTTAAGCTTTTATGCGCTTAAACGTATTTTCAGGCCGAATGAGCTGATTTCTGCCAAGTGTAGCAAAATACGGAAAGGAAAGTGGGTTTGCCTTCATATTTGACCCAGAACAATTCAGTTAAGCATTTAAATATCATTACAACAGCTTTTATTTAGCCAGAAATCAAGATTTTAAGTTTTTATGCGCTTAAAAGCATTTTCAGGCCGAATGAGCACTTATGCTTTTTTCTGCCAATTGCAGCAAAATACTGAAAGGAAAGTGGGTTTGCCTTAATATATGACCCAGAACAACTCTGGTCAGCATGGAAATATCATTGCAACATCTTTTATTTAGCCAGAAATAAGGAGTTTAAGTTTTTATGCGCTTAAAAGCATTTTTAGGCCGAATGAGCTGATTTCTGCCAATTGTGGCAAAATACGGAAAGGAAAGTGGGTTTGCCTTCATATTTGACCCAGAACAACTCAGTTCAGCATGGAAATATCATTGCAACAGCTTTTATTTAGCCAGAAATCAAGAGTGTAAATTTATATGCACTTACAAGCATTTTCTGGCCGAATGAGCAAATATGCTTGTTTCTGTCAATTGCAGGAAAATACTGAAGGTAAAGTGGGTTTGCCTTCATATTTGACCCAGAACAACTCAGTTCAGCATTGAAATATCATTGCAACAGCTTTTGTTTAGCCAGAAAACAAGAGTGTATGTTTTTATGCGCTTAAAAGCATTTTCAGGCCGAATGAGCTGATTTCTGCCAATTGTAGCAAAATACTGAAAGGAAAGTGGGTTTGCCTTCATATTTGACCCAGAACAACTCAGTTCAGCATTGAGATATCATTGCAACAGCTTTAATTTAGCCAGAAATCAAGAGTGGAAGTTTTTCAGGCCGAATTAGCAAATATGCTTGTTTCTGCCAATTGCAGCTAAATACTGAAAGGAAAATGGGTTTGCCTTCATATTTGACCCAGAACAACTTAGTTCAGCATGGAAATATTATTGCAACAGCTTTTATTTAGCCAGAAATGAAGATTGTAAGTTTTTATGCGCTTAAAAGCATTTTCAGGCCAAATGAGCTGATTTCTGCCAATTGCAGCAAAATACTGAAGGGAAAGTGGGTTTGCCTTCATGTTTGACCCAGAACAACTTAATTCAGCATGGAAATATCATTGCAACAGCTTTTATTTAGCCAGAAATCAAGAGTGGAAGTTTTTATGCGCTTAAAAGCATTTTCAGGCCAAATCAGCTGATTTCTGCCAATTGCGGCAAAATACTGAAGGGAAAGTGGGCTTGCCTTCATATTTGACCCAGAACAACTCAGTTCAGCATGGAAATGTCATTGCAACATCTTTTATTTAGCCAGAAATAAGGAGTTTAGGTTTTTATGCGCTTAAAAGCATTTTCAGGCCAAATAAGCTGATTTCTGCCAATTGCAGCAAAATACTGAAGGGAAAGTGGGTTTGCCTTCATATTTGACCCAGAACAACTCAGTTCAGCATGGAAATATTATTGCAACAGCTTTTATTTAGCCAGAAATCAAGAGTGGAAGTTTTTTAGGCCGAATGAGCAAATATGCTTGTTTCTGCCAATTGCAGCAAAATACTGAAGGGAAAATGGGTTTGCCTTCATATTTGACCCAGAACAACTTAGTTCAGCATGGAAATATTATTGCAACAGCTTTTATTTAGCCAGAAATGAAGATTGTAAGTTTTTATGCGCTTAAAAGCATTTTCAGGCCAAATGAGCTGATTTCTGCCAATTGCAGCAAAATACTGAAGGGAAAGTGGGTTTGCCTTCATATTTGACCCAGAACAACTCAGTTCAGCATGGAAATGTCATTGCAACATCTTTTATTTAGCCAGAAATAAGGAGTTTAAGTTTTTATGCGCTTAAAAGCATTTTCAGGCCAAATAAGCTGATTTTTGCCAATTGCAGCAAAATACTGAAGGGAAAGTGGGTTTGCCTTCATATTTGACCCAGAACAACTCAGTTCAGCATGGAAATATTATTGCAACAGCTTTTTTTTAGCCAGAAATCAAGAGTGGAAGTTTTTTAGGCCGAATGAGCAAATATGCTTGTTTCTGCCAATTGCAGCAAAATACTGAAGGGAAAGTGGGTTTGCCTTCATATTTGACCCAGAACAACTCAGTTCAGCATGGAAATATCATTGCAACAGGTTTTATTTAGCCAGAAATAAGGAGTTTAAGTTTTTATGCGCTTAAAAGCATTTTCAGGCCAAATAAGCTGATTTCTGCCAATTGCAGCAAAATACTGAAGGGAAAGTGGGTTTGCCTTCATATTTGACCCAGAACAACTCAGTGTAGCATGGAAATATCATTGCAACAGCTTTTATTTAGCCAGAAATCAAGAGTGGAAATTTATATGCGCTTAAAACCATTTTCAGGCCGAATGAGCTGATTTCTGCCAATTGTAGCAAAATACTGAAGGGAAAGTGGGTTTGCCTTCATATTTGACCCAGAACAACTCAGTTCAGCATGAAAATATCATTGCAACAGCTTTTATTTAGTCAGAAATCAAGATTGTAAGTTTTTATGCGCTTAAAAGCATTTTCAGGCCGAATGAGCTTGTTTCTGCCAATTGCAGCAAAATACTGAAAGGAAAGTGGGCTTGCCTTAATATTTGACCCAGAACAACTCAGGTCAGCATGGGAATATCATTGCAACATCTTTTATTTAGCCAGAAATAAGGAGTTTAAGTTTTTATACGCTTAAAAGCATTTTCAGGCCGAATGAGCTTGTTTCTGCCAATTGCAGCAAAATACTGAAAGGAAAGTGGGTTTGCCTTCATATTTGACCCATAACAACTGAGTTCAGCATGGAAATATCATTGCAACATCTTTTATTTAGCCATAAATCAAGAGTGTAAGTTTTTATGCGCTTAAAAGCATTTTCAGGCCGAATGAGCTTGTTTCAGCCAATTGCAGCAAAATACTGAAAGGAAAGTGGGTTTGCCTTCATATTTGACCCAGAACAACTGAGTTCAGCATGGAAATATCATTGCAACAGCTTTTATTTAGCCAGAAATCAAGAGTGTAAGTTTTTATGCGCTTAAAAGCATTTTCAGGCCAAATGAGCAAATATGCTTGTTTCTGCCAATTGCAGTAAAATACTGAAAGGAAAGTGGGTTTGCCTTCATATTTGAACCAAAACAACTCAGTTCAGCATTGAGATATCATTGCAACAGCTTTTATTTAGCCAGAAATCAAGAGTGGAAGTTTTTATGCGCTTAAAAGCATTTTCAGGCCAAATCAGCTGATTTCTGCCAATTGCGGCAAAATACTGAAGGGAAAGTGGGCTTGCCTTCATATTTGACCCAGAACAACTCAGTTCAGCATGGAAATGTCATTGCAACATCTTTTATTTAGCCAGAAATAAGGAGTTTAAGTTTTTATGCGCTTAAAAGCATTTTCAGGCCAAATAAGCTGATTTCTGCCAATTGCAGCAAAATACTGAAGGGAAAGTGGGTTTGCCTTCATATTTGACCCAGAACAACTCAGTTCAGCATGGAAATATTATTGCAACAGCTTTTATTTAGCCAGAAATCAAGAGTGGAAGTTTTTTAGGCCGAATGAGCAAATATGCTTGTTTCTGCCAATTGCAGCAAAATACTGAAGGGAAAATGGGTTTGCCTTCATATTTGACCCAGAACAACTTAGTTCAGCATGGAAATATTATTGCAACAGCTTTTATTTAGCCAGAAATGAAGATTGTAAGTTTTTATGCGCTTAAAAGCATTTTCAGGCCAAATGAGCTGATTTCTGCCAATTGCAGCAAAATACTGAAGGGAAAGTGGGTTTGCCTTCATATTTGACCCAGAACAACTCAGTTCAGCATGGAAATGTCATTGCAACATCTTTTATTTAGCCAGAAATAAGGAGTTTAAGTTTTTATGCGCTTAAAAGCATTTTCAGGCCAAATAAGCTGATTTTTGCCAATTGCAGCAAAATACTGAAGGGAAAGTGGGTTTGCCTTCATATTTGACCCAGAACAACTCAGTTCAGCATGGAAATATTATTGCAACAGCTTTTATTTAGCCAGAAATCAAGAGTGGAAGTTTTTTAGGCCGAATGAGCAAATATGCTTGTTTCTGCCAATTGCAGCAAAATACTGAAGGGAAAGTGGGTTTGCCTTCATATTTGACCCAGAACAACTCAGTTCAGCATGGAAATATCATTGCAACAGGTTTTATTTAGCCAGAAATAAGGAGTTTAAGTTTTTATGCGCTTAAAAGCATTTTCAGGCCAAATAAGCTGATTTCTGCCAATTGCAGCAAAATACTGAAGGGAAAGTGGGTTTGCCTTCATATTTGACCCAGAAAAACTCAGTTCAGCATGGAAATATCATTGCAACAGCTTTTATTTAGCCAGAAATCAAGAGTGTAAGTTTTTATGCGCTTAAAAGCATTTTTCGGCCGAATGAACAAATATGCTTGTTTCTGCCAATTGTCGCAAAATACTGAAGGGAAAGTGGGCTTGCCTTAATATTTGACCCAGAACAACTCAGGTCAGCATGGGAATATCATTGCAACATCTTTTATTTAGCCAGAAATAAGGAGTTTCAGTTTTTATACGCTTAAAAGCATTTTCAGGCCGAATGAGCTTGTTTCTGCCAATTGCAGCAAAATACTGAAAGGAAAGTGGGCTTGCCTTAATATTTGACCCAGAACAACTCAGGTCAGCATGGGAATATCATTGCAACATCTTTTATTTAGCCAGAAATAAGGAGTTTCAGTTTTTATACGCTTAAAAGCATTTTCAGGCCGAATGAGCTTGTTTCTGCCAATTGCAGCAAAATACTGAAAGGAAAGTGGGTTTGCCTTCATATTTGACCCATAACAACTGAGTTCAGCATGGAAATATCATTGCAACATCTTTTATTTAGCCATGAATCAAGAGTGTAAGTTTTTATGCGCTTAAAAGCATTTTCAGGCCGAATGAGCTTGTTTCAGCCAATTGCAGCAAAATACTGAAAGGAAAGTGGGTTTGCCTTCATATTTGACCCAGAACAACTCAGTTCAGCATGGAAATATCATTGCAACAGCTTTTATTTAGCCAGAAATCAAGAGTGTAAGTTTTTATGCGCTTAAAAGCATTTTCAGGCCAAATGAGCAAATATGCTTGTTTCTGCCAATTGCAGTAAAATACTGAAAGGAAAGTGGGTTTGCCTTCATATTTGAACCAAAACAACTCAGTTCAGCATGGAAATATCATTGCAACAGCTTTTATTTAGCCAGAAATCAAGAGTGTAAGTTTTTATGAGCTTAAAAGCAGTTTCAGGCCAAATGAGCAAATATGCTTGTTTCTGCAAATTGCAGCAAAATACTGAAAGGAAAATGGGTTTGCCTTGATATTTGACCCAGAACAACTCAGTTCAGCATTTAAATATCATTGCAACAGCTTTTATTTAGCCAGCAATCAAGAGTGTAAGTTTTTATGCGCTTAAAAGCATTTTCAGGCCGAATGAGCTGATTTCTGCCAATTGAAGGAAAATACTGAAAGGAAAGTGGGTTTGCCTTCATATTTGAACCAGAACAACTCAATTCAGTATGGAAATGTAATTGCAACAGCTTTTTTTTTAGCCAGAAATCAAGAGTGGAAGATTTTTATGCGCTTAAAAGCATTTTCAGGCGAAATAAGCTGATTTCTGCCAATTGTAGCAAAATACTGAAAGGAAAGTGGGTTTGCCTTCATATTTGACCCAGAACAACTCAATTCAGCATGGAAATATCATTGCAACAGCTTTAATTTAGCCAGAAATCAAGAGTGTAAGTTTTTATGCGCTTAAAAGCATTTTTCGGCCGAATAAACAATAATGCTTGTTTCTGCCAAATGCAGCAAAATACTGAAAGGAAAGTGGGTTTGCCTTCATATTTGACCCAGAACAACTCAGTTCGGCATGGAAATATCATTGCAACATCTTTTATTTAGCCAGAAATAAGGAGTTTAAGCTTTTATGCGCTTAAACGTATTTTCAGGCCGAATGAGCTGATTTCTGCCAATTGTAGCAAAATACGGAAAGGAAAGTGGGTTTGCCTTCATATTTGACCCAGAACAACTCAGTTAAGCATTTAAATATCATTACAACAGCTTTTATTTAGCCAGAAATCAACATTGTAAGTTTTTATGCGCTTAAAAGCATTTTCAGGCCGAATGAGCACATATGCTTGTTTCTGCCAATTGCAGCAAAATACTAAAAAGAAAGTGGGTTTGCATTAATATTTGACCAAGAACAACTCAGTTCAGCATGGAAATATCATTGCAACATCTTTTATTTAGCCAGAAATAAGGAGTTTAAGTTTTTATGCGCTTAAAAGCATTTTCAGGCCGAATGAGCTGATTTCTGCCAATTGTGGCAAAATACGGAAAGGAAAGTGGGTTTGCCTTCATATTTGACCCAGAACAAATCAGTTCAGCATTGAGATATCATTGCAACAGCTTTAATTTAGCCAGAAATAAAGAGTGGAAGTTTTTCAGGCCGAATGAGCAAATATGCTTGTTTCTGCCAATTGCAGCAAAATACTGAAAGGAAAATGGGTTTGCCTTCATATTTGACCCAGAACAACTAAGTTCAGCATGGAAATATTATTGCAACAGCTTTTATTTAGCCAGAAATAAGGAGTTTAAGTTTTTATGCGCTTAAAAGCATTTTCAGGCCGAATGAGCTGATTTCTGCCAATTGTGGCAAAATACGGAAAGGAAAGTGGGTTTGCCTTCATATTTGAACCAGAACAACTCAATTCAGTATGGAAATGTAATTGCAACAGCTTTTTTTTTAGCCAGAAATCAAGAGTGGAAGATTTTTATGCGCTTAAAAGCATTTTCAGGCGAAATAAGCTGATTTCTGCCAATTGTAGCAAAATACTGAAAGGAAAGTGGGTTTGCCTTCATATTTGACCCAGAACAACTCAATTCAGCATGGAAATATCATTGCAACAGCTTTAATTTAGCCAGAAATCAAGAGTGTAAGTTTTTATGCGCTTAAAAGCATTTTTCGGCCGAATAAACAATAATGCTTGTTTCTGCCAAATGCAGCAAAATACTGAAAGGAAAGTGGGTTTGCCTTCATATTTGACCCAGAACAACTCAGTTCGGCATGGAAATATCATTGCAACATCTTTTATTTAGCCAGAAATAAGGAGTTTAAGCTTTTATGCGCTTAAACGTATTTTCAGGCCGAATGAGCTGATTTCTGCCAATTGTAGCAAAATACGGAAAGGAAAGTGGGTTTGCCTTCATATTTGACCCAGAACAACTCAGTTAAGCATTTAAATATCATTACAACAGCTTTTATTTAGCCAGAAATCAACATTGTAAGTTTTTATGCGCTTAAAAGCATTTTCAGGCCAAATGAGCTGATTTCTGCCAATTGCAGCAAAATACTGAAGGGAAAGTGGGTTTGCCTTCATCTTTGACCCAGAACAACTCAGTTCAGCATTTAAATATTATTGCAAAAGCTTTTATTTAGCCAGAAATCAAGAGTGTAAGTTTTTATACGCTTAAAAGCATTTTCAGGCCGAATGAGCTTATTTATGCCAATTGTAGCAAAATACTGAAAGGAAAGTGGGCTTGCCTTCATATTTGACCCAGAAAAACTCAGTTCAGCATGGAAATGTCATTGCAACATCTTTTATTTAGCCAGAAATAAGGAGTTTAAGTTTTTATGCGCTTAAAAGCATTTTCAGGCCAAATAAGCTGATTTCTGCCAATTGCAGCAAAATACTGAAGGGAAAGTGGGTTTGCCTTCATATATGACCCAGAAAGACTCAGTTCAGCATGGAAATATTATTGCAACAGCTTTTATTTAGCCAGAAATCAAGAGTGGAAGTTTTTTAGGCCGAATGAGCAAATATGCTTGTTTCTGCCAATTGCAGCAAAATACTGAAGGGAAAGTGGGTTTGCCTTCATATTTGACCCAGAACAACTCAGTTCAGCATGGAAATATTATTGCAACAGCTTTTATTTAGCCAGAAATCAAGAGTGGAAGTTTTTTAGGCCGAATGAGCAAATATGCTTGTTTCTGCCAATTGCAGCAAAATACTGAAGGGAAAGTGGGTTTGCCTTCATATTTGACCCAGAACAACTCAGTTCAGCATGGAAATATCATTGCAACAGCTTTTATTTAGCCAGAAATAAGGAGTTTAAGTTTTTATGCGCTTAAAAGCATTTTCAGGCCAAATAAGCTGATTTCTGCCAATTGCAGCAAAATACTGAAGGGAAAGTGGGTTTGCCTTCATATTTGACCCAGAACAACTCAGTGTAGCATGGAAATATCATTGCAACAGCTTTTATTTAGCCAGAAATCAAGAGTGGAAATTTATATGCGCTTAAAACCATTTTCAGGCCGAATGAGCTGATTTCTGCCAATTGTAGCAAAATACTGAAGGGAAAGTGGGTTTGCCTTCATATTTGACCCAGAAAAACTCAGTTCAGCATGGAAATATCATTGCAACAGCTTTTTTTTAGCCAGAAATCAAGAGTGTAAGTTTTTATGCGCTGAAAAGCATTTTTCGGCCGAATGAACAAATATGCTTGTTTCTGCCAATTGTCGCAAAATACTGAAGGGAAAGTGGGTTTGCCTTCATATTTGACCCAGAACAACTCAGTTCAGCATGAAAATATCATTGCAACAGCTTTTATTTAGTCAGAAATCAAGATTGTAAGTTTTTATGCGCTTAAAAGCATTTTCAGGCCGAATGAGCTTGTTTCTGCCAATTGCAGCAAAATACTGAAAGGAAAGTGGGCTTGCCTTAATATTTGACCCAGAACAACTCAGGTCAGCATGGGAATATCATTGCAACATCTTTTATTTAGCCAGAAATAAGGAGTTTAAGTTTTTATACGCTTAAAAGCATTTTCAGGCCGAATGAGCTGATTTCTGCCAATTGTAGCAAAATACGGAAAGGAAAGTGGGTTTGCCTTCATATTTGATGCATAACAACTCAGTTCAGCATTGAGATATCATTGCAACAGCTTTAATTTAGCCAGAAATAAAGAGTGGAAGTTTTTCAGGCCAAATGAGCAAATATGCTTGTTTCTGCCAATTGCAGCAAAATACTGAAAGGAAAATGGGTTTGCCTTGATATTTGACCCAGAACAACTCAGTTCAGCATTTAAATATCATTGCAACAGCTTTTATTTAGCCAGCAATCAAGAGTGTAAGTTTTTATGCGCTTAAAAGCATTTTCAGGCCGAATGAGCTGATTTCTGCCAATTGAAGGAAAATACTGAAAGGAAAGTGGGTTTGCCTTCATATTTGAACCAGAACAACTCAATTCAGCATGGAAATGTCATTGCAACAGCTTTTTTTTTAGCCAGAAATCAAGAGTGGAAGATTTTTATGCGCTTAAAAGCATTTTCAGGCGAAATAAGCTGATTTCTGCCAATTGTAGCAAAATACTGAAAGGAAAGTGGGTTTGCCTTCATATTTGACCCAGAACAACTCAATTCAGCATGGAAATATCATTGCAACAGCTTTAATTTAGCCAGAAATCAAGAGTGTAAGTTTTTATGCGCTTAAAAGCATTTTTCGGCCGAATAAACAAATATGCTTGTTTCTGCCAATTGTTGCAAAATACTAAAGGGAAAGTGGGTTTACCTTCATATTTGACCCAGAACAACTCAGTTCAGCATGGAAATATCATTGCAACATCTTTTATTTAGCCAGAAATAAGGAGTTTAAGCTTTTATGCGCTTAAACGTATTTTCAGGCCGAATGAGCTGATTTCTGCCAATTGTAGCAAAATACGGAAAGGAAAGTGGGTTTGCCTTCATATTTGACCCAGAACAATTCAGTTAAGCATTTAAATATCATTACAACAGCTTTTATTTAGCCAGAAATCAAGATTGTAAGTTTTTATGCGCTTAAAAGCATTTTCAGGCCGAATGAGCACATATGCTTGTTTCTGCCAATTGCAGCAAAATACTGAAAGGAAAGTGGGTTTGCCTTAATATTTGACCCAGAACAACTCAGTTCAGCATTGAGATATCATTGCAACAGCTTTAATGTAGCCAGAAATAAAGAGTGGAAGTTTTTCAGGCCAAATGAGCAAATATGCTTGTTTCTGCCAATTGCAGCAAAATACTGAAAGGAAAATGGGTTTGCCTTCATATTTGACCCAGAACAACTCAGTTCAGCATGGAAATATTATTGCAACAGCTTTTATTTAGCCAGAAATGAAGATTGTAAGTTTTTATGCGCTTAAAAGCATTTTCAGGCCAAATGAGCTGATTTCTGCCAATTGCAGCAAAATACTGAAAGGAAAGTGGGCTTGCCTTCATATTTGACCCAGAACAACTCAATTCAGCATGGAAATATCATTGCAACAGCTTTTATTTAGCCAGAAATCAAGAGTGGAAGTTTTTATGCGGTTAAAAGCATTTTCAGGCCAAATGAGCTGATTTCTGCCAATTGCAGCAAAATACTGAAGGGAAAGTGGGTTTGCCTTCATCTTTAACCCAGAACAACTCAGTTCAGCATTTAAATATTATTGCAAAAGCTTTTATTTAGCCAGAAATCAAGAGTGTAAGTTTTTATACGCTTAAAAGCATTTTAAGGCCGAATGAGCTGATTTATGCCAATTGTAGAAAAATACTGAAAGGAAAGTGGGCTTGCCTTCATATTTGACCCAGAACAACTCAGTTCAGCATGGAAATGTCATTGCAACATCTTTTATTTAGCCAGAAATAAGGAGTTTAAGTTTTTATGCGCTTAAAAGCATTTTCAGGCCAAATAAGCTGATTTCTGCCAATTGCAGCAAAATACTGAAGGGAAAGTGGGTTTGCCTTCATCTTTGACCCAGAACAACTCAGTTCAGCATTTAAATATTATTGCAAAAGCTTTTATTTAGCCAGAAATCAAGAGTGGAAGTTTTTTGGGCCGAATGAGCAAATATGCTTGTTTCTGCCAATTGCAGCAAAATACTGAAGGGAAAGTGGGTTTGCCTTCATATTTGACCCAGAACAACTCAGTTCAGCATGGAAATATCATTGCAACAGCTTTAATTTAGCCAGAAATCAAGAGTGGAAGTTTTTATGCGCTTAAAACCATTTTCAGGCCGAATGAGCTGATTTCTGCCAATTGTAGCAAAATACTGACGAGAAAGTGGGTTTGCCTTCATATTTGACCCAGAACAACTCAGTTCAGCATGAAAATATCATTGCAACATCTTTTATTTAGCCAGAAATAAGGAGTTTAAGTTTTTTTGCGCTTAAACGCATTTTCAGGCCGAATGAGCTTGTTTCTGCCAATTGCAGCAAAATACTGAAAGGAAAGTGGGTTTGCCTTCATATTTGACCCATAACAACTGAGTTCAGCATGGAAATATCATTGCAACATCTTTTATTTAGCCATAAATCAAGAGTGTAAGTTTTTATGCGCTTAAAAGCATTTTCAGGCCGAATGAGCTTGTTTCAGCCAATTGCAGCAAAATACTGAAAGGAAAGTGGGTTTGCCTTCATATTTGACCCAGAACAACTCAGTTCAGCATGGAAATATCATTGCAACAGCTTTTATTTAGCCAGAAATCAAGAGTGTAAGTTTTTATGCGCTTAAAAGCATTTTCAGGCCAAATGAGCAAATATGCTTGTTTCTGCCAATTGCAGTAAAATACTGAAAGGAAAGTGGGTTTGCCTTCATATTTGAACCAAAACAACTCAGTTCAGCATGGAAATATCATTGCAACAGCTTTTATTTAGCCAGAAATCAAGAGTGTAAGTTTTTATGAGCTTAAAAGCATTTTCAGGCCGAATGAGCAAATATGCTTGTTTCTGCCAATTGCAGCAAAATACTGAAAAGAAAGTGGGTTTGCATTAATATTTGACCAAGAACAACTCAGTTCAGCATGGAAATATCATTGCAACATCTTTTATTTAGCCAGAAATAAGGAGTTTAAGTTTTTATGCGCTTAAATGCATTTTCAGGCCGAATGAGCTGATTTCTGCCAATTGTGGCAAAATACGGAAAGGAAAGTGGGTTTGCCTTCATATTTGACCCAGAACAACTCAGTTCAGCATTGAGATATCATTGCAACAGCTTTAATTTAGCCAGAAATAAAGAGTGGAAGTTTTTCAGGCCGAATGAGCAAATATGCTTGTTTCTGCCAATTGCAGCAAAATACTGAAAGGAAAATGGGTTTGCCTTCATATTTGACCCAGAACAACTCAGTTCAGCATGGAAATATTATTGCAACAGCTTTTATTTAGCCAGAAATGAAGATTGTAAGTTTTTATGCGTTTAAAAGCATTTTCAGGCCAAATGAGATGATTTCTGCCAATTGCAGCAAAATACTGAAGGGAAAGTGGGTTTGCCTTCATCTTTGACCCAGAACAACTCAGTTCAGCATTTAAATATTATTGCAAAAGCTTTTATTTAGCCAGAAATCAAGAGTGTAAGTTTTTATGCGCTTAAAAGCATTTTCAGGCCGAATGAGCTGATTTCTGCCAATTGTGGCAAAATACGGAAAGGAAAGTGGGTTTGCCTTCATATTTGACCCAGAACAACTCAGTTCAGCATGGAAATATCATTGCAACAGCTTTTATTTAGCCAGAAATCAAGAGTGGAAGTTTTTCAGGCCGAATTAGCAAATATGCTTGTTTCTGCCAATTGCAGCTAAATACTGAAAGGAAAATGGGTTTGCCTTCATATTTGACCCAGAACAACTTAGTTCAGCATGGAAATATTATTGCAACAGCTTTTATTTAGCCAGAAATGAAGATTGTAAGTTTTTATGCGCTTAAAAGCATTTTCAGGCCAAATGAGCTGATTTCTGCCAATTGCAGCAAAATACTGAAGGGAAAGTGGGTTTGCCTTCATATTTGACCCAGAACAACTCAATTCAGCATGGAAATATCATTGCAACAGCTTTTATTTAGCCAGTAATCAAGAGTGGAAGTTTTTATGCGCTTAAAAGCATTTTCAGGCCAAATGAGCTGATTTCTGCCAATTGCGGCAAAATACTGAAGGGAAAGTGGGTTTGCCTTCATCTTTGACCCAGAACAAATCAGTTCAGCATTTAAATGTTATTGCAAAAGCTTTTATTTAGCCAGAAATCAAGAGTGTAAGTTTTTATACGCTTAAAAGCATTTTTAGGCCGAATGAGCTGATTTATGCCAATTGTAGCAAAATACTGAAAGGAAAGTGGGTTTGCCTTCATATTTGACCCAGAACAACTCAGTTCAGCATGGAAATGTCATTGCAACATCTTTTATTTAGCCAGAAATAAGGAGTTTAAGTTTTTATGCGCTTAAAAGCATTTTCAGGTCAAATAAGCTGATTTCTGCCAATTGCAGCAAAATACTGAAGGGAAAGTGGGTTTGCCTTCATATTTGACCCAGAACAACTCAGTTCAGCATGGAAATATTATTGCAACAGCTTTTATTTAGCCAGAAATCAAGAGTGGAAGATTTTTATGCGCTTAAAAGCATTTTCAGGCGAAATAAGCTGATTTCTGCCAATTGTAGCAAAATACTGAAAGGAAAGTGGGTTTGCCTTCATATTTGACCCAGAACAACTCAATTCAGCATGGAAATATCATTGCAACAGCTTTAATTTAGCCAGAAATCAAGAGTGTAAGTTTTTATGCGCTTAAAAGCATTTTTCGGCCGAATAAACAAATATGCTTGTTTCTGCCAAATGCAGCAAAATACTGAAAGGAAAGTGGGTTTGCCTTCATATTTGACCCAGAACAACTCAGTTCAGCATGGAAATATCATTGCAACATCTTTTATTTAGCCAGAAATAAGGAGTTTAAGCTTTTATGCGCTTAAACGTATTTTCAGGCCGAATGAGCTGATTTCTGCCAATTGTAGCAAAATACGGAAAGGAAAGTGGGTTTGCCTTCATATTTGACCCAGAACAACTCAGTTAAGCATTTAAATATCATTACAACAGCTTTTATTTAGCCAGAAATCAACATTGTAAGTTTTTATGCGCTTAAAAGCATTTTCAAGCCGAATGAGCACATATGCTTGTTTCTGCCAATTGCAGCAAAATACTGAAAAGAAAGTGGGTTTGCATTAATATTTGACCAAGAACAACTCAGTTCAGCATGGAAATATCATTGCAACATCTTTTATTTAGCCAGAAATAAGGAGTTTAAGTTTTTATGCGCTTAAAAGCATTTTCAGGCCGAATGAGCTGATTTCTGCCAATTGTGGCAAAATACGGAAAGGAAAGTGGGTTTGCCTTCATATTTGACCCAGAACAACTCAGTTCAGCATTGAGATATCATTGCAACAGCTTTAATTTAGCCAGAAATAAAGAGTGGAAGTTTTTCAGGCCGAATGAGCAAATATGCTTGTTTCTGCCAATTGCAGCAAAATACTGAAAGGAAAATGGGTTTGCCTTCATATTTGACCCAGAACAACTAAGTTCAGCATGGAAATATTATTGCAACAGCTTTTATTTAGCCAGAAATGAAGATTGTAAGTTTTTATGCGCTTAAAAGCATTTTCAGGCCAAATGAGCTGATTTCTGCCAATTGCAGCAAAATACTGAAGGGAAAGTGGGTTTGCCTTCATCTTTGACCCAGAACAACTCAGTTCAGCATTTAAATATTATTGCAAAAGCTTTTATTTAGCCAGAAATCAAGAGTGTAAGTTTTTATACGCTTAAAAGCATTTTCAGGCCGAATGAGCTTATTTATGCCAATTGTAGCAAAATACTGAAAGGAAAGTGGGCTTGCCTTCATATTTGACCCAGAAAAACTCAGTTCAGCATGGAAATGTCATTGCAACATCTTTTATTTAGCCAGAAATAAGGAGTTTAAGTTTTTATGCGCTTAAAAGCATTTTCAGGCCAAATAAGCTGATTTCTGCCAATTGCAGCAAAATACTGAAGGGAAAGTGGGTTTGCCTTCATATATGACCCAGAAAGACTCAGTTCAGCATGGAAATATTATTGCAACAGCTTTTATTTAGCCAGAAATCAAGAGTGGAAGTTTTTTAGGCCGAATGAGCAAATATGCTTGTTTCTGCCAATTGCAGCAAAATACTGAAGGGAAAGTGGGTTTGCCTTCATATTTGACCCAGAACAACTCAGTTCAGCATGGAAATATTATTGCAACAGCTTTTATTTAGCCAGAAATCAAGAGTGGAAGTTTTTTAGGCCGAATGAGCAAATATGCTTGTTTCTGCCAATTGCAGCAAAATACTGAAGGGAAAGTGGGTTTGCCTTCATATTTGACCCAGAACAACTCAGTTCAGCATGGAAATATCATTGCAACAGCTTTTATTTAGCCAGAAATAAGGAGTTTAAGTTTTTATGCGCTTAAAAGCATTTTCAGGCCAAATAAGCTGATTTCTGCCAATTGCAGCAAAATACTGAAGGGAAAGTGGGTTTGCCTTCATATTTGACCCAGAACAACTCAGTGTAGCATGGAAATATCATTGCAACAGCTTTTATTTAGCCAGAAATCAAGAGTGGAAATTTATATGCGCTTAAAACCATTTTCAGGCCGAATGAGCTGATTTCTGCCAATTGTAGCAAAATACTGAAGGGAAAGTGGGTTTGCCTTCATATTTGACCCAGAAAAACTCAGTTCAGCATGGAAATATCATTGCAACAGCTTTTTTTTAGCCAGAAATCAAGAGTGTAAGTTTTTATGCGCTGAAAAGCATTTTTCGGCCGAATGAACAAATATGCTTGTTTCTGCCAATTGTCGCAAAATACTGAAGGGAAAGTGGGTTTGCCTTCATATTTGACCCAGAACAACTCAGTTCAGCATGAAAATATCATTGCAACAGCTTTTATTTAGTCAGAAATCAAGATTGTAAGTTTTTATGCGCTTAAAAGCATTTTCAGGCCGAATGAGCTTGTTTCTGCCAATTGCAGCAAAATACTGAAAGGAAAGTGGGCTTGCCTTAATATTTGACCCAGAACAACTCAGGTCAGCATGGGAATATCATTGCAACATCTTTTATTTAGCCAGAAATAAGGAGTTTAAGTTTTTATACGCTTAAAAGCATTTTCAGGCCGAATGAGCTGATTTCTGCCAATTGTAGCAAAATACGGAAAGGAAAGTGGGTTTGCCTTCATATTTGATGCATAACAACTCAGTTCAGCATTGAGATATCATTGCAACAGCTTTAATTTAGCCAGAAATAAAGAGTGGAAGTTTTTCAGGCCAAATGAGCAAATATGCTTGTTTCTGCCAATTGCAGCAAAATACTGAAAGGAAAATGGGTTTGCCTTGATATTTGACCCAGAACAACTCAGTTCAGCATTTAAATATCATTGCAACAGCTTTTATTTAGCCAGCAATCAAGAGTGTAAGTTTTTATGCGCTTAAAAGCATTTTCAGGCCGAATGAGCTGATTTCTGCCAATTGAAGGAAAATACTGAAAGGAAAGTGGGTTTGCCTTCATATTTGAACCAGAACAACTCAATTCAGCATGGAAATGTCATTGCAACAGCTTTTTTTTTAGCCAGAAATCAAGAGTGGAAGATTTTTATGCGCTTAAAAGCATTTTCAGGCGAAATAAGCTGATTTCTGCCAATTGTAGCAAAATACTGAAAGGAAAGTGGGTTTGCCTTCATATTTGACCCAGAACAACTCAATTCAGCATGGAAATATCATTGCAACAGCTTTAATTTAGCCAGAAATCAAGAGTGTAAGTTTTTATGCGCTTAAAAGCATTTTTCGGCCGAATAAACAAATATGCTTGTTTCTGCCAATTGTTGCAAAATACTAAAGGGAAAGTGGGTTTACCTTCATATTTGACCCAGAACAACTCAGTTCAGCATGGAAATATCATTGCAACATCTTTTATTTAGCCAGAAATAAGGAGTTTAAGCTTTTATGCGCTTAAACGTATTTTCAGGCCGAATGAGCTGATTTCTGCCAATTGTAGCAAAATACGGAAAGGAAAGTGGGTTTGCCTTCATATTTGACCCAGAACAATTCAGTTAAGCATTTAAATATCATTACAACAGCTTTTATTTAGCCAGAAATCAAGATTGTAAGTTTTTATGCGCTTAAAAGCATTTTCAGGCCGAATGAGCACATATGCTTGTTTCTGCCAATTGCAGCAAAATACTGAAAGGAAAGTGGGTTTGCCTTAATATTTGACCCAGAACAACTCAGTTCAGCATGGAAATATCATTGCAACATCTTTTATTTAGCCAGAAATAAGGAGTTTAAGTTTTTATGCGCTTAAAAGCATTTTCAGGCCGAATGAGCTGATTTCTGCCAATTGTGGCAAAATACGGAAAGGAAAGTGGGTTTGCCTTCATATTTGACCCAGAACAACTCAGTTCAGCATTGAGATATCATTGCAACAGCTTTAATGTAGCCAGAAATAAAGAGTGGAAGTTTTTCAGGCCAAATGAGAAAATATGCTTGTTTCTGCCAATTGCAGCAAAATACTGAAAGGAAAATGGGTTTGCCTTCATATTTGACCCAGAACAACTCAGTTCAGCATGGAAATATTATTGCAACAGCTTTTATTTAGCCAGAAATGAAGATTGTAAGTTTTTATGCGCTTAAAAGCATTTTCAGGCCAAATGAGCTGATTTCTGCCAATTGCAGCAAAATACTGAAAGGAAAGTGGGCTTGCCTTCATATTTGACCCAGAACAACTCAATTCAGCATGGAAATATCATTGCAACAGCTTTTATTTAGCCAGAAATCAAGAGTGGAAGTTTTTATGCGGTTAAAAGCATTTTCAGGCCAAATGAGCTGATTTCTGCCAATTGCAGCAAAATACTGAAGGGAAAGTGGGTTTGCCTTCATCTTTAACCCAGAACAACTCAGTTCAGCATTTAAATATTATTGCAAAAGCTTTTATTTAGCCAGAAATCAAGAGTGTAAGTTTTTATACGCTTAAAAGCATTTTAAGGCCGAATGAGCTGATTTATGCCAATTGTAGAAAAATACTGAAAGGAAAGTGGGCTTGCCTTCATATTTGACCCAGAACAACTCAGTTCAGCATGGAAATGTCATTGCAACATCTTTTATTTAGCCAGAAATAAGGAGTTTAAGTTTTTATGCGCTTAAAAGCATTTTCAGGCCAAATAAGCTGATTTCTGCCAATTGCAGCAAAATACTGAAGGGAAAGTGGGTTTGCCTTCATCTTTGACCCAGAACAACTCAGTTCAGCATTTAAATATTATTGCAAAAGCTTTTATTTAGCCAGAAATCAAGAGTGGAAGTTTTTTGGGCCGAATGAGCAAATATGCTTGTTTCTGCCAATTGCAGCAAAATACTGAAGGGAAAGTGGGTTTGCCTTCATATTTGACCCAGAACAACTCAGTTCAGCATGGAAATATCATTGCAACAGCTTTAATTTAGCCAGAAATCAAGAGTGGAAGTTTTTATGCGCTTAAAACCATTTTCAGGCCGAATGAGCTGATTTCTGCCAATTGTAGCAAAATACTGACGAGAAAGTGGGTTTGCCTTCATATTTGACCCAGAACAACTCAGTTCAGCATGAAAATATCATTGCAACATCTTTTATTTAGCCAGAAATAAGGAGTTTAAGTTTTTTTGCGCTTAAACGCATTTTCAGGCCGAATGAGCTTGTTTCTGCCAATTGCAGCAAAATACTGAAAGGAAAGTGGGTTTGCCTTCATATTTGACCCATAACAACTGAGTTCAGCATGGAAATATCATTGCAACATCTTTTATTTAGCCATAAATCAAGAGTGTAAGTTTTTATGCGCTTAAAAGCATTTTCAGGCCGAATGAGCTTGTTTCAGCCAATTGCAGCAAAATACTGAAAGGAAAGTGGGTTTGCCTTCATATTTGACCCAGAACAACTCAGTTCAGCATGGAAATATCATTGCAACAGCTTTTATTTAGCCAGAAATCAAGAGTGTAAGTTTTTATGCGCTTAAAAGCATTTTCAGGCCAAATGAGCAAATATGCTTGTTTCTGCCAATTGCAGTAAAATACTGAAAGGAAAGTGGGTTTGCCTTCATATTTGAACCAAAACAACTCAGTTCAGCATGGAAATATCATTGCAACAGCTTTTATTTAGCCAGAAATCAAGAGTGTAAGTTTTTATGAGCTTAAAAGCATTTTCAGGCCGAATGAGCAAATATGCTTGTTTCTGCCAATTGCAGCAAAATACTGAAAAGAAAGTGGGTTTGCATTAATATTTGACCAAGAACAACTCAGTTCAGCATGGAAATATCATTGCAACATCTTTTATTTAGCCAGAAATAAGGAGTTTAAGTTTTTATGCGCTTAAATGCATTTTCAGGCCGAATGAGCTGATTTCTGCCAATTGTGGCAAAATACGGAAAGGAAAGTGGGTTTGCCTTCATATTTGACCCAGAACAACTCAGTTCAGCATTGAGATATCATTGCAACAGCTTTAATTTAGCCAGAAATAAAGAGTGGAAGTTTTTCAGGCCGAATGAGCAAATATGCTTGTTTCTGCCAATTGCAGCAAAATACTGAAAGGAAAATGGGTTTGCCTTCATATTTGACCCAGAACAACTCAGTTCAGCATGGAAATATTATTGCAACAGCTTTTATTTAGCCAGAAATGAAGATTGTAAGTTTTTATGCGTTTAAAAGCATTTTCAGGCCAAATGAGCTGATTTCTGCCAATTGCAGCAAAATACTGAAGGGAAAGTGGGTTTGCCTTCATCTTTGACCCAGAACAACTCAGTTCAGCATTTAAATATTATTGCAAAAGCTTTTATTTAGCCAGAAATCAAGAGTGTAAGTTTTTATGCGCTTAAAAGCATTTTCAGGCCGAATGAGCTGATTTCTGCCAATTGTGGCAAAATACGGAAAGGAAAGTGGGTTTGCCTTCATATTTGACCCAGAACAACTCAGTTCAGCATGGAAATATCATTGCAACAGCTTTTATTTAGCCAGAAATCAAGAGTGGAAGTTTTTCAGGCCGAATTAGCAAATATGCTTGTTTCTGCCAATTGCAGCTAAATACTGAAAGGAAAATGGGTTTGCCTTCATATTTGACCCAGAACAACTTAGTTCAGCATGGAAATATTATTGCAACAGCTTTTATTTAGCCAGAAATGAAGATTGTAAGTTTTTATGCGCTTAAAAGCATTTTCAGGCCAAATGAGCTGATTTCTGCCAATTGCAGCAAAATACTGAAGGGAAAGTGGGTTTGCCTTCATATTTGACCCAGAACAACTCAATTCAGCATGGAAATATCATTGCAACAGCTTTTATTTAGCCAGAAATCAAGAGTGGAAGTTTTTATGCGCTTAAAAGCATTTTCAGGCCAAATGAGCTGATTTCTGCCAATTGCGGCAAAATACTGAAGGGAAAGTGGGTTTGCCTTCATCTTTGACCCAGAACAAATCAGTTCAGCATTTAAATGTTATTGCAAAAGCTTTTATTTAGCCAGAAATCAAGAGTGTAAGTTTTTATACGCTTAAAAGCATTTTTAGGCCGAATGAGCTGATTTATGCCAATTGTAGCAAAATACTGAAAGGAAAGTGGGTTTGCCTTCATATTTGACCCAGAACAACTCAGTTCAGCATGGAAATGTCATTGCAACATCTTTTATTTAGCCAGAAATAAGGAGTTTAAGTTTTTATGCGCTTAAAAGCATTTTCAGGCCAAATAAGCTGATTTCTGCCAATTGCAGCAAAATACTGAAGGGAAAGTGGGTTTGCCTTCATATTTGACCCAGAACAACTCAGTTCAGCATGGAAATATTATTGCAACAGCTTTTATTTAGCCAGAAATCAAGAGTGGAAGTTTTTTAGGCCGAATGAGCAAATATGCTTGTTTCTGCCAATTGCAGCAAAATACTGAAGGGAAAGTGGGTTTGCCTTCATATTTGACCCAGAACAACTCAGTTCAGCATGGAAATATCATTGCAACAGGTTTTATTTAGCCAGAAATAAGGAGTTTAAGTTTTTATGCGCTTAAAAGCATTTTCAGGCCAAATAAGCTGATTTCTGCCAATTGCAGCAAAATACTGAAGGGAAAGTGGGTTTGCCTTCATATTTGACCCAGAACAACTCAGTGTAGCATGGAAATATCATTGCAACAGCTTTTATTTAGCCAGAAATCAAGAGTGGAAATTTATATGCGCTTAAAACCATTTTCAGGCCGAATGAGCTGATTTCTGCCAATTGTAGCAAAATACTGAAGGGAAAGTGGGTTTGCCTTCATATTTGACCCAGAAAAACTCAGTTCAGCATGGAAATATCATTGCAACAGCTTTTATTTAGCCAGAAATCAAGAGTGTAAGTTTTTATGCGCTTAAAAGCATTTTTCGGCCGAATGAACAAATATGCTTGTTTCTGCCAATTGTCGCAAAATACTGAAGGGAAAGTGGGTTTGCCTTCATATTTGACCCAGAACAACTCAGTTCAGCATGAAAATATCATTGCAACAGCTTTTATTTAGTCAGAAATCAAGATTGTAAGTTTTTATGCGCTTAAAAGCATTTTCAGGCCGAATGAGCTTGTTTCTGCCAATTGCAGCAAAATACTGAAAGGAAAGTGGGCTTGCCTTAATATTTGACCCAGAACAACTCAGGTCAGCATGGGAATATCATTGCAACATCTTTTATTTAGCCAGAAATAAGGAGTTTAAGTTTTTATACGCTTAAAAGCATTTTCAGGCCGAATGAGCTTGTTTCTGCCAATTGCAGCAAAATACTGAAAGGAAAGTGGGTTTGCCTTCATATTTGACCCATAACAACTGAGTTCAGCATGGAAATATCATTGCAACATCTTTTATTTAGCCATAAATCAAGAGTGTAAGTTTTTATGCGCTTAAAAGCATTTTCAGGCCGAATGAGCTTGTTTCAGCCAATTGCAGCAAAATACTGAAAGGAAAGTGGCTTTGCCTTCATATTTGACCCAGAACAACTCAGTTCAGCATGGAAATATCATTGCAACAGCTTTTATTTAGCCAGAAATCAAGAGTGTAAGTTTTTATGCGCTTAAAAGCATTTTCAGGCCAAATGAGCAAATATGCTTGTTTCTGCCAATTGCAGTAAAATACTGAAAGGAAAGTGGGTTTGCCTTCATATTTGAACCAAAACAACTCAGTTCAGCATGGAAATATCATTGCAACAGCTTTTATTTAGCCAGAAATCAAGAGTGTAAGTTTTTATGAGCTTAAAAGCATTTTCAGGCCGAATGAGCAAATATGCTTGTTTCTGCCAATTGCAGCAAAATACTGAAAGGAAAGTGGGTTTGCCTTCATATTTTAACCAGAACAACTCAGTTCAGCATTGAGATATCATTGCAACAGCTTTAATTTAGCCAGAAATAAAGAGTGGAAGTTTTTCAGGCCAAATGAGCAAATATGCTTGTTTCTGCAAATTGCAGCAAAATACTGAAGGGAAAATGGGTTTGCCTTGATATTTGACCCAGAACAACTCAGTTCAGCATTTAAATATCATTGCAACAGCTTTTATTTAGCCAGCAATCAAGAGTGTAAGTTTTTATGCGCTTAAAAGCATTTTTCGGCCGAATAAACAAATATGCTTGTTTCTGCCAAATGCAGCAAAATACTGAAAGGAAAGTGGGTTTGCTTTCATATTTGACCCAGAACAACTCAGTTCAGCATGGAAATATCATTGCAACATCTTTTATTTAGCCAGAAATAAGGAGTTTAAGCTTTTATGCGCTTAAACGTATTTTCAGGCCGAATGAGCTGATTTCTGCCAATTGTAGCAAAATACGGAAAGGAAAGTGGGTTTGCCTTCATATTTGACCCAGAACAACTCAGTTAAGCATTTAAATATCATTACAACAGCTTTTATTTAGCCAGAAATCAAGATTGTAAGTTTTTATGCGCTTAAAAGCATTTTCAGGCCGAATGAGCACATATGCTTGTTTCTGCCAATTGCAGCAAAATACTGAAAAGAAAGTGGGTTTGCCTTAATATTTGACCCAGAACAACTCAGTTCAGCATGGAAATATCATTGCAACAGCTTTAATTTAGCCAGAAATAAAGAGTGGAAGTTTTTCAGGCCGAATGAGCAAATATGCTTGTTTCTGCCAATTGCAGCAAAATACTGAAAGGAAAATGGGTTTGCCTTCATATTTGACCCAGAACAACTCAGTTCAGCATTTAAATATTATTGCAAAAGCTTTTATTTAGCCAGAAATCAAGAGTGTAAGTTTTTATACGCTTAAAAGCATTTTCAGGCCGAATGAGCTGATTTATGCCAATTGTAGCAAAATACTGAAAGGAAAGTGGGCTTGCCTTCATATTTGACCCAGAACAACTCAGTTCAGCATGGAAATGTCATTGCAACATCTTTTATTTAGCCAGAAATAAGGAGTTTAAGTTTTTATGCGCTTAAAAGCATTTTCAGGCCAAATAAGCTGATTTCTGCCAATTGCAGCAAAATACTGAAGGGAAAGTGGGTTTGCCTTCATATTTGACCCAGAACAACTCAGTTCAGCATGGAAATATTATTGCAACAGCTTTTATTTAGCCAGAAATCAAGAGTGGAAGTTTTTTAGGCCGAATGAGCAAATATGCTTGTTTCTGCCAATTGCAGCAAAATACTGAAGGGAAAGTGGGTTTGCCTTCATATTTGACCCAGAACAACTCAGTTCAGCATGGAAATATTATTGCAACAGCTTTTATTTAGCCAGAAATCAAGAGTGGAAGTTTTTTAGGCCGAATGAGCAAATATGCTTGTTTCTGCCAATTGCAGCAAAATACTGAAGGGAAAGTGGGTTTGCCTTCATATTTGACCCAGAACAACTCAGTTCAGCATGGAAATATCATTGCAACAGCTTTTATTTAGCCAGAAATAAGGAGTTTAAGTTTTTATGCGCTTAAAAGCATTTTCAGGCCAAATAAGCTGATTTCTGCCAATTGCAGCAAAATACTGAAGGGAAAGTGGGTTTGCCTTCATATTTGACCCAGAACAACTCAGTGTAGCATGGAAATATCATTGCAACAGCTTTTATTTAGCCAGAAATCAAGAGTGGAAATTTATATGCGCTTAAAACCATTTTCAGGCCGAATGAGCTGATTTCTGCCAATTGTAGCAAAATACTGAAGGGAAAGTGGGTTTGCCTTCATATTTGACCCAGAAAAACTCAGTTCAGCATGGAAATATCATTGCAACAGCTTTTTTTTAGCCAGAAATCAAGAGTGTAAGTTTTTATGCGCTTAAAAGCATTTTTCGGCCGAATGAACAAATATGCTTGTTTCTGCCAATTGTCGCAAAATACTGAAGGGAAAGTGGGTTTGCCTTCAAATTTGACCCAGAACAACTCAGTTCAGCATGAAAATATCATTGCAACAGCTTTTATTTAGTCAGAAATCAAGATTGTAAGTTTTTATGCGCTTAAAAGCATTTTCAGGCCGAATGAGCTTGTTTCTGCCAATTGCAGCAAAATACTGAAAGGAAAGTGGGCTTGCCTTCATATTTGACCCAGAACAACTCAGGTCAGCATGGGAATATCATTGCAACATCTTTTATTTAGCCAGAAATAAGGAGTTTAAGTTTTTATACGCTTAAAAGCATTTTCAGGCCGAATGAGCTGATTTCTGCCAATTGTAGCAAAATACGGAAAGGAAAGTGGGTCTGCCTTCATATTTGATGCATAACAACTCAGTTCAGCATTGAGATATCATTGCAACAGCTTTAATTTAGCCAGAAATAAAGAGTGGAAGTTTTTCAGGCCAAATGAGCAAATATGCTTGTTTCTGCCAATTGCAGCAAAATACTGAAAGGAAAATGGGTTTGCCTTGATATTTGACCCAGAACAACTCAGTTCAGCATTTAAATATCATTGCAACAGCTTTTATTTAGCCAGCAATCAAGAGTGTAAGTTTTTATGCGCTTAAAAGCATTTTCAGGCCGAATGAGCTGATTTCTGCCAATTGAAGGAAAATACTGAAAGGAAAGTGGGTTTGCCTTCATATTTGAACCAGAACAACTCAATTCAGCATGGAAATGTCATTGCAACAGCTTTTTTTTAGCCAGAAATCAAGAGTGGAAGATTTTTATGCGCTTAAAAGCATTTTCAGGCGAAATAAGCTGATTTCTGCCAATTGTAGCAAAATACTGAAAGGAAAGTGGGTTTGCCTTCATATTTGACCCAGAAAAACTCAATTCAGCATGGAAATATCATTGCAACAGCTTTAATTTAGCCAGAAATCAAGAGTGTAAGTTTTTATGCGCTTAAAAGCATTTTTCGGCCGAATAAACAAATATGCTTGTTTCTGCCAATTGTTGCAAAATACTAAAGGGAAAGTGGGTTTACCTTCATATTTGACCCAGAACAACTCAGTTCAGCATGGAAATATCATTGCAACATCTTTTATTTAGCCAGAAATAAGGAGTTTAAGCTTTTATGCGCTTAAACGTATTTTCAGGCCGAATGAGCTGATTTCTGCCAAGTGTAGCAAAATACGGAAAGGAAAGTGGGTTTGCCTTCATATTTGACCCAGAACAATTCAGTTAAGCATTTAAATATCATTACAACAGCTTTTATTTAGCCAGAAATCAAGATTGTAAGTTTTTATGCGCTTAAAAGCATTTTCAGGCCGAATGAGCACTTATGCTTGTTTCTGCCAATTGCAGCAAAATACTGAAAGGAAAGTGGGTTTGCCTTAATATTTGACCCAGAACAACTCTGGTCAGCATGGAAATATCATTGCAACATCTTTTATTTAGCCAGAAATAAGGAGTTTAAGTCTTTATGCGCTTAAAAGCATTTTCAGGCCGAATGAGCTGATTTCTGCCAATTGTGGCAAAATACGGAAAGGAAAGTGGGTTTGCCTTCATATTTGACCCAGAACAACTCAGTTCAGCATGGAAATATCATTGCAACAGCTTTTATTTAGCCAGAAATCAAGAGTGTAAATTTATATGCACTTACAAGCATTTTCTGGCCGAATGAGCAAATATGCTTGTTTCTGTCAATTGCAGGAAAATACTGAAGGTAAAGTGGGTTTGCCTTCATATTTGACCCAGAACAACTCAGTTCAGCATTGAAATATCATTGCAACAGCTTTTGTTTAGCCAGAAAACAAGAGTGTTAGTTTTTATGCGCTTAAAAGCATTTTCAGGCCGAATGAGCTGATTTCTGCCAATTGTAGCAAAATACTGAAAGGAAAGTGGGTTTGCCTTCATATTTGACCCAGAACAACTCAGTTCAGCATTGAGATATCATTGCAACAGCTTTAATTTAGCCAGAAATCAAGAGTGGAAGTTTTTATGCGCTTAAAAGCATTTTCAGGCCAAATCAGCTGATTTCTGCCAATTGCGGCAAAATACTGAAGGGAAAGTGGGCTTGCCTTCATATTTGACCCAGAACAACTCAGTTCAGCATGGAAATGTCATTGCAACATCTTTTATTTAGCCAGAAATAAGGAGTTTAGGTTTTTATGCGCTTAAAAGCATTTTCAGGCCAAATAAGCTGATTTCTGCCAATTGCAGCAAAATACTGAAGGGAAAGTGGGTTTGCCTTCATATTTGACCCAGAACAACTCAGTTCAGCATGGAAATATTATTGCAACAGCTTTTATTTAGCCAGAAATCAAGAGTGGAAGTTTTTTAGGCCGAATGAGCAAATATGCTTGTTTCTGCCAATTGCAGCAAAATACTGAAGGGAAAATGGGTTTGCCTTCATATTTGACCCAGAACAACTTAGTTCAGCATGGAAATATTATTGCAACAGCTTTTATTTAGCCAGAAATGAAGATTGTAAGTTTTTATAGGCTTAAAAGCATTTTCAGGCCAAATGAGCTGATTTCTGCCAATTGCAGCAAAATACTGAAGGGAAAGTGGGTTTGCCTTCATATTTGACCCAGAACAACTCAGTTCAGCATGGAAATGTCATTGCAACATCTTTTATTTAGCCAGAAATAAGGAGTTTAAGTTTTTATGCGCTTAAAAGCATTTTCAGGCCAAATAAGCTGATTTTTGCCAATTGCAGCAAAATACTGAAGGGAAAGTGGGTTTGCCTTCATATTTGACCCAGAACAACTCAGTTCAGCATGGAAATATTATTGCAACAGCTTTTTTTTAGCCAGAAATCAAGAGTGGAAGTTTTTTAGGCCGAATGAGCAAATATGCTTGTTTCTGCCAATTGCAGCAAAATACTGAAGGGAAAGTGGGTTTGCCTTCATATTTGACCCAGAACAACTCAGTTCAGCATGGAGATATCATTGCAACAGGTTTTATTTAGCCAGAAATAAGGAGTTTAAGTTTTTATGCGCTTAAAAGCATTTTCAGGCCAAATAAGCTGATTTCTGCCAATTGCAGCAAAATACTGAAGGGAAAGTGGGTTTGCCTTCATATTTGACCCAGAACAACTCAGTGTAGCATGGAAATATCATTGCAACAGCTTTTATTTAGCCAGAAATCAAGAGTGGAAATTTATATGCGCTTAAAACCATTTTCAGGCCGAATGAGCTGATTTCTGCCAATTGTAGCAAAATACTGAAGGGAAAGTGGGTTTGCCTTCATATTTGACCCAGAAAAACTCAGTTCAGCATGGAAATATCATTGCAACAGCTTTTATTTAGCCAGAAATCAAGAGTGTAAGTTTTTATGCGCTTAAAAGCATTTTTCGGCCGAATGAACAAATATGCTTGTTTCTGCCAATTGTCGCAAAATACTGAAGGGAAAGTGGGTTTGCCTTCATATTTGACCCAGAACAACTCAGTTCAGCATGAAAATATCATTGCAACAGCTTTTATTTAGTCAGAAATCAAGATTGTAAGTTTTTATGCGCTTAAAAGCATTTTCAGGCCGAATGAGCTTGTTTCTGCCAATTGCAGCAAAATACTGAAAGGAAAGTGGGCTTGCCTTAATATTTGACCCATAACAACTGAGTTCAGCATGGAAATATCATTGCAACATCTTTTATTTAGCCATAAATCAAGAGTGTAAGTTTTTATGCGCTTAAAAGCATTTTCAGGCCGAATGAGCTTGTTTCAGCCAATTGCAGCAAAATACTGAAAGGAAAGTGGGTTTGCCTTCATATTTGACCCATAACAACTGAGTTCAGCATGGAAATATCATTGCAACATCTTTTATTTAGCCATAAATCAAGAGTGTAAGTTTTTATGCGCTTAAAAGCATTTTCAGGCCGAATGAGCTTGTTTCAGCCAATTGCAGCAAAATACTGAAAGGAAAGTGGGTTTGCCTTCATATTTGACCCAGAACAACTGAGTTCAGCATGGAAATATCATTGCAACAGCTTTTATTTAGCCAGAAATCAAGAGTGTAAGTTTTTATGCGCTTAAAAGCATTTTCAGGCCAAATGAGCAAATATGCTTGTTTCTGCCAATTGCAGTAAAATACTGAAAGGAAAGTGGGTTTGCCTTCATATTTGAACCAAAACAACTCAGTTCAGCATTGAGATATCATTGCAACAGCTTTTATTTAGCCAGAAATCAAGAGTGGAAGTTTTTATGCGCTTAAAAGCATTTTCAGGCCAAATCAGCTGATTTCTGCCAATTGCGGCAAAATACTGAAGGGAAAGTGGGCTTGCCTTCATATTTGACCCAGAACAACTCAGTTCAGCATGGAAATGTCATTGCAACATCTTTTATTTAGCCAGAAATAAGGAGTTTAAGTTTTTATGCGCTTAAAAGCATTTTCAGGCCAAATAAGCTGATTTCTGCCAATTGCAGCAAAATACTGAAGGGAAAGTGGGTTTGCCTTCATATTTGACACAGAACAACTCAGTTCAGCATGGAAATATTATTGCAACAGCTTTTATTTAGCCAGAAATCAAGAGTGGAAGTTTTTTAGGCCGAATGAGCAAATATGCTTGTTTCTGCCAATTGCAGCAAAATACTGAAGGGAAAATGGGTTTGCCTTCATATTTGACCCAGAACAACTTAGTTCAGCATGGAAATATTATTGCAACAGCTTTTATTTAGCCAGAAATGAAGATTGTAAGTTTTTATGCGCTTAAAAGCATTTTCAGGCCAAATGAGCTGATTTCTGCCAATTGCAGCAAAATACTGAAGGGAAAGTGGGTTTGCCTTCATATTTGACCCAGAACAACTCAGTTCAGCATGGAAATGTCATTGCAACATCTTTTATTTAGCCAGAAATAAGGAGTTTAAGTTTTTATGCGCTTAAAAGCATTTTCAGGCCAAATAAGCTGATTTTTGCCAATTGCAGCAAAATACTGAAGGGAAAGTGGGTTTGCCTTCATATTTGACCCAGAACAACTCAGTTCAGCATGGAAATATTATTGCAACAGCTTTTATTTAGCCAGAAATCAAGAGTGGAAGTTTTTTAGGCCGAATGAGCAAATATGCTTGTTTCTGCCAATTGCAGCAAAATACTGAAGGGAAAGTGGGTTTGCCTTCATATTTGACCCAGAACAACTCAGTTCAGCATGGAAATATCATTGCAACAGGTTTTATTTAGCCAGAAATAAGGAGTTTAAGTTTTTATGCGCTTAAAAGCATTTTCAGGCCAAATAAGCTGATTTCTGCCAATTGCAGCAAAATACTGAAGGGAAAGTGGGTTTGCCTTCATATTTGACCCAGAAAAACTCAGTTCAGCATGGAAATATCATTGCAACAGCTTTTATTTAGCCAGAAATCAAGAGTGTAAGTTTTTATGCGCTTAAAAGCATTTTTCGGCCGAATGAACAAATATGCTTGTTTCTGCCAATTGTCGCAAAATACTGAAGGGAAAGTGGGTTTGCCTTCATATTTGACCCAGAACAACTCAGTTCAGCATGAAAATATCATTGCAACAGCTTTTATTTAGTCAGAAATCAAGATTGTAAGTTTTTATGCGCTTAAAAGCATTTTCAGGCCGAATGAGCTTGTTTCTGCCAATTGCAGCAAAATACTGAAAGGAAAGTGGGCTTGCCTTAATGTTTGACCCAGAACAACTCAGGTCAGCATGAAAATATCATTGCAACATCTTTTATTTAGCCAGAAATAAGGAGTTTCAGTTTTTATACGCTTAAAAGCATTTTCAGGCCGAATGAGCTTGTTTCTGCCAATTGCAGCAAAATACTGAAAGGAAAGTGGGTTTGCCTTCATATTTGACCCATAACAACTGAGTTCAGCATGGAAATATCATTGCAACATCTTTTATTTAGCCATGAATCAAGAGTGTAAGTTTTTATGCGCTTAAAAGCATTTTCAGGCCGAATGAGCTTGTTTCAGCCAATTGCAGCAAAATACTGAAAGGAAAGTGGGTTTGCCTTCATATTTGACCCAGAACAACTCAGTTCAGCATGGAAATATCATTGCAACAGCTTTTATTTAGCCAGAAATCAAGAGTGTAAGTTTTTATGCGCTTAAAAGCATTTTCAGGCCAAATGAGCAAATATGCTTGTTTCTGCCAATTGCAGTAAAATACTGAAAGGAAAGTGGGTTTGCCTTCATATTTGAACCAAAACAACTCAGTTCAGCATGGAAATATCATTGCAACAGCTTTTATTTAGCCAGAAATCAAGAGTGTAAGTTTTTATGAGCTTAAAAGCAGTTTCAGGCCAAATGAGCAAATATGCTTGTTTCTGCAAATTGCAGCAAAATACTGAAAGGAAAATGGGTTTGCCTTGATATTTGACCCAGAACAACTCAGTTCAGCATTTAAATATCATTGCAACAGCTTTTATTTAGCCAGCAATCAAGAGTGTAAGTTTTTATGCGCTTAAAAGCATTTTCAGGCCGAATGAGCTGATTTCTGCCAATTGAAGGAAAATACTGAAAGGAAAGTGGGTTTGCCTTCATATTTGAACCAGAACAACTCAATTCAGTATGGAAATGTAATTGCAACAGCTTTTTTTTTAGCCAGAAATCAAGAGTGGAAGATTTTTATGCGCTTAAAAGCATTTTCAGGCGAAATAAGCTGATTTCTGCCAATTGTAGCAAAATACTGAAAGGAAAGTGGGTTTGCCTTCATATTTGACCCAGAACAACTCAATTCAGCATGGAAATATCATTGCAACAGCTTTAATTTAGCCAGAAATCAAGAGTGTAAGTTTTTATGCGCTTAAAAGCATTTTTCGGCCGAATAAACAAATATGCTTGTTTCTGCCAAATGCAGCAAAATACTGAAAGGAAAGTGGGTTTGCCTTCATATTTGACCCAGAACAACTCAGTTCAGCATGGAAATATCATTGCAACATCTTTTATTTAGCCAGAAATAAGGAGTTTAAGCTTTTATGCGCTTAAACGTATTTTCAGGCCGAATGAGCTGATTTCTGCCAATTGTAGCAAAATACGGAAAGGAAAGTGGGTTTGCCTTCATATTTGACCCAGAACAACTCAGTTAAGCATTTAAATATCATTACAACAGCTTTTATTTAGCCAGAAATCAACATTGTAAGTTTTTATGCGCTTAAAAGCATTTTCAGGCCGAATGAGCACATATGCTTGTTTCTGCCAATTGCAGCAAAATACTGAAAAGAAAGTGGGTTTGCATTAATATTTGACCAAGAACAACTCAGTTCAGCATGGAAATATCATTGCAACATCTTTTATTTAGCCAGAAATAAGGAGTTTAAGTTTTTATGCGCTTAAAAGCATTTTCAGGCCGAATGAGCTGATTTCTGCCAATTGTGGCAAAATACGGAAAGGAAAGTGGGTTTGCCTTCATATTTGACCCAGAACAACTCAGTTCAGCATTGAGATATCATTGCAACAGCTTTAATTTAGCCAGAAATAAAGAGTGGAAGTTTTTCAGGCCGAATGAGCAAATATGCTTGTTTCTGCCAATTGCAGCAAAATACTGAAAGGAAAATGGGTTTGCCTTCATATTTGACCCAGAACAACTCAGTTCAGCATGGAAATATTATTGCAACAGCTTTTATTTAGCCAGAAATGAAGATTGTAAGTTTTTATGCGCTTAAAAGCATTTTCAGGCCAAATGAGCTGATTTCTGCCAATTGCAGCAAAATACTGAAGGGAAAGTGGGTTTGCCTTCATCTTTGACCCAGAACAACTCAGTTCAGCATTTAAATATTATTGCAAAAGCTTTTATTTAGCCAGAAATCAAGAGTGTAAGTTTTTATACGCTTAAAAGCATTTTCAGGCCGAATGAGCTGATTTATGCCAATTGTAGCAAAATACTGAAAGGAAAGTGGGCTTGCCTTCATATTTGACCCAGAAAAACTCAGTTCAGCATGGAAATGTCATTGCAACATCTTTTATTTAGCCAGAAATAAGGAGTTTAAGTTTTTATGCGCTTAAAAGCATTTTCAGGCCAAATAAGCTGATTTCTGCCAATTGCAGCAAAATACTGAAGGGAAAGTGGGTTTGCCTTCATATATGACCCAGAACAACTCAGTTCAGCATGGAAATATTATTGCAACAGCTTTTATTTAGCCAGAAATCAAGAGTGGAAGTTTTTTAGGCCGAATGAGCAAATATGCTTGTTTCTGCCAATTGCAGCAAAATACTGAAGGGAAAGTGGGTTTGCCTTCATATTTGACCCAGAACAACTCAGTTCAGCATGGAAATATTATTGCAACAGCTTTTATTTAGCCAGAAATCAAGAGTGGAAGTTTTTTAGGCCGAATGAGCAAATATGCTTGTTTCTGCCAATTGCAGCAAAATACTGAAGGGAAAGTGGGTTTGCCTTCATATTTGACCCAGAACAACTCAGTTCAGCATGGAAATATCATTGCAACAGCTTTTATTTAGCCAGAAATAAGGAGTTTAAGTTTTTATGCGCTTAAAAGCATTTTCAGGCCAAATAAGCTGATTTCTGCCAATTGCAGCAAAATACTGAAGGGAAAGTGGGTTTGCCTTCATATTTGACCCAGAACAACTCAGTGTAGCATGGAAATATCATTGCAACAGCTTTTATTTAGCCAGAAATCAAGAGTGGAAATTTATATGCGCTTAAAACCATTTTCAGGCCGAATGAGCTGATGTCTGCCAATTGTAGCAAAATACTGAAGGGAAAGTGGGTTTGCCTTCATATTTGACCCAGAACAACTCAGTTCAGCATGAAAATATCATTGCAACAGCTTTTATTTAGTCAGAAATCAAGATTGTAAGTTTTTATGCGCTTAAAAGCATTTTCAGGCCGAATGAGCTTGTTTCTGCCAATTGCAGCAAAATACTGAAAGGAAAGTGGGCTTGCCTTAATATTTGACCCAGAACAACTCAGGTCAGCATGGGAATATCATTGCAACATCTTTTATTTAGCCAGAAATAAGGAGTTTAAGTTTTTATACGCTTAAAAGCATTTTCAGGCCGAATGAGCTGATTTCTGCCAATTGTAGCAAAATACGGAAAGGAAAGTGGGTTTGCCTTCATATTTGATGCATAACAACTCAGTTCAGCATTGAGATATCATTGCAACAGCTTTAATTTAGCCAGAAATAAAGAGTGGAAGTTTTTCAGGCCAAATGAGCAAATATGCTTGTTTCTGCCAATTGCAGCAAAATACTGAAAGGAAAATGGGTTTGCCTTGATATTTGACCCAGAACAACTCAGTTCAGCATTTAAATATCATTGCAACAGCTTTTATTTAGCCAGCAATCAAGAGTGTAAGTTTTTATGCGCTTAAAAGCATTTTCAGGCCGAATGAGCTGATTTCTGCCAATTGAAGGAAAATACTGAAAGGAAAGTGGGTTTGCCTTCATATTTGAACCAGAACAACTCAATTCAGCATGGAAATGTCATTGCAACAGCTTTTTTTTTAGCCAGAAATCAAGAGTGGAAGATTTTTATGCGCTTAAAAGCATTTTCAGGCGAAATAAGCTGATTTCTGCCAATTGTAGCAAAATACTGAAAGGAAAGTGGGTTTGCCTTCATATTTGACCCAGAACAACTCAATTCAGCATGGAAATATCATTGCAACAGCTTTAATTTAGCCAGAAATCAAGAGTGTAAGTTTTTATGCGCTTAAAAGCATTTTTCGGCCGAATAAACAAATATGCTTGTTTCTGCCAATTGTTGCAAAATACTAAAGGGAAAGTGGGTTTACCTTCATATTTGACCCAGAACAACTCAGTTCAGCATGGAAATATCATTGCAACATCTTTTATTTAGCCAGAAATAAAGAGTGGAAGTTTTTCAGGCCAAATGAGCAAATATGCTTGTTTCTGCCAATTGCAGCAAAATACTGAAAGGAAAATGGGTTTGCCTTCATATTTGACCCAGAACAACTCAGTTCAGCATGGAAATATTATTGCAACAGCTTTTATTTAGCCAGAAATGAAGATTGTAAGTTTTTATGCGCTTAAAAGCATTTTCAGGCCAAATGAGCTGATTTCTGCCAATTGCAGCAAAATACTGAAAGGAAAGTGGGCTTGCCTTCATATTTGACCCAGAACAACTCAATTCAGCATGGAAATATCATTGCAACAGCTTTTATTTAGCCAGAAATCAAGAGTGGAAGTTTTTATGCGGTTAAAAGCATTTTCAGGCCAAATGAGCTGATTTCTGCCAATTGCAGCAAAATACTGAAGGGAAAGTGGGTTTGCCTTCATCTTTAACCCAGAACAACTCAGTTCAGCATTTAAATATTATTGCAAAAGCTTTTATTTAGCCAGAAATCAAGAGTGTAAGTTTTTATACGCTTAAAAGCATTTTAAGGCCGAATGAGCTGATTTATGCCAATTGTAGAAAAATACTGAAAGGAAAGTGGGCTTGCATTCATATTTGACCCAGAACAACTCAGTTCAGCATGGAAATGTCATTGCAACATCTTTTATTTAGCCAGAAATAAGGAGTTTAAGTTTTTATGCGCTTAAAAGCATTTTCAGGCCAAATAAGCTGATTTCTGCCAATTGCAGCAAAATACTGAAGGGAAAGTGGGTTTGCCTTCATATTTGACCCAGAACAACTCAGTTCAGCATGGAAATATTATTGCAACAGCTTTTATTTAGCCAGAAATCAAGAGTGGAAGTTTTTTGGGCCGAATGAGCAAATATGCTTGTTTCTGCCAATTGCAGCAAAATACTGAAGGGAAAGTGGGTTTGCCTTCATATTTGTCCCAGAACAACTCAGTTCAGCATGGAAATATCATTGCAACAGCTTTAATTTAGCCAGAAATCAAGAGTGGAAGTTTTTATGCGCTTAAAACCATTTTCAGGCCGAATGAGCTGATTTCTGCCAATTGTAGCAAAATACTGACGAGAAAGTGGGTTTGCCTTCATATTTGACCCAGAACAACTCAGTTCAGCATGAAAATATCATTGCAACATCTTTTATTTAGCCAGAAATAAGGAGTTTAAGCTTTTATGCGCTTAAACGTATTTTCAGGCCGAATGAGGTGATTTCTGCCAATTGTAGCAAAATACGGAAAGGAAAGTGGGTTTGCCTTCATATTTGACCCATAACAACTGAGTTCAGCATGGAAATATCATTGCAACATCTTTTATTTAGCCATAAATCAAGAGTGTAAGTTTTTATGCGCTTAAAAGCATTTTCAGGCCGAATGAGCTTGTTTCAGCCAATTGCAGCAAAATACTGAAAGGAAAGTGGGTTTGCCTTCATATTTGACCCAGAACAACTCAGTTCAGCATGGAAATATCATTGCAACAGCTTTTATTTAGCCAGAAATCAAGAGTGTAAGTTTTTATGCGCTTAAAAGCATTTTCAGGCCAAATGAGCAAATATGCTTGTTTCTGCCAATTGCAGTAAAATACTGAAAGGAAAGTGGGTTTGCCTTCATATTTGAACCAAAACAACTCAGTTCAGCATGGAAATATCATTGCAACAGCTTTTATTTAGCCAGAAATCAAGAGTGTAAGTTTTTATGAGCTTAAAAGCATTTTCAGGCCGAATGAGCAAATATGCTTGTTTCTGCCAATTGCAGCAAAATACTGAAAAGAAAGTGGGTTTGCATTAATATTTGACCAAGAACAACTCAGTTCAGCATGGAAATATCATTGCAACATCTTTTATTTAGCCAGAAATAAGGAGTTTAAGTTTTTATGCGCTTAAAAGCATTTTCAGGCCGAATGAGCTGATTTCTGCCAATTGTGGCAAAATACGGAAAGGAAAGTGGGTTTGCCTTCATATTTGACCCAGAACAACTCAATTCAGCATTGAGATATCATTGCAACAGCTTTAATTTAGCCAGAAATAAAGAGTGGAAGTTTTTCAGGCCGAATGAGCAAATATGCTTGTTTCTGCCAATTGCAGCAAAATACTGAAAGGAAAATGGGTTTGCCTTCATATTTGACCCAGAACAACTCAGTTCAGCATGGAAATATTATTGCAACAGCTTTTATTTAGCCAGAAATGAAGATTGTAAGTTTTTATGCGTTTAAAAGCATTTTCAGGCCAAATGAGCTGATTTCTGCCAATTGCAGCAAAATACTGAAGGGAAAGTGGGTTTGCCTTCATCTTTGACCCAGAACAACTCAGTTCAGCATTTAAATATTATTGCAAAAGCTTTTATTTAGCCAGAAATCAAGAGTGTAAGTTTTTATACGCTTAAAAGCATTTTCAGGCCGAATGAGCTGATTTATGCCAATTGTAGCAAAATACTGAAAGGAAAGTGGGCTTGCCTTCATATTTGACCCAGAAAAACTCAGTTCAGCATGGAAATGTCATTGCAACATCTTTTATTTAGCCAGAAATAAGGAGTTTAAGTTTTTATGCGCTTAAAAGCATTTTCAGGCCAAATAAGCTGATTTCTGCCAATTGCAGCAAAATACTGAAGGGAAAGTGGGTTTGCCTTCATATTTGACCCAGAACAACTCAGTTCAGCATGGAAATATTATTGCAACAGCTTTTATTTAGCCAGAAATCAAGAGTGGAAGTTTTTTAGGCCGAATGAGCAAATATGCTTGTTTCTGCCAATTGCAGCAAAATACTGAAAGGAAAATGGGTTTGCCTTCATATTTGACCCAGAACAACTCAGTTCAGCATGGAAATATTATTGCAACAGCTTTTATTTAGCCAGAAATGAAGATTGTAAGTTTTTATGCGCTTAAAAGCATTTTCAGGCCAAATGAGCTGATTTCTGCCAATTGCAGCAAAATACTGAAAGGAAAGTGGGCTTGCCTTCATATTTGACCCAGAACAACTCAATTCAGCATGGAAATATCATTGCAACAGCTTTTATTTAGCCAGAAATCAAGAGTGGAAGTTTTTATGCGGTTAAAAGCATTTTCAGGCCAAATGAGCTGATTTCTGCCAATTGCAGCAAAATACTGAAGGGAAAGTGGGTTTGCCTTCATCTTTAACCCAGAACAACTCAGTTCAGCATTTAAATATTATTGCAAAAGCTTTTATTTAGCCAGAAATCAAGAGTGTAAGTTTTTATACGCTTAAAAGCATTTTAAGGCCGAATGAGCTGATTTATGCCAATTGTAGAAAAATACTGAAAGGAAAGTGGGCTTGCCTTCATATTTGACCCAGAACAACTCAGTTCAGCATGGAAATGTCATTGCAACATCTTTTATTTAGCCAGAAATAAGGAGTTTAAGTTTTTATGCGCTTAAAAGCATTTTCAGGCCAAATAAGCTGATTTCTGCCAATTGCAGCAAAATACTGAAGGGAAAGTGGGTTTGCCTTCATATTTGACCCAGAACAACTCAGTTCAGCATGGAAATATTATTGCAACAGCTTTTATTTAGCCAGAAATCAAGAGTGGAAGTTTTTTGGGCCGAATGAGCAAATATGCTTGTTTCTGCCAATTGCAGCAAAATACTGAAGGGAAAGTGGGTTTGCCTTCATATTTGACCCAGAACAACTCAGTTCAGCATGGAAATATCATTGCAACAGCTTTAATTTAGCCAGAAATCAAGAGTGGAAGTTTTTATGCGCTTAAAAGCATTTTCAGGCCGAATGAGCTGATTTCTGCCAATTGTAGCAAAATACTGACGAGAAAGTGGGTTTGCCTTCATATTTGACCCAGAACAACTCAGTTCAGCATGAAAATATCATTGCAACATCTTTTATTTAGCCAGAAATAAGGAGTTTAAGTTTTTTTGCGCTTAAACGCATTTTCAGGCCGAATGAGCTTGTTTCTGCCAATTGCAGCAAAATACTGAAAGGAAAGTGGGTTTGCCTTCATATTTGACCCATAACAACTGAGTTCAGCATGGAAATATCATTGCAACATCTTTTATTTAGCCATAAATCAAGAGTGTAAGTTTTTATGCGCTTAAAAGCATTTTCAGGCCGAATGAGCTTGTTTCAGCCAATTGCAGCAAAATACTGAAAGGAAAGTGGGTTTGCCTTCATATTTGACCCAGAACAACTCAGTTCAGCATGGAAATATCATTGCAACAGCTTTTATTTAGCCAGAAATCAAGAGTGTAAGTTTTTATGCGCTTAAAAGCATTTTCAGGCCAAATGAGCAAATATGCTTGTTTCTGCCAATTGCAGTAAAATACTGAAAGGAAAGTGGGTTTGCCTTCATATTTGAACCAAAACAACTCAGTTCAGCATGGAAATATCATTGCAACAGCTTTTATTTAGCCAGAAATCAAGAGTGTAAGTTTTTATGAGCTTAAAAGCATTTTCAGGCCGAATGAGCAAATATGCTTGTTTCTGCCAATTGCAGCAAAATACTGAAAAGAAAGTGGGTTTGCATTAATATTTGACCAAGAACAACTCAGTTCAGCATGGAAATATCATTGCAACATCTTTTATTTAGCCAGAAATAAGGAGTTTAAGGTTTTATGCGCTTAAAAGCATTTTCAGGCCGAATGAGCTGATTTCTGCCAATTGTAGCAAAATACGGAAAGGAAAGTGGGTTTGCCTTCATATTTGACCCAGAACAACTCAGTTCAGCATTGAGATATCATTGCAACAGCTTTAATTTAGCCAGAAATAAAGAGTGGAAGTTTTTCAGGCCGAATGAGCAAATATGCTTGTTTCTGCCAATTGCAGCAAAATACTGAAAGGAAAATGGGTTTGCCTTCATATTTGACCCAGAACAACTCAGTTCAGCATGGAAATATTATTGCAACAGCTTTTATTTAGCCAGAAATGAAGATTGTAAGTTTTTATGCGCTTAAAAGCATTTTCAGGCCAAATGAGCTGATTTCTGCCAATTGCAGCAAAATACTGAAGGGAAAGTGGGTTTGCCTTCATCTTTGACCCAGAACAACTCAGTTCAGCATTTAAATATTATTGCAAAAGCTTTTATTTAGCCAGAAATCAAGAGTGTAAGTTTTTATACGCTTAAAAGCATTTTCAGGCCGAATGAGCTGATTTATGCCAATTGTAGCAAAATACTGAAAGGAAAGTGGGCTTGCCTTCATATTTGACCCAGAAAAACTCAGTTCAGCATGGAAATGTCATTGCAACATCTTTTATTTAGCCAGAAATAAGGAGTTTAAGTTTTTATGCGCTTAAAAGCATTTTCAGGCCAAATAAGCTGATTTCTGCCAATTGCAGCAAAATACTGAAGGGAAAGTGGGTTTGCCTTCATATTTGACCCAGAACAACTCAGTTCAGCATGGAAATATTATTGCAACAGCTTTTATTTAGCCAGAAATCAAGAGTGGAAGTTTTTTAGGCCGAATGAGCAAATATGCTTGTTTCTGCCAATTGCAGCAAAATACTGAAGGGAAAGTGGGTTTGCCTTCATATTTGACCCAGAACAACTCAGTTCAGCATGGAAATATTATTGCAACAGCTTTTATTTAGCCAGAAATCAAGAGTGGAAGTTTTTTAGGCCGAATGAGCAAATATGCTTGTTTCTGCCAATTGCAGCAAAATACTGAAGGGAAAGTGGGTTTGCCTTCATATTTGACCCAGAACAACTCAGTTCAGCATGGAAATATCATTGCAACAGCTTTTATTTAGCCAGAAATAAGGAGTTTAAGTTTTTATGCGCTTAAAAGCATTTTCAGGCCAAATAAGCTGATTTCTGCCAATTGCAGCAAAATACTGAAGGGAAAGTGGGTTTGCCTTCATATTTGACCCAGAACAACTCAGTGTAGCATGGAAATATCATTGCAACAGCTTTTATTTAGCCAGAAATCAAGAGTGGAAATTTATATGCGCTTAAAACCATTTTCAGGCCGAATGAGCTGATTTCTGCCAATTGTAGCAAAATACTGAAGGGAAAGTGGGTTTGCCTTCATATTTGACCCAGAAAAACTCAGTTCAGCATGGAAATATCATTGCAACAGCTTTTTTTTAGCCAGAAATCAAGAGTGTAAGTTTTTATGCGCTGAAAAGCATTTTTCGGCCGAATGAACAAATATGCTTGTTTCTACCAATTGTCGCAAAATACTGAAGGGAAAGTGGGTTTGCCTTCATATTTGACCCAGAACAACTCAGTTCAGCATGAAAATATCATTGCAACAGCTTTTATTTAGTCAGAAATCAAGATTGTAAGTTTTTATGCGCTTAAAAGCATTTTCAGGCCGAATGAGCTTGTTTCTGCCAATTGCAGCAAAATACTGAAAGGAAAGTGGGTTTGCCTTAATATTTGACCCAGAACAACTCAGGTCAGCATGGGAATATCATTGCAACATCTTTTATTTAGCCAGAAATAAGGAGTTTAAGTTTTTATACGCTTAAAAGCATTTTCAGGCCGAATGAGCTGATTTCTGCCAATTGTAGCAAAATACGGAAAGGAAAGTGGGTTTGCCTTCATATTTGATGCATAACAACTCAGTTCAGCATTGAGATATCATTGCAACAGCTTTAATTTAGCCAGAAATAAAGAGTGGAAGTTTTTCAGGCCAAATGAGCAAATATGCTTGTTTCTGCCAATTGCAGCAAAATACTGAAAGGAAAATGGGTTTGCCTTGATATTTGACCCAGAACAACTCAGTTCAGCATTTAAATATCATTGCAACAGCTTTTATTTAGCCAGCAATCAAGAGTGTAAGTTTTTATGCGCTTAAAAGCATTTTCAGGCCGAATGAGCTGATTTCTGCCAATTGAAGGAAAATACTGAAAGGAAAGTGGGTTTGCCTTCATATTTGAACCAGAACAACTCAATTCAGCATGGAAATGTCATTGCAACAGCTTTTTTTTTAGCCAGAAATCAAGAGTGGAAGATTTTTATGCGCTTAAAAGCATTTTCAGGCGAAATAAGCTGATTTCTGCCAATTGTAGCAAAATACTGAAAGGAAAGTGGGTTTGCCTTCATATTTGACCCAGAACAACTCAATTCAGCATGGAAATATCATTGCAACAGCTTTAATTTAGCCAGAAATCAAGAGTGTAAGTTTTTATGCGCTTAAAAGCATTTTTCGGCCGAATAAACAAATATGCTTGTTTCTGCCAATTGTTGCAAAATACTAAAGGGAAAGTGGGTTTACCTTCATATTTGACCCAGAACAACTCAGTTCAGCATGGAAATATCATTGCAACATCTTTTATTTAGCCAGAAATAAGGAGTTTAAGCTTTTATGCGCTTAAACGTATTTTCAGGCCGAATGAGCTGATTTCTGCCAATTGTAGCAAAATACGGAAAGGAAAGTGGGTTTGCCTTCATATTTGACCCAGAACAATTCAGTTAAGCATTTAAATATCATTACAACAGCTTTTATTTAGCCAGAAATCGAGATTGTAAGTTTTTATGCGCTTAAAAGCATTTTCAGGCCGAATGAGCACATATGCTTGTTTCTGCCAATTGCAGCAAAATACTGAAAGGAAAGTGGGTTTGCCTTAATATTTGACCCAGAACAACTCAGTTCAGCATGGAAATATCATTGCAACATCTTTTATTTAGCCAGAAATAAGGAGTTTAAGTTTTTATGCGCTTAAAAGCATTTTCAGGCCGAATGAGCTGATTTCTGCCAATTGTGGCAAAATACGGAAAGGAAAGTGGGTTTGCCTTCATATTTGACCCAGAACAACTCAGTTCAGCATTGAGATATCATTGCAACAGCTTTAATGTAGCCAGAAATAAAGAGTGGAAGTTTTTCAGGCCAAATGAGCAAATATGCTTGTTTCTGCCAATTGCAGCAAATTACTGAAAGGAAAATGGGTTTGCCTTCATATTTGACCCAGAACAACTCAGTTCAGCATGGAAATATTATTGCAACAGCTTTTATTTAGCCAGAAATGAAGATTGTAAGTTTTTATGCGCTTAAAAGCATTTTCAGGCCAAATGAGCTGATTTCTGCCAATTGCAGCAAAATACTGAAAGGAAAGTGGGCTTGCCTTCATATTTGACCCAGAACAACTCAGTTCAGCATGGAAATATCATTGCAACAGCTTTTATTTAGCCAGAAATCAAGAGTGTAAGTTTTTATGCGCTTAAAAGCATTTTTCGGCCGAATGAACAAATATGCTTGTTTCTGCCAATTGTCGCAAAATACTGAAGGGAAAGTGGGTTTGCCTTCATCTTTAACCCAGAACAACTCAGTTCAGCATTTAAATATTATTGCAAAAGCTTTTATTTAGCCAGAAATCAAGAGTGTAAGTTTTTATACGCTTAAAAGCATTTTAAGGCCGAATGAGCTGATTTATGCCAATTGTAGCAAAATACTGAAAGGAAAGTGGGCTTGCCTTCATATTTGACCCAGAACAACTCAGTTCAGCATGGAAATATCATTGCAACATCTTTTATTTAGCCAGAAATAAGGAGTTTAAGTTTTTATACGCTTAAAAGCATTTTCAGGCCGAATGAGCTGATTTCTGCCAATTGTAGCAAAATACGGAAAGGAAAGTGGGTTTGCCTTCATATTTGATGCATAACAACTCAGTTCAGCATTGAGATATCATTGCAACAGCTTTAATTTAGCCAGAAATAAAGAGTGGAAGTTTTTCAGGCCAAATGAGCAAATATGCTTGTTTCTGCCAATTGCAGCAAAATACTGAAAGGAAAATGGGTTTGCCTTGATATTTGACCCAGAACAACTCAGTTCAGCATTTAAATATCATTGCAACAGCTTTTATTTAGCCAGCAATCAAGAGTGTAAGTTTTTATGCGCTTAAAAGCATTTTTAGGCCGAATGAGCTGATTTCTGCCAATTGAAGGAAAATACTGAAAGGAAAGTGGGTTTGCCTTCATATTTGAACCAGAACAACTCAATTCAGCATGGAAATGTCATTGCAACAGCTTTTTTTTTAGCCAGAAATCAAGAGTGGAAGATTTTTATGCGCTTAAAAGCATTTTCAGGCGAAATAAGCTGATTTCTGCCAATTGTAGCAAAATACTGAAAGGAAAGTGGGTTTGCCTTCATATTTGACCCAGAACAACTCAATTCAGCATGGAAATATCATTGCAACAGCTTTAATTTAGCCAGAAGTCAAGAGTGTAAGTTTTTATGCGCTTAAAAGCATTTTTCGGCCGAATAAACAAATATGCTTGTTTCTGCCAATTGTTGCAAAATACTAAAGGGAAAGTGGGTTTACCTTCATATTTGACCCAGAACAACTCAGTTCAGCATGGAAATATCATTGCAACATCTTTTATTTAGCCAGAAATAAGGAGTTTAAGCTTTTATGCGCTTAAACGTATTTTCAGGCCGAATGAGCTGATTTCTGCCAATTGTAGCGAAATACGGAAAGGAAAGTGGGTTTGCCTTCATATTTGACCCAGAACAATTCAGTTAAGCATTTAAATATCATTACAACAGCTTTTATTTAGCCAGAAATCAAGATTGTAAGTTTTTATGCGCTTAAAAGCATTTTCAGGCCAAATAAGCTGATTTCTGCCAATTGCAGCAAAATACTGAAGGGAAAGTGGGTTTGCCTTCATATTTGATCCAGAACAACTCAGTTCAGCATGGAAATATTATTGCAACAGCTTTTATTTAGCCAGAAATCAAGAGTGGAAGTTTTTTGGGCCGAATGAGCAAATATGCTTGTTTCTGCCAATTGCAGCAAAATACTGAAGGGAAAGTGGGTTTGCCTTCATATTTGACCCAGAACAACTCAGTTCAGCATGGAAATATCATTGCAACAGCTTTTATTTAGCCAGAAATCAAGAGTGGAAGTTTTTATGCGCTTAAAACCATTTTCAGGCCGAATGAGCTGATTTCTGCCAATTGTAGCAAAATACTGACGAGAAAGTGGGTTTGCCTTCATATTTGACCCAGAACAACTCAGTTCAGCATGAAAATATCATTGCAACATCTTTTATTTAGCCAGAAATAAGGAGTTTAAGTTTTTTTGCGCTTAAACGCATTTTCAGGCCGAATGAGCTTGTTTCTGCCAATTGCAGCAAAATACTGAAAGGAAAGTGGGTTTGCCTTCATATTTGACCCATAACAACTGAGTTCAGCATGGAAATATCATTGCAACATCTTTTATTTAGCCATAAATCAAGAGTGTAAGTTTTTATGCGCTTAAAAGCATTTTCAGGCCGAATGAGCTTGTTTCAGCCAATTGCAGCAAAATACTGAAAGGAAAGTGGGTTTGCCTTCATATTTGACCCAGAACAACTCAGTTCAGCATGGAAATATCATTGCAACAGCTTTTATTTAGCCAGAAATCAAGAGTGTAAGTTTTTATGCGCTTAAAAGCATTTTCAGGCCAAATGAGCAAATATGCTTGTTTCTGCCAATTGCAGTAAAATACTGAAAGGAAAGTGGGTTTGCCTTCATATTTGAACCAAAACAACTCAGTTCAGCATGGAAATATCATTGCAACAGCTTTTATTTAGCCAGAAATCAAGAGTGTAAGTTTTTATGAGCTTAAAAGCATTTTCAGGCCGAATAAGCTGATTTCTGCCAATTGCAGCAAAATACTGAAGGGAAAGTGGGTTTGCCTTCATATTTGACCCAGAACAACTCAGTGTAGCATGGAAATATCATTGCAACAGCTTTTATTTAGCCAGAAATCAAGAGTGGAAATTTATATGCGCTTAAAACCATTTTCAGGCCGAATGAGCTGATTTCTGCCAATTGTAGCAAAATACTGAAGGGAAAGTGGGTTTGCCTTCATATTTGACCCAGAAAAACTCAGTTCAGCATGGAAATATCATTGCAACAGCTTTTTTTTAGCCAGAAATCAAGAGTGTAAGTTTTTATGCGCTGAAAAGCATTTTTCGGCCGAATGAACAAATATGCTTGTTTCTGCCAATTGTCGCAAAATACTGAAGGGAAAGTGGGTTTGCCTTCATATTTGACCCAGAACAACTCAGTTCAGCATGAAAATATCATTGCAACAGCTTTTATTTAGTCAGAAATCAAGATTGTAAGTTTTTATGCGCTTAAAAGCATTTTCAGGCGAAATAAGCTGATTTCTGCCAATTGTAGCAAAATACTGAAAGGAAAGTGGGTTTGCCTTCATATTTGACCCAGAACAACTCAATTCAGCATGGAAATATCATTGCAACAGCTTTAATTTAGCCAGAAATCAAGAGTGTAAGTTTTTATGCGCTTAAAAGCATTTTTCGGCCGAATAAACAAATATGCTTGTTTCTGCCAATTGTTGCAAAATACTAAAGGGAAAGTGGGTTTACCTTCATATTTGACCCAGAACAACTCAGTTCAGCATGGAAATATCATTGCAACATCTTTTATTTAGCCAGAAATAAGGAGTTTAAGCTTTTATGCGCTTAAACGTATTTTCAGGCCGAATGAGCTGATTTCTGCCAATTGTAGCAAAATACGGAAAGGAAAGTGGGTTTGCCTTCATATTTGACCCAGAACAATTCAGTTAAGCATTTAAATATCATTACAACAGCTTTTATTTAGCCAGAAATCAAGATTGTAAGTTTTTATGCGCTTAAAAGCATTTTCAGGCCGAATGAGCACATATGCTTGTTTCTGCCAATTGCAGCGAAATACTGAAAGGAAAGTGGGTTTGCCTTAATATTTGACCCAGAACAACTCAGTTCAGCATGGAAATATCATTGCAACATCTTTTATTTAGCCAGAAATAAGGAGTTTAAGTTTTTATGCGCTTAAAAGCATTTTCAGGCCGAATGAGCTGATTTCTGCCAATTGTGGCAAAATACGGAAAGGAAAGTGGGTTTGCCTTCATATTTGACCCAGAACAACTCAGTTCAGCATTGAGATATCATTGCAACAGCTTTAATGTAGCCAGAAATCAAGAGTGGAAGTTTTTATGCGGTTAAAAGCATTTTCAGGCCAAATGAGCTGATTTCTGCCAATTGCAGCAAAATACTGAAGGGAAAGTGGGTTTGCCTTCATCTTTAACCCAGAACAACTCAGTTCAGCATTTAAATATTATTGCAAAAGCTTTTATTTAGCCAGAAATCAAGAGTGTAAGTTTTTATACGCTTAAAAGCATTGTAAGGCCGAATGAGCTGATTTATGCCAATTGTAGAAAAATACTGAAAGGAAAGTGGGCTTGCCTTCATATTTGACCCAGAACAACTCAGTTCAGCATGGAAATGTCATTGCAACATCTTTTATTTAGCCAGAAATAAGGAGTTTAAGTTTTTATGCGCTTAAAAGCATTTTCAGGCCAAATAAGCTGATTTCTGCCAATTGCAGCAAAATACTGAAGGGAAAGTGGGTTTGCCTTCATATTTGACCCAGAACAACTCAGTTCAGCATGGAAATATTATTGCAACAGCTTTTATTTAGCCAGAAATCAAGAGTGGAAGTTTTTTGGGCCGAATGAGCAAATATGCTTGTTTCTGCCAATTGCAGCAAAATACTGAAGGGAAAGTGGGTTTGCCTTCATATTTGACCCAGAACAACTCAGTTCAGCATGGAAATATCATTGCAACAGCTTTAATTTAGCCAGAAATCAAGAGTGGAAGTTTTTATGCGCTTAAAACCATTTTCAGGCCGAATGAGCTGATTTCTGCCAATTGTAGCAAAATACTGACGAGAAAGTGGGTTTGCCTTCATATTTGACCCAGAACAACTCAGTTCAGCATGAAAATATCATTGCAACATCTTTTATTTAGCCAGAAATAAGGAGTTTAAGTTTTTTTGCGCTTAAACGCATTTTCAGGCCGAATGAGCTTGTTTCTGCCAATTGCAGCAAAATACTGAAAGGAAAGTGGGTTTGCCTTCATATTTGACCCATAACAACTGAGTTCAGCATGGAAATATCATTGCAACATCTTTTATTTAGCCATAAATCAAGAGTGTAAGTTTTTATGCGCTTAAAAGCATTTTCAGGCCGAATGAGCTTGTTTCAGCCAATTGCAGCAAAATACTGAAAGGAAAGTGGGTTTGCCTTCATATTTGACCCAGAACAACTCAGTTCAGCATGGAAATATCATTGCAACAGCTTTTATTTAGCCAGAAATCAAGAGTGTAAGTTTTTATGCGCTTAAAAGCATTTTCAGGCCAAATGAGCAAATATGCTTGTTTCTGCCAATTGCAGTAAAATACTGAAAGGAAAGTGGGTTTGCCTTCATATTTGAACCAAAACAACTCAGTTCAGCATGGAAATATCATTGCAACAGCTTTTATTTAGCCAGAAATCAAGAGTGTAAGTTTTTATGAGCTTAAAAGCATTTTCAGGCCGAATGAGCAAATATGCTTGTTTCTGCCAATTGCAGCAAAATACTGAAAAGAAAGTGGGTTTGCATTAATATTTGACCAAGAACAACTCAGTTCAGCATGGAAATATCATTGCAACATCTTTTATTTAGCCAGAAATAAGGAGTTTAAGTTTTTATGCGCTTAAAAGCATTTTCAGGCCGAATGAGCTGATTTCTGCCAATTGTGGCAAAATACGGAAAGGAAAGTGGGTTTGCCTTCATATTTGACCCAGAACAACTCAGTTCAGCATTGAGATATCATTGCAACAGCTTTAATTTAGCCAGAAATAAAGAGTGGAAGTTTTTCAGGCCGAATGAGCAAATATGCTTGTTTCTGCCAATTGCAGCAAAATACTGAAAGGAAAATGGGTTTGCCTTCATATTTGACCCAGAACAACTCAGTTCAGCATGGAAATATTATTGCAACAGCTTTTATTTAGCCAGAAATGAAGATTGTAAGTTTTTATGCGCTTAAAAGCATTTTCAGGCCAAATGAGCTGATTTCTGCCAATTGCAGCAAAATACTGAAGGGAAAGTGGGTTTGCCTTCATCTTTGACCCAGAACAACTCAGTTCAGCATTTAAATATTATTGCAAAAGCTTTTATTTAGCCAGAAATCAAGAGTGTAAGTTTTTATACGCTTAAAAGCATTTTCAGGCCGAATGAGCTGATTTATGCCAATTGTAGCAAAATACTGAAAGGAAAGTGGGCTTGCCTTCATATTTGACCCAGAAAAACTCAGTTCAGCATGGAAATGTCATTGCAACATCTTTTATTTAGCCAGAAATAAGGAGTTTAAGTTTTTATGCGCTTAAAAGCAATTTCAGGCCAAATAAGCTGATTTCTGCCAATTGCAGCAAAATACTGAAGGGAAAGTGGGTTTGCCTTCATATTTGACCCAGAACAACTCAGTTCAGCATGGAAATATTATTGCAACAGCTTTTATTTAGCCAGAAATCAAGAGTGGAAGTTTTTTAGGCCGAATGAGCAAATATGCTTGTTTCTGCCAATTGCAGCAAAATACTGAAGGGAAAGTGGGTTTGCCTTCATATTTGACCCAGAACAACTCAGTTCAGCATGGAAATATTATTGCAACAGCTTTTATTTAGCCAGAAATCAAGAGTGGAAGTTTTTTAGGCCGAATGAGCAAATATGCTTGTTTCTGCCAATTGCAGCAAAATACTGAAGGGAAAGTGGGTTTGCCTTCATATTTGACCCAGAACAACTCAGTTCAGCATGGAAATATCATTGCAACAGCTTTTATTTAGCCAGAAATAAGGAGTTTAAGTTTTTATGCGCTTAAAAGCATTTTCAGGCCAAATAAGCTGATTTCTGCCAATTGCAGCAAAATACTGAAGGGAAAGTGGGTTTGCCTTCATATTTGACCCAGAACAACTCAGTGTAGCATGGAAATATCATTGCAACAGCTTTTATTTAGACAGAAATCAAGAGTGGAAATTTATATGCGCTTAAAACCATTTTCAGGCCGAATGAGTGATTTCTGCCAATTGTAGCAAAATACTGAAGGGAAAGTGGGTTTGCCTTCATATTTGACCCAGAAAAACTCAGTTCAGCATGGAAATATCATTGCAACAGCTTTTTTTTAGCCAGAAATCAAGAGTGTAAGTTTTTATGCGCTTAAAAGCATTTTTCGGCCGAATGAACAAATATGCTTGTTTCTGCCAATTGTCGCAAAATACTGAAGGGAAAGTGGGTTTGCCTTCATATTTGACCCAGAACAACTCAGTTCAGCATGAAAATATCATTGCAACAGCTTTTATTTAGTCAGAAATCAAGATTGTAAGTTTTTATGCGCTTAAAAGCATTTTCAGGCCGAATGAGCTTGTTTCTGCCAATTGCAGCAAAATACTGAAAGGAAAGTGGGCTTGCCTTAATATTTGACCCAGAACAACTCAGGTCAGCATGGGAATATCATTGCAACATCTTTTATTTAGCCAGAAATAAGGAGTTTAAGTTTTTATACGCTTAAAAGCATTTTCAGGCCGAATGAGCTGATTTCTGCCAATTGTAGCAAAATACGGAAAGGAAAGTGGGTTTGCCTTCATATTTGATGCATAACAACTCAGTTCAGCATTGAGATATCATTGCAACAGCTTTAATTTAGCCAGAAATAAAGAGTGGAAGTTTTTCAGGCCAAATGAGCAAATATGCTTGTTTCTGCCAATTGCAGCAAAATACTGAAAGGAAAATGGGTTTGCCTTGATATTTGACCCAGAACAACTCAATTCAGCATGGAAATGTCATTGCAACAGCTTTTTTTTTAGCCAGAAATCAAGAGTGGAAGATTTTTATGCGCTTAAAAGCATTTTCAGGCGAAATAAGCTGATTTCTGCCAATTGTAGCAAAATACTGAAAGGAAAGTGGGTTTGCCTTCATATTTGACCCAGAACAACTCAATTCAGCATGGAAATATCATTGCAACAGCTTTAATTTAGCCAGAAATCAAGAGTGTAAGTTTTTATGCGCTTAAAAGCATTTTTCGGCCGAATAAACAAATATGCTTGTTTCTGCCAATTGTTGCAAAATACTAAAGGGAAAGTGGGTTTACCTTCATATTTGACCCAGAACAACTCAGTTCAGCATGGAAATATCATTGCAACATCTTTTATTTAGCCAGAAATAAGGAGTTTAAGCTTTTATGCGCTTAAACGTATTTTCAGGCCGAATGAGCTGATTTCTGCCAATTGTAGCAAAATACGGAAAGGAAAGTGGGTTTGCCTTCATATTTGACCCAGAACAATTCAGTTAAGCATTTAAATATCATTACAACAGCTTTTATTTAGCCAGAAATCAAGATTGTAAGTTTTTATGCGCTTAAAAGCATTTTCAGGCCGAATGAGCACATATGCTTGTTTCTGCCAATTGCAGCAAAATACTGAAAGGAAAGTGGGTTTGCCTTAATATTTGACCCAGAACAACTCAGTTCAGCATGGAAATATCATTGCAACATCTTTTATTTAGCCAGAAATAAGGAGTTTAAGTTTTTATGCGCTTAAAAGCATTTTCAGGCCGAATGAGCTGATTTCTGCCAATTGTGGCAAAATACGGAAAGGAAAGTGGGTTTGCCTTCATATTTGACCCAGAACAACTCAGTTCAGCATTGAGATATCATTGCAACAGCTTTAATGTAGCCAGAAATAAAGAGTGGAAGTTTTTCAGGCCAAATGAGCAAATATGCTTGTTTCTGCCAATTGCAGCAAATTACTGAAAGGAAAATGGGTTTGCCTTCATATTTGACCCAGAACAACTCAGTTCAGCATGGAAATATTATTGCAACAGCTTTTATTTAGCCAGAAATGAAGATTGTAAGTTTTTATGCGCTTAAAAGCATTTTCAGGCCAAATGAGCTGATTTCTGCCAATTGCAGCAAAATACTGAAAGGAAAGTGGGCTTGCCTTCATATTTGACCCAGAACAACTCAGTTCAGCATGGAAATATCATTGCAACAGCTTTTATTTAGCCAGAAATCAAGAGTGTAAGTTTTTATGCGCTTAAAAGCATTTTTCGGCCGAATGAACAAATATGCTTGTTTCTGCCAATTGTCGCAAAATACTGAAGGGAAAGTGGGTTTGCCTTCATCTTTAACCCAGAACAACTCAGTTCAGCATTTAAATATTATTGCAAAAGCTTTTATTTAGCCAGAAATCAAGAGTGTAAGTTTTTATACGCTTAAAAGCATTTTAAGGCCGAATGAGCTGATTTATGCCAATTGTAGCAAAATACTGAAAGGAAAGTGGGCTTGCCTTCATATTTGACCCAGAACAACTCAGTTCAGCATGGAAATATCATTGCAACATCTTTTATTTAGCCAGAAATAAGGAGTTTAAGTTTTTATACGCTTAAAAGCATTTTCAGGCCGAATGAGCTGATTTCTGCCAATTGTAGCAAAATACGGAAAGGAAAGTGGGTTTGCCTTCATATTTGATGCATAACAACTCAGTTCAGCATTGAGATATCATTGCAACAGCTTTAATTTAGCCAGAAATAAAGAGTGGAAGTTTTTCAGGCCAAATGAGCAAATATGCTTGTTTCTGCCAATTGCAGCAAAATACTGAAAGGAAAATGGGTTTGCCTTGATATTTGACCCAGAACAACTCAGTTCAGCATTTAAATATCATTGCAACAGCTTTTATTTAGCCAGCAATCAAGAGTGTAAGTTTTTATGCGCTTAAAAGCATTTTCAGGCCGAATGAGCTGATTTCTGCCAATTGAAGGAAAATACTGAAAGGAAAGTGGGTTTGCCTTCATATTTGAACCAGAACAACTCAATTCAGCATGGAAATGTCATTGCAACAGCTTTTTTTTTAGCCAGAAATCAAGAATGGAAGATTTTTATGCGCTTAAAAGCATTTTCAGGCGAAATAAGCTGATTTCTGCCAATTGTAGCAAAATACTGAAAGGAAAGTGGGTTTGCCTTCATATTTGACCCAGAACAACTCAATTCAGCATGGAAATATCATTGCAACAGCTTTAATTTAGCCAGAAATCAAGAGTGTAAGTTTTTATGCGCTTAAAAGCATTTTTCGGCCGAATAAACAAATATGCTTGTTTCTGCCAATTGTTGCAAAATACTAAAGGGAAAGTGGGTTTACCTTCATATTTGACCCAGAACAACTCAGTTCAGCATGGAAATATCATTGCAACATCTTTTATTTAGCCAGAAATAAGGAGTTTAAGCTTTTATGCGCTTAAACGTATTTTCAGGCCGAATGAGCTGATTTCTGCCAATTGTAGCGAAATACGGAAAGGAAAGTGGGTTTGCCTTCATATTTGACCCAGAACAATTCAGTTAAGCATTTAAATATCATTACAACAGCTTTTATTTAGCCAGAAATCAAGATTGTAAGTTTTTATGCGCTTAAAAGCATTTTCAGGCCAAATAAGCTGATTTCTGCCAATTGCAGCAAAATACTGAAGGGAAAGTGGGTTTGCCTTCATATTTGACCCAGAACAACTCAGTTCAGCATGGAAATATTATTGCAACAGCTTTTATTTAGCCAGAAATCAAGAGTGGAAGTTTTTTGGGCCGAATGAGCAAATATGCTTGTTTCTGCCAATTGCAGCAAAATACTGAAGGGAAAGTGGGTTTGCCTTCATATTTGACCCAGAACAACTCAGTTCAGCATGGAAATATCATTGCAACAGCTTTTATTTAGCCAGAAATCAAGAGTGGAAGTTTTTATGCGCTTAAAACCATTTTCAGGCCGAATGAGCTGATTTCTGCCAATTGTAGCAAAATACTGACGAGAAAGTGGGTTTGCCTTCATATTTGACCCAGAACAACTCAGTTCAGCATGAAAATATCATTGCAACATCTTTTATTTAGCCAGAAATAAGGAGTTTAAGTTTTTTTGCGCTTAAACGCATTTTCAGGCCGAATGAGCTTGTTTCTGCCAATTGCAGCAAAATACTGAAAGGAAAGTGGGTTTGCCTTCATATTTGACCCATAACAACTGAGTTCAGCATGGAAATATCATTGCAACATCTTTTATTTAGCCATAAATCAAGAGTGTAAGTTTTTATGCGCTTAAAAGCATTTTCAGGCCGAATGAGCTTGTTTCAGCCAATTGCAGCAAAATACTGAAAGGAAAGTGGGTTTGCCTTCATATTTGACCCAGAACAACTCAGTTCAGCATGGAAATATCATTGCAACAGCTTTTATTTAGCCAGAAATCAAGAGTGTAAGTTTTTATGCGCTTAAAAGCATTTTCAGGCCAAATGAGCAAATATGCTTGTTTCTGCCAATTGCAGTAAAATACTGAAAGGAAAGTGGGTTTGCCTTCATATTTGAACCAAAACAACTCAGTTCAGCATGGAAATATCATTGCAACAGCTTTTATTTAGCCAGAAATCAAGAGTGTAAGTTTTTATGAGCTTAAAAGCATTTTCAGGCCGAATGAGCAAATATGCTTGTTTCTGCCAATTGCAGCAAAATACTGAAAGGAAAGTGGGTTTGCCTTCATATTTTAACCAGAACAACTCAGTTCAGCATTGAGATATCATTGCAACAGCTTTAATTTAGCCAGAAAAAAAGAGTGGAAGTTTTTCAGGCCAAATGAGCAAATATGCTTGTTTCTGCAAATTGCAGCAAAATACTGAAAGGAAAAATGGGTTTGCCTTGATATTTGACCCAGAACAACTCAGTTCAGCATTTAAATATCATTGCAACAGCTTTTATTTAGCCAGCAATCAAGAGTGTAAGTTTTTATGCGCTTAAAAGCATTTTCAGGCCGAATGAGCTGATTTCTGCCAATTGAAGGAAAATACTGAAAGGAAAGTGGGTTTGCCTTCATATTTGAACCAGAACAACTCAATTCAGTATGGAAATGTAATTGCAACAGCTTTTTTTTTAGCCAGAAATCAAGATTGTACGTTTTTATGCGCTTAAAAGCATTTTCAGGCGAAATAAGCTGATTTCTGCCAATTGTAGCAAAATACTGAAAGGAAAGTGGGTTTGCCTTCATATTTGACCCAGAACAACTCAGTTCAGCATGGAAATATCATTGCAACATCTTTTATTTAGCCAGAAATAAGGAGTTTAAGCTTTTATGCGCTTAAACGTATTTTCAGGCCGAATGAGCTGATTTCTGCCAATTGTAGCAAAATACGGAAAGGAAAGTGGGTTTGCCTTCATATTTGACCCAGAACAACTCAGTTAAGCATTTAAATATCATTACAACAGCTTTTATTTAGCCAGAAATCAAGATTGTAAGTTTTCATGCGCTTAAAAGCATTTTCAGGCCGAATGAGCACATATGCTTGTTTCTGCCAATTGCAGCAAAATACTGAAAAGAAAGTGGGTTTCCCTTAATATTTGACCCAGAACAACTCAGTTCAGCATGGAAATATCATTGCAACATCTTTTATTTAGCCAGAAATAAGGAGTTTAAGTTTTTATGCGCTTAAAAGCATTTTCAGGCCGAATGAGCTGATTTCTGCCAATTGTGGCAAAATACGGAAAGGAAAGTGGGTTTGCCTTCATATTTGACCCAGAACAACTCAGTTCAGCATTGAGATATCATTGCAACAGCTTTAATTTAGCCAGAAATAAAGAGTGGAAGTTTTTCAGGCCGAATGAGCAAATATGCTTGTTTCTGCCAATTGCAGCAAAATACTGAAAGGAAAATGGGTTTGCCTTCATATTTGACCCAGAACAACTCAGTTCAGCATGGAAATATTATTGCAACAGCTTTTATTTAGCCAGAAATGAAGATTGTAAGTTTTTATGCGCTTAAAAGCATTTTCAGGCCAAATGAGCTGATTTCTGCCAATTGCAGCAAAATACTGAAGGGAAAGTGGGTTTGCCTTCATCTTTGACCCAGAACAACTCAGTTCAGCATTTAAATATTATTGCAAAAGCTTTTATTTAGCCAGAAATCAAGAGTGTAAGTTTTTATACGCTTAAAAGCATTTTCAGGCCGAATGAGCTGATTTATGCCAATTGTAGCAAAATACTGAAAGGAAAGTGGGCTTGCCTTCATATTTGACCCAGAAAAACTCAGTTCAGCATGGAAATGTCATTGCAACATCTTTTATTTAGCCAGAAATAAGGAGTTTAAGTTTTTATGCGCTTAAAAGCATTTTCAGGCCAAAAAAGCTGATTTCTGCCAATTGCAGCAAAATACTGAAGGTAAAGTGGGTTTGCCTTCATATTTGACCCAGAACAACTCAGTTCAGCATGGAAATATTATTGCAACAGCTTTTATTTAGCCAGAAATCAAGAGTGGAAGTTTTTTAGGCCGAATGAGCAAATATGCTTGTTTCTGCCAATTGCAGCAAAATACTGAAGGGAAAGTGGGTTTGCCTTCATATTTGACCCAGAACAACTCAGTTCAGCATGGAAATATTATTGCAACAGCTTTTATTTAGCCAGAAATCAAGAGTGGAAGATTTTTAGGCCGAATGAGCAAATATGCTTGTTTCTGCCAATTGCAGCAAAATACTGAAGGGAAAGTGGGTTTGCCTTCATATTTGACCCAGAACAACTCAGTTCAGCATGGAAATATCATTGCAACAGCTTTTATTTAGCCAGAAATAAGGAGTTTAAGTTTTTATGCGCTTAAAAGCATTTTCAGGCCAAATAAGCTGATTTCTGCCAATTGCAGAAAAATACTGAAGGGAAAGTGGGTTTGCCTTCATATTTGACCCAGAACAACTCAGTGTAGCATGGAAATATCATTGCAACAGCTTTTATTTAGCCAGAAATCAAGAGTGGAAATTTATATGCGCTTAAAACCATTTTCAGGCCGAATGAGCTGATTTCTGCCAATTGTAGCAAAATACTGAAGGGAAAGTGGGTTTGCCTTCATATTTGACCCAGAAAAACTCAGTTCAGCATGGAAATATCATTGCAACAGCTTTTTTTTAGCCAGAAATCAAGAGTGTAAGTTTTTATGCGCTTAAAAGCATTTTTCGGCCGAATGAACAAATATGCTTGTTTCTGCCAATTGTCGCAAAATACTGAAGGGAAAGTGGGTTTGCCTTCATATTTGACCCAGAACAACTCAGTTCAGCATGAAAATATCATTGCAACAGCTTTTATTTAGTCAGAAATCAAGATTGTAAGTTTTTATGCGCTTAAAAGCATTTTCAGGCCGAATGAGCTTGTTTCTGCCAATTGCAGCAAAATACTGAAAGGAAAGTGGGCTTGCCTTAATATTTGACCCAGAACAACTCAGGTCAGCATGGGAATATCATTGCAACATCTTTTATTTAGCCAGAAATAAGGAGTTTAAGTTTTTATACGCTTAAAAGCATTTTCAGGCCGAATGAGCTGATTTCTGCCAATTGTAGCAAAATACGGAAAGGAAAGTGGGTTTGCCTTCATATTTGATGCATAACAACTCAGTTCAGCATTGAGATATCATTGCAACAGCTTTAATTTAGCCAGAAATAAAGAGTGGAAGTTTTTCAGGCCAAATGAGCAAATATGCTTGTTTCTGCCAATTGCAGCAAAATACTGAAAGGAAAATGGGTTTGCCTTGATATTTGACCCAGAACAACTCAGTTCAGCATTTAAATATCATTGCAACAGCTTTTATTTAGCCAGCAATCAAGAGTGTAAGTTTTTATGCGCTTAAAAGCATTTTCAGGCCGAATGAGCTGATTTCTGCCAATTGAAGGAAAATACTGAAAGGAAAGTGGGTTTGCCTTCATATTTGAACCAGAACAACTCAATTCAGCATGGAAATGTCATTGCAACAGCTTTTTTTTTAGCCAGAAATCAAGAGTGGAAGATTTTTATGCGCTTAAAAGCATTTTCAGGCGAAATAAGCTGATTTCTGCCAATTGTAGCAAAATACTGAAAGGAAAGTGGGTTTGCCTTCATATTTGACCCAAAACAACTCAATTCAGCATGGAAATATCATTGCAACAGCTTTAATTTAGCCAGAAATCAAGAGTGTAAGTTTTTATGCGCTTAAAAGCATTTTTCGGCCGAATAAACAAATATGCTTGTTTCTGCCAATTGTCGCAAAATACTAAAGGGAAAGTGGGTTTACCTTCATATTTGACCCAGAACAACTCAGTTCAGCATGGAAATAACATTGCAACATCTTTTATTTAGCCAGAAATAAGGAGTTTAAGCTTTTATGCGCTTAAACGTATTTTCAGGCCGAATGAGCTGATTTCTGCCAATTGTAGCAAAATACGGAAAGGAAAGTGGGTTTGCCTTCATATTTGACCCAGAACAATTCAGTTAAGCATTTAAATATCATTACAACAGCTTTTATTTAGCCAGAAATCAAGATTGTAAGTTTTTATGCGCTTAAAAGCATTTTCAGGCCGAATGAGCACATATGCTTGTTTCTGCCAATTGCAGCAAAATACTGAAAGGAAAGTGGGTTTGCCTTAATATTTGACCCAGAACAACTCAGTTCAGCATGGAAATATCATTGCAACATCTTTTATTTAGCCAGAAATAAGGAGTTTAAGTTTTTATGCGCTTAAAAGCATTTTCAGGCCGAATGAGCTGATTTCTGCCAATTGTGGCAAAATACGGAAAGGAAAGTGGGTTTGCCTTAATATTTGACCCAGAACAACTCAGTTCAGCATGGAAATATCATTGTAACAGCTTTTATTTAGCCAAAAATCAAGAGTGTAAATTTATATGCGCTTACAAGCATTTTCTGGCCGAATGAGCAAATATGCTTGTTTCTGTCAATTGCAGCAAAATACTGAAGGTAAAGTGGGTTTGCCTTCATATTTGACCCAGAACAACTCAGTTCAGCATTGAAATATCATTGCAACAGCTTTTGTTTAGCCAGAAAACAAGAGTGTAAGTTTTTATGCGCTTAAAAGCATTTTCAGGCCGAATGAGCTGATTTTTGCCAATTGTAGCAAAATACTGAAAGGAAAGTGGGTTTGCCTTCATATTTGACCCAGAACAACTCAGTTCAGCATTGAGATATCATTGCAACAGCTTTAATGTAGCCAGAAATAAAGAGTGGAAGTTTTTCAGGCCAAATGAGCAAATATGCTTGTTTCTGCCAATTGCAGCAAAATACTGAAAGGAAAATGGGTTTGCCTTCATATTTGACCCAGAACAACTCAGTTCAGCATGGAAATATTATTGCAACAGCTTTTATTTAGCCAGAAATGAAGATTGTAAGTTTTTATGCGCTTAAAAGCATTTTCAGGCCAAATGAGCTGATTTCTGCCAATTGCAGCAAAATACTGAAAGGAAAGTGGGCTTGCCTTCATATTTGACCCAGAACAACTCAATTCAGCATGGAAATATCATTGCAACAGCTTTTATTTAGCCAGAAATCAAGAGTGGAAGTTTTTATGCGGTTAAAAGCATTTTCAGGCCAAATGAGCTGATTTCTGCCAATTGCAGCAAAATACTGAAGGGAAAGTGGGTTTGCCTTCATCTTTAACCCAGAACAACTCAGTTCAGCATTTAAATATTATTGCAAAAGCTTTTATTTAGCCAGAAATCAAGAGTGTAAGTTTTTATACGCTTAAAAGCATTTTAAGGCCGAATGAGCTGATTTATGCCAATTGTAGCAAAATACTGAAAGGAAAGTGGGCTTGCCTTCATATTTGACCCAGAACAACTCAGTTCAGCATGGAAATGTCATTGCAACATCTTTTATTTAGCCAGAAATAAGGAGTTTAAGTTTTTATGCGCTTAAAAGCATTTTCAGGCCAAATAAGCTGATTTCTGCCAATTGCAGCAAAATACTGAAGGGAAAGTGGGTTTGCCTTCATATTTGACCCAGAACAACTCAGTTCAGCATGGAAATATTATTGCAACAGCTTTAATTTAGCCAGAAATCAAGAGTGGAAGTTTTTTGGGCCGAATGAGCAAATATGCTTGTTTCTGCCAATTGCAGCAAAATACTGAAGGGAAAGTGGGTTTGCCTTCATATTTGACCCAGAACAACTCAGTTCAGCATGGAAATATCATTGCAACAGCTTTTATTTAGCCAGAAATCAAGAGTGGAAGTTTTTATGCGCTTAAAACCATTTTCAGGCCGAATGAGCTGATTTCTGCCTATTGTAGCAAAATACTGACGAGAAAGTGGGTTTGCCTTCATATTTGACCCAGAACAACTCAGTTCATTATGGAAATATCATTGCAACATCTTTTATTTAGCCAGAAATAAGGAGTTTAAGTTTTTTTGCGCTTAAACGCATTTTCAGGCCGAATGAGCTGATTTCTGCCAATTGTAGCAAAATACGGAAAGGAAAGTGGGTTTGCCTTCATATTTGACCCAGAACAACTCAGTTCATAATTTAAATATCATTACAACAGCTTTTATTTAGCCAGAAATCAAGATTGTAAGTTTTTATGCGCTTAAAAGCATTTTCAGGCCGAATGAGCACATATGCTTGTTTCTGCCAATTGCAGCAAAATACTGAAAGGAAAGTCGGTTTGCCTTAATATTTGACCCAGAACAACTCAGTTCAGCATGGAAATATCATTGCAACATCTTTTATTTAGCCAGAAATAAGGAGTTTAAGTTTTTATGCGCTTAAAACCATTTTCAGGCCGAATGAGCTGATTTCTGCCAATTGCAGCAAAATACTGACAGGAAAGTGGGTTTGCCTTCATATTTGACCCAGAACAACTCAGTTCAGCATTTAAATATCATTACAACAGCTTTTATTTAGCCAGAACTCAAGAGTGTAAGTTTTTATGCGCCTAAAAGCATTTTCAGGCCAAATAAGCTGATTTCTGCCAATTGCAGCAAAATACTGAAGGGAAAGTGGGTTTGCCTTCATATTTGACCCGGAACAACTCAGTTCAGCATGGAAATATCATTGCAACAGTTTTTTTTTAGCCAGAAATCAAGAGTGGAAGTTTTTAAGGCCGAATGAGTAAATATGCTTGTTTCTGCCAATTGCAGCAAAATACTGACAGAAAAGTGGGTTTGCCCTCATATTTGACCCAGAACAACTCAGTTCAGCATTTAAATATCATTACAACAGCTTTTATTTAGCCAGAAATCAAGATTGTAAGTTTTTATGCGCTTAAAAGCATTTTCAGGCCGAATGAGCACATATGCTTGTTTCTGCCAATTGCAGCAAGATACTGAAAGGAAAGTGGGTTTGCCTTCATATTTGACCCAGCAAAATGCTATTCAGCATGGAAATGTCATTGCAACAGCTTTTATTTAGTCAGAAATCAAGAGTGGAAGATTTTTATGCGCTTAAAAGCATTTTTAGGCCAAATAAGCTGATTTCTGCCAATTGCAGCAAAATACTGAAGGGAAAGTGGGTTTGCCTTCATATTTGAAACAGAACAACTCAGTTCAGCATTGAAATATCATTGCAACAGCTTTTATTTAGCCAGAAATCAAGAGTGTAAGTTTTTATGCGCTTAAAAGCATTTTCAGGCCAAATGAGCTGATTTCTGCCAATTTCAGCAAAATACTGAAGGGAAAGTGAGTTTGCCTTCATATTTGACCCAGAACAACTCAGTTCAGCATGGAAATATCATTTCAACAGCATTTATTTAGCTAGAAATCAAGAGTGGAAGTTTTTTAGGCCGAATGAGCAAATATGCTTGTATCTGCCAATTGCAGCAAAATACTGAAGGGAAAGTGGGTTTGCCTTCATATTTGAAACAGAACAACTCAGTTCAGCATTGAAATATCATTGCAACAGCTTTTATTTAGCCAGAAATCAAGAGTGTAAGTTTTTATGCTCTTAAAAGCATTTTCAGGCCAAATGAGCTGATTTCTGCCAATTTCAGCAAAATACTGAAGGGAAAGTTTGTTTGCCTTCATATTTGACCCAGAACAACTCAGTTCAGCATGGAAATATCATTGCAACAGCATTTATTTAGCCAGAAATCAAGAGTGGAAGTTTTTTAGGCCGAATGAGCAAATATGCTTGTTTCTGCCAATTGCAGCAAAATACTGAAGGGAAAGTGGGTTTGCCTTCATATTTGAACCAGAACAACTCAGTTCAGCATTTAAATATCATTACAACAGCTTTTATTTAGCCAGAACTCAAGAGTGTAAGTTTTTATGCGCTTAAAAGCATTTTCAGGCCGAATGAGCACATATGCTTGTTTCTGCCAATTGCAGCAAAATACTGACAGGAAAGTGGGTTTGCCCTCATATTTGACCCAGAACAACTCAGTTCAGCATTTAAATATCATTACAACAGCTTTTATTTAGCCAGAAATCAAGATTGTAAGTTTTTATGCGCTTAAAAGCATTTTCAGGCCGAATGAGCACATATGCTTGTTTCTGCCACTTGCAGCAAAATACTGAAAGGAAAGTGGGTTTGCCTTCATATTTGACCCAGAAAAATGCTATTCAGCATGGAAATGTCATTGCAACAGCTTTTATTTAGCCAGAAATCAAGAGTGGAAGATTTTTATGCGCTTAAAAGCATTTTCAGGCCAAATAAGCTGATTTTTGCCAATTGCAGCAAAATACTGAAGGGAAAGTGGGTTTGCCTTCATATTTGACCCAGAACAACTCAGTTCAGCATGGAAATATCATTGCAACACCTTTTATTTAGCCAGAAATCAAGAGTGGAAGTTTTTTAGGCCGAATGAGCAAATATGCTTGTTTCTGCCAATTGCAGCAAAATACTGACAGGAAAGTGGGTTTGCCCTCATATTTGACCCAGAACAACTCAGTTCAGCATTTAAATATCATTACAACAGCTTTTATTTAGCCAGAAATCAAGATTGTAAGTTTTTATGCGCTTAAAAGCATTTTCAGGCCGAATGAGCACATATGCTTGTTTCTGCCACTTGCAGCAAAATACTGAAAGGAAAGTGGGTTTGCCTTCATATTTGACCCAGAAAAATGCTATTCAGCATGGAAATGTCATTGCAACAGCTTTTATTTAGCCAGAAATCAAGAGTGGAAGATTTTTATGCGCTTAAAAGCATTTTCAGGCCAAATAAGCTGATTTCTGCCAATTGCTGCAAAATAATGAAGGGAAAGTGGGTTTGCCTTCATATTTGACCCAGAACAACTCAGTTCAGCATGGAAATATCATTGCCACAGCTTTTATTTAGCCAGAAATCAAGAGTGGAAGATTTTTATACGCTTAAAAGCATTTTCAGGCCAAATCAGCTGATTTCTGCCAATTGCAGCACAATATTGAAGGTAAAGTGGGTTTGCCTTCATATTTGACACAGAACAACTCAGTTCAGCATTGAAATATCATTGCAACAGCTTTTATTTAGCCAGAAATCAAGAGTGTACGTTTTTATGCGCTTAAAAGCATTTTCAGGCCAAATGAGCTGATTTCTGCCAATTTCAGCAAAATACTGAAGGGAAAGTGAGTTTGCCTTCATATTTGACCCAGAACAACTCAGTTCAGCATGGAAATATCATTGCAACACCTTTTATTTAGCCAGAAATCAAGATTGTAAGTTTTTATGCGCTTAAAAGCATTTTCAGGCCGAATGAGCACATATGCTTGTTTCTGCCAATTGCAGCAAAATACTGACAGGAAAGTGGGTTTGCCCTCATATTTGACCCAGAACAACTCAGTTCAGCATTTAAATATCATTACAACAGCTTTTATTTAGCCAGAAATTAAGATTGTAAGTTTTTATGCGCTTAAAAGCATTTTCAGGCCAAATGAGCACATATGCTTGTTTCTGCCAATTGCAGCAAAATACTGAAAGGAAAGTGGGTTTGTCTTCATATTTGACCCAGAAAAATGCTATTCAGCATGGAAATGTCATTGCAACAGCTTTTATTTAGCCAGAAATCAAGAGTGGAAGATTTTTATGCGCTTAAAAGCATTTTCAGGCCAAATAAGCTGATTTTTGCCAATTGCAGCAAAATACTGAAGGGAAAGTGGGTTTGCCTTCATATTTGACCCAGAACAACTCAGTTCAGCATGGAAATATCATTGCAACAGCTTTTATTTAGCCAGAAATCAAGAGTGGAAGATTTTTATGCGCTTAAAAGCATTTTCAGGCCAAATAAACTGATTTCTGCCAATTGCAGCAAAATACTGAAAGGAAGGTGGGTTTGCCTTCATATTTGACCCAGAACAACTCAGTTCAGCATGGAAATATCATTGCAACACCTTTTATTTAGCCAGAAATCAAGAGTGGAAGTTTTTTAGGCCGAATGAGCAAATATGCTTGTTTCTGCCAATTGCAGCAAAATACTGACAGGAAAGTGGGTTTGCCCTCATATTTGACCCAGAACAACTCAGTTCAGCATTTAAATATCATTACAACAGCTTTTATTTAGCCAGAAATTAAGATTGTAAGTTTTTATGCGCTTAAAAGCATTTTCAGGCCGAATGAGCACATATGCTTGTTTCTGCCAATTGCAGCAAAATACTGAAAGGAAAGTGGGTTTGCCTTCATATTTGACCCAGAAAAATGCTATTCAGCATGGAAATGTCATTGCAACAGCTTTTATTTAGCCAGAAATCAAGAGTGGAAGATTTTTATGCGCTTAAAAGCATTTTTAGGCCAAATAAGCTGATTTCTGCCAATTGCAGCAAAATACTGAAGGGAAAGTGGGTTTGCCTTCATATTTGACCCAGAACAACTCAGTTCAGCATGGAAATATCATTGCAACAGCTTTTATTCAGCCAGAAATCAAGAGTGGAAGATTTTTATTCGCCTAAAAGCATTTTCAGGCCAAATAAGCTGATTTCTGCCAATTGCAGCAAAATACTGAAGGGAAAGTGGGTTTGCCTTTATATTTGACCCAGAACAACTCAGTTCAGCATGGAAATATCATTGCCACAGCTTTTATTTAGCCAGAAATCAAGAGTGGAAGATTTTTATACGCTTAAAAGCATTTTCAGGCCAAATAAGCTGATTTCTGCCAATTGCAGCAAAATACTGAAGGGAAAGTGGGTTTGCCTTCATATTTGACCCAGAACAACTCAGTTCAGCATTTAAATATCATTACAAAAGCTTTTATTTAGCCAGAACTCAAGAGGGTAAGTTTTTATGCGCTTAAAAGCATTTTCAGGCCAAATCAGCTGATTTCTGCCAATTGCAGCACAATATTGAAGGTAAAGTGGGTTTGCCTTCATATTTGACACAGAACAACTCAGTTCAGCATTGAAATATCATTGCAACAGCTTTTATTTAGCCAGAAATCAAGAGTGTACGTTTTTATGTGCTTAAAAGCATTTTCAGGCCAAATGAGCTGATTTCTGCCAATTTCAGCAAAATACTGAAGGGAAGGTGGGTTTGCCTTCATATTTGACCCAGAACAACTCAGTTCAGCATGGAAATATCATTGCAACACCTTTTATTTAGCCAGAAATCAAGAGTGGAAGTTTTTTAGGCCGAATGAGCAAATATGCTTGTTTCTGCCAATTGCAGCAAAATACTGAAAGGAAGGTGGGTTTGCCTTCATATTTGACCCAGAACAACTCAGTTCAGCATGGAAATATCATTGCAACACCTTTTATTTAGCCAGAAATCAAGAGTGGAAGTTTTTTAGGCCGAATGAGCAAATATGCTTGTTTCTGCCAATTGCAGCAAAATACTGACAGGAAAGTGGGTTTGCCCTCATATTTGACCCAGAACAACTCAGTTCAGCATTTAAATATCATTACAACAGCTTTTATTTAGCCAGAAATCAAGATTGTAAGTTTTTATGCGCTTAAAAGCATTTTCAGGCCGAATGAGCACATATGCTTGTTTCTGCCAATTGTAGCAAAATATTGAAAGGAAAGTGGGTTTGCCTTCATATTTAACCCAGAAAAATGCAATTCAGCATGGAAATGTCATTGCAACAGCTTTTATTTAGCCAGAAATCAAGAGTGGAAGATTTTTATGCGCTTAAAGCATTTTCAGGCCAAATAAGCTGATTTCTGCCAATTGCAGCAAAATACTGAAGGGAAAGTGGGTTTGCCTTCATATTTGACCCGGAACAACTCAGTTCAGCATGGAAATATCATTGCAACAGTTTTTTTTAAGCCAGAAATCAAGAGTGGAAGCTTTTTAGGCCGAATGAGCAAATATGCTTGTTTCTGCCAATTGCAGCAAAATACTGACAGGAAAGTGGGTTTGCCTTCATATTTGACCCAGAACAACTCAGTTCAGCATTTTAATATCATTACAACAGCTTTTATTTAGCCAGAAATCAAGATTGTAAGTTTTTATGCGCTTAAAAGCATTTTCAGGCCGAACGAGCACATATGCTTGTTTCTGACAATTGCAGCAAAATACTGACAGGAAAGTGGGTTTGCCTTCATATTTGATACAGAACAACTCAGTTCAGCATGGAAATATCATTGCAACATCTTTTATTTAGCCAGAAATAAGAAGTTTAAGTTTTTATGCGCTTAAAAGCATTTTCAGGCCGAATGAGCTGATTTCTGCCAATTGTGGCAAAATACGGAAAGGAAAGTGGGTTTGCCTTCATATTTGACCCAGAACAACTCAGTTCAGCATGGAAATATCATTGCAACAGCTTTTATTTAGCCAGAAATCAACAGTGTAAATTTATATGCGCTTACAAGCATTTTCTGGCCGAATGAGCAAATATGCTTGTTTCTGTCAATTGCAGCAAAATACTGAAGGTAAAGTGGGTTTGCCTTCATATTTGACCCAGAACAACTCAGTTCAGCATTGAAATATCATTGCAACAGCTTTTGTTTAGCCAGAAAACAAGAGTGTAAGTTTTTATGCGCTTAAAAGCATTTTCAGGCCGAACGAGCTGATTTCTGCCAATTGTAGCAAAATACTGAAAGGAAAGTGGGTTTGCCTTCATATTTGACCCGGAACAACTCAGTTCAGCATGGAAATATCATTGCAACAGTTTTTTTTTAGCCAGAAATCAAGAGTGGAAGTTTTTTAGGGCGAATGAGCAAATATGCTTGTTTCTGCCAATTGCAGCAAAATACTGACAGGAAAGTGGGTTTGCCTTCATATTTGACCCAGAACAACTCAGTTCAGCATTTTAATATCATTACAACAGCTTTTATTTAGCCAGAACTCAAGAGGGTAAGTTTTTATGCGCTTAAAAGAATTTTCAGGCCAAATCAGCTGATTTCTGCCAATTGCAGCAAAATACTGAAGGTAAAGTGGGTTTGCCTTCATATTTGACACAGAACAACTCAGTTCAGCATTGAAATATCATTGCAACAGCCTTTATTTAGCCAGAAATCAAGAGTGTACGTTTTTATGCGCTTAAAAGCATTTTCAGGCCAAATGAGCTGATTTCTGCCAATTTCAGCAAAATACTGAAGGGAAAGTGAGTTTGCCTTCATATTTGACCCAGAACAACTCAGTTCAGCATGGAAATATCATTGCAACACCTTTAATTTAGCCAGAAATCAAGAGTGGAAGTTTTTTAGGCCGAATGAGCAAATATGCTTGTTTCTGCCAATTGCAGCAAAATACTGAAAGGAAGGTGGGTTTGCCTTCATATTTGACCCAGAACAACTCAGTTCAGCATGGAAATATCATTGCAACACCTTTTATTTAGCCAGAAATCAAGATTGTAAGTTTTTATGCGCTTAAAAGCATTTTCAGGCCGAATGAGCACATATGCTTGTTTCTGCCAATTGTAGCAAAATACTGAAAGGAAAGTGGGTTTGCCTTCATATTTGACCCAGAAAAATGCAATTCAGCATGGAAATGTCATTGCAACAGCTTTTATTTAGCCAGAAATCAAGAGTGGAAGATTTTTATGCGCTTAAAAGCATTTTCAGGCCGAACGAGCACATATGCTTGTTTCTGACAATTGCAGCAAAATACTGACAGGAAAGTGGGTTTGCCTTCATATTTGATACAGAACAACTCAGTTCAGCATGGAAATGTCATTGCAACAGCTTTTATCTAGCCAGAAAGAGAGAGTGTAAGTTTGTATGCGCTTAAAAGCATTTTCAGGCCAAATCAGCTGATTTCTGCCACTTGCAGCAAAATACTGAAGGGAAAGTGGGTTTGCCTTCATATTTGACACAGAACAACTCAGTTCAGCATTGAAATATCATTGCAACAGCTTTTATTTAGCCAGAAATCAAGAGTGGAAGTTTTTTAGGCCGAATGAGCAAATATGCTTGTTTCTGCCAATTGCAGCAAAATACTGAAGGGAAAGTGGGTTTGCCTTCATATTTGAACCAGAACAACTCAGTTCAGCATGGAAATATCATTGCAACCGCTTTTATTTAGCCAGAAATAAGGAGTTTAAGTTTTTATGCGCTTAAAAGCATTTTCAGGCCGAATGAGCACATATACTTGTTTCTGCCAATTGCAGCAAAATACTGAAGGGAAAGTGGGTTTGCCTTCATATTTGACCCGGAACAACTCAGTTCAGCATGGAAATATCATTGCAACAGTTTTTTTTTAGCCAGAAATCAAGAGTGGAAGTTTTTTAGGCCGAATGAGCAAATATACTTGTTTCTGCCAATTGCAGCAAAATACTGACAGGAAAGTGGGTTTGCCCTCATATTTGACCCAGAACAACTCAGTTCAGCATTTAAATATCATTACAACAGCTTTTATTTAGCCAGAAATCAAGATTGTAAGTTTTTATGCGCTTAAAAGCATTTTCAGGCCGAATGAGCACATATGCTTGTTTCTGCCAATTGCAGCAAAATACTGAAAGGAAAGTGGGTTTGCCTTCATATTTGACCCAGAAAAATGCTATTCAGCATGGAAATGTCATTGCAACAGCTTTTATTTAGTCAGAAATCAAGAGTCGAAGATTTTTATGCGCTTAAAAGCATTTTCAGGCCGAATGAGCACATATGCTTGTTTCTGCCAATTGCAGCAAAATACTGAAAGGAAAGTGGGTTTGCCTTCATATTTGACCCAGAAAAATGCTATTCAGCATGGAAATGTCATTGCAACAGCTTTTATTTAGCCAGAAATCAAGAGTGGAAGATTTTTATGCGCTTAAAAGCATTTTTAGGCCAAAAGAGCTGATTTCGGCCAATTGCAGCAAAATACTGAAGGGAACGTGGGTTTGCCTTCATATTTGACCCAGAACAACTCAGTTCAGCATGGAAATATCATTGCAACAGCTTTTATTCAGCCAGAAATCAAGAGTGGAAGATTTTTATGCGCTTAAAAGCATTTTCAGGCCGAATGAGCACTTATGCTTGTTTCTGCCAATTGCAGCAAAATACTGACGAGAAAGTGGGTTTGCCTTCATATTTGACCCAGAACAACTCAGTTCAGCATGGAAATATCATTGCAACACCTTTTATTTAGCCAGAAATCAAGATTGTAAGTTTTTATGCGCTTAAAAGCATTTTCAGGCCGAATGAGCACATATGCTTGTTTCTGCCAATTGTAGCAAAATACTGAAAGGAAAGTGGGTTTGCCTTCATATTTGACCCAGAAAAATGCAATTCAGCATGGAAATGTCATTGCAACAGCTTTTATTTAGCCAGAAATCAAGAGTGGAAGATTTTTATGCGCTTAAAAGCATTTTCAGGCCGAACGAGCACATATGCTTGTTTCTGCCAATTGCAGCAAAATACTGACAGGAAAGTGGGTTTGCCTTCATATTTGACACAGAACAACTCAGTTCAGCATTGAAATATCATTGCAACAGCTTTTATTTAGCCAGAAATCAAGAGTGGAAGTTTTTTAGGCCGAATGAGCAAATATGCTTGTTTCTGCCAATTGCAGCAAAATACTGAAGGGAAAGTGGGTTTGCCTTCATATTTGAACCAGAACAAGTCAGTTCAGCATGGAAATATCATTGCAACCGCTTTTATTTAGCCAGAAATAAGGAGTTTAAGTTTTTATGCGCTTAAAAGCATTTTCAGGCCGAATGAGCACATATACTTGTTTCTGCCAATTGCAGCAAAATACTGACAGGAAAGTGGGTTTGCCTTCATATTTGATACAGAACAACTCAGTTCAGCATGGAAATGTCATTGCAACAGCTTTTATCTAGCCAGAAAGAGAGAGTGTAAGTTTGTATGCGCTTAAAAGCATTTTCAGGCCAAATCAGCTGATTTCTGCCAATTGCAGCAAAATACTGAAGGTAAAGTGGGTTTGCCTTCATATTTGACACAGAACAACTCAGTTCAGCATTGAAATATCATTGCAACAGCTTTTATTTAGCCAGAAATCAAGAGTGGAAGTTTTTTAGGCCGAATGAGCAAATATGCTTGTTTCTGCCAATTGCAGCAAAATACTGAAGGGAAAGTGGGTTTGCCTTCATATTTGAACCAGAACAACTCAGTTCAGCATGGAAATATCATTGCAACCGCTTTTATTTAGCCAGAAATAAGGAGTTTAAGTTTTTATGCGCTTAAAAGCATTTTCAGGCCGAATGAGCACATATACTTGTTTCTGCCAATTGCAGCAAAATACTGAAGGGAAAGTGGGTTTGCCTTCATATTTGACCCGGAACATCTCAGTTCAGCATGGAAATATCATTGCAACAGTTTTTTTTTAGCCAGAAATCAAGAGTGGAAGTTTTTTAGGCCGAATGAGCAAATATGCTTGTTTCTGCCAATTGCAGCAAAATACTGACAGGAAAGTGGGTTTGCCCTCATATTTGACCCAGAACGACTCAGTTCAGCATTTAAATATCATTACAACAGCTTTTATTTAGCCAAAAATCAACATTGTAAGTTTTTATGCGCTTAAAAGCATTTTCAGGCCGAATGAGCACATATGCTTGTTTCTGCCAATTGCAGCAAAATACTGAAAGGAAAGTGGGTTTGCCTTCATATTTGACCCAGAAAAATGCTATTCAGCATGGAAATGTCATTGCAACAGCTTTTATTTAGCCAGAAATCAAGAGTGGAAGATTTTTATGCGCTTAAAAGCATTTTTAGGCCAAATAAGCTGATTTCTGCCAATTGCAGCAAAATACTGAAGGGAAAGTGGGTTTGCCTTCATATTTGACCCAGAACAACTCAGTTCAGCATGGAAATATCATTGCAACAGCTTTTATTTAGCCAGAAATCAAGAGTGTTAGTTTTTATGCGCTTAAAAGCATTTTCAGGCCGAATGAGCAAATATGCTTGTTTCTGCCAATTGCAGCAAAATATTGAAAGGAAAGTGGGTTTGCCTTCATATTTGACCCAGAACAACTCAGTTCAGCATGGAAATATTATTGCAACAGCTTTTATTTAGCCAGAAATCAAGAGTGGAAGTTTTTTAGGCCGAATGAGCAAATATGCTTGTTTCTGCCAATTGCAGCAAAATACTGAAGGTAAAGTGGGTTTGCCTTCATATTTGACACAGAACAACTCAGTTCAGCATTGAAATATCATTGCAACAGCTTTTATTTAGCCAGAAATCAAGAGTGGAAGTTTTTTAGGCCGAATGAGCAAATATGCTTGTTTCTGCCAATTGCAGCAAAATACTGAAGGGAAAGTGGGTTTGCCTTCATATTTGAACCAGAACAACTCAGTTCAGCATGGAAATATCATTGCAACCGCTTTTATTTAGCCAGAAATAAGGAGTTTAAGTTTTTATGCGCTTAAAAGCATTTTCAGGCCGAATGAGCACATATACTTGTTTCTGCCAATTGCAGCAAAATACTGACAGGAAAGTGGGTTTGCCTTCATATTTGATACAGAACAACTCAGTTCAGCATGGAAATGTCATTGCAACAGCTTTTATCTAGCCAGAAAGAGAGAGTGTAAGTTTGTATGCGCTTAAAAGCATTTTCAGGCCAAATCAGCTGATTTCTGCCAATTGCAGCAAAATACTGAAGGTAAAGTGGGTTTGCCTTCATATTTGACACAGAACAACTCAGTTCAGCATTGAAATATCATTGCAACAGCTTTTATTTAGCCAGAAATCAAGAGTGGAAGTTTTTTAGGCCGAATGAGCAAATATGCTTGTTTCTGCCAATTGCAGCAAAATACTGAAGGGAAAGTGGGTTTGCCTTCATATTTGAACCAGAACAACTCAGTTCAGCATGGAAATATCATTGCAACCGCTTTTATTTAGCCAGAAATAAGGAGTTTAAGTTTTTATGCGCTTAAAAGCATTTTCAGGCCGAATGAGCACATATACTTGTTTCTGCCAATTGCAGCAAAATACTGAAGGGAAAGTGGGTTTGCCTTCATATTTGACCCGGAACATCTCAGTTCAGCATGGAAATATCATTGCAACAGTTTTTTTTTAGCCAGAAATCAAGAGTGGAAGTTTTTTAGGCCGAATGAGCAAATATGCTTGTTTCTGCCAATTGCAGCAAAATACTGACAGGAAAGTGGGTTTGCCCTCATATTTGACCCAGAACGACTCAGTTCAGCATTTAAATATCATTACAACAGCTTTTATTTAGCCAAAAATCAACATTGTAAGTTTTTATGCGCTTAAAAGCATTTTCAGGCCGAATGAGCACATATGCTTGTTTCTGGCAATTGCAGCAAAATACTGAAAGGAAAGTGGGTTTGCCTTCATATTTGACCCAGAAAAATGCTATTCAGCATGGAAATGTCATTGCAACAGCTTTTATTTAGCCAGAAATCAAGAGTGGAAGATTTTTATGCGCTTAAAAGCATTTTTAGGCCAAATAAGCTGATTTCTGCCAATTGCAGCAAAATACTGAAGGGAAAGTGGGTTTGCCTTCATATTTGACCCAGAACAACTCAGTTCAACATGGAAATATCATTGCAACAGCTTTTATTTAGCCAGAAATCAAGAGTGTTAGTTTTTATGCGCTTAAAAGCATTTTCAGGCCGAATGAGCAAATATGCTTGTTTCTGCCAATTGCAGCAAAATATTGAAAGGAAAGTGGGTTTGCCTTCATATTTGACCCAGAACAACTCAGTTCAGCATGGAAATATTATTGCAACAGCTTTTATTTAGCCAGAAATCAAGAGTGGAAGTTTTTTAGGCCGAATGAGCAAATATGCTTGTTTCTGCCAATTGCAGCAAAATATTGAAAGGAAAGTGGGTTTGCCTTCATATTTGACCCAGAACAACTCAGTTCAGCATGAAAATATCATTGCAACAGCTTTTATTTAGTCAGAAATCAAGATTGTAAGTTTTTATGCGCTTAAAAGCAATTTCAGGCCGAATGAGCTGATTTCTGCCAATTGTAGCAAAATACTGACGAGAAAGTGGGTTTGCCTTCATATTTGACCCAGAACAACTCAGTTCAGCATGGAAATATCATTGCAACATCTTTTATTTAGCCAGAAATAAGGAGTTTAAGTTTTTATGCGCTTAAAACCATTTTCAGGCCGAATGAGCTGATTTCTGCCAATTGTAGCAAAATACTGAAGGGAAAGTGGGTTTGCCTTCATATTTGACCCAGAACAACTCAGTTTAGGATGGAAATATCATTGCAACAGCTTTTATTTAGCCAGAAATCAAGATTGTAAGTTTTTATGCGCTTAAAAGCATTTTCAGGCCGAATGAGCACATATGCTTGTTTCTGCCAATTGTAGCAAAATACTGAAAGGAAAGTGGGTTTGCCTTCATATTTGACCCAGAAAAATGCAATTCAGCATGGAAATGTCATTGCAACAGCTTTTATTTAGCCAGAAATCAAGAGTGGAAGATTTTTATGCGCTTAAAAGCATTTTCAGGCCGAACGAGCACATATGCTTGTTTCTGCCAATTGCAGCAAAATACTGACAGGAAAGTGGGTTTGCCTTCATATTTGATACAGAACAACTCAGTTCAGCATGGAAATGTCATTGCAACAGCTTTTATCTAGCCAGAAAGAGAGAGTGTAAGTTTGTATGCGCTTAAAAGCATTTTCAGGCCAAATCAGCTGATTTCTGCCAATTGCAGCAAAATACTGAAGGTAAAGTGGGTTTGCCTTCATATTTGACACAGAACAACTCAGTTCAGCATTGAAATATCATTGCAACAGCTTTTATTTAGCCAGAAATCAAGAGTGGAAGTTTTTTAGGCCGAATGAGCAAATATGCTTGTTTCTGCCAATTGCAGCAAAATACTGAAGGGAAAGTGGGTTTGCCTTCACATTTGAACCAGAACAACTCAGTTCAGCATGGAAATATCATTGCAACCGCTTTTATTTAGCCAGAAATAAGGAGTTTAAGTTTTTATGCGCTTAAAAGCATTTTCAGGCCGAATGAGCACATATACTTGTTTCTGCCAATTGCAGCAAAATACTGAAGGGAAAGTGGGTTTGCCTTCATATTTGACCCGGAACATCTCAGTTCAGCATGGAAATATCATTGCAACAGTTTTTTTTTAGCCAAAAATCAAGAGTGGAAGTTTTTTAGGCCGAATGAGCAAATATGCTTGTTTCTGCCAATTGCAGCAAAATACTGACAGGAAAGTGGGTTTGCCCTCATATTTGACCCAGAACAACTCAGTTCAGCATTTAAATATCATTACAACAGCTTTTATTTAGCCAAAAATCAACATTGTAAGTTTTTATGCGCTTAAAAGCATTTTCAGGCCGAATAAGCTGATTTCTGCCAATTTCAGCAAAATACTGAAGGGAAAGTGAGTTTGCCTTCATATTTGACCCAGAACAACTCAGTTCAGCATGGAAATATCATTGCAACACCTTTTATTTAGCCAGAAATCAAGAGTGGAAGTTTTTTAGGCCGAATGAGCAAATATGCTTGTTTCTGCCAATTGCAGCAAAATACTGAAAGGAAGGTGGGTTTGCCTTCATATTTGACCCAGAACAACTCAGTTCAGCATGGAAATATCATTGCAACACCTTTTATTTAGCCAGAAATCAAGAGTGGAAGTTTTTTAGGCCGAATGAGCAAATATGCTTGTTTCTGCCAATTGCAGCAAAATACTGACAGGAAAGTGGGTTTGCCCTCATATTTGACCCAGAACAACTCAGTTCATAATTTAAATATCATTACAACAGCTTTTATTTAGCCAGAAATCAAGATTGTAAGTTTTTATGCGCTTAAAAGCATTTTCAGGCCGAATGAGCACATATGCTTGTTTCTGCCAATTGCAGCAAAATACTGAAAGGAAAGTGGGTTTGCCTTCATATTTGACCCAGAAAAATGCTATTCAGCATGGAAATGTCATTGCAACAGCTTTTATTTAGCCAGAAATCAAGAGTGGAAGATTTTTATGCGCTTAAAAGCATTTTTAGGCCAAATAAGATGATTTCTGCCAATTGCAGCAAAATACTGAAGGGAAAGTGGGTTTGCCTTCATATTTGACCCAGAACAACTCAGTTCAGCATGGAAATATCATTGCAACAGCTTTTATTTAGCCAGAAATCAAGAGTGTTAGTTTTTATGCGCTTAAAAGCATTTTCAGGCCGAATGAGCAAATATGCTTGTTTCTGCCAATTGCAGCAAAATATTGAAAGGAAAGTGGGTTTGCCTTCATATTTGACCCAGAACAACTCAGTTCAGCATGGAAATATTATTGCAACAGCTTTTATTTAGCCAGAAATCAAGAGTGGAAGTTTTTTAGGCCGAATGAGCAAATATGCTTGTTTCTGCCAATTGCAGCAAAATACTGAAGGGAAAGTGGGTTTGCCTTCATATTTGACCCAGAACAACTCAGTTCAGCATGGAAATATCATTGCAACAGCTTTTATTTAGCCAGAAATCAAGAGTGGAAGTTTTTATGCGCTTAAAACCATTTTCAGGCCGAATGAGCTGATTTCTGCCAATTGTAGCAAAATACTGAAAGGAAAGTGGGTTTGCCTTCATATTTGACCCAGAACAACTCAGTTCAGCATGGAAATATCATTGTAACAGCTTTTATTTAGTCAGCAATCAAGAGTGTAAGTTTTTATGCGCTTAAAAGCATTTTTCGGTCGAATGAACAAATATGCTTGTTTCTGCCAATTGTCGCAAAATACTGAAGGGAAAGTGGGTTTGCCTTCATATTTGACCCAGAACAACTCAGTTCAGCATGAAAATATCATTGCAACAGCTTTTATTTAGTCAGAAATCAAGATTGTAAGTTTTTATGCGCTTAAAAGCAATTTCAGGCCGAATGAGCTGATTTCTGCCAATTGTAGCAAAATACTGACGAGAAAGTGGGTTTGCCTTCATATTTGACCCAGAACAACTCAGTTCAGCATGGAAATATCATTGCAACATCTTTTATTTAGCCAGAAATAAGGAGTTTAAGTTTTTTTGCGCTTAAACGCATTTTCAGGCCGAATGAGCTGATTTCTGCCTATTGTAGCAAAATACGGAAAGGAAAGTGGGTTTGCCTTCATATTTGACCCAGAACAACTCAGTTCATAATTTAAATATCATTACAACAGCTTTTATTTAGCCAGAAATCAAGATTGTAAGTTTTTATGCGCTTAAAAGCATTTTCAGGCCGAATGAGCACATATGCTTGTTTCTGCCAATTGCAGCAAAATACTGAAAGGAAAGTCGGTTTGCCTTAATATTTGACCCAGAACAACTCAGTTCAGCATGGAAATATCATTGCAACATCTTTTATTTAGCCAGAAATAAGGAGTTTAAGTTTTTATGCGCTTAAAACCATTTTCAGGCCGAATGAGCTGATTTCTGCCAATTGTAGCAAAATACTGAAAGGAAAGTGGGTTTGCCTTCATATTTGACCCAGAACAACTCAGTTTAGCATGGAAATATCATTGCAACAGCTTTTATTTAGCCAGAAATCAAGAGTGGAAATTTATATGCGCTTAAAACCATTGTCAGGCCGAATGAGCTGATTTCTGCCAATTGTTGCAAAATACTGAAGGGAAAGTGGGTTTGCCTTCATATTTGACCCAGAACAACTCAGTTCAGCATGGAAATATCATTGCAACAGCTTTTATTTAGCCAGAAATCAAGAGTGTAAGTTTTTATGCGCTTAAAAGCATTTTTCGGCCGAATGAACAAATATGCTTGTTTCTGCCAATTGTCGCAAAATACTGAAGGGAAAGTGGGTTTGCCTTCATATTTGACCCAGAACAACTCAGTTCAGCATGAAAATATCATTGCAACAGCTTTTATTTAGTCAGAAATCAAGATTGTAAGTTTTTATGCGCTTAAAAGCATTTTCAGGCCGAATGAGCACTTATGCTTGTTTCTGCCAATTGCAGCAAAATACTGAAAGGAAAGTGGGCTTGCCTTAATATTTGACCCAGAACAACTCAGGTCAGCATGGAAATATCATTGCAACATCTTTTATTTAGCCAGAAATAAGGAGTTTAAGTTTTTATACGCTTAAAAGCATTTTCAGGCCGAATGAGCTGATTTCTGCCAATTGTAGCAAAATACGGAAAGGAAAGTGGGTTTGCCTTCATATTTGATGCATAACAACTCAGTTCAGCATTGAGATATCATTGCAACAGCTTTAATTTACTCAGAAATAAAGAGTGGAAGTTTTTCAGGCCAAATGAGCAAATATGCTTGTTTCTGCCAATTGCAGCAAAATACTGAAAGGAAAATGGGTTTGCCTTCATATTTGACCCAGAACAACTCAATTCAGCATGGAAATATCATTGCAACAGCTTTTATTTAGCCAGAAATTAAGAGTGGAAGTTTTTATGCGCTTAAAAGCATTTTCAGGCCAAATGAGTTGATTTCTGCCAATTGCAGCAAAATACTGAAGGGAAAGTGGGTTTGCCTTCATCTTTAACCCAGAACAACTCAGTTCAGCATTTAAATATTATTGCAAAAGCTTTTATTTAGCCAGAAATCAAGAGTGTAAGTTTTTATACGCTTAAAAGCATTTTCAGGCCGAATGAGCTGATTTATGCCAATTGTAGCAAAATACTGAAAGGAAAGTGGGCTTGCCTTCATATTTGACCCAGAACAACTCAGTTCAGCATGGAAATGTCATTGCAACATCTTTTATTTAGCCAGAAATAAGGAGTTTAAGTTTTTATGCGCTTAAAAGCATTTTCAGGCCAAATAAGCTGATTTCTGCCAATTGCAGCAAAATACTGAAGGGAAAGTGGGTTTGCCTTCATATTTGACCCAGAATAACTCAGTTCAGCATGGAAATATTATTGCAACAACTTTTATTTAGCCAGAAATCAAGAGTGGAAGTTTTTTAGGCCGAATGAGCAAATATGCTTGTTTCTGCCAATTGCAGCAAAATACTGAAGGGAAAGTGGGTTTGCCTTCATATTTGACCCAGAACAACTCAGTTCAGCATGGAAATATCATTGCAACAGCTTTTATTTAGCCAGAAATCAAGAGTGGAAGTTTATATGCGCTTAAAACCATTTTCAGGTCGAATGAGCTGATTTCTGCCAATTGTAGCAAAATACTGAAAGGACAGTGGGTTTGCCTTCATATTTGACCCAGAACAACTCAGTTCAGCATGGAAATATCATTGCAACAGCTTTTATTTAGTCAGCAATCAAGAGTGTAAGTTTTTATGCGCTTAAAAGCATTTTTCGGCCGAATGAACAAATATGCTTGTTTCTGCCAATTGTCGCAAAATACTGAAGGGAAAGTGGGTTTGCCTTCATATTTGACCCAGAACAACTCAGTTCAGCATGAAAATATCATTGCAACAGCTTTTATTTAGTCAGAAATCAAGATTGTAAGTTTTTATGCGCTTAAAAACAATTTCAGGCCGAATGAGCTGATTTCTGCCAATTGTAGGAAAATACTGACGAGAAAGTGGGTTTGCCTTCATATTTGACCCAGAACAACTCAGTTCAGCATGGAAATATCATTGCAACAGCTTTTATTTAGTCAGCAATCAAGAGTGTAAGTTTTTATGCGCTTAAAAGCATTTTTCGGCCGAATGAACAAATATGCTTGTTTCTGCCAATTGTCGCAAAATACTGAAGGGAAAGTGGGTTTGCCTTCATATTTGACCCAGAACAACTCAGTTCAGCATGAAAATATCATTGCAACAGCTTTTATTTAGTCAGAAATCAAGATTGTAAGTTTTTATGCGCTTAAAAGCAATTTCAGGCCGAATGAGCTGATTTCTGCCAATTGTAGGAAAATACTGACGAGAAAGTGGGTTTGCCTTCATATTTGACCCAGAACAACTCAGTTCAGCATGGAAATGTCATTGCAACAGCTTTTTTTTTAGCCAGAAATCAAGAGTGGAAGATTTTTATGCGCTTAAAAGCATTTTCAGGCGAAATAAGCTGATTTCTGCCAATTGTAGCAAAATACTGAAAGGAAAGTGGGTTTGCCTTCATATTTGACCCAGAACAACTCAATTCAGCATGGAAATATCATTGCAACAGCTTTAATTTAGCCAGAAATCAAGAGTGTAAGTTTTTATGCGCTTAAAAGCATTTTTCAGTCGAATAAACAAATATGCTTGTTTCTGCCAATTGTCGCAAAATACTAAAGGGAAAGTGGGTTTGCCTTCATATTTGACCCAGAACAACTCAGTTCAGCATGGAAATATCATTGCAACATCTTTTATTTAGCCAGAAATAAGGAGTTTAAGTTTTTATGCGCTTAAAAGCATTTTCAGGCCGAATGAGCTGATTTCTGCCAATTGTGGCAAAATACGGAAAGGAAAGTGGGTTTGCCTTCATATTTGACCCAGAACAACTCAGTTCAGCATGGAAATATCATTGCAACAGCTTTTATTTAGCCAGAAATCAAGAGTGTAAATTTATATGCGCTTACAAGCATTTTCTGGCCGAATGAGCAAATATGCTTGTTTCTGTCAATTGCAGTAAAATACTGAAGGTAAAGTGGGTTTGCCTTCATATTTGACCCAGAACAACTCAGTTCAGCATGGAAATATCATTGCAACATCTTTTATTTAGCCAGAAATAAGGAGTTTAAGTTTTTTTGCGCTTAAACGCATTTTCAGGCCGAATGAGCTGATTTCTGCCTATTGTAGCAAAATACGGAAAGGAAAGTGGGTTTGCCTTCATATTTGACCCAGAACAACTCAGTTCATAATTTAAATATCATTACAACAGCTTTTATTTAGCCAGAAATCAAGATTGTAAGTTTTTATGCGCTTAAAAGCATTTTCAGGTCGAATGAGCACATATGCTTGTTTCTGCCAATTGCAGCAAAATACTGAAAGGAAAGTCGGTTTGCCTTAATATTTGACCCAGAACAACTCAGTTCAGCATGGAAATATCATTGCAACATCTTTTATTTAGCCAGAAATAAGGAGTTTAAGTTTTTATGCGCTTAAAACCATTTTCAGGCCGAATGAGCTGATTTCTGCCAATTGTAGCAAAATACTGAAGGGAAAGTGGGTTTGCCTTCATATTTGACCCAGAACAACTCAGTTTAGGATGGAAATATCATTGCAACAGCTTTTATTTAGCCAGAAATCAAGATTGTAAGTTTTTATGCGCTTAAAAGCATTTTCAGGCCGAATGAGCACATATGCTTGTTTCTGCCAATTGTAGCAAAATACTGAAAGGAAAGTGGGTTTGCCTTCATATTTGACCCAGAAAAATGCAATTCAGCATGGAAATGTCATTGCAACAGCTTTTATTTAGCCAGAAATCAAGAGTGGAAGATTTTTATGCGCTTAAAAGCATTTTCAGGCCGAACGAGCACATATGCTTGTTTCTGCCAATTGCAGCAAAATACTGACAGGAAAGTGGGTTTGCCTTCATATTTGATACAGAACAACTCAGTTCAGCATGGAAATGTCATTGCAACAGCTTTTATCTAGCCAGAAAGAGAGAGTGTAAGTTTGTATGCGCTTAAAAGCATTTTCAGGCCAAATCAGCTGATTTCTGCCAATTGCAGCAAAATACTGAAGGTAAAGTGGGTTTGCCTTCATATTTGACACAGAACAACTCAGTTCAGCATTGAAATATCATTGCAACAGCTTTTATTTAGCCAGAAATCAAGAGTGGAAGTTTTTTAGGCCGAATGAGCAAATATGCTTGTTTCTGCCAATTGCAGCAAAATACTGAAGGGAAAGTGGGTTTGCCTTCACATTTGAACCAGAACAACTCAGTTCAGCATGGAAATATCATTGCAACCGCTTTTATTTAGCCAGAAATAAGGAGTTTAAGTTTTTATGCGCTTAAAAGCATTTTCAGGCCGAATGAGCACATATACTTGTTTCTGCCAATTGCAGCAAAATACTGAAGGGAAAGTGGGTTTGCCTTCATATTTGACCCGGAACATCTCAGTTCAGCATGGAAATATCATTGCAACAGTTTTTTTTTAGCCAGAAATCAAGAGTGGAAGTTTTTTAGGCCGAATGAGCAAATATGCTTGTTTCTGCCAATTGCAGCAAAATACTGACAGGAAAGTGGGTTTGCCCTCATATTTGACCCAGAACAACTCAGTTCAGCATTTAAATATCATTACAACAGCTTTTATTTAGCCAAAAATCAACATTGTAAGTTTTTATGCGCTTAAAAGCATTTTCAGGCCGAATGAGCTGATTTCTGCCAATTTCAGCAAAATACTGAAGGGAAAGTGAGTTTGCCTTCATATTTGACCCAGAACAACTCAGTTCAGCATGGAAATATCATTGCAACACCTTTTATTTAGCCAGAAATCAAGAGTGGAAGTTTTTTAGGCCGAATGAGCAAATATGCTTGTTTCTGCCAATTGCAGCAAAATACTGAAAGGAAGGTGGGTTTGCCTTCATATTTGACCCAGAACAACTCAGTTCAGCATGGAAATATCATTGCAACACCTTTTATTTAGCCAGAAATCAAGAGTGGAAGTTTTTTAGGCCGAATGAGCAAATATGCTTGTTTCTGCCAATTGCAGCAAAATACTGACAGGAAAGTGGGTTTGCCCTCATATTTGACCCAGAACAACTCAGTTCAGCATTTAAATATCATTACAACAGCTTTTATTTAGCCAGAAATCAAGATTGTAAGTTTTTATGCGCTTAAAAGCATTTTCAGGCCGAATGAGCACATATGCTTGTTTCTGCCAATTGCAGCAAAATACTGAAAGGAAAGTGGGTTTGCCTTCATATTTGACCCAGAAAAATGCTATTCAGCATGGAAATGTCATTGCAACAGCTTTTATTTAGCCAGAAATCAAGAGTGGAAGATTTTTATGCGCTTAATAGCATTTTTAGGCCAAATAAGATGATTTCTGCCAATTGCAGCAAAATACTGAAGGGAAAGTGGGTTTGCCTTCATATTTGACCCAGAACAACTCAGTTCAGCATGGAAATATCATTGCAACAGCTTTTATTTAGCCAGAAATCAAGAGTGTTAGTTTTTATGCGCTTAAAAGCATTTTCAGGCCGAATGAGCAAATATGCTTGTTTCTGCCAATTGCAGCAAAATACTGAAGGGAAAGTGGGTTTGCCTTCATATTTGACCCAGAACAACTCAGTTCAGCATGGAAATATTATTGCAACAGCTTTTATTTAGCCAGAAATCAAGAGTGGAAGTTTTTTAGGCCGAATGAGCAAATATGCTTGTTTCTGCCAATTGCAGCAAAATACTGAAGGGAAAGTGTGTTTGCCTTCATATTTGACCCAGAACAACTCAGTTCAGCATGGAAATATCATTGCAACAGCTTTTATTTAGCCAGAAATCAAGAGTGGAAGTTTTTATGCGCTTAAAACCATTTTCAGGCCGAATGAGCTGATTTCTGCCAATTGTAGCAAAATACTGAAAGGAAAGTGGGTTTGCCTTCATATTTGACCCAGAACAACTCAGTTCAGCATGGAAATATCATTGCAACAGCTTTTATTTAGTCAGCAATCAAGAGTGTAAGTTTTTATGCGCTTAAAAGCATTTTTCGGTCGAATGAACAAATATGCTTGTTTCTGCCAATTGTCGCAAAATACTGAAGGGAAAGTGGGTTTGCCTCCATATTTGACCCAGAACAACTCAGTTCAGCATGAAAATATCATTGCAACAGCTTTTATTTAGTCAGAAATCAAGATTGTAAGTTTTTATGCGCTTAAAAGCAATTTCAGGCCGAATGAGCTGATTTCTGCCAATTGTAGCAAAATACTGACGAGAAAGTGGGTTTGCATTCATATTTGACCCAGAACAACTCAGTTCAGCATGGAAATATCATTGCAACATCTTTTATTTAGCCAGAAATAAGGAGTTTAAGTTTTTTTGCGCTTAAACGCATTTTCAGGCCGAATGAGCTGATTTCTGCCTATTGTAGCAAAATACGGAAAGGAAAGTGGGTTTGCCTTCATATTTGACCCAGAACAACTCAGTTCATAATTTAAATATCATTACAACAGCTTTTATTTAGCCAGAAATCAAGATTGTAAGTTTTTATGCGCTTAAAAGCATTTTCAGGCCGAATGAGCACATATGCTTGTTTCTGCCAATTGCAGCAAAATACTGAAAGGAAAGTCGGTTTGCCTTAATATTTGACCCAGAACAACTCAGTTCAGCATGGAAATATCATTGCAACATCTTTTATTTAGCCAGAAATAAGGAGTTTAAGTTTTTATGCGCTTAAAACCATTTTCAGGCCGAATGAGCTGATTTCTGCCAATTGTAGCAAAATACTGAAGGGAAAGTGGGTTTGCCTTCATATTTGACCCAGAACAACTCAGTTTAGCATGGAAATATCATTGCAACAGCTTTTATTTAGCCAGAAATCAAGAGTGGAAATTTATATGCGCTTAAAACCATTGTCAGGCCGAATGAGCTGATTTCTGCCAATTGTTGCAAAATACTGAAGGGAAAGTGGGTTTGCCTTCATATTTGACCCAGAACAACTCAGTTCAGCATGGAAATATCATTGAACAGCTTTTATTTAGCCAGAAATCAAGAGTGTAAGTTTTTATGCGCTTAAAAGCATTTTTCGGCCGAATGAACAAATATGCTTGTTTCTGCCAATTGTCGCAAAATACTGAAGGGAAAGTGGGTTTGCCTTCATATTTGACCCAGAACAACTCAGTTCAGCATGAAAATATCATTGCAACAGCTTTTATTTAGTCAGAAATCAAGATTGTAAGTTTTTATGCGCTTAAAAGCATTTTCAGGCCGAATGAGCACTTATGCTTGTTTCTGCCAATTGCAGCAAAATACTGAAAGGAAAGTGGGCTTGCCTTAATATTTGACCCAGAACAACTCAGGTCAGCATGGAAATATCATTGCAACATCTTTTATTTAGCCAGAAATAAGGAGTTTAAGTTTTTATACGCTTAAAAGCATTTTCAGGCCGAATGAGCTGATTTCTGCCAATTGTAGCAAAATACGGAAAGGAAAGTGGGTTTGCCTTCATATTTGATGCATAACAACTCAGTTCAGCATTGAGATATCATTGCAACAGCTTTAATTTACTCAGAAATAAAGAGTGGAAGTTTTTCAGGCCAAATGAGCAAATATGCTTGTTTCTGCCAATTGCAGCAAAATACTGAAAGGAAAATGGGTTTGCCTTGATATTTGACCCAGAACAACTCAGTTCAGCATTTAAATATCATTGCAACAGCTTTTATTTAGCCAGCAATCAAGAGTGTAAGTTTTTATGCGCTTAAAAGCATTTTCAGGCCGAATGAGCTGATTTCTGCCAATTGAAGGAAAATACTGAAAGGAAAGTGGCTTTGCCTTCATATTTGACCCAGAACAACTCAGTTCAGCATTGATTTAATTTAGCCAGAATTAAAGAGTGGAAGTTTTTCAGGCCGAATGAGCAAATATGCTTGTTTCTGCCAATTGCAGCAAAATACTGAAAGGAAAATGGGTTTGCCTTCATATTTGACCCCGAACAACTCAGTTCAGCATGAAAATATCATTGCAACAGCTTTTATTTAGTCAGAAATCAAGATTGTAAGTTTTTATGCGCTTAAAAGCAATTTCAGGCCGAATGAGCTGATTTCTGCCAATTGTGGCAAAATACGGAAAGGAAAGTGGGTTTGTCTTCATATTTGACGCATACCAAATCAGTTCAGCATGGAAATATCATTGCAACATCTTTTATTTAGCCAGAAATAAGGAGTTTAAGTTTTTATGCGCCTAAAAGCATTTTCAGGCCAAATGAGCTGATTTCTGCCAATTGTAGCAAACTACGGAAAGGAAAGTGGGTTTGTCTTCATATTTGACGCATACCAAATCAATTCAGCATGGAAATATCATTGCAACATCTTTTATTTAGCCAGAAATAAGGAGTTTAAGTTTTTATGCGCTTAAAACCATTTTCAGGCCGAATGAGCTGATTTCTGCCAATTGTAGCAAAATACTGAAGGGAAAGTGGGTTTGCCTTCATATTTGACCCAGAACAACTCAGTTTAGCATGGAAATATCATTGCAACAGCTTTTATTTAGCCAGAAATCAAGAGTGGAAATTTATATGCGCTTAAAACCATTGTCAGGCCGAATGAGCTGATTTCTGCCAATTGTAGCAAAATACGGAAAGGAAAGTGGGTTTGCCTTCATATTTGACCCAGAACAACTCAGTTCATAATTTAAATATCATTACAACAGCTTTTATTTAGCCAGAAATCAAGATTGTAAGTTTTTATGCGCTTAAAAGCATTTTCAGGCCAAATGAGCACATATGCTTGTTTCTGCCAATTGCAGCAAAATACTGAAAGGAAAGTCGGTTTGCCTTAATATTTGACCCAGAACAACTCAGTTCAGCATGGAAATATCATTGCAACATCTTTTATTTAGCCAGAAATAAGGAGTTTAAGTTTTTATGCGCTTAAAACCATTTTCAGGCCGAATGAGCTGATTTCTGCCAATTGCAGCAAAATACTGACAGGAAAGTGGGTTTGCCTTCATATTTGACCCAGAACAACTCAGTTCAGCATTTAAATATCATTACAACAGCTTTTATTTAGCCAGAACTCAAGAGTGTAAGTTTTTATGCGCCTAAAAGCATTTTCAGGCCGAATGAGCAAATATGCTTGTTTCTGCCAATTGCAGCAAAATACTGAAAGGAAAGTTGGTTTGCCTTCATATTTGACCCAGAACAACTCAATTCAGCATGGAAATATCATTGCAACACCTTTTATTTAGCCAGAAATCAAGAGTGGAAGATTTTATGCGCTTAAAAGCATTTTCAGGCCAAATAAGCTGATTTCTGCCAATTGCAGCAAAATACTGAAGGGAAAGTGGGTTTGCCTTCATATTTGACTCGGAACAACTCAGTTCAGCATGGAAATATCATTGCAACAGTTTTTTTTTAGCCAGAAATCAAGAGTGGAAGTTTTTAAGGCCGAATGAGTAAATATGCTTGTTTCTGCCAATTGCAGCAAAATATTGACAGAAAAGTGGGTTTGCCCTCATATTTGACCCAGAACAACTCAGTTCAGCATTTAAATATCATTACAACAGCTTTTATTTAGCCAGAAATCAAGATTGTAAGTTTTTATGCGCTTAAAAGCATTTTCAGGCCGAATGAGCACATATGCTTGTTTCTGCCAATTGCAGCAAGATACTGAAAGGAAAGTGGGTTTGCCTTCATATTTGACCCAGCAAAATGCTATTCAGCATGGAAATGTCATTGCAACAACTTTTATTTAGTCAGAAATCAAGAGTGGAAGATTTTTATGCGCTTAAAAGCATTTTTAGGCCAAATAAGCTGATTTCTGCCAATTGCAGCAAAATACTGAAGGGAAAGTGGGTTTGCCTTCATATTTGAAACAGAACAACTCAGTTCAGCATTGAAATATCATTGCAACAGCTTTTATTTAGCCAGAAATCAAGAGTGTAAGTTTTTATGCGCTTAAAAGCATTTTCAGGCCAAATGAGCTGATTTCTGCCAATTTCAGCAAAATACTGAAGGGAAAGTGAGTTTGCCTTCATATTTGACCCAGAACAACTCAGTTCAGCATGGAAATATCATTTCAACAGCATTTATTTAGCTAGAAATCAAGAGTGGAAGTTTTTCAGGCCGAATGAGCACATATGCTTGTTTCTGCCAATTGCAGCAAAATACTGAAAGGAAAGTGGGCTTGCCTTCATATTTGACCCAGAAAAATGCTATTCAGCATGGAAATGTCATTGCAACAGCTTTTATTTAGCCAGAAATCAAGAGTGGAAGATTTTTATGCGCTTAAAAGCATTTTCAGGCCAAATAAGCTGATTTCTGCCAATTGCTGCAAAATACTGAAGGGAAAGTGGGTTTGCCTTCATATTTGACCCAGAACAACTCAGTTCAGCATGGAAATATCATTGCCACAGCTTTTATTTAGCCAGAAATCAAGAGTGGAAGATTTTTATACGCTTAAAAGCATTTTCAGGCCAAATAAGCTGATTTCTGCCAATTGCAGCAAAATACTGAAGGGAAAGTGGGTTTGCCTTCATATTTGACCCAGAACAACTCAGTTCAGCATTTAAATATCATTACAACAGCTTTTATTTAGCCAGAACTCAAGAGGGTAAGTTTTTATGCGCTTAAAAGCATTTTCAGGCCAAATCAGCTGATTTCTGCCAATTGCAGCACAATATTGAAGGTAAAGTGGGTTTGCCTTCATATTTGACACAGAACAACTCAGTTCAGCATTGAAATATCATTGCAACAGCTTTTATTTAGCCAGAAATCCAGAGTGTACGTTTTTATGCGCTTAAAAGCATTTTCAGGCCAAATGAGCTGATTTCTGCCAATTTCAGCAAAATACTGAAGGGAAAGTGAGTTTGCCTTCATATTTGACCCAGAACAACTCAGTTCAGCATGGAAATATCATTGCAACACCTTTTATTTAGCCAGAAATCAAGAGTGGAAGTTTTTTAGGCCGAATGAGCAAATATGCTTGATTCTGCCAATTGCAGCAAAATACTGAAAGGAAGGTGGGTTTGCCTTCATATTTGACCCAGAACAACTCAGTTCAGCATGGAAATATCATTGCAACACCTTTTATTTAGCCAGAAATCAAGATTGTAAGTTTTTATGCGCTTAAAAGCATTTTCAGGCCGAATGAGCACATATGCTTGTTTCTGCCAATTGCAGCAAAATACTGACAGGAAAGTGGGTTTGCCCTCATATTTGACCCAGAACAACTCAGTTCAGCATTTAAATATCATTACAACAGCTTTTATTTAGCCAGAAATCAAGATTGTAAGTTTTTATGCGCTTAAAAGCATTTTCAGGCCGAATGAGCACATATGCTTGTTTCTGCCAATTGCAGCAAAATACTGAAAGGAAAGTGGGTTTGCCTTCATATTTGACCCAGAAAAATGCTATTCAGCATGGAAATGTCATTGCAACAGCTTTTATTTAGCCAGAAATCAAGAGTGGAAGATTTTTATGCGCTTAAAAGCATTTTTAGGCCAAATAAGCTGATTTCTGCCAATTGCAGCAAAATACTGAAGGGAAAGTGGGTTTGCCTTCATATTTGACCCAGAACAACTCAGTTCAGCATGGAAATATCATTGCAACAGCTTTTATTCAGCCAGAAATCAAGAGTGGAAGATTTTTATGCGCTTAAAAGCATTTTCAGGCCAAATAAGCTGATTTCTGCCAATTGCAGCAAAATACTGAAGGGAAAGTGGGTTTGCCTTCATATTTGACCCAGAACAACTCAGTTCAGCATGGAAATATCATTGCCACAGCTTTTATTTAGCCAGAAATCAAGAGTGGAAGATTTTTATACGCTTAAAAGCATTTTCAGGCCAAATAAGCTGATTTCTGCCAATTGCAGCAAAATACTGAAGGGAAAGTGGGTTTGCCTTCATATTTGACCCAGAACAACTCAGTTCAGCATTTAAATATCATTACAACAGCTTTTATTTAGCCAGAACTCAAGAGGGTAAGTTTTTATGCGCTTAAAAGCATTTTCAGGCCAAATCAGCTGATTTCTGCCAATTGCAGCACAATATTGAAGGTAAAGTGGGTTTGCCTTCATATTTGACACAGAACAACTCAGTTCAGCATTGAAATATCATTGCAACAGCTTTTATTTAGCCAGAAATCAAGAGTGTACGTTTTTATGCGCTTAAAAGCATTTTCAGGCCAAATGAGCTGATTTCTTCCAATTTCAGCAAAATACTGAAGGGAAAGTGAGTTTGCCTTCATATTTGACCCAGAACAACTCAGTTCAGCATGGAAATATCATTGCAACACCTTTTATTTAGCCAGAAATCAAGAGTGGAAGATTTTTATGCGCTTAAAAGCATTTTCAGGCCAAATAAGCTGATTTCTGCCAATTGCAGCAAAATACTGAAGGGAAAGTGGGTTTGCCTTCATATTTGACCCAGAACAACTCAGTTCAGCATGGAAATATCATTGCCACAGCTTTTATTTAGCCAGAAATCAAGAGTGGAAGATTTTTATACGCTTAAAAGCATTTTCAGGCCAAATAAGCTGATTTCTTCCAATTTCAGCAAAATACTGAAGGGAAAGTGAGTTTGCCTTCATATTTGACCCAGAACAACTCAGTTCAGCATGGAAATATCATTGCAACACCTTTTATTTAGCCAGAAATCAAGATTGTAAGTTTTTATGCGCTTAAAAGCATTTTCAGGCCGAATGAGCACATATGCTTGTTTCTGCCAATTGTAGCAAAATACTGAAAGGAAAGTGGGTTTGCCTTCATATTTGACCCAGAAAAATGCAATTCAGCATGGAAATGTCATTGCAACAGCTTTTATTTAGCCAGAAATCAAGAGTGGAAGATTTTTATGCGCTTAAAAGCATTTTCAGGCCAAATAAGCTGATTTCTGCCAATTGCAGCAAAATACTGAAGGGAAAGTGGGTTTGCCTTCATATTTAATCGGAACAACTCAGTTCAGCATGGAAATATCATTGCAACTGTTTTTTTTTAGCCAGAAATCAAGAGTGGAAGTTTTTTAGGCCGAATGAGCAAATATGCTTGTTTCTGCCAATTGCAGCAAAATACTGACAGGAAAGTGGGTTTGCCTTCATATTTGACCCAGAACAACTCAGTTCAGCATTTTAATATCATTACAACAGGTTTTATTTAGCCAGAAATCAAGATTGTAAGTTTTTATGCGCTTCAGCTGTGGGTTACATGATAATGGAGAATGCAATTGTGGACCATCCAGATTTGCGGTAAGCGTATTGCGTCACTTCCTGTTTCTGCACACTCTTGGGTTTCTACCGAAAGACTGTTTATTGATTAATTGTAGCTGTTATTTTTACTTAAATAAGTGATTTCTTCACACAAGAATTAATACTTAGTCGTAACATACGCTTGTATTGCACAAGCACCTGCTTTTGCAAAACATAACCAGCTAAAGTTTACAAATTCCACATTTCACTTATATTAGCTTCGCTAGCTTAGCAGTTAAACATTAGCAATGGCTTCTCTGTCTCCCTCTGTCTCTCCTTCTCTCACTTGCTCGGTGTGTCTCATGTTCAGTTTTTCCTCTGCCTCCTTTAGTGATAATGGTATATGTAATAAGTGTAAGGTTTTTGCAGCTTTGGAGGCGAGGCTCACGGAATTGGAAGCACGGCTCCGCACCATGGAAAACAACTCCGCTAGTCAGGCCCCGGTAGCTGGTGCGGGCCGACCTAGCGTAGCCCCTGCTAGCTGTCCCCCGGCAGTTCCCGAGCAGCCGGGAAGCCAGTCCGGCTGGGTGACGGTTCGTAAGAGATCTAATGCTAAACAGACGCCCGAGGTTCACCTCCAGTCGGTTCATGTTTCTAATCGATTTTCCCCACTCAGCGACACACCCGCTGAGAAACCAACTCTGGTAATTGGCAGCTCCATAGTCAGAAACGTGAAGTTAGAGACTCCAGCGGCCGTAGTCAAATGTCTTCCTGGGGCCAGAGCGGGCGACGTTGAATCATATTTGAAACTCCTGGCTAAGGATAAACGTAAATACAGTAATATTATTATTCACGTGGGAGTTAATGACGCCCGATTACGTAAATCGGAGGTCACTAAAATGAATGTTGAATCGGTGTGTAACTTTGCAAAAACAATGTCGGACTCCGTAATTTTCTCTGGTCCCCTGCCAAATCTGACCAGTGATGACATGTACACCCGCATGTCGTCATTCAACCGCTGGCTGTCTAGGTGGTGTCCAGCAAACGATGTGGGCTACATAGACAATTGGAAACGTTTTTGGGGAAAACCTAGGCTGATTAGGAGAGATGGCATCCATCCTACTTTAGATGGTGCAGCTTTCTTATCCAGAAATATGGCTGGTTTTATTAGACAACCAAAAGTATGACAATCCAGAGTTGAGCCTAGGATGCAGAGATCCTGTCCTACACGCCTCTCTGCAGTATCCTTACAACCGTCACCCCCCCACAACTCCCACATACCTATAGAGACTGTGTCTGTTCCCCGACCTAAATTACATAAAGTAAATATGACAACAAGAGGAGTTAATCATAATAACCTAATAAAAGTTAAGACTACTCCTCTTACAGAACAAAACCCCAAAACTATTAAATGTGGATTATTAAATATCAGATCTCTCTCTTCTAAATCTCTAGTAGTAGTAAATGACTTAATAAGCGATCATCAATTCGATTTATTTTGTCTCACTGAAACTTGGTTGCAGCAGGAAGAATATGTCAGTCTAAATGAGTCAACCCCCCCAAGTCATAATAATTATCATGTTCCTAGAAGCACAGGCCGAGGTGGAGGAGTTGCAGCAATCTTCCATTGTAGCTTATCAATAAACCCTAGACCTAAACATAGTTATAACTCATTTGAGAGCCTTACTCTTAGCCTTTCACACCCAAACTGGAAAATTCAAAAACCACTATTATTTGTTATCGTGTACCGTCCTCCAGTCCCTTATTCAGAGTTTTTGATTGAATTTTCTGATTTTCTAGCTGATTTAGTGCTTAGTACAGATAAAGTCATTATAGTGGGTGACTTTAACATTCATGTAGATGCTGACAGTAACTGCCTGAGCACTGCGTTTAATTCATTATTAGATTCAATTGGTTTTTCCCAAAATGTAAATAAACCCACTCACTGTTTTAGTCACACGTTAGACCTTGTCCTTACGTATGGAATTGAAACAGATAATTTAACAATATGTCCTCACAACTCTCTTCTGTCTGACCATTTTTTAATAACATTTGAATTTACAATAACGGACTATATAGCAGTTAGGGAAAAATTCCACTATAGCAGATGCTTAAGTGAAAAAGCTGTCAACAAATTTAAAGAAATTATTTCTTCATCATTTGCTTCACCATATGTTAATACAATGGGAAGTAGTCTCCTTAATGTTACTCCTGCACAAGTAGATTATCTTGTTGACAATTCTGCAGCCTCACTACGTACAATACTCGATAGTGTTGCCCCTCTAAAAAAGAAGGCAGTAAATCAGCAGAGGCGATCTCCATGGTATAGTTCACAAACACGCAACTTAAAACAGGAAACACGAAAGTTAGAAAGGAAGTGGCGTTCCAGAAAGTTAGAAGAATCTCATTTAGCCTGGAAAAATAGTTTAAAAACGTACAAAAAAGCTCTCAGTGATGCCAGAACAGCATATTATTCATCATTAATAGAAGAAAACAAGAACAACCCCCGGTTTCTGTTCAGCACTGTAGCCAGGCTGACTAAGAGCCATAGTTCTGTTGAGCCTACTATTCCCTTAACTTTGAGCAGCAATGACTTCATGACCTTCTTTATGAATAAAATTGTAGCTATTAGAGAAAGTATTCACCAGATCCTCCCCCCAAAAATTACAGATAGATCTTCATGTACAGCAGTGCTAGAATCATGGATAAGGCCCCACTCCCTGTTAGACTGCTTTTTACCCATAGATCTCTCTGAGCTAACTTCAATTATTACCTCATCTAAACCAACAACCTGTCTGCTAGACCCTATTCCAATTAAGCTGCTCAAGGAAGCTTTACCCTTAATAGATACGTTCATATTAGATATCATCAATCTATCTTTAGAAACAGGCTATGTACCACAGGCCTATAAGGTAGCTGTAATTAAACCATTACTTAAAAAACCCTGTCTTGACCCAGGTGTTTTAGCCAATTACAGACCAATATCTAATCTCCCCTTTATTTCTAAAATAATTGAAAAAGTAGTCGCAAAACAATTATGTGATCACCTCCATAGGAATAATTTGTATGAAGAGTTTCAGTCAGGATTTAGAGTTCATCATAGTACAGAAACAGCACTGGTAAAAGTCACCAACGATCTTCTCATGGCCTCAGATACTGGACTCATCTCTATACTTGTTCTGTTAGATCTTAGTGCCGCATTTGATACCATTGATCATAACATTTTATTACAGAGACTGGAACATGAAATTGGAATTACAGGAACTGCACTAGGTTGGTTTAAATCCTATCTGTCTGATAGATTTCAATTTGTTCATGTTAATGATGAATCCTCCATGCACACAAAGGTTAGCTATGGAGTTCCACAAGGCTCTGTGTTAGGACCAATACTTTTTACTTTATATATGTCTCCTTTAGGCAACATTATTAGAAAACACTCCATAAATTTCCACTGTTATGCTGATGATACCCAGCTATATTTATCTATGGAACCAGATGAAAATAATCAGTTAATAAAGCTTCAAGCATGCCTACAAGACATAAAGGCCTGGATGTCCCACAATTTTTTACTTTTAAACTCAGACAAAACTGAAGTCATAGTATTTGTGCCCAAAAATATCAGAGATATGATGTCCAACCATATTGTTACCCTAGATGGCATAAGTCTGGCCTCCAGTACTACTGCAAGGAACCTTGGAGTTATTTTTGATCAGGATCTGTCCTTTAAGTCACATATAAAACAAATCTCTAGAACAGCCTTCTTCCACCTACGGAACATTGCCAAAATTAGGAGCATACTGTCTCAAAGTGATGCCGAAAAACTGGTCCATGCATTTGTTACTTCTAGGTTGGACTACTGTAATTCCCTACTTTCAGGATGCCCCAGTAACTCCCTAAAGAGCCTGCAATTAATCCAAAATGCTGCAGCAAGAGTGCTGACTGGAACTAGCAAGAGAGATCATATTTCACCTTCACTAGCTTCTCTCCATTGGCTTCCCATTAAATTTAGAATAGAATTTAAAACCCTGCTTCTTACATATAAAGCTCTGAATGGTCAGGCTCCATCATATATAGAAGACCTCATAGCACCATATCATCCCAGTAGACCACTTCGCTCTCAGAATGCAGGCCTACTTGTGGTTCCCAGAATTTCCAAAAGTAGAATGGGAGGTAGAGCCTTTAGCTATCAAGCTCCTCTCTTGTGGAACCAGCTCCCAGTTCAGATTCGGGAAGCAGACACCCTCTCTACTTTTAAGTCTAAGCTTAAAACCTTCCTCTTTAATAAAGCATATAGTTAGTTATAGTTATGCTGCCATAGGCTTAGACTGCTGGGGGACCCACCCCCCAATGCACTGAGCTCCTTTCCTCCTCTTGACCATCTCTCCTCTCCTCTCACCCCGCAATTCTCACCACTGTATGTCATTAACTCTGTGTGTTCTCTCCCGTAGTTGTCTTTGTCCTCCTCTGTCCCCCTCTCTCTGTCCCTTTCTGCAGGTGTCCCCCGGCTTTGAAGCTGTGTGTCTTCCAGCGTGCAGCTACTGGTCCTACCAATCTGCCCGATGTTTTGTTATTGCTTTTTATTGCTCTGTTCTTTTCTCTCTCCCCTTTCCACTCACCCCAACCGGTCGAGGCAGATGGCCGTCCACCCTGAGCCTGGTTCTGCTGGAGGTTTCTTCCGTTAAAGGGAGTTTTTCCTCTCCACTGTTGCCTATGGCTTGCTCCAGGGGGAATTGTTGGGTTCTCTTTATATATCTTTATAATCTTGACTTTATTCTGTAAAGTGCCCTGAGATGACTTTGTTGTGAATTGGCGCTATATAAATAAAGTTGAATTGAATTGAATTAAAAGCATTTTCAGGCCGAACGAGCACATATGCTTGTTTCTGACAATTGCAGCAAAATACTGACAGGAAAGTGGGTTTGCCTTCATATTTGATACAGAACAACTCAGTTCAGCATGGAAATGTCATTGCAACAGCTTTTATCTAGCCAGAAAGAGAGAGTGTAAGTTTTTATGCGCTTAAAAGCATTTTCAGGCCAAATCAGCTGATTTCTGCCAATTGCAGCAAAATACTGAAGGTAAAGTGGGTTTGCCTTCATATTTGACCCAGAACAACTCAGTTCAGCATGGAAATATCATTGCAACAGCATTTATTTAGCCATAAATCAAGAGTGGAAGTTTTTTAGGCCGAATTAGCAAATATGCTTGTTTCTGCCAATTGCAGCAAAATACTGAAGGGAAAGTGGGTTTGCCTTCATATTTGAACCAGAACAACTCAGTTCAGCATGGAAATATCATTGCAACCGCTTTTATTTAGCCAGAAATAAGGAGTTTAAGTTTTTATGCGCTTAAAAGCATTTTCAGGCCGAATGAGCACATATACTTGTTTCTGCCAATTGCAGCAAAATACTGAAGGGAAAGTGGGTTTGCCTTCATATTTGACCCGGAACAACTCAGTTCAGCATGGAAATATCATTGCAACAGTTTTTTTTTAGCCAGAAATCAAGAGTGGAAGTTTTTTAGGCCGAATAAGCAAATATGCTTGTTTCTGCCAATTGCAGCAAAATACTGACAGGAAAGTGGGTTTGCCCTCATATTTGACCCAGAACAACTCAGTTCAGCATTTAAATATCATTACAACAGCTTTTATTTAGCCAGAAATCAAGATTGTAAGTTTTTATGCGCTTAAAAGCATTTTCAGGCCGAATGAACTGATTTCTGCCAATTTCAGCAAAATACTGAAGGGAAAGTGAGTTTGCCTTCATATTTGACCCAGAACAACTCAGTTCAGCATGGAAATATCATTGCAACACCTTTTATTTAGCCAGAAATCAAGATTGTAAGTTTTTATGCGCTTAAAAGCATTTTCAGGCCGAATGAGCACATATGCTTGTTTCTGCCAATTGTAGCAAAATATTGAAAGGAAAGTGGGTTTGCCTTCATATTTAACCCAGAAAAATGCAATTCAGCATGGAAATGTCATTGCAACAGCTTTTATTTAGCCAGAAATCAAGAGTGGAAGATTTTTATGCGCTTAAAGCATTTTCAGGCCAAATAAGCTGATTTCTGCCAATTGCAGCAAAATACTGAAGGGAAAGTGGGTTTGCCTTCATATTTGACCCGGAACAACTCAGTTCAGCATGGAAATATCATTGCAACAGTTTTTTTTAAGCCAGAAATCAAGAGTGGAAGCTTTTTAGGCCGAATGAGCAAATATGCTTGTTTCTGCCAATTGCAGCAAAATACTGACAGGAAAGTGGGTTTGCCTTCATATTTGACCCAGAACAACTCAGTTCAGCATTTTAATATCATTACAACAGCTTTTATTTAGCCAGAAATCAAGATTGTAAGTTTTTATGCGCTTAAAAGCATTTTCAGGCCGAACGAGCACATATGCTTGTTTCTGACAATTGCAGCAAAATACTGACAGGAAAGTGGGTTTGCCTTCATATTTGATACAGAACAACTCAGTTCAGCATGGAAATATCATTGCAACATCTTTTATTTAGCCAGAAATAAGAAGTTTAAGTTTTTATGCGCTTAAAAGCATTTTCAGGCCGAATGAGCTGATTTCTGCCAATTGTGGCAAAATACGGAAAGGAAAGTGGGTTTGCCTTCATATTTGACCCAGAACAACTCAGTTCAGCATGGAAATATCATTGCAACAGCTTTTATTTAGCCAGAAATCAACAGTGTAAATTTATATGCGCTTACAAGCATTTTCTGGCCGAATGAGCAAATATGCTTGTTTCTGTCAATTGCAGCAAAATACTGAAGGTAAAGTGGGTTTGCCTTCATATTTGACCCAGAACAACTCAGTTCAGCATTGAAATATCATTGCAACAGCTTTTGTTTAGCCAGAAAACAAGAGTGTAAGTTTTTATGCGCTTAAAAGCATTTTCAGGCCGAATGAGCTGATTTCTGCCAATTGTAGCAAAATACTGAAAGGAAAGTGGGTTTGCCTTCATATTTGACCCGGAACAACTCAGTTCAGCATGGAAATATCATTGCAACAGTTTTTTTTTAGCCAGAAATCAAGAGTGGAAGTTTTTTAGGGCGAATGAGCAAATATGCTTGTTTCTGCCAATTGCAGCAAAATACTGACAGGAAAGTGGGTTTGCCTTCATATTTGACCCAGAACAACTCAGTTCAGCATTTTAATATCATTACAACAGCTTTTATTTAGCCAGAACTCAAGAGGGTAAGTTTTTATGCGCTTAAAAGAATTTTCAGGCCAAATCAGCTGATTTCTGCCAATTGCAGCAAAATACTGAAGGTAAAGTGGGTTTGCCTTCATATTTGACACAGAACAACTCAGTTCAGCATTGAAATATCATTGCAACAGCCTTTATTTAGCCAGAAATCAAGAGTGTACGTTTTTATGCGCTTAAAAGCATTTTCAGGCCAAATGAGCTGATTTCTGCCAATTTCAGCAAAATACTGAAGGGAAAGTGAGTTTGCCTTCATATTTGACCCAGAACAACTCAGTTCAGCATGGAAATATCATTGCAACACCTTTAATTTAGCCAGAAATCAAGAGTGGAAGTTTTTTAGGCCGAATGAGCAAATATGCTTGTTTCTGCCAATTGCAGCAAAATACTGAAAGGAAGGTGGGTTTGCCTTCATATTTGACCCAGAACAACTCAGTTCAGCATGGAAATATCATTGCGACACCTTTTATTTAGCCAGAAATCAAGATTGTAAGTTTTTATGCGCTTAAAAGCATTTTCAGGCCGAATGAGCACATATGCTTGTTTCTGCCAATTGTAGCAAAATACTGAAAGGAAAGTGGGTTTGCCTTCATATTTGACCCAGAAAAATGCAATTCAGCATGGAAATGTCATTGCAACAGCTTTTATTTAGCCAGAAATCAAGAGTGGAAGATTTTTATGCGCTTAAAAGCATTTTCAGGCCGAACGAGCACATATGCTTGTTTCTGCCAATTGCAGCAAAAATACTGACAGGAAAGTGGGTTTGCCTTCATATTTGATACAGAACAACTCAGTTCAGCATGGAAATGTCATTGCAACAGCTTTTATCTAGCCAGAAAGAGAGAGTGTAAGTTTGTATGCGCTTAAAAGCATTTTCAGGCCAAATCAGCTGATTTCTGCCAATTGCAGCAAAATACTGAAGGTAAAGTGGGTTTGCCTTCATATTTGACACAGAACAACTCAGTTCAGCATTGAAATATCATTGCAACAGCTTTTATTTAGCCAGAAATCAAGAGTGGAAGTTTTTTAGGCCGAATGAGCAAATATGCTTGTTTCTGCCAATTGCAGCAAAATACTGAAGGGAAAGTGGGTTTGCCTTCATATTTGAACCAGAACAACTCAGTTCAGCATGGAAATATCATTGCAACCGCTTTTATTTAGCCAGAAATAAGGAGTTTAAGTTTTTATGCGCTTAAAAGCATTTTCAGGCCGAATGAGCACATATACTTGTTTCTGCCAATTGCAGCAAAATACTGACAGGAAAGTGGGTTTGCCTTCATATTTGATACAGAACAACTCAGTTCAGCATGGAAATGTCATTGCAACAGCTTTTATCTAGCCAGAAAGAGAGAGTGTAAGTTGGTATGCGCTTAAAAGCATTTTCAGGCCAAATCAGCTGATTTCTGCCAATTGCAGCAAAATACTGAAGGTAAAGTGGGTTTGCCTTCATATTTGACACAGAACAACTCAGTTCAGCATTGAAATATCATTGCAACAGCTTTTATTTAGCCAGAAATCAAGAGTGGAAGTTTTTTAGGCCGAATGAGCAAATATGCTTGTTTCTGCCAATTGCAGCAAAATACTGAAGGGAAAGTGGGTTTGCCTTCATATTTGAACCAGAACAACTCAGTTCAGCATGGAAATATCATTGCAACCGCTTTTATTTAGCCAGAAATAAGGAGTTTAAGTTTTTATGCGCTTAAAAGCATTTTCAGGCCGAATGAGCACATATACTTGTTTCTGCCAATTGCAGCAAAATACTGAAGGGAAAGTGGGTTTGCCTTCATATTTGACCCGGAACATCTCAGTTCAGCATGGAAATATCATTGCAACAGTTTTTTTTTAGCCAGAAATCAAGAGTGGAAGTTTTTTAGGCCGAATGAGCAAATATGCTTGTTTCTGCCAATTGCAGCAAAATACTGACAGGAAAGTGGGTTTGCCCTCATATTTGACCCAGAACGACTCAGTTCAGCATTTAAATATCATTACAACAGCTTTTATTTAGCCAAAAATCAACATTGTAAGTTTTTATGCGCTTAAAAGCATTTTCAGGCCGAATGAGCACATATGCTTGTTTCTGTCAATTGCAGCAAAATACTGAAAGGAAAGTGGGTTTGCCTTCATATTTGACCCAGAAAAATGCTATTCAGCATGGAAATGTCATTGCAACAGCTTTTATTTAGCCAGAAATCAAGAGTGGAAGATTTTTATGCGCTTAAAAGCATTTTTAGGCCAAATAAGCTGATTTCTGCCAATTGCAGCAAAATACTGAAGGGAAAGTGGGTTTGCCTTCATATTTGACCCAGAACAACTCAGTTCAGCATGGAAATATCATTGCAACAGCTTTTATTTAGCCAGAAATCAAGAGTGTTAGTTTTTATGCGCTTAAAAGCATTTTCAGGTCGAATGAGCAAATATGCTTGTTTCTGCCAATTGCAGCAAAATATTGAAAGGAAAGTGGGTTTGCCTTCATTTTTGACCCAGAACAACTCAGTTCAGCATGGAAATATTATTGCAACAGCTTTTATTTAGCCAGAAATCAAGAGTGGAAGTTTTTTAGGCCGAATGAGCAAATATGCTTGTTTCTGCCAATTGCAGCAAAATACTGAAGGTAAAGTGGGTTTGCCTTCATATTTGACACAGAACAACTCAGTTCAGCATTGAAATATCATTGCAACAGCTTTTATTTAGCCAGAAATCAAGAGTGGAAGTTTTTTAGGCCGAATGAGCAAATATGCTTGTTTCTGCCAATTGCAGCAAAATACTGAAGGGAAAGTGGGTTTGCCTTCATATTTGAACCAGAACAACTCAGTTCAGCATGGAAATATCATTGCAACCGCTTTTATTTAGCCAGAAATAAGGAGTTTAAGTTTTTATGCGCTTAAAAGCATTTTCAGGCCGAATGAGCACATATACTTGTTTCTGCCAATTGCAGCAAAATACTGACAGGAAAGTGGGTTTGCCTTCATATTTGATACAGAACAACTCAGTTCAGCTTGGAAATGTCATTGCAACAGCTTTTATCTAGCCAGAAAGAGAGAGTGTAAGTTTGTATGCGCTTAAAAGCATTTTCAGGCCAAATCAGCTGATTTCTGCCAATTGCAGCAAAATACTGAAGGTAAAGTGGGTTTGCCTTCATATTTGACACAGAACAACTCAGTTCAGCATTGAAATATCATTGCAACAGCTTTTATTTAGCCAGAAATCAAGAGTGGAAGTTTTTTAGGCCGAATGAGCAAATATGCTTGTTTCTGCCAATTGCAGCAAAATACTGAAGGGAAAGTGGGTTTGCCTTCATATTTGAACCAGAACAACTCAGTTCAGCATGGAAATATCATTGCAACCGCTTTTATTTAGCCAGAAATAAGGAGTTTAAGTTTTTATGCGCTTAAAAGCATTTTCAGGCCGAATGAGCACATATACTTGTTTCTGCCAATTGCAGCAAAATACTGAAGGGAAAGTGGGTTTGCCTTCATATTTGACCCGGAACATCTCAGTTCAGCATGGAAATATCATTGCAACAGTTTTTTTTTAGCCAGAAATCAAGAGTGGAAGTTTTTTAGGCCGAATGAGCAAATATGCTTGTTTCTGCCAATTGCAGCAAAATACTGACAGGAAAGTGGGTTTGCCCTCATATTTGACCCAGAACAACTCAGTTCAGCATTTAAATATCATTACAACAGCTTTTATTTAGCCAAAAATCAACATTGTAAGTTTTTATGCGCTTAAAAGCATTTTCAGGCCAAATGAGCTGATTTCTGCCAATTTCAGCAAAATACTGAAGGGAAAGTGAGTTTGCCTTCATATTTGACCCAGAACAACTCAGTTCAGCATGGAAATATCATTGCAACACCTTTTATTTAGCCAGAAATCAAGAGTGGAAGTTTTTTAGGCCGAATGAGCAAATATGCTTGTTTCTGCCAATTGCAGCAAAATACTGAAAGGAAGGTGGGTTTGCCTTCATATTTGACCCAGAACAACTCAGTTCAGCATGGAAATATCATTGCAACACCTTTTATTTAGCCAGAAATCAAGAGTGGAAGTTTTTTAGGCCGAATGAGCAAATATGCTTGTTTCTGCCAATTGCAGCAAAATACTGACAGGAAAGTGGGTTTGCCCTCATATTTGACCCAGAACAACTCAGTTCAGCATTTAAATATCATTACAACAGCTTTTATTTAGCCAGAAATCAAGATTGTAAGTTTTTATGCGCTTAAAAGCATTTTCAGGCCGAATGAGCACATATGCTTGTTTCTGCCAATTGCAGCAAAATACTGAAGGGAAAGTGGGTTTGCCTTCATATTTGACCCAGAACAACTCAGTTCAGCATGGAAATATCATTGCAACAGCTTTTATTTAGCCAGAAATCAAGAGTGTTAGTTTTTATGCGCTTAAAAGCATTTTCAGGCCGAATGAGCAAATATGCTTGTTTCTGCCAATTGCAGCAAAATATTGAAAGGAAAGTGGGTTTGCCTTCATATTTGACCCAGAACAACTCAGTTCAGCATGGAAATATTATTGCAACAGCTTTTATTTAGCCAGAAATCAAGAGTGGAAGTTTTTTAGGCCGAATGAGCAAATATGCTTGTTTCTGCCAATTGCAGCAAAATACTGAAGGGAAAGTGGGTTTGCCTTCATATTTGACCCAGAACAACTCAGTTCAGCATGGAAATATCATTGCAACAGCTTTTATTTAGCCAGAAATCAAGAGTGGAAGTTTTTATGCGCTTAAAACCATTTTCAGGCCGAATGAGCTGATTTCTGCCAATTGTAGCAAAATACTGAAAGGAAAGTGGGTTTGCCTTCATATTTGACCCAGAACAACTCAGTTCAGCATGGAAATATCATTGCAACAGCTTTTATTTAGTCAGCAATCAAGAGTGTAAGTTTTTATGCGCTTAAAAGCATTTTTCGGTCGAATGAACAAATATGCTTGTTTCTGCCAATTGTCGCAAAATACTGAAGGGAAAGTGGGTTTGCCTTCATATTTGACCCAGAACAACTCAGTTCAGCATGAAAATATCATTGCAACAGCTTTTATTTAGTCAGAAATCAAGATTGTAAGTTTTTATGCGCTTAAAAGCAATTTCAGGCCGAATGAGCTGATTTCTGCCAATTGTAGCAAAATACTGACGAGAAAGTGGGTTTGCCTTCATATTTGACCCAGAACAACTCAGTTCAGCATGGAAATATCATTGCAACATCTTTTATTTAGCCAGAAATAAGGAGTTTAAGTGTTTTTGCGCTTAAACGCATTTTCAGGCCGAATGAGCTGATTTCTGCCTATTGTAGCAAAATACGGAAAGGAAAGTGGGTTTGCCTTCATATTTGACCCAGAACAACTCAGTTCATAATTTAAATATCATTACAACAGCTTTTATTTAGCCAGAAATCAAGATTGTAAGTTTTTATGCGCTTAAAAGCATTTTCAGGCCGAATGAGCACATATGCTTGTTTCTGCCAATTGCAGCAAAATACTGAAAGGAAAGTCGGTTTGCCTTAATATTTGACCCAGAACAACTCAGTTCAGCATGGAAATATCATTGCAACATCTTTTATTTAGCCAGAAATAAGGAGTTTAAGTTTTTATGCGCTTAAAACCATTTTCAGGCCGAATGAGCTGATTTCTGCCAATTGTAGCAAAATACTGAAGGGAAAGTGGGTTTGCCTTCATATTTGACCCAGAACAACTCAGTTTAGCATGGAAATATCATTGCAACAGCTTTTATTTAGCCAGAAATCAAGAGTGGAAATTTATATGCGCTTAAAACCATTGTCAGGCCGAATGAGCTGATTTCTGCCAATTGTTGCAAAATACTGAAGGGAAAGTGGGTTTGCCTTCATATTTGACCCAGAACAACTCAGTTCAGCATGGAAATATCATTGCAACAGCTTTTATTTAGCCAGAAATCAAGAGTGTAAGTTTTTATGCGCTTAAAAGCATTTTTCGGCCGAATGAACAAATATGCTTGTTTCTGCCAATTGTCGCAAAATACTGAAGGGAAAGTGGGTTTGCCTTCATATTTGACCCAGAACAACTCAGTTCAGCATGAAAATATCATTGCAACAGCTTTTATTTAGTCAGAAATCAAGATTGTAAGTTTTTATGCGCTTAAAAGCATTTTCAGGCCGAATGAGCACTTATGCTTGTTTCTGCCAATTGCAGCAAAATACTGAAAGGAAAGTGGGCTTGCCTTAATATTTGACCCAGAACAACTCAGGTCAGCATGGAAATATCATTGCAACATCTTTTATTTAGCCAGAAATAAGGAGTTTAAGTTTTTATACGCTTAAAAGCATTTTCAGGCCGAATGAGCTGATTTCTGCCAATTGTAGCAAAATACGGAAAGGAAAGTGGGTTTGCCTTCATATTTGATGCATAACAACTCAGTTCAGCATTGAGATATCATTGCAACAGCTTTAATTTACTCAGAAATAAAGAGTGGAAGTTTTTCAGGCCAAATGAGCAAATATGCTTGTTTCTGCCAATTGCAGCAAAATACTGAAAGGAAAATGGGTTTGCCTTGATATTTGACCCAGAACAACTCAGTTCAGCATTTAAATATCATTGCAACAGCTTTTATTTAGCCAGCAATCAAGAGTGTAAGTTTTTATGCGCTTAAAAGCATTTTCAGGCCGAATGAGCTGATTTCTGCCAATTGAAGGAAAATACTGAAAGGAAAGTGGGTTTGCCTTCATATTTGAACCAGAACAACTCAATTCAGCATGGAAATGTCATTGCAACAGCTTTTTTTTTAGCCAGAAATCAAGAGTGGAAGATTTTTATGCGCTTAAAAGCATTTTCAGGCGAAATAAGCTGATTTCTGCCAATTGTAGCAAAATACTGAAAGGAAAGTGGGTTTGCCTTCATATTTGACCCAGAACAACTCAGTTCAGCATGGAAATATCATTGCAACATCTTTTATTTAGCCAGAAATAAGGAGTTTAAGTTTTTATGCGCTTAAAAGCATTTTTAGGCCGAATGAGCTGATTTCTGCCAATTGTGGCAAAATACGGAAAGGAAAGTGGGTTTGCCTTCATATTTGACCCAGAACAACTCAGTTCAGCATGGAAATATCATTGCAACAGCTTTTATTTAGCCAGAAATCAAGAGTGTAAATTTATATGCGCTTACAAGCATTTTCTGGCCGAATGAGCAAATATGCTTGTTTCTGTCAATTGCAGTAAAATACTGAAGGTAAAGTGGGTTTGCCTTCATATTTGACCCAGAACAACTCAGTTCAGCATTGAAATATCATTGCAACAGCTTTTGTTTAGCCAGAAAACAAGAGTGTACGTTTTTATGCGTTTAAAAGCATTTTCAGGCCGAATGAGCTGATTTCTGCCAATTGTAGCAAAATACTGAAAGGAAAGTGGCTTTGCCTTCATATTTGACCCAGAACAACTCAGTTCAGCATTGATTTAATTTAGCCAGAATTAAAGAGTGGAAGTTTTTCAGGCCGAATGAGCAAATATGCTTGTTTCTGCCAATTGCAGCAAAATACTGAAAGGAAAATGGGTTTGCCTTCATATTTGACCCAGAACAACTCAGTTCAGCATGAAAATATCATTGCAACAGCTTTTATTTAGTCAGAAATCAAGATTGTAAGTTTTTATGCGCTTAAAAGCAATTTCAGGCCGAATGAGCTGATTTCTGCCAATTGTGGCAAAATACGGAAAGGAAAGTGGGTTTGTCTTCATATTTGACGCATACCAAATCAGTTCAGCATGGAAATATCATTGCAACATCTTTTATTTAGCCAGAAATAAGGAGTTTAAGTTTTTATGCGCTTAAAACCATTTTCAGGCCGAATGAGCTGATTTCTGCCAATTGTAGCAAAATACTGAAGGGAAAGTGGGTTTGCCTTCATATTTGACCCAGAACAACTCAGTTTAGCATGGAAATATCATTGCAACAGCTTTTATTTAGCCAGAAATCAAGAGTGGAAATTTATATGCGCTTAAAACCATTGTCAGGCCGAATGAGCTGATTTCTGCCAATTGTAGCAAAATACTGAAGGTAAAGTGGGTTTGCCTTCATATTTGACCCAGAACAACTCAGTTCAGCATGGAAATATCATTGCAACAGCTTTTATTTAGCTAGAAATCAAGATTGTAAGTTTTTATGCGCTTAAAAGCATTTTCAGGCCGAATGAGCACATATGCTTGTTTCTGCCAATTGCAGCAAAATACTGAAAGGAAAGTCGGTTTGCCTTAATATTTGACCCAGAACAACTCAGTTCAGCATGGAAATATCATTGCAACATCTTTTATTTAGCCAGAAATAAGGAGTTTAAGTTTTTATGCGCTTAAAACAATTTTCAGGCCGAATGAGCTGATTTCTGCCAATTGTAGCAAAATACTGAAAGGAAAGTGGGTTTGCTTTCATATTTGAACCAGAACAACTCAATTCAGCATGGAAATGTCATTGCAACAGCTTTTTTTTTAGCCAGAAATCAAGAGTGGAAGATTTTTATGCGCTTAAAAGCATTTTCAGGCGAAATAAGCTGATTTCTGCCAATTGTAGCAAAATACTGAAAGGAAAGTGGGTTTGCCTTCATATTTGACCCAGAACAACTCAATTCAGCATGGAAATATCATTGCAACAGCTTTAATTTAGCCAGAAATCAAGAGTGTAAGTTTTTATGCGCTTAAAAGCATTTTTCAGTCGAATAAACAAATATGCTTGTTTCTGCCAATTGTCGCAAAATACTAAAGGGAAAGTGGGTTTGCCTTCATATTTGACCCAGAACAACTCAGTTCAGCATGGAAATATCATTGCAACATCTTTTATTTAGCCAGAAATAAGGAGTTTAAGTTTTTATGCGCTTAAAAGCATTTTTAGGCCGAATGAGCTGATTTCTGCCAATTGTGGCAAAATACGGAAAGGAAAGTGGGTTTGCCTTCATATTTGACCCAGAACAACTCAGTTCAGCATGGAAATATCATTGCAACAGCTTTTATTTAGCCAGAAATCAAGAGTGTAAATTTATATGCGCTTACAAGCATTTTCTGGCCGAATGAGCAAATATGCTTGTTTCTGTCAATTGCAGTAAAATACTGAAGGTAAAGTGGGTTTGCCTTCATATTTGACCCAGAACAACTCAGTTCAGCATTGAAATATCATTGCAACAGCTTTTGTTTAGCCAGAAAACAAGAGTGTACGTTTTTATGCGTTTAAAAGCATTTTCAGGCCGAATGAGCTGATTTCTGCCAATTGTAGCAAAATACTGAAAGGAAAGTGGCTTTGCCTTCATATTTGACCCAGAACAACTCAGTTCAGCATTGATTTAATTTAGCCAGAATTAAAGAGTGGAAGTTTTTCAGGCCGAATGAGCAAATATGCTTGTTTCTGCCAATTGCAGCAAAATACTGAAAGGAAAATGGGTTTGCCTTCATATTTGACCCAGAACAACTCAGTTCAGCATGAAAATATCATTGCAACAGCTTTTATTTAGTCAGAAATCAAGATTGTAAGTTTTTATGCGCTTAAAAGCAATTTCAGGCCGAATGAGCTGATTTCTGCCAATTGTGGCAAAATACGGAAAGGAAAGTGGGTTTGTCTTCATATTTGACGCATACCAAATCAGTTCAGCATGGAAATATCATTGCAACATCTTTTATTTAGCCAGAAATAAGGAGTTTAAGTTTTTATGCGCCTAAAAGCATTTTCAGGCCAAATGAGCTGATTTCTGCCAATTGTAGCAAACTACGGAAAGGAAAGTGGGTTTGTCTTCATATTTGACGCATACCAAATCAGTTCAGCATGGAAATATCATTGCAACATCTTTTATTTAGCCAGAAATAAGGAGTTTAAGTTTTTATGCGCTTAAAACCATTTTCAGGCCGAATGAGCTGATTTCTGCCAATTGTAGCAAAATACTGAAGGGAAAGTGGGTTTGCCTTCATATTTGACCCAGAACAACTCAGTTTAGCATGGAAATATCATTGCAACAGCTTTTATTTAGCCAGAAATCAAGAGTGGAAATTTATATGCGCTTAAAACCATTGTCAGGCCGAATGAGCTGATTTCTGCCAATTGTAGCAAAATACTGAAGGTAAAGTGGGTTTGCCTTCATATTTGACCCAGAACAACTCAGTTCAGCATGGAAATATCATTGCAACAGCTTTTATTTAGCTAGAAATCAAGATTGTAAGTTTTTATGCGCTTAAAAGCATTTTCAGGCCGAATGAGCACATATGCTTGTTTCTGCCAATTGCAGCAAAATACTGAAAGGAAAGTCGGTTTGCCTTAATATTTGACCCAGAACAACTCAGTTCAGCATGGAAATATCATTGCAACATCTTTTATTTAGCCAGAAATAAGGAGTTTAAGTTTTTATGCGCTTAAAACAATTTTCAGGCCGAATGAGCTGATTTCTGCCAATTGTAGTAAAATACTGAAGGGAAAGTGGGTTTGCCTTCATATTTGACCCAGAACAACTCAGTTTAGCATGGAAATATCATTGCAACAGCTTTTATTTAGCCAGAAATCAAGAGTGGAAATTTATATGCGCTTAAAACCATTGTCAGGCCGAATGAGCTGATTTCTGCCAATTGTAGCAAAATACTGAAGGGAAAGTGGGTTTGCCTTCATATTTGACCCAGAACAACTCAGTTCAGCATGAAAATATCATTTCAACAGCTTTTATTTAGTCAGAAATCAAGATTGTATGTTTTTATGCGCTTAAAAGCATTTTCAGGCCGAATGTGCACTTATGCTTGTTTCTGCCAATTGCAGCAAAATACTGAAAGGAAAGTGGGCTTGCCTTAATATTTGACCCAGAACAACTCAGGTCAGCATGGAAATATCATTGCAACATCTTTTATTTAGCCAGAAATAAGGAGTTTAAGTTTTTATACGCTTAAAAGCATTTTCAGGCCGAATGAGCTGATTTCTGCCAATTGTAGCAAAATACGGAAAGGAAAGTGGGTTTGCCTTCATATTTGATGCATAACAACTCAGTTCAGCATTGAGATATCATTGCAACAGCTTTAATTTAGCCAGAAATAAAGAGTGGAAGTTTTTCAGGCCAAATGAGCAAATATGCTTGTTTCTGCCAATTGCAGCAAAATACTGAAAGGAAAATGGGTTTGCCTTGATATTTGACCCAGAACAACTCAGTTCAGCATTTAAATATCATTGCAACAGCTTTTATTTAGCCAGCAATCAAGAGTGTAAGTTTTTATGCGCTTAAAAGCATTTTCAGGCCGAATGAGCTGATTTCTGCCAATTGAAGGAAAATACTGAAAGGAAAGTGGGTTTGCCTTCATATTTGAACCAGAACAACTCAATTCAGCATGGAAATGTCATTGCAACAGCTTTTTTTTTAGCCAGAAATCAAGAGTGGAAGATTTTTATGCGCTTAAAAGCATTTTCAGGCGAAATAAGCTGATTTCTGCCAATTGTAGCAAAATACTGAAAGGAAAGTGGGTTTGCCTTCATATTTGACCCAGAACAACTCAATTCAGCATGGAAATATCATTGCAACAGCTTTAATTTAGCCAGAAATCAAGAGTGTAAGTTTTTATGCGCTTAAAAGCATTTTTCGGCCGAATAAACAAATATGCTTGTTTCTGCCAATTGTTGCAAAATACTAAAGGGAAAGTGGGTTTACCTTCATATTTGACCCAGAACAACTCAGTTCAGCATGGAAATATCATTGCAACATCTTTTATTTAGCCAGAAATAAGGAGTTTAAGCTTTTATGCGCTTAAACGTATTTTCAGGCCGAATGAGCTGATTTCTGCCAATTGTAGCGAAATACGGAAAGGAAAGTGGGTTTGCCTTCATATTTGACCCAGAACAATTCAGTTAAGCATTTAAATATCATTACAACAGCTTTTATTTAGCCAGAAATCAAGATTGTAAGTTTTTATGCGCTTAAAAGCATTTTCAGGCCGAATGAGCACATATGCTTGTTTCTGCCAATTGCAGCAAAATACTGAAAGGAAAGTGGGTTTGCCTTAATATTTGACCCAGAACAACTCAGTTCAGCATGGAAATATCATTGCAACATCTTTTATTTAGCCAGAAAAAAGGAGTTTAAGTTTTTATGCGCTTAAAAGCATTTTCAGGCCGAATGAGCTGATTTCTGCCAATTGTGGCAAAATACGGAAAGGAAAGTGGGTTTGCCTTCATATTTGACCCAGAACAACTCAGTTCAGCATGGAAATATCATTGCAACAGCTTTTATTTAGCCAAAAATCAAAAGTGTAAATTTATATGCGCTTACAAGCATTTTCTGGCCGAATGAGCAAATATGCTTGTTTCTGTCAATTGCAGCAAAATACTGTAGGTAAAGTGGGTTTGCCTTCATATTTGACCCAGAACAACTCAGTTCAGCATTGAAATATCATTGCAACAGCTTTTGTTTAGCCAGAAAACAAGAGTGTAAGTTTTTATGCGCTTAAAAGCATTTTCAGGCCGAATGAGCTGATTTCTGCCAATTGTAGCAAAATACTGAAAGGAAAGTGGGTTTGCCTTCATATTTGACCCAGAACAACTCAGTTCAGCATTGAGATATCATTGCAACAGCTTTAATGTAGCCAGAAATAAAGAGTGGAAGTTTTTCAGGCCAAATGAGCAAATATGCTTGTTTCTGCCAATTGCAGCAAAATACTGAAAGGAAAATGGGTTTGCCTTCATATTTGACCCAGAACAACTCAGTTCAGCATGGAAATATTATTGCAACAGCTTTTATTTAGCCAGAAATGAAGATTGTAAGTTTTTATGCGCTTAAAAGCATTTTCAGGCCAAATGAGCTGATTTCTGCCAATTGCAGCAAAATACTGAAGGGAAAGTGGGTTTGCCTTCATATTTGACCCAGAACAACTCAATTCAGCATGGAAATATCATTGCAACAGCTTTTATTTAGCCAGAAATCAAGAGTGGAAGTTTTTATGCGCTTAAAAGCATTTTCAGGCCAAATGAGCTGATTTCTGCCAATTGCAGCAAAATACTGAAGGGAAAGTGGGTTTGCCTTCATCTTTAACCCAGAACAACTCAGTTCAGCATTTAAATATTATTGCAAAAGCTTTTATTTAGCCAGAAATCAAGAGTGTAAGTTTTTATACGCTTAAAAGCATTTTAAGGCCGAATGAGCTGATTTATGCCAATTGTAGCAAAATACTGAAAGGAAAGTGGGCTTGCCTTCATATTTGACCCAGAACAACTCAGTTCAGCATGGAAATATCATTGCAACATCTTTTATTTAGCCAGAAATAAGGAGTTTAAGCTTTTATGCGCTTAAACGTATTTTCAGGCCGAATGAGCTGATTTCTGCCAATTGTAGCAAAATACGGAAAGGAAAGTGGGTTTGCCTTCATATTTGACCCAGAACAACTCAGTTAAGCATTTAAATATCATTACAACAGCTTTTATTTAGCCAGAAATCAAGATTGTAAGTTTTTATGCGCTTAAAAGCATTTTCAGGCCGAATGAGCACATATGCTTGTTTCTGCCAATTGCAGCAAAATACTGAAAAGAAAGTGGGTTTGCCTTAATATTTGACCCAGAACAACTCAGTTCAGCATGGAAATATCATTGCAACAGCTTTAATTTAGCCAGAAATAAAGAGTGGAAGTTTTTCAGGCCGAATGAGCAAATATGCTTGTTTCTGCCAATTGCAGCAAAATACTGAAAGGAAAATGGGTTTGCCTTCATATTTGACCCAGAACAACTCAGTTCAGCATGGAAATATTATTGCAACAGCTTTTATTTAGCCAGAAATGAAGATTGTAAGTTTTTATGCGCTTAAAAGCATTTTCAGGCCAAATGAGCTGATTTCTGCCAATTGCAGCAAAATACTGAAGGGAAAGTGGGTTTGCCTTCATCTTTGACCCAGAACAACTCAGTTCAGCATTTAAATATTATTGCAAAAGCTTTTATTTAGCCAGAAATCAAGAGTGTAAGTTTTTATGCGCTTAAAAGCATTTTCAGGCCGAATGAGCTGATTTATGCCAATTGTAGCAAAATACTGAAAGGAAAGTGGGCTTGCCTTCATATTTGACCCAGAACAACTCAGTTCAGCATGGAAATGTCATTGCAACATCTTTTATTTAGCCAGAAATAAGGAGTTTAAGTTTTTATGCGCTTAAAAGCATTTTCAGGCCAAATAAGCTGATTTCTGCCAATTGCAGCAAAATACTGAAGGGAAAGTGGGTTTGCCTTCATATTTGATGCATAACAACTCAGTTCAGCATTGAGATATCATTGCAACAGCTTTAATTTAGCCAGAAATAAAGAGTGAAAGTTTTTCAGGCCAAATGAGCAAATATGCTTGTTTCTGCCAATTGCAGCAAAATACTGAAAGGAAAATGGGTTTGCCTTGATATTTGACCCAGAACAACTCAGTTCAGCATTTAAATATCATTGCAACAGCTTTTATTTAGCCAGCAATCAAGAGTGTAAGTTTTTATGCGCTTAAAAGCATTTTCAGGCCGAATGAGCTGATTTCTGCCAATTGAGGGAAAATACTGAAAGGAAAGTGGGTTTGCCTTCATATTTGAACCAGAACAACTCAATTCAGCATGGAAATGTCATTGCAACAGCTTTTTTTTTAGCCAGAAATCAAGAGTGGAAGATTTTTATGCGCTTAAAAGCATTTTCAGGCGAAATAAGCTGATTTATGCCAATTGTAGCAAAATACTGAAAGGAAAGTGGGCTTGCCTTCATATTTGACCCAGAACAACTCAGTTCATAATTTAAATATCATTACAACAGCTTTTATTTAGCCAGAAATCAAGATTGTAAGTTTTTATGCGCTTAAAAGCATTTTCAGGCCAAATGAGCACATATGCTTGTTTCTGCCAATTGCAGCAAAATACTGAAAGGAAAGTCGGTTTGCCTTAATATTTGACCCAGAACAACTCAGTTCAGCATGGAAATATCATTGCAACATCTTTTATTTAGCCAGAAATAAGGAGTTTAAGTTTTTATGCGCCTAAAAGCATTTTCAGGCCAAATGAGCTGATTTCTGCCAATTGTAGCAAACTACGGAAAGGAAAGTGGGTTTGTCTTCATATTTGACGCATACCAAATCAGTTCAGCATGGAAATATCATTGCAACAGCTTTTATTTAGCCAGCAATCAAGAGTGTAAGTTTTTATGCGCTTAAAACCATTTTCAGGCCGAATGAGCTGATTTCTGCCAATTGAAGGAAAATACTGAAAGGAAAGTGGGTTTGCCTTCATATTTGAACCAGAACAACTCAGTTCAGCATGGAAATATCATTGCAACATCTTTTATTTAGCCAGAAATAAGGAGTTTAAGTTTTTATGCGCTTAAAAGCATTTTCAGGCCGAATGAGCTGATTTCTGCCAATTGTGGCAAAATACGGAAAGGAAAGTGGGTTTGCCTTCATATTTGACCCAGAAAAAATCAATTCAGCATGGAAATATCATTGCAACAGCTTTAATTTAGCCAGAAATCAAGAGTGTAAGTTTTTATGCGCTTAAAAGCATTTTTCGGCCGAATAAACAAATATGCTTGTTTCTGCCAATTGTTGCAAAATACTAAAGGGAAAGTGGGTTTACCTTCATATTTGACCCAGAACAACTCAGTTCAGCATGGAAATATCATTGCAACATCTTTTATTTAGCCAGAAATAAGGAGTTTAAGCTTTTATGCGCTTAAACGTATTTTCAGGCCGAATGAGCTGATTTCTGCCAATTGTAGCGAAATACGGAAAGGAAAGTGGGTTTGCCTTCATATTTGACCCAGAACAATTCAGTTAAGCATTTAAATATCATTACAACAGCTTTTATTTAGCCAGAAATCAAGATTGTAAGTTTTTATGCGCTTAAAAGCATTTTCAGGCCGAATGAGCACATATGCTTGTTTCTGCCAATTGCAGAAAAATACTGAAAGGAAAGTGGGTTTGCCTTAATATTTGACCCAGAACAACTCAGTTCAGCATGGAAATATCATTGCAACATCTTTTATTTAGCCAGAAATAAGGAGTTTAAGTTTTTATGCGCTTAAAAGCATTTTCAGGCCGAATGAGCTGATTTCTGCCAATTGTGGCAAAATACGGAAAGGAAAGTGGGTTTGCCTTCATATTTGACCCAGAACAACTCAGTTCAGCATGGAAATATCATTGCAACAGCTTTTATTTAGCCAAAAATCAAAAGTGTAAATTTATATGCGCTTACAAGCATTTTCTGGCCGAATGAGCAAATATGCTTGTTTCTGTCAATTGCAGCAAAATACTGTAGGTAAAGTGGGTTTGCCTTCATATTTGACCCAGAACAACTCAGTTCAGCATTGAAATATCATTGCAACAGCTTTTGTTTAGCCAGAAAACAAGAGTGTAAGTTTTTATGCGCTTAAAAGCATTTTCAGGCCGAATGAGCTGATTTCTGCCAATTGTAGCAAAATACTGAAAGGAAAGTGGGTTTGCCTTCATATTTGACCCAGAACAACTCAGTTCAGCATTGAGATATCATTGCAACAGCTTTAATGTAGCCAGAAATAAAGAGTGGAAGTTTTTCAGGCCAAATGAGCAAATATGCTTGTTTCTGCCAATTGCAGCAAAATACTGAAAGGAAAATGGGTTTGCCTTCATATTTGACCCAGAACAACTCAGTTCAGCATGGAAATATTATTGCAACAGCTTTTATTTAGCCAGAAATGAAGATTGTAAGTTTTTATGCGCTTAAAAGCATTTTCAGGCCAAATGAGCTGATTTCTGCCAATTGCAGCAAAATACTGAAGGGAAAGTGGGTTTGCCTTCATATTTGACCCAGAACAACTCAATTCAGCATGGAAATATCATTGCAACAGCTTTTATTTAGCCAGAAATCAAGAGTGGAAGTTTTTATGCGCTTAAAAGCATTTTCAGGCCAAATGAGCTGATTTCTGCCAATTGCAGCAAAATACTGAAGGGAAAATGGGTTTGCCTTCATCTTTAACCCAGAACAACTCAGTTCAGCATTTAAATATTATTGCAAAAGCTTTTATTTAGCCAGAAATCAAGAGTGTAAGTTTTTATACGCTTAAAAGCATTTTAAGGCCGAATGAGCTGATTTATGCCAATTGTAGCAAAATACTGAAAGGAAAGTGGGCTTGCCTTCATATTTGACCCAGAACAACTCAGTTCAGCATGGAAATATCATTGCAACATCTTTTATTTAGCCAGAAATAAGGAGTTTAAGCTTTTATGCGCTTAAACGTATTTTCAGGCCGAATGAGCTGATTTCTGCCAATTGTAGCAAAATACGGAAAGGAAAGTGGGTTTGCCTTCATATTTGACCCAGAACAACTCAGTTAAGCATTTAAATATCATTACAACAGCTTTTATTTAGCCAGAAATCAAGATTGTAAGTTTTTATGCGCTTAAAAGCATTTTCAGGCCGAATGAGCACATATGCTTGTTTCTGCCAATTGCAGCAAAATACTGAAAAGAAAGTGGGTTTGCCTTAATATTTGACCCAGAACAACTCAGTTCAGCATGGAAATATCATTGCAACAGCTTTAATTTAGCCAGAAATAAAGAGTGGAAGTTTTTCAGGCCGAATGAGCAAATATGCTTGTTTCTGCCAATTGCAGCAAAATACTGAAAGGAAAATGGGTTTGCCTTCATATTTGACCCAGAACAACTCAGTTCAGCATGGAAATATTATTGCAACAGCTTTTATTTAGCCAGAAATGAAGATTGTAAGTTTTTATGCGCTTAAAAGCATTTTCAGGCCAAATGAGCTGATTTCTGCCAATTGCAGCAAAATACTGAAGGGAAAGTGGGTTTGCCTTCATCTTTGACCCAGAACAACTCAGTTCAGCATTTAAATATTATTGCAAAAGCTTTTATTTAGCCAGAAATCAAGAGTGTAAGTTTTTATGCGCTTAAAAGCATTTTCAGGCCGAATGAGCTGATTTATGCCAATTGTAGCAAAATACTGAAAGGAAAGTGGGCTTGCCTTCATATTTGACCCAGAATAACTCAGTTCAGCATGGAAATGTCATTGCAACATCTTTTATTTAGCCAGAAATAAGGAGTATAAGTTTTTATGCGCTTAAAAGCATTTTCAGGCCAAATAAGCTGATTTCTGCCAATTGCAGCAAAATACTGAAGGGAAAGTGGGTTTGCCTTCATATTTGATGCATAACAACTCAGTTCAGCATTGAGATATCATTGCAACAGCTTTAATTTAGCCAGAAATAAAGAGTGGAAGTTTTTCAGGCCAAATGAGCAAATATGCTTGTTTCTGCCAATTGCAGCAAAATACTGAAAGGAAAATGGGTTTGCCTTGATATTTGACCCAGAACAACTCAGTTCAGCATTTAAATATCATTGCAACAGCTTTTATTTAGCCAGCAATCAAGAGTGTAAGTTTTTATGCGCTTAAAAGCATTTTCAGGCCGAATGAGCTGATTTCTGCCAATTGAAGGAAAATACTGAAAGGAAAGTGGGTTTGCCTTCATATTTGAACCAGAACAACTCAATTCAGCATGGAAATGTCATTGCAACAGCTTTTTTTTTAGCCAGAAATCAAGAGTGGAAGATTTTTATGCGCTTAAAAGCATTTTCAGGCGAAATAAGCTGATTTATGCCAATTGTAGCAAAATACTGAAAGGAAAGTGGGCTTGCCTTCATATTTGACCCAGAACAACTCAGTTCATAATTTAAATATCATTACAACAGCTTTTATTTAGCCAGAAATCAAGATTGTAAGTTTTTATGCGCTTAAAAGCATTTTCAGGCCAAATGAGCACATATGCTTGTTTCTGCCAATTGCAGCAAAATACTGAAAGGAAAGTCGGTTTGCCTTAATATTTGACCCAGAACAACTCAGTTCAGCATGGAAATATCATTGCAACATCTTTTATTTAGCCAGAAATAAGGAGTTTAAGTTTTTATGCGCCTAAAAGCATTTTCAGGCCAAATGAGCTGATTTCTGCCAATTGTATCAAACTTCGGAAAGGAAAGTGGGTTTGTCTTCATATTTGACGCATACCAAATCAGTTCAGCATGGAAATATCATTGCAACATCTTTTATTTAGCCAGAAATAAGGAGTTTAAGTTTTTATGCGCTTAAAACCATTTTCAGGCCGAATGAGCTGATTTCTACCAATTGTAGCAAAATACTGAAGGGAAAGTGGGTTTGCCTTCATATTTGACCCAGAACAACTCAGTTTAGCATGGAAATATCATTGCAACAGCTTTTATTTAGCCAGAAATCAAGAGTGGAAATTTATATGCGCTTAAAACCATTGTCAGGCCGAATGAGCTGATTTCTGCCAATTGTAGCAAAATACTGAAGGGAAAGTTGGTTTGCCGTCATATTTGACCTAGAACAACTCAGTTCAGCATGGAAATATCATTGCAACAGCTTTTATTTAGCTAGAAATCAAGATTGTAAGTTTTTTTGCGCTTAAAAGCATTTTCAGGCCGAATGAGCACATATGCTTGTTTCTGCCAATTGCAGTAAAATACTGAAAGGAAAGTCGGTTTGCCTTAATATTTGACCCAGAACAACTCAGTTCAGCATGGAAATATCATTGCAACATCTTTTATTTAGCCAGAAATAAGGAGTTTAAGTTTTTATGCGCTTAAAACAATTTTCAGGCCGAATGAGCTGATTTCTGCCAATTGTAGCAAAATACTGAAGGGAAAGTGGGTTTGCCTTCATATTTGACCCAGAACAACTCAGTTTAGCATGGAAATATCATTGCAACAGCTTTTATTTAGCCAGAAATCAAGAGTGGAAATTTATATGCGCTTAAAACCATTATCAGGCCGAATGAGCTGATTTCTGCCAATTGTAGCAAAATACTGAAGGGAAAGTGGGTTTGCCTTCATATTTGACCCAGAACAACTCAGTTCAGCATGAAAATATCATTTCAACAGCTTTTATTTAGTCAGAAATCAAGATTGTAAGTTTTTATGCGCTTAAAAGCATTTTCAGGCCGAATGAGCACTTAAGCTTGTTTCTGCCAATTGCAGCAAAATACTGAAAGGAAAGTGGGCTTGCCTTAATATTTGACCCAGAACAACTCAGGTCAGCATGGAAATATCATTGCAACATCTTTTATTTAGCCAGAAATAAGGAGTTTAAGTTTTTATACGCTTAAAAGCATTTTCAGGCCGAATGAGCTGATTTCTGCCAATTGTAGCAAAATACGGAAAGGAAAGTGGGTTTGCCTTCATATTTGATGCATAACAACTCAGTTCAGCATTGAGATATCATTGCAACAGCTTTAATTTAGCCAGAAATAAAGAGTGGAAGTTTTTCAGGCCAAATGAGCAAATATGCTTGTTTCTGCCAATTGCAGCAAAATACTGAAAGGAAAATGGGTTTGCCTTGATATTTGACCCAGAACAACTCAGTTCAGCATTTAAATATCATTGCAACAGCTTTTATTTAGCCAGCAATCAAGAGTGTAAGTTTTTATGCGCTTAAAAGCATTTTCAGGCCGAATGAGCTGATTTCTGCCAATTGAAGGAAAATACTGAAAGGAAAGTGGGTTTGCCTTCATATTTGAACCAGAACAACTCAATTCAGCATGGAAATGTCATTGCAACAGCTTTTTTTTTAGCCAGAAATCAAGAGTGGAAGATTTTTATGCGCTTAAAAGCATTTTCAGGCGAAATAAGCTGATTTCTGCCAATTGTAGCAAAATACTGAAAGGAAAGTGGGTTTGCCTTCATATTTGACCCAGAACAACTCAATTCAGCATGGAAATATCATTGCAACAGCTTTAATTTAGCCAGAAATCAAGAGTGTAAGTTTTTATGCGCTTAAAAGCATTTTTCGGCCGAATAAACAAATATGCTTGTTTCTGCCAATTGTTGCAAAATACTAAAGGGAAAGTGGGTTTACCTTCATATTTGACCCAGAACAACTCAGTTCAGCATGGAAATATCATTGCAACATCTTTTATTTAGCCAGAAATAAGGAGTTTAAGCTTTTATGCGCTTAAACGTATTTTCAGGCCGAATGAGCTGATTTCTGCCAATTGTAGCGAAATACGGAAAGGAAAGTGGGTTTGCCTTCATATTTGACCCAGAACAATTCAGTTAAGCATTTAAATATCATTACAACAGCTTTTATTTAGCCAGAAATCAAGATTGTAAGTTTTTATGCGCTTAAAAGCATTTTCAGGCCGAATGAGCACATATGCTTGTTTCTGCCAATTGCAGCAAAATACTGAAAGGAAAGTGGGTTTGCCTTAATATTTGACCCAGAACAACTCAGTTCAGCATGGAAATATCATTGCAACATCTTTTATTTAGCCAGAAAAAAGGAGTTTAAGTTTTTATGCGCTTAAAAGCATTTTCAGGCCGAATGAGCTGATTTCTGCCAATTGTGGCAAAATACGGAAAGGAAAGTGGGTTTGCCTTCATATTTGACCCAGAACAACTCAGTTCAGCATGGAAATATCATTGCAACAGCTTTTATTTAGCCAAAAATCAAAAGTGTAAATTTATATGCGCTTACAAGCATTTTCTGGCCGAATGAGCAAATATGCTTGTTTCTGTCAATTGCAGCAAAATACTGTAGGTAAAGTGGGTTTGCCTTCATATTTGACCCAGAACAACTCAGTTCAGCATTGAAATATCATTGCAACAGCTTTTGTTTAGCCAGAAAACAAGAGTGTAAGTTTTTATGCGCTTAAAAGCATTTTCAGGCCGAATGAGCTGATTTCTGCCAATTGTAGCAAAATACTGAAAGGAAAGTGGGTTTGCCTTCATATTTGACCCAGAACAACTCAGTTCAGCATTGAGATATCATTGCAACAGCTTTAATGTAGCCAGAAATAAAGAGTGGAAGTTTTTCAGGCCAAATGAGCAAATATGCTTGTTTCTGCCAATTGCAGCAAAATACTGAAAGGAAAATGGGTTTGCCTTCATATTTGACCCAGAACAACTCAGTTCAGCATGGAAATATTATTGCAACAGCTTTTATTTAGCCAGAAATGAAGATTGTAAGTTTTTATGCGCTTAAAAGCATTTTCAGGCCAAATGAGCTGATTTCTGCCAATTGCAGCAAAATACTGAAGGGAAAGTGGGTTTGCCTTCATATTTGACCCAGAACAACTCAATTCAGCATGGAAATATCATTGCAACAGCTTTTATTTAGCCAGAAATCAAGAGTGGAAGTTTTTATGCGCTTAAAAGCATTTTCAGGCCAAATGAGCTGATTTCTGCCAATTGCAGCAAAATACTGAAGGGAAAGTGGGTTTGCCTTCATCTTTAACCCAGAACAACTCAGTTCAGCATTTAAATATTATTGCAAAAGCTTTTATTTAGCCAGAAATCAAGAGTGTAAGTTTTTATACGCTTAAAAGCATTTTAAGGCCGAATGAGCTGATTTATGCCAATTGTAGCAAAATACTGAAAGGAAAGTGGGCTTGCCTTCATATTTGACCCAGAACAACTCAGTTCAGCATGGAAATATCATTGCAACATCTTTTATTTAGCCAGAAATAAGGAGTTTAAGCTTTTATGCGCTTAAACGTATTTTCAGGCCGAATGAGCTGATTTCTGCCAATTGTAGCAAAATACGGAAAGGAAAGTGGGTTTGCCTTCATATTTGACCCAGAACAACTCAGTTAAGCATTTAAATATCATTACAACAGCTTTTATTTAGCCAGAAATCAAGATTGTAAGTTTTTATGCGCTTAAAAGCATTTTCAGGCCGAATGAGCACATATGCTTGTTTCTGCCAATTGCAGCAAAATACTGAAAAGAAAGTGGGTTTGCCTTAATATTTGACCCAGAACAACTCAGTTCAGCATGGAAATATCATTGCAACAGCTTTAATTTAGCCAGAAATAAAGAGTGGAAGTTTTTCAGGCCGAATGAGCAAATATGCTTGTTTCTGCCAATTGCAGCAAAATACTGAAAGGAAAATGGGTTTGCCTTCATATTTGACCCAGAACAACTCAGTTCAGCATGGAAATATTATTGCAACAGCTTTTATTTAGCCAGAAATGAAGATTGTAAGTTTTTATGCGCTTAAAAGCATTTTCAGGCCAAATGAGCTGATTTCTGCCAATTGCAGCAAAATACTGAAGGGAAAGTGGGTTTGCCTTCATCTTTGACCCAGAACAACTCAGTTCAGCATTTAAATATTATTGCAAAAGCTTTTATTTAGCCAGAAATCAAGAGTGTAAGTTTTTATGCGCTTAAAAGCATTTTCAGGCCGAATGAGCTGATTTATGCCAATTGTAGCAAAATACTGAAAGGAAAGTGGGCTTGCCTTCATATTTGACCCAGAACAACTCAGTTCAGCATGGAAATGTCATTGCAACATCTTTTATTTAGCCAGAAATAAGGAGTTTAAGTTTTTATGCGCTTAAAAGCATTTTCAGGCCAAATAAGCTGATTTCTGCCAATTGCAGCAAAATACTGAAGGGAAAGTGGGTTTGCCTTCATATTTGATGCATAACAACTCAGTTCAGCATTGAGATATCATTGCAACAGCTTTAATTTAGCCAGAAATAAAGAGTGGAAGTTTTTCAGGCCAAATGAGCAAATATGCTTGTTTCTGCCAATTGCAGCAAAATACTGAAAGGAAAATGGGTTTGCCTTGATATTTGACCCAGAACAACTCAGTTCAGCATTTAAATATCATTGCAACAGCTTTTATTTAGCCAGCAATCAAGAGTGTAAGTTTTTATGCGCTTAAAAGCATTTTCAGGCCGAATGAGCTGATTTCTGCCAATTGAAGGAAAATACTGAAAGGAAAGTGGGTTTGCCTTCATATTTGAACCAGAACAACTCAATTCAGCATGGAAATGTCATTGCAACAGCTTTTTTTTTAGCCAGAAATCAAGAGTGTAAGTTTTTATGCGCTTAAAAGCATTTTTCGGCCGAATAAACAAATATGCTTGTTTCTGCCAATTGTTGCAAAATACTAAAGGGAAAGTGGGTTTACCTTCATATTTGACCCAGAAAACTCAGTTCAGCATGGAAATCTCATTGCAACATCTTTTATTTAGCCAGAAATAAGGAGTTTAAGCTTTTATGCGCTTAAACGTATTTTCAGGCCGAATGAGCTGATTTCTGCCAATTGTAGCAAAATACGGAAAGGAAAGTGGGTTTGCCTTCATATTTGACGCAGAACAATTCAGTTAAGCATTTAAATATCATTACAACAGCTTTTATTTAGCCAGAAATCAAGATTGTAAGTTTTTATGCGCTTAAAAGCATTTTCAGGCCGAATGAGCACATATGCTTGTTTCGGCCAATTGCAGCAAAATACTGAAAGGAAAGTGGGTTTGCCTTAATATTTGACCCAGAACAACTCAGTTCAGCATGGAAATATCATTGCAACATCTTTTATTTAGCCAGAAATAAGGAGTTTAAGTTTTTATGCGCTTAAAAGCATTTTCAGGCCGAATGAGCTGATTTCTGCCAATTGTGGCAAAATACGGAAAGGAAAGTGGGTTTGCCTTCATATTTGACCCAGAACAACTCAGTTCAGCATGGAAATATCATTGCAACAGCTTTTATTTAGCCAAAAATCAAGAGTGTAAATTTATATGCGCTTACAAGCATTTTCTGGCCGAATGAGCAAATATGCTTGTTTCTGTCAATTGCAGCAAAATACTGTAGGTAAAGTGGGTTTGCCTTCATATTTGACCCAGAACAACTCAGTTCAGCATTGAAATATCATTGCAACAGCTTTTGTTTAGCCAGAAAACAAGAGTGTAAGTTTTTATGCGCTTAAAAGCATTTTCAGGCCGAATGAGCTGATTTCTGCCAATTGTAGCAAAATACTGAAAGGAAAGTGGGTTTGCCTTCATATTTGACCCAGAACAACTCAGTTCAGCATTGAGATATCATTGCAACAGCTTTAATGTAGCCAGAAATAAAGAGTGGAAGTTTTTCAGGCCAAATGAGCAAATATGCTTGTTTCTGCCAATTGCAGCAAAATACTGAAAGGAAAATGGGTTTGCCTTCATATTTGACCCAGAACAACTCAGTTCAGCATGGAAATATTATTGCAACAGCTTTTATTTAGCCAGAAATGAAGATTGTAAGTTTTTATGCGCTTAAAAGCATTTTCAGGCCAAATGAGCTGATTTCTGCCAATTGCAGCAAAATACTGAAGGGAAAGTGGGTTTGCCTTCATATTTGACCCAGAACAACTCAATTCAGCATGGAAATATCATTGCAACAGCTTTTATTTAGCCAGAAATCAAGAGTGGAAGTTTTTATGCGCTTAAAAGCATTTTCAGGCCAAATGAGCTGATTTCTGCCAATTGCAGCAAAATACTGAAGGGAAAGTGGGTTTGCCTTCATCTTTAACCCAGAACAACTCAGTTCAGCATTTAAATATTATTGCAAAAGCTTTTATTTAGCCAGAAATCAAGAGTGTAAGTTTTTATACGCTTAAAAGCATTTTAAGGCCGAATGAGCTGATTTATGCCAATTGTAGCAAAATACTGAAAGGAAAGTGGGCTTGCCTTCATATTTGACCCAGAACAACTCAGTTCAGCATGGAAATATCATTGCAACATCTTTTATTTAGCCAGAAATAAGGAGTTTAAGCTTTTATGCGCTTAAACGTATTTTCAGGCCGAATGAGCTGATTTCTGCCAATTGTAGCAAAATACGGAAAGGAAAGTGGGTTTGCCTTCATATTTGACCCAGAACAACTCAGTTAAGCATTTAAATATCATTACAACAGCTTTTATTTAGCCAGAAATCAAGATTGTAAGTTTTTATGCGCTTAAAAGCATTTTCAGGCCGAATGAGCACATATGCTTGTTTCTGCCAATTGCAGCAAAATACTGAAAAGAAAGTGGGTTTGCCTTAATATTTGACCCAGAACAACTCAGTTCAGCATGGAAATATCATTGCAACAGCTTTAATTTAGCCAGAAATAAAGATTGTAAGTTTTTATGCGCTTAAAAGCATTTTCAGGCCAAATGAGCTGATTTCTGCCAATTGCAGCAAAATACTGAAGGGAAAGTGGGTTTGCCTTCATCTTTGACCCAGAACAACTCAGTTCAGCATTTAAATATTATTGCAAAAGCTTTTATTTAGCCAGAAATCAAGAGTGTAAGTTTTTATGCGCTTAAAAGCATTTTCAGGCCGAATGAGCTGATTTATGCCAATTGTAGCAAAATACTGAAAGGAAAGTGGGCTTGCCTTCATATTTGACCCAGAATAACTCAGTTCAGCATGGAAATGTCATTGCAACATCTTTTATTTAGCCAGAAATAAGGAGTATAAGTTTTTATGCGCTTAAAAGCATTTTCAGGCCAAATAAGCTGATTTCTGCCAATTGCAGCAAAATACTGAAGGGAAAGTGGGTTTGCCTTCATATTTGATGCATAACAACTCAGTTCAGCATTGAGATATCATTGCAACAGCTTTAATTTAGCCAGAAATAAAGAGTGGAAGTTTTTCAGGCCAAATGAGCAAATATGCTTGTTTCTGCCAATTGCAGCAAAATACTGAAAGGAAAATGGGTTTGCCTTGATATTTGACCCAGAACAACTCAGTTCAGCATTTAAATATCATTGCAACAGCTTTTATTTAGCCAGCAATCAAGAGTGTAAGTTTTTATGCGCTTAAAAGCATTTTCAGGCCGAATGAGCTGATTTCTGCCAATTGAAGGAAAATACTGAAAGGAAAGTGGGTTTGCCTTCATATTTGAACCAGAACAACTCAATTCAGCATGGAAATGTCATTGCAACAGCTTTTTTTTTAGCCAGAAATCAAGAGTGGAAGATTTTTATGCGCTTAAAAGCATTTTCAGGCGAAATAAGCTGATTTATGCCAATTGTAGCAAAATACTGAAAGGAAAGTGGGCTTGCCTTCATATTTGACCCAGAACAACTCAGTTCATAATTTAAATATCATTACAACAGCTTTTATTTAGCCAGAAATCAAGATTGTAAGTTTTTATGCGCTTAAAAGCATTTTCAGGCCAAATGAGCACATATGCTTGTTTCTGCCAATTGCAGCAAAATACTGAAAGGAAAGTCGGTTTGCCTTAATATTTGACCCAGAACAACTCAGTTCAGCATGGAAATATCATTGCAACATCTTTTATTTAGCCAGAAATAAGGAGTTTAAGTTTTTATGCGCCTAAAAGCATTTTCAGGCCAAATGAGCTGATTTCTGCCAATTGTATCAAACTTCGGAAAGGAAAGTGGGTTTGTCTTCATATTTGACGCATACCAAATCAGTTCAGCATGGAAATATCATTGCAACATCTTTTATTTAGCCAGAAATAAGGAGTTTAAGTTTTTATGCGCTTAAAACCATTTTCAGGCCGAATGAGCTGATTTCTACCAATTGTAGCAAAATACTGAAGGGAAAGTGGGTTTGCCTTCATATTTGACCCAGAACAACTCAGTTTAGCATGGAAATATCATTGCAACAGCTTTTATTTAGCCAGAAATCAAGAGTGGAAATTTATATGCGCTTAAAACCATTGTCAGGCCGAATGAGCTGATTTCTGCCAATTGTAGCAAAATACTGAAGGGAAAGTTGGTTTGCCTTCATATTTGACCCAGAACAACTCAGTTCAGCATGGAAATATCATTGCAACAGCTTTTATTTAGCTAGAAATCAAGATTGTAAGTTTTTTTGCGCTTAAAAGCATTTTCAGGCCGAATGAGCACATATGCTTGTTTCTGCCAATTGCAGTAAAATACTGAAAGGAAAGTCGGTTTGCCTTAATATTTGACCCAGAACAACTCAGTTCAGCATGGAAATATCATTGCAACATCTTTTATTTAGCCAGAAATAAGGAGTTTAAGTTTTTATGCGCTTAAAACAATTTTCAGGCCGAATGAGCTGATTTCTGCCAATTGTAGCAAAATACTGAAGGGAAAGTGGGTTTGCCTTCATATTTGACCCAGAACAACTCAGTTTAGCATGGAAATATCATTGCAACAGCTTTTATTTAGCCAGAAATCAAGAGTGGAAATTTATATGCGCTTAAAACCATTATCAGGCCGAATGAGCTGATTTCTGCCAATTGTAGCAAAATACTGAAGGGAAAGTGGGTTTGCCTTCATATTTGACCCAGAACAACTCAGTTCAGCATGAAAATATCATTTCAACAGCTTTTATTTAGTCAGAAATCAAGATTGTAAGTTTTTATGCGCTTAAAAGCATTTTCAGGCCGAATGAGCACTTAAGCTTGTTTCTGCCAATTGCAGCAAAATACTGAAAGGAAAGTGGGCTTGCCTTAATATTTGACCCAGAACAACTCAGGTCAGCATGGAAATATCATTGCAACATCTTTTATTTAGCCAGAAATAAGGAGTTTAAGTTTTTATACGCTTAAAAGCATTTTCAGGCCGAATGAGCTGATTTCTGCCAATTGTAGCAAAATACGGAAAGGAAAGTGGGTTTGCCTTCATATTTGATGCATAACAACTCAGTTCAGCATTGAGATATCATTGCAACAGCTTTAATTTAGCCAGAAATAAAGAGTGGAAGTTTTTCAGGCCAAATGAGCAAATATGCTTGTTTCTGCCAATTGCAGCAAAATACTGAAAGGAAAATGGGTTTGCCTTGATATTTGACCCAGAACAACTCAGTTCAGCATTTAAATATCATTGCAACAGCTTTTATTTAGCCAGCAATCAAGAGTGTAAGTTTTTATGCGCTTAAAAGCATTTTCAGGCCGAATGAGCTGATTTCTGCCAATTGAAGGAAAATACTGAAAGGAAAGTGGGTTTGCCTTAATATTTGAACCAGAACAACTCAATTCAGCATGGAAATGTCATTGCAACAGCTTTTTTTTTAGCCAGAAATCAAGAGTGGAAGATTTTTATGCGCTTAAAAGCATTTTCAGGCCAAATGAGCTGATTTCTGCCAATTGTAGCAAAATACTGAAAGGAAAGTGGGTTTGCCTTCATATTTGACCCAGAACAACTCAATTCAGCATGGAAATATCATTGCAACAGCTTTAATTTAGCCAGAAATCAAGAGTGTAAGTTTTTATGCGCTTAAAAGCATTTTTCGGCCGAATAAACAAATATGCTTGTTTCTGCCAATTGTTGCAAAATACTAAAGGGAAAGTGGGTTTACCTTCATATTTGACCCAGAAAACTCAGTTCAGCATGGAAATCTCATTGCAACATCTTTTATTTAGCCAGAAATAAGGAGTTTAAGCTTTTATGCGCTTAAACGTATTTTCAGGCCGAATGAGCTGATTTCTGCCAATTGTAGCAAAATACGGAAAGGAAAGTGGGTTTGCCTTCATATTTGACCCAGAACAATTCAGTTAAGCATTTAAATATCATTACAACAGCTTTTATTTAGCCAGAAATCAAGATTGTAAGTTTTTATGCGCTTAAAAGCATTTTCAGGCCGAATGAGCACATATGCTTGTTTCGGCCAATTGCAGCAAAATACTGAAAGGAAAGTGGGTTTGCCTTAATATTTGACCCAGAACAACTCAGTTCAGCATGGAAATATCATTGCAACATCTTTTATTTAGCCAGAAAGAAGGAGTTTAAGTTTTTATGCGCTTAAAAGCATTTTCAGGCCGAATGAGCTGATTTCTGCCAATTGTGGCAAAATACGGAAAGGAAAGTGGGTTTGCCTTCATATTTGACCCAGAACAACTCAGTTCAGCATGGAAATATCATTGCAACAGCTTTTATTTAGCCAAAAATCAAGAGTGTAAATTTATATGCGCTTACAAGCATTTTCTGGCCGAATGAGCAAATATGCTTGTTTCTGTCAATTGCAGCAAAATACTGTAGGTAAAGTGGGTTTGCCTTCATATTTGACCCAGAACAACTCAGTTCAGCATTGAAATATCATTGCAACAGCTTTTGTTTAGCCAGAAAACAAGAGTGTAAGTTTTTATGCGCTTAAAAGCATTTTCAGGCCGAATGAGCTGATTTCTGCCAATTGTAGCAAAATACTGAAAGGAAAGTGGGTTTGCCTTCATATTTGACCCAGAACAACTCAGTTCAGCATTGAGATATCATTGCAACAGCTTTAATGTAGCCAGAAATAAAGAGTGGAAGTTTTTCAGGCCAAATGAGCAAATATGCTTGTTTCTGCCAATTGCAGCAAAATACTGAAAGGAAAATGGGTTTGCCTTCATATTTGACCCAGAACAACTCAGTTCAGCATGGAAATATTATTGCAACAGCTTTTATTTAGCCAGAAATGAAGATTGTAAGTTTTTATGCGCTTAAAAGCATTTTCAGGCCAAATGAGCTGATTTCTGCCAATTGCAGCAAAATACTGAAGGGAAAGTGGGTTTGCCTTCATATTTGACCCAGAACAACTCAATTCAGCATGGAAATATCATTGCAACAGCTTTTATTTAGCCAGAAATCAAGAGTGGAAGTTTTTATGCGCTTAAAAGCATTTTCAGGCCAAATGAGCTGATTTCTGCCAATTGCAGCAAAATACTGAAGGGAAAGTTGGTTTGCCTTCATCTTTAACCCAGAACAACTCAGTTCAGCATTTAAATATTATTGCAAAAGCTTTTATTTAGCCAGAAATCAAGAGTGTAAGTTTTTATACGCTTAAAAGCATTTTAAGGCCGAATGAGCTGATTTATGCCAATTGTAGCAAAATACTGAAAGGAAAGTGGGCTTGCCTTCATATTTGACCCAGAACAACTCAGTTCAGCATGGAAATATCATTGCAACATCTTTTATTTAGCCAGAAATAAGGAGTTTAAGCTTTTATGCGCTTAAACGTATTTTCAGGCCGAATGAGCTGATTTCTGCCAATTGTAGCAAAATACGGAAAGGAAAGTGGGTTTGCCTTCATATTTGACCCAGAACAACTCAGTTAAGCATTTAAATATCATTACAACAGCTTTTATTTAGCCAGAAATCAAGATTGTAAGTTTTTATGCGCTTAAAAGCATTTTCAGGCCGAATGAGCACATATGCTTGTTTCTGCCAATTGCAGCAAAATACTGAAAAGAAAGTGGGTTTGCCTTAATATTTGACCCAGAACAACTCAGTTCAGCATGGAAATATCATTGCAACAGCTTTAATTTAGCCAGAAATAAAGAGTGGAAGTTTTTCAGGCCGAATGAGCAAATATGCTTGTTTCTGCCAATTGCAGCAAAATACTGAAAGGAAAATGGGTTTGCCTTCATATTTGACCCAGAACAACTCAGTTCAGCATGGAAATATTATTGCAACAGCTTTTATTTAGCCAGAAATGAAGATTGTAAGTTTTTATGCGCTTAAAAGCATTTTCAGGCCAAATGAGCTGATTTCTGCCAATTGCAGCAAAATACTGAAGGGAAAGTGGGTTTGCCTTCATCTTTGACCCAGAACAACTCAGTTCAGCATTTAAATATTATTGCAAAAGCTTTTATTTAGCCAGAAATCAAGAGTGTAAGTTTTTATGCGCTTAAAAGCATTTTCCGGCCGAATGAGCTGATTTATGCCAATTGTAGCAAAATACTGAAAGGAAAGTCGGCTTGCCTTCATATTTGACCCAGAACAACTCAGTTCAGCATGGAAATGTCATTGCAACATCTTTTATTTAGCCAGAAATAAGGAGTTTAAGTTTTTATGCGCTTAAAAGCATTTTCAGGCCAAATAAGCTGATTTCTGCCAATTGCAGCAAAATACTGAAGGGAAAGTGGGTTTGCCTTCATATTTGATGCATAACAACTCAGTTCAGCATTGAGATATCATTGCAACAGCTTTAATTTAGCCAGAAATAAAGAGTGGAAGTTTTTCAGGCCAAATGAGCAAATATGCTTGTTTCTGCCAATTGCAGCAAAATACTGAAAGGAAAATGGGTTTGCCTTGATATTTGACCCAGAACAACTCAGTTCAGCATTTAAATATCATTGCAACAGCTTTTATTTAGCCAGCAATCAAGAGTGTAAGTTTTTATGCGCTTAAAAGCATTTTCAGGCCGAATGAGCTGATTTCTGCCAATTGAAGGAAAATACTGAAAGGAAAGTGGGTTTGCCTTCATATTTGAACCAGAACAACTCAATTCAGCATGGAAATGTCATTGCAACAGCTTTTTTTTTAGCCAGAAATCAAGAGTGGAAGATTTTTATGCGCTTAAAAGCATTTTCAGGCGAAATAAGCTGATTTATGCCAATTGTAGCAAAATACTGAAAGGAAAGTGGGCTTGCCTTCATATTTGACCCAGAACAACTCAGTTCATAATTTAAATATCATTACAACAGCTTTTATTTAGCCAGAAATCAAGATTGTAAGTTTTTATGCGCTTAAAAGCATTTTCAGGCCAAATGAGCACATATGCTTGTTTCTGCCAATTGCAGCAAAATACTGAAAGGAAAGTCGGTTTTCCTTAATATTTGACCCAGAACAACTCAGTTCAGCATGGAAATATCATTGCAACATCTTTTATTTAGCCAGAAATAAGGAGTTTAAGTTTTTATGCGCCTAAAAGCATTTTCAGGCCAAATGAGCTGATTTCTGCCAATTGTAGCAAACTACGGAAAGGAAAGTGGGTTTGTCTTCATATTTGACGCATACCAAATCAGTTCAGCATGGAAATATCATTGCAACATCTTTTATTTAGCCAGAAATAAGGAGTTTAAGTTTTTATGCGCTTAAAACCATTTTCAGGCCGAATGAGCTGATTTCTACCAATTGTAGCAAAATACTGAAGGGAAAGTGGGTTTGCCTTCATATTTGACCCAGAACAACTCAGTTTAGCATGGAAATATCATTGCAACAGCTTTTATTTAGCCAGAAATCAAGAGTGGAAATTTATATGCGCTTAAAAGCATTTTCAGGCCGAATGAGCACATATACTTGTTTCTGCCAATTGCAGTAAAATACTGAAAGGAAAGTCGGTTTGCCTTAATATTTGACCCAGAACAACTCAGTTCAGCATGGAAATATCATTGCAACATCTTTTATTTAGCCAGAAATAAGGAGTTTAAGTTTTTATGCGCTTAAAACAATTTTCAGGCCGAATGAGCTGATTTCTGCCAATTGTAGCAAAATACTGAAGGGAAAGTGGGTTTGCCTTCATATTTGACCCAGAACAACTCAGTTTAGCATGGAAATATCATTGCAACAGCTTTTATTTAGCCAGAAATCAAGAGTGGAAATTTATATGCGCTTAAAACCATTATCAGGCCGAATGAGCTGATTTCTGCCAATTGTAGCAAAATACTGAAGGGAAAGTGGGTTTGCCTTCATATTTGACCCAGAACAACTCAGTTCAGCATGAAAATATCATTTCAACAGCTTTTATTTAGTCAGAAATCAAGATTGTAAGTTTTTATGCGCTTAAAAGCATTTTCAGGCCGAATGAGCACTTAAGCTTGTTTCTGCCAATTGCAGCAAAATACTGAAAGGAAAGTGGGCTTGCCCTAATATTTGACCCAGAACAACTCAGGTCAGCATGGAAATATCATTGCAACATCTTTTATTTAGCCAGAAATAAGGAGTTTAAGTTTTTATACGCTTAAAAGCATTTTCAGGCCGAATGAGCTGATTTCTGCCAATTGTAGCAAAATACGGAAAGGAAAGTGGGTTTGCCTTCATATTTGATGCATAACAACTCAGTTCAGCATTGAGATATCATTGCAACAGCTTTAATTTAGCCAGAAATAAAGAGTGGAAGTTTTTCAGGCCAAATGAGCAAATATGCTTGTTTCTGCCAATTGCAGCAAAATACTGAAAGGAAAATGGGTTTGCCTTGATATTTGACCCAGAACAACTCAGTTCAGCATTTAAATATCATTGCAACAGCTTTTATTTAGCCAGCAATCAAGAGTGTAAGTTTTTATGCGCTTAAAAGCATTTTCAGGCCGAATGAGCTGATTTCTGCCAATTGAAGGAAAATACTGAAAGGAAAGTGGGTTTGCCTTAATATTTGAACCAGAACAACTCAATTCAGCATGGAAATGTCATTGCAACAGCTTTTTTTTTAGCCAGAAATCAAGAGTGGAAGATTTTTATGCGCTTAAAAGCATTTTCAGGCGAAATAAGCTGATTTCTGCCAATTGTAGCAAAATACTGAAAGGAAAGTGGGTTTGCCTTCATATTTGACCCAGAACAACTCAATTCAGCATGGAAATATCATTGCAACAGCTTTAATTTAGCCAGAAATCAAGAGTGTAAGTTTTTATGCGCTTAAAAGCATTTTTCGGCCGAATAAACAAATATGCTTGTTTCTGCCAATTGTTGCAAAATACTAAAGGGAAAGTGGGTTTACCTTCATATTTGACCCAGAAAACTCAGTTCAGCATGGAAATCTCATTGCAACATCTTTTATTTAGCCAGAAATAAGGAGTTTAAGCTTTTATGCGCTTAAACGTATTTTCAGGCCGAATGAGCTGATTTCTGCCAATTGTAGCAAAATACGGAAAGGAAAGTGGGTTTGCCTTCATATTTGACCCAGAACAATTCAGTTAAGCATTTAAATATCATTACAACAGCTTTTATTTAGCCAGAAATCAAGATTGTAAGTTTTTATGCGCTTAAAAGCATTTTCAGGCCGAATGAGCACATATGCTTGTTTCGGCCAATTGCAGCAAAATACTGAAAGGAAAGTGGGTTTGCCTTAATATTTGACCCAGAACAACTCAGTTCAGCATGGAAATATCATTGCAACATCTTTTATTTAGCCAGAAATAAGGAGTTTAAGTTTTTATGCGCTTAAAAGCATTTTCAGGCCGAATGAGCTGATTTCTGCCAATTGTGGCAAAATACGGAAAGGAAAGTGGGTTTGCCTTCATATTTGACCCAGAACAACTCAGTTCAGCATGGAAATATCATTGCAACAGCTTTTATTTAGCCAAAAATCAAGAGTGTAAATTTATATGCGCTTACAAGCATTTTCTGGCCGAATGAGCAAATATGCTTGTTTCTGTCAATTGCAGCAAAATACTGAAGGTAAAGTGGGTTTACCTTCATATTTGACCCAGAACAACTCAGTTCAGCATTGAAATATCATTGCAACAGCTTTTGTTTAGCCAGAAAACAAGAGTGTAAGTTTTTATGCGCTTAAAAGCATTTTCAGGCCGAATGAGCTGATTTATGCCAATTGTAGCAAAATACTGAAAGGAAAGTGGGCTTGCCTTCATATTTGACCCAGAACAACTCAGTTCAGCATGGAAATGTCATTGCAACATCTTTTATTTAGCCAGAAATAAGGAGTTTAAGTTTTTATGCGCTTAAAAGCATTTTCAGGCCAAATAAGCTGATTTCTGCCAATTGCAGCAAAATACTGAAGGGAAAGTGGGTTTGCCTTCATATTTGATGCATAACAACTCAGTTCAGCATTGAGATATCATTGCAACAGCTTTAATTTAGCCAGAAATAAAGAGTGGAAGTTTTTCAGGCCAAATGAGCAAATATGCTTGTTTCTGCCAATTGCAGCAAAATACTGAAAGGAAAATGGGTTTGCCTTGATATTTGACCCAGAACAACTCAGTTCAGCATTTAAATATCATTGCAACAGCTTTTATTTAGCCAGCAATCAAGAGTGTAAGTTTTTATGCGCTTAAAAGCATTTTCAGGCCGAATGAGCTGATTTCTGCCAATTGAAGGAAAATACTGAAAGGAAAGTGGGTTTGCCTTCATATTTGAACCAGAACAACTCAATTCAGCATGGAAATGTCATTGCAACAGCTTTTTTTTAGCCAGAAATCAAGAGTGGAAGATTTTTATGCGCTTAAAAGCATTTTCAGGCGAAATAAGCTGATTTATGCCAATTGTAGCAAAATACTGAAAGGAAAGTGGGCTTGCCTTCATATTTGACCCAGAACAACTCAGTTCATAATTTAAATATCATTACAACAGCTTTTATTTAGCCAGAAATCAAGATTGTAAGTTTTTATGCGCTTAAAAGCATTTTCAGGCCAAATGAGCACATATGCTTGTTTCTGCCAATTGCAGCAAAATACTGAAAGGAAAGTCGGTTTGCCTTAATATTTGACCCAGAACAACTCAGTTCAGCATGGAAATATCATTGCAACATCTTTTATTTAGCCAGAAATAAGGAGTTTAAGTTTTTATGCGCCTAAAAGCATTTTCAGGCCAAATGAGCTGATTTCTGCCAATTGTAGCAAACTACGGAAAGGAAAGTGGGTTTGTCTTCATATTTGACGCATACCAAATCAGTTCAGCATGGAAATATCATTGCAACATCTTTTATTTAGCCAGAAATAAGGAGTTTAAGTTTTTATGCGCTTAAAACCATTTTCAGGCCGAATGAGCTGATTTCTACCAATTGTAGCAAAATACTGAAGGGAAAGTGGGTTTGCCTTCATATTTGACCCAGAACAACTCAGTTTAGCATGGAAATATCATTGCAACAGCTTTTATTTAGCCAGAAATCAAGAGTGGAAATTTATATGCGCTTAAAACCATTGTCAGGCCGAATGAGCTGATTTCTGCCAATTGTAGCAAAATACTGAAGGGAAAGTGGGTTTGCCTTCATATTTGACCCAGAACAACTCAGTTCAGCATGGAAATATCATTGCAACAGCTTTTATTTAGCTAGAAATCAAGATTGTAAGTTTTTTTGCGCTTAAAAGCATTTTCAGGCCGAATGAGCACATATGCTTGTTTCTGCCAATTGCAGTAAAATACTGAAAGGAAAGTCGGTTTGCCTTAATATTTGACCCAGAACAACTCAGTTCAGCATGGAAATATCATTGCAACATCTTTTATTTAGCCAGAAATAAGGAGTTTAAGTTTTTATGCGCTTAAAACAATTTTCAGGCCGAATGAGCTGATTTCTGCCAATTGTAGCAAAATACTGAAGGGAAAGTGGGTTTGCCTTCATATTTGACCCAGAACAACTCAGTTTAGCATGGAAATATCATTGCAACAGCTTTTATTTAGCCAGAAATCAAGAGTGGAAATTTATATGCGCTTAAAACCATTGTCAGGCCGAATGAGCTGATTTCTGCCAATTGTAGCAAAATACTGAAGGGAAAGTGGGTTTGCCTTCATATTTGACCCAGAACAACTCAGTTCAGCATGGAAATATCATTGCAACAGCTTTTATTTAGCTAGAAATCAAGATTGTAAGTTTTTTTGCGCTTAAAAGCATTTTCAGGCCGAATGAGCACATATGCTTGTTTCTGCCAATTGCAGTAAAATACTGAAAGGAAAGTCGGTTTGCCTTAATATTTGACCCAGAACAACTCAGTTCAGCATGGAAATATCATTGCAACATCTTTTATTTAGCCAGAAATAAGGAGTTTAAGTTTTTATGCGCTTAAAACAATTTTCAGGCCGAATGAGCTGATTTCTGCCAATTGTAGCAAAATACTGAAGGGAAAGTGGGTTTGCCTTCATATTTGACCCAGAACAACTCAGTTTAGCATGGAAATATCATTGCAACAGCTTTTATTTAGCCAGAAATCAAGAGTGGAAATTTATATGCGCTTAAAACCATTATCAGGCCGAATGAGCTGATTTCTGCCAATTGTAGTAAAATACTGAAGGGAAAGTGGGTTTGCCTTCATATTTGACCCAGAACAACTCAGTTCAGCATGAAAATATCATTTCAACAGCTTTTATTTAGTCAGAAATCAAGATTGTAAGTTTTTATGCGCTTAAAAGCATTTTCAGGCCGAATGAGCACTTAAGCTTGTTTCTGCCAATTGCAGCAAAATACTGAAAGGAAAGTGGGCTTGCCTTAATATTTGACCCAGAACAACTCAGGTCAGCATGGAAATATCATTGCAACATCTTTTATTTAGCCAGAAATAAGGAGTTTAAGTTTTTATACGCTTAAAAGCATTTTCAGGCCGAATGAGCTGATTTCTGCCAATTGTAGCAAAATACGGAAAGGAAAGTGGGTTTGCCTTCATATTTGATGCATAACAACTCAGTTCAGCATTGAGATATCATTGCAACAGCTTTAATTTAGCCAGAAATAAAGAGTGGAAGTTTTTCAGGCCAAATGAGCAAATATGCTTGTTTCTGCCAATTGCAGCAAAATACTGAAAGGAAAATGGGTTTGCCTTGATATTTGACCCAGAACAACTCAGTTCAGCATTTAAATATCATTGCAACAGCTTTTATTTAGCCAGCAATCAAGAGTGTAAGTTTTTATGCGCTTAAAAGCATTTTCAGGCCGAATGAGCTGATTTCTGCCAATTGAAGGAAAATACTGAAAGGAAAGTGGGTTTGCCTTAATATTTGAACCAGAACAACTCAATTCAGCATGGAAATGTCATTGCAACAGCTTTTTTTTTAGCCAGAAATCAAGAGTGGAAGATTTTTATGCGCTTAAAAGCATTTTCAGGCCAAATAAGCTGATTTCTGCCAATTGTAGCAAAATACTGAAAGGAAAGTGGGTTTGCCTTCATATTTGACCCAGAACAACTCAATTCAGCATGGAAATATCATTGCAACAGCTTTAATTTAGCCAGAAATCAAGAGTGTAAGTTTTTATGCGCTTAAAAGCATTTTTCGGCCGAATAAACAAATATGCTTGTTTCTGCCAATTGTTGCAAAATACTAAAGGGAAAGTGGGTTTACCTTCATATTTGACCCAGAAAACTCAGTTCAGCATGGAAATCTCATTGCAACATCTTTTATTTAGCCAGAAATAAGGAGTTTAAGCTTTTATGCGCTTAAACGTATTTTCAGGCCGAATGAGCTGATTTCTGCCAATTGTAGCAAAATACGGAAAGGAAAGTGGGTTTGCCTTCATATTTGACCCAGAACAATTCAGTTAAGCATTTAAATATCATTACAACAGCTTTTATTTAGCCAGAAATCAAGATTGTAAGTTTTTATGCGCTTAAAAGCATTTTCAGGCCGAATGAGCACATATGCTTGTTTCGGCCAATTGCAGCAAAATACTGAAGGGAAAGTGGGTTTGCCTTAATATTTGACCCAGAACAACTCAGTTCAGCATGGAAATATCATTGCAACATCTTTTATTTAGCCAGAAATAAGGAGTTTAAGTTTTTATGCGCTTAAAAGCATTTTCAGGCCGAATGAGCTGATTTCTGCCAATTGTGGCAAAATACGGAAAGGAAAGTGGGTTTGCCTTCATATTTGACCCAGAACAACTCAGTTCAGCATGGAAATATCATTGCAACAGCTTTTATTTAGCCAAAAATCAAGAGTGTAAATTTATATGCGCTTACAAGCATTTTCTGGCCGAATGAGCAAATATGCTTGTTTCTGTCAATTGCAGCAAAATACTGTAGGTAAAGTGGGTTTGCCTTCATATTTGACCCAGAACAACTCAGTTCAGCATTGAAATATCATTGCAACAGCTTTTGTTTAGCCAGAAAACAAGAGTGTAAGTTTTTATGCGCTTAAAAGCATTTTCAGGCCGAATGAGCTGATTTCTGCCAATTGTAGCAAAATACTGAAAGGAAAGTGGGTTTGCCTTCATATTTGACCCAGAACAACTCAGTTCAGCATTGAGATATCATTGCAACAGCTTTAATGTAGCCAGAAATAAAGAGTGGAAGTTTTTCAGGCCAAATGAGCAAATATGCTTGTTTCTGCCAATTGCAGCAAAATACTGAAAGGAAAATGGGTTTGCCTTCATATTTGACCCAGAACAACTCAGTTCAGCATGGAAATATTATTGCAACAGCTTTTATTTAGCCAGAAATGAAGATTGTAAGTTTTTATGCGCTTAAAAGCATTTTCAGGCCAAATGAGCTGATTTCTGCCAATTGCAGCAAAATACTGAAGGGAAAGTGGGTTTGCCTTCATATTTGACCCAGAACAACTCAATTCAGCATGGAAATATCATTGCAACAGCTTTTATTTAGCCAGAAATCAAGAGTGGAAGTTTTTATGCGCTTAAAAGCATTTTCAGGCCAAATGAGCTGAATTCTGCCAATTGCAGCAAAATACTGAAGGGAAAGTGGGTTTGCCTTCATCTTTAACCCAGAACAACTCAGTTCAGCATTTAAATATTATTGCAAAAGCTTTTATTTAGCCAGAAATCAAGAGTGTAAGTTTTTATACGCTTAAAAGCATTTTAAGGCCGAATGAGCTGATTTATGCCAATTGTAGCAAAATACTGAAAGGAAAGTGGGCTTGCCTTCATATTTGACCCAGAACAACTCAGTTCAGCATGGAAATATCATTGCAACATCTTTTATTTAGCCAGAAATAAGGAGTTTAAGCTTTTATGCGCTTAAACGTATTTTCAGGCCGAATGAGCTGATTTCTGCCAATTGTAGCAAAATACGGAAAGGAAAGTGGGTTTGCCTTCATATTTGACCCAGAACAACTCAGTTAAGCATTTAAATATCATTACAACAGCTTTTATTTAGCCAGAAATCAAGATTGTAAGTTTTTATGCGCTTAAAAGCATTTTCAGGCCGAATGAGCACATATGCTTGTTTCTGCCAATTGCAGCAAAATACTGAAAAGAAAGTGGGTTTGCCTTAATATTTGACCCAGAACAACTCAGTTCAGCATGGAAATATCATTGCAACAGCTTTAATTTAGCCAGAAATAAAGAGTGGAAGTTTTTCAGGCCGAATGAGCAAATATGCTTGTTTCTGCCAATTGCAGCAAAATACTGAAAGGAAAATGGGTTTGCCTTCATATTTGACCCAGAACAACTCAGTTCAGCATGGAAATATTATTGCAACAGCTTTTATTTAGCCAGAAATGAAGATTGTAAGTTTTTATGCGCTTAAAAGCATTTTCAGGCCAAATGAGCTGATTTCTGCCAATTGCAGCAAAATACTGAAGGGAAAGTGGGTTTGCCTTCATCTTTGACCCAGAACAACTCAGTTCAGCATTTAAATATTATTGCAAAAGCTTTTATTTAGCCAGAAATCAAGAGTGTAAGTTTTTATGCGCTTCAAAGCATTTTCAGGCCGAATGAGCTGATTTATGCCAATTGTAGCAAAATACTGAAAGGAAAGTGGGCTTGCCTTCATATTTGACCCAGAACAACTCAGTTCAGCATGGAAATGTCATTGCAACATCTTTTATTTAGCCAGAAATAAGGAGTTTAAGTTTTTATGCGCTTAAAAGCATTTTCAGGACAAATAAGCTGATTTCTGCCAATTGCAGCAAAATACTGAAGGGAAAGTGGGTTTGCCTTCATATTTGATGCATAACAACTCAGTTCAGCATTGAGATATCATTGCAACAGCTTTAATTTAGCCAGAAATAAAGAGTGGAAGTTTTTCAGGCCAAATGAGCAAATATGCTTGTTTCTGCCAATTGCAGCAAAATACTGAAAGGAAAATGGGTTTGCCTTGATATTTGACCCAGAACAACTCAGTTCAGCATTTAAATATCATTGCAACAGCTTTTATTTAGCCAGCAATCAAGAGTGTAAGTTTTTATGCGCTTAAAAGCATTTTCAGGCCGAATGAGCTGATTTCTGCCAATTGTAGCAAAATACTGAAGGGAAAGTGGGTTTGCCTTCATATTTGACCCAGAACAACTCAGTTCAGCATGAAAATATCATTTCAACAGCTTTTATTTAGTCAGAAATCAAGATTGTAAGTTTTTATGCGCTTAAAAGCATTTTCAGGCCGAATGAGCACTTAAGCTTGTTTCTGCCAATTGCAGCAAAATACTGAAAGGAAAGTGGGCTTGCCCTAATATTTGACCCAGAACAACTCAGGTCAGCATGGAAATATCATTGCAACATCTTTTATTTAGCCAGAAATAAGGAGTTTAAGTTTTTATACGCTTAAAAGCATTTTAAGGCCGAATGAGCTGATTTCTGCCAATTGTAGCAAAATACGGAAAGGAAAGTGGGTTTGCCTTCATATTTGATGCATAACAACTCAGTTCAGCATTGAGATATCATTGCAACAGCTTTAATTTAGCCAGAAATAAAGAGTGGAAGTTTTTCAGGCCAAATGAGCAAATATGCTTGTTTCTGCCAATTGCAGCAAAATACTGAAAGGAAAATGGGTTTGCCTTGATATTTGACCCAGAACAACTCAGTTCAGCATTTAAATATCATTGCAACAGCTTTTATTTAGCCAGCAATCAAGAGTGTAAGTTTTTATGCGCTTAAAAGCATTTTCAGGCCGAATGAGCTGATTTCTGCCAATTGAAGGAAAATACTGAAAGGAAAGTGGGTTTGCCTTAATATTTGAACCAGAACAACTCAATTCAGCATGGAAATGTCATTGCAACAGCTTTTTTTTTAGCCAGAAATCAAGAGTGGAAGATTTTTATGCGCTTAAAAGCATTTTCAGGCGAAATAAGCTGATTTCTGCCAATTGTAGCAAAATACTGAAAGGAAAGTGGGTTTGCCTTCATATTTGACCCAGAACAACTCAATTCAGCATGGAAATATCATTGCAACAGCTTTAATTTAGCCAGAAATCAAGATTGTAAGTTTTTATGCGCTTAAAAGCATTTTCAGGCCGAATGAGCACATATGCTTGTTTCGGCCAATTGCAGCAAAATACTGAAAGGAAAGTGGGTTTGCCTTAATATTTGACCCAGAACAACTCAGTTCAGCATGGAAATATCATTGCAACATCTTTTATTTAGCCAGAAATAAGGAGTTTAAGTTTTTATGCGCTTAAAAGCATTTTCAGGCCGAATGAGCTGATTTCTGCCAATTGTGGCAAAATACGGAAAGGAAAGTGGGTTTGCCTTCATATTTGACCCAGAACAACTCAGTTCAGCATGGAAATATCATTGCAACAGCTTTTATTTAGCCAAAAATCAAGAGTGTAAATTTATATGCGCTTACAAGCATTTTCTGGCCGAATGAGCAAATATGCTTGTTTCTGTCAATTGCAGCAAAATACTGTAGGTAAAGTGGGTTTGCCTTCATATTTGACCCAGAACAACTCAGTTCAGCATTGAAATATCATTGCAACAGCTTTTGTTTAGCCAGAAAACAAGAGTGTAAGTTTTTATGCGCTTAAAAGCATTTTCAGGCCGAATGAGCTGATTTCTGCCAATTGTAGCAAAATACTGAAAGGAAAGTGGGTTTGCCTTCATATTTGACCCAGAACAACTCAGTTCAGCATTGAGATATCATTGCAACAGCTTTAATGTAGCCAGAAATAAAGAGTGGAAGTTTTTCAGGCCAAATGAGCAAATATGCTTGTTTCTGCCAATTGCAGCAAAATACTGAAAGGAAAATGGGTTTGCCTTCATATTTGACCCAGAACAACTCAGTTCAGCATGGAAATATTATTGCAACAGCTTTTATTTAGCCAGAAATGAAGATTGTAAGTTTTTATGCGCTTAAAAGCATTTTCAGGCCAAATGAGCTGATTTCTGCCAATTGCAGCAAAATACTGAAGGGAAAGTGGGTTTGCCTTCATATTTGACCCAGAACAACTCAATTCAGCATGGAAATATCATTGCAAAAGCTTTTATTTAGCCAGAAATCAAGAGTGGAAGTTTTTATGCACTTAAAAGCATTTTCAGGCCAAATGAGCTGATTTCTGCCAATTGCAGCAAAATACTGAAGGGAAAGTGGGTTTGCCTTCATCTTTAACCCAGAACAACTCAGTTCAGCATTTAAATATTATTGCAAAAGCTTTTATTTAGCCAGAAATCAAGAGTGTAAGTTTTTATACGCTTAAAAGCATTTTAAGGCCGAATGAGCTGATTTATGCCAATTGTAGCAAAATACTGAAAGGAAAGTGGGCTTGCCTTCATATTTGACCCAGAACAACTCAGTTCAGCATGGAAATATCATTGCAACATCTTTTATTTAGCCAGAAATAAGGAGTTTAAGCTTTTATGCGCTTAAACGTATTTTCAGGCCGAATGAGCTGATTTCTGCCAATTGTAGCAAAATACGGAAAGGAAAGTGGGTTTGCCTTCATATTTGACCCAGAACAACTCAGTTAAGCATTTAAATATCATTACAACAGCTTTTATTTAGCCAGAAATCAAGATTGTAAGTTTTTATGCGCTTAAAAGCATTTTCAGGCCGAATGAGCACATATGCTTGTTTCTGCCAATTGCAGCAAAATACTGAAAAGAAAGTGGGTTTGCCTTAATATTTGACCCAGAACAACTCAGTTCAGCATGGAAATATCATTGCAACAGCTTTAATTTAGCCAGAAATAAAGAGTGGAAGTTTTTCAGGCCGAATGAGCAAATATGCTTGTTTCTGCCAATTGCAGCAAAATACTGAAAGGAAAATGGGTTTGCCTTCATATTTGACCCAGAACAACTCAGTTCAGCATGGAAATATTATTGCAACAGCTTTTATTTAGCCAGAAATGAAGATTGTAAGTTTTTATGCGCTTAAAAGCATTTTCAGGCCAAATGAGCTGATTTCTGCCAATTGCAGCAAAATACTGAAGGGAAAGTGGGTTTGCCTTCATCTTTGACCCAGAACAACTCAGTTCAGCATTTAAATATTATTGCAAAAGCTTTTATTTAGCCAGAAATCAAGAGTGTAAGTTTTTATGCGCTTCAAAGCATTTTCAGGCCGAATGAGCTGATTTATGCCAATTGTAGCAAAATACTGAAAGGAAAGTGGGCTTGCCTTCATATTTGACCCAGAACAACTCAGTTCAGCATGGAAATGTCATTGCAACATCTTTTATTTAGCCAGAAATAAGGAGTTTAGGTTTTTATGCGCTTAAAAGCATTTTCAGGCCAAATAAGCTGATTTCTGCCAATTGCAGCAAAATACTGAAGGGAAAGTGGGTTTGCCTTCATATTTGATGCATAACAACTCAGTTCAGCATTGAGATATCATTGCAACAGCTTTAATTTAGCCAGAAATAAAGAGTGGAAGTTTTTCAGGCCAAATGAGCAAATATGCTTCTTTCTGCCAATTGCAGCAAAATACTGAAAGGAAAATGGGTTTGCCTTGATATTTGACCCAGAACAACTCAGTTCAGCATTTAAATATCATTGCAACAGCTTTTATTTAGCCAGCAATCAAGAGTGTAAGTTTTTATGCGCTTAAAAGCATTTTCAGGCCGAATGAGCTGATTTCTGCCAATTGAAGGAAAATACTGAAAGGAAAGTGGGTTTGCCTTCATATTTGAACCAGAACAACTCAATTCAGCATGGAAATATCATTGCAACAGCTTTTATTTAGCCAGAAATCAAGATTGTAAGTTTTTATGCGCTTAAAAGCATTTTCAGGCCAAATGAGCACATATGCTTGTTTCTGCCAATTGCAGCAAAATACTGAAAGGAAAGTCGGTTTGCCTTAATATTTGACCCAGAACAACTCAGTTCAGCATGGAAATATCATTGCAACATCTTTTATTTAGCCAGAAATAAGGATTTTAAGTTTTTATGCGCTTAAAACCATTTTCAGGCCGAATGAGCTGATTTCTGCCAATTGTAGCAAAATACTGAAGGGAAAGTGGGTTTGCCTTCATATTTGACCCAGAACAACTCAGTTCAGCATGGAAATATCATTACAACAGCTTTTATTTAGTCAGAAATCAAGATTGTAAGTTTTTATGCGCTTAAAAGCATTTTCAGGCCGAATGAGCACTTATGCTTGTTTCTGCCAATTGCAGCAAAATACTGAAAGGAAAGTGGGCTTGCCTTAATATTTGACCCAGAACAACTCAGGTCAGCATGGAAATATCATTGCAACAGCTTTTATTTAGCCAGAAATCAAGAGTGTAAGTTTTTATGCGCTTAAAAGCATTTTCAGGCCGAATGAGCTGATTTCTGCCAATTGTAGCAAAATACTGAAGGGAAAGTGGGTTTGCCTTCATATTTGACCCAGAACAACTCAATTCAACATGGAAATATCATTGTAACAGCTATTATTTAGCCAGAAATCAAGAGTGGAAGTTTTTTAGGCTGAATGAGCAAATATGCTTGTTTCTGCCAATTGCAGCAAAATACTGACAGGAAAGTGGGTTTGCCTCCATATTTGATCCAGAACAACTCAGTTCAGCATTTAAATATCATTACAACAGCTTTTATTTAGCCAGAAATCAACATTGTAAGTTTTTATGCGCTTAAAAGCATTTTCAGGCCGAATGAGCACATATGCTTGTTTCTGCCAATTGCAGCAAAATACTGAAAGGAAAGTGGGTTTGCCTTCATATTTGACCCAGAAAAATGCAATTCAGCATGGAAATGTCATTGCACCAGCTTTTATTTAGCCAGAAATCAAGATTGTAAGTTTTTATGTGCTTAAAAGCATTCAGGCCAGATGAGCAGATTTCTGCCAATTGCAGCAAAATACTGACAGGAAAGTGGGTTTGCCTTCATATTTGACCCAGAACAACTCAGTTCAGCATTTAAATATCATTACAACAGCTTTTATTTAGCCAGAACTCAAGAGTGTAAGTTTTTATGCGCCTAAAAGCATTTTCAGGCCGAATGAGCAAATATGCTTGTTTCTGCCAATTGCAGCAAAATACTGAAAGGAAAGTTGGTTTGCCTTCATATTTGACCCAGAACAACTCAATTCAGCATGGAAATATCATTGCAACACCTTTTATTTAGCCAGAAATCAAGAGTGGAAGATTTTTATGCGCTTAAAAGCATTTTCAGGCCAAATAAGCTGATTTCTGCCAATTGCAGCAAAATACTGAAAGGAAGGTGGGTTTGCCTTCATATTTGACCCAGAACAACTCAGTTCAGCATGGAAATATCATTGCAACACCTTTTATTTAGCCAGAAATCAAGATTGTAAGTTTTCATGCGCTTAAAAGCATTTTCAGGCCGAATGAGCACATTTGCTTGTTTCTGCCAATTGTAGCAAAATACTGAAAGGAAAGTGGGTTTGCCTTCATATTTGACCCAGAAAAATGCAATTCAGCATGGAAATGTCATTGCAACAGCTTTTATTTAGCCAGAAATCAAGAGTGGAAGATTTTTATGCGCTTAAAAGCATTTTCAGGCCAAATAAGCTGATTTCTGCCAATTGCAGCAAAATACTGAAGGGAAAGTGGGTTTGCCTTCATATTTGACCCGGAACAACTCAGTTCAGCATGGAAATATCATTGCAACAGTTTTTTTTTTAGCCAGAAATCAAGAGTGGAAGTTTTTAAGGCCGAATGAGCAAATATGCTTGTTTCTGCCAATTGCAGCAAGATACTGAAAGGAAAGTGGGTTTGCCTTCATATTTGACCCAGCAAAATGCTATTCAGCATGGAAATGTCATTGCAACAGCTTTTATTTAGTCAGAAATCAAGAGTGGAAGATTTTTAGGCCGAATGAGCAAATATGCTTGTATCTGCCAATTGCAGCAAAATACTGAAGGGAAAGTGGGTTTGCCTTCATATTTGAAACAGAACAACTCAGTTCAGCATTGAAATATCATTGCAACAGCTTTTATTTAGCCAGAAATCAAGAGTGTAAGTTTTTATGCGCTTAAAAGCATTTTCAGGCCAAATGAGCTGATTTCTGCCAATTTCAGCAAAATACTGAAGGGAAAGTTTGTTTGCCTTCATATTTGACCCAGAACAACTCAGTTCAGCATGGAAATATCATTGCAACAGCATTTATTTAGCCAGAAATCAAGAGTGGAAGTTTTTTAGGCCGAATGAGCAAATATGCTTGTTTCTGCCAATTGCAGCAAAATACTGAAGGGAAAGTGGGTTTGCCTTCATATTTGAACCAGAACAACTCAGTTCAGCATTTAAATATCATTACAACAGCTTTTATTTAGCCAGAACTCAAGAGTGTAAGTTTTTATGCGCTTAAAAGCATTTTCAGGCCGAATGAGCACATATACTTGTTTCTGCCAATTGCAGCAAAATACTGACAGCAAAGTGGGTTTGCCCTCATATTTGACCCAGAACAACTCAGTTCAGCATTTAAATATCATTACAACAGCTTTTATTTAGCCAAAAATCAAGATTGTAAGTTTTTATGCGCTTAAAAGCATTTTCAGGCCGAATGAGCACATATGCTTGTTTCTGCCAATTGCAGCAAAATACTGAAAGGAAAGTGGGTTTGCCTTCATATTTGACCCAGAAAAATGCTATTCAGCATGGAAATGTCATTGCAACAGCTTTTATTTAGCCAGAAATCAAGAGTGGAAGATTTTTATGCGCTTAAAAGCATTTTCAGGCCAAATAAGCTGATTTTTGCCAATTGCAGCAAAATAGTGAAGGGAAAGTGGGTTTGCCTTCATATTTGACCCAGAACAACTCAGTTCAGCATGGAAATATCATTGCAACAGCTTTTATTTAGCCAGAAATCAAGAGTGGAAGATTTTTATGCGCTTAAAAGCATTTTCAGGCCAAATAAGCTGATTTCTGCCAATTGCAGCAAAATACTGAAAGGAAGGTGGGTTTGCCTTCATATTTGACCCAGAACAACTCAGTTCAGCATGGAAATATCATTGCAACACCTTTTATTTAGCCAGAAATCAAGAGTGGAAGTTTTTTAGGCCGAATGAGCAAATATGCTTGTTTCTGCCAATTGCAGCTAAATACTGACAGGAAAGTGGGTTTGCCCTCATATTTGACCCAGAACAACTCAGTTCAGCATGTAAATATCATTACAACAGCTTTTATTTAGCCAGAAATCAAGATTGTAAGTTTTTATGCGCTTAAAAGCATTTTCAGGCCGAATGAGCACATATGCTTGTTTCTGCCAATTGCAGCAAAATACTGAAAGGAAAGTGGGTTTGCCTTCATATTTGACCCAGAAAAATGCTATTCAGCATGGAAATGTCATTGCAACAGCTTTTATTTAGCCAGAAATCAAGAGTGGAAGATTTTTATGCGCTTAAAAGCATTTTCAGGCCAAATAAGCTGATTTCTGCCAATTGCAGCAAAATACTGAAGGGAAAGTGGGTTTGCCTTCATATTTGACCCAGAACAACTCAGTTCAGCATGGAAATATCATTGCCACAGCTTTTATTTAGCCAGAAATCAAGAGTGGAAGATTTTTATACGCTTAAAAGCATTTTCAGGCCAAATAAGCTGATTTCTGCCAATTGCAGCAAAATACTGAAGGGAAAGTGGGTTTGCCTTCATATTTGACCCAGAACAACTCAGTTCAGCATTTAAATATCATTACAACAGCTTTTATTTAGCCAGAACTCAAGAGGGTAAGTTTTTATGCGCTTAAAAGCATTTTCAGGCCAAATCAGCTGATTTCTGCCAATTGCAGCACAATATTGAAGGTAAAGTGGGTTTGCCTTCATATTTGACACAGAACAACTCAGTTCAGCATTGAAATATCATTGCAACAGCTTTTATTTAGCCAGAAATCAAGAGTGTACGTTTTTATGCGCTTAAAAGCATTTTCAGGCCAAATGAGCTGATTTCTGCCAATTTCAGCAAAATACTGAAGGGAAAGTGAGTTTGCCTTCATATTTGACCCAGAACAACTCAGTTCAGCATGGAAATATCATTGCAACACCTTTTATTTAGCCAGAAATCAAGAGTGGAAGTTTTTTAGGCCGAATGAGCAAATATGCTTGTTTCTGCCAATTGCAGCAAAATACTGAAAGGAAGGTGGGTTTGCCTTCATATTTGACCCAGAACAACTCAGTTCAGCATGGAAATATCATTGCAACACCTTTTATTTAGCCAGAAATCAAGATTGTAAGTTTTTATGCGCTTAAAAGCATTTTCAGGCCGAATGAGCACATATGCTTGTTTCTGCCAATTGCAGCAAAATACTGACAGGAATGTGGGTTTGCCTTCATATTTGACCCAGAACAACTCAGTTCAGCATGGAAATATCATTGCAACAGCTTTTATTCAGCCAGAAATCAAGAGTGGAAGATTTTTATGCGCTTAAAAGCATTTTTAGGCCAAATAAGCTGATTTCTGCCAATTGCAGCAAAATGCTGAAGGGAAAGTGGGTTTGCCTTCATATTTGACCCAGAACAACTCAGTTCAGCATGGAAATATCATTGCAACAGCTTTTATTCAGCCAGAAATCAAGAGTGGAATATTTTTATGCGCTTAAAAGCATTTTCAGGCCAAATAAGCTGATTTTTTGCCAATTGCAGCAAAATACTGAAGGGAAAGTGGGTTTGCCTTCATATTTGACCCGGAACAACTCAGTTCAGCATGGAAATATCATTGCAACAGCTTTTATTTAGCCAGAAATCAAGAGTGGAAGATTTTTATGCGCTTAAAAGCATTTTCAGGCCAAATAAGCTGATTTCTGCCAATTGCAGCCAAATACTGAAGGGAAAGTGGGTTTGCCTTCATATTTAATCGGAACAACTCAGTTCAGCATGGAAATATCATTGCAACAGTTTTTTTTTAGCCAGAAATCAAGAGTTGAAGTTTTTTAGGCCGAATGAGCAAATATGCTTGTTTCTGCCAATTGCAGCAAAATACTGACAGGAAAGTGGGTTTGCCTTCATATTTGACCCAGAACAACTCAGTTCAGCATTTTAATATCATTACAACAGGTTTTATTTAGCCAGAAATCAAGATTGTAAGTTTTTATGCGCTTCAGCTGTGGGTTACATGATAATGGAGAATGCAATTGTGGACCATCCAGATTTGCGGTAAGCGTATTGCGTCACTTCCTGTTTCTGCACACTCTTGGGTTTCTACCGAAAGACTGTTTACTGATTAATTGTAGCTGTTATTTTTACTTAAATAAGTGATTTCTTCACACAAGAATTAATACTTAGTCGTAACATACGCTTGTATTGCACAAGCACCTGCTTTTGCAAAACATAACCAGCTAAAGTTTACAAATTCCACATTTCACTTATATTAGCTTCGCTAGCTTAGCAGTTAAACATTAGCAATGGCTTCTCTGTCTCCCTCTGTCTCTCCTTCTCTCACTTGCTCGGTGTGTCTCATGTTCAGTTTTTCCTCTGCCTCCTTTAGTGATAATGGTATATGTAATAAGTGTAAGGTTTTTGCAGCTTTGGAGGCGAGGCTCACGGAATTGGAAGCACGGCTCCGCACCATGGAAAACAACTCCGCTAGTCAGGCCCCGGTAGCTGGTGCGGGCCGACCTAGCGTAGCCCCTGCTAGCTGTCCCCCGGCAGTTCCCGAGCAGCCGGGAAGCCAGTCCGGCTGGGTGACGGTTCGTAAGAGATCTAATGCTAAACAGACGCCCGAGGTTCACCTCCAGTCGGTTCATGTTTCTAATCGATTTTCCCCACTCAGCGACACACCCGCTGAGAAACCAACTCTGGTAATTGGCAGCTCCATAGTCAGAAACGTGAAGTTAGAGACTCCAGCGGCCGTAGTCAAATGTCTTCCTGGGGCCAGAGCGGGCGACGTTGAATCATATTTGAAACTCCTGGCTAAGGATAAACGTAAATACAGTAATATTATTATTCACGTGGGAGTTAATGACGCCCGATTACGTAAATCGGAGGTCACTAAAATGAATGTTGAATCGGTGTGTAACTTTGCAAAAACAATGTCGGACTCCGTAATTTTCTCTGGTCCCCTGCCAAATCTGACCAGTGACGACAAGTACACCCGCATGTCGTCATTCAACCGCTGGCTGTCTAGGTGGTGTCCAGCAAACGATGTGGGCTACATAGACAATTGGAAACGTTTTTGGGGAAAACCTAGGCTGATTAGGAGAGATGGCATCCATCCTACTTTAGATGGTGCAGCTTTCTTATCCAGAAATATGGCTGGTTTTATTAGACAACCAAAAGTATGACAATCCAGAGTTGAGCCTAGGATGCAGAGATCCTGTCCTACACGCCTCTCTGCAGTATCCTTACAACCGTCACCCCCCCACAACTCCCACATACCTATAGAGACTGTGTCTGTTCCCCGACCTAAATTACATAAAGTAAATATGACAACAAGAGGAGTTAATCATAATAACCTAATAAAAGTTAAGACTACTCCTCTTACAGAACAAAACCCCAAAACTATTAAATGTGGATTATTAAATATCAGATCTCTCTCTTCTAAATCTCTGTTAGTAAATGACTTAATAAGCGATCATCAATTCGATTTATTTTGTCTCACTGAAACTTGGTTGCAGCAGGAAGAATATGTCAGTCTAAATGAGTCAACCCCCCCAAGTCATATTAATTATCATGTTCCTAGAAGCACAGGCCGAGGTGGAGGAGTTGCAGCAATCTTCCATTGTAGCTTATCAATAAACCCTAGACCTAAACATAGTTATAACTCATTTGAGAGCCTTACTCTTAGCCTTTCACACCCAAACTGGAAAACTCAAAAACCACTATTATTTGTTATCGTGTACCGTCCTCCAGTCCCTTATTCAGAGTTTTTGATTGAATTTTCTGATTTTCTAGCTGATTTAGTGCTTAGTACAGATAAAGTCATTATAGTGGGTGACTTTAACATTCATGTAGATGCTGACAGTAACTGCCTGAGCACTGCGTTTAATTCATTATTAGATTCAATTGGTTTTTCCCAAAATGTAAATTAACCCACTCACTGTTTTAGTCACACGTTAGACCTTGTCCTTACGTATGGAATTGAAACGGATAATTTAACAATATGTCCTCACAACTCTCTTCTGTCTGACCATTTTTTAATAACATTTGAATTTACAATAACGGACTATATAGCAGTTAGGGAAAAATTCCACTATAGCAGATGCTTAAGTGAAAAAGCTGTCAACAAATTTAAAGAAATTATTTCTTCATCATTTGCTTCACCATATGTTAATACAATGGGAAGTAGTCTCCTTAATGTTACTCCTGCACAAGTAGATTATCTTGTTGACAATTCTGCAGCCTCACTACGTACAATACTCGATAGTGTTGCCCCTCTAAAAAAGAAGGCAGTAAATCAGCAGAGGCGATCTCCATGGTATAGTTCACAAACACGCAACTTAAAACAGGAAACACGAAAGTTACAAAGGAAGTGGCGTTCCAGAAAGTTAGAAGAATCTCATTTAGCCTGGAAAAATAGTTTAAAAACGTACAAAAAAGCTCTCAGTGATGCCAGAACAGCATATTATTCATCATTAATAGAAGAAAACAAGAACAACCCCCGGTTTCTGTTCAGCACTGTAGCCAGGCTGACTAAGAGCCATAGTTCTGTTGAGCCTACTATTCCCTTAACTTTGAGCAGCAATGACTTCATGACCTTCTTTATGAATAAAATTGTAGCTATTAGAGAAAGTATTCACCAGATCCTCCCCCCAAAAATTACAGATAGATCTTCATGTACAGCAGTGCTAGAATCATGGATAAGGCCCCACTCCCTGTTAGACTGCTTTTTACCCATAGATCTCTCTGAGCTAACTTCAATTATTACCTCATCTAAACCAACAACCTGTCTGCTAGACCCTATTCCAACTAAGCTGCTCAAGGAAGCTTTACCCTTAATAGATACGTTCATATTAGATATCATCAATCTATCTTTAGAAACAGGCTATGTACCACAGGCCTATAAGGTAGCTGTAATTAAACCATTACTTAAAAAACCCTGTCTTGACCCAGGTGTTTTAGCCAATTACAGACCAATATCTAATCTCCCCTTTATTTCTAAAATAATTGAAAAAGTAGTCGCAAAACAATTATGTGATCACCTCCATAGGAATAATTTGTATGAAGAGTTTCAGTCAGGATTTAGAGTTCATCATAGTACAGAAACAGCACTGGTAAAAGTCACCAACGATCTTCTCATGGCCTCAGATACTGGACTCATCTCTATACTTGTTCTGTTAGATCTTAGTGCCGCATTTGATACCATTGATCATAACATTTTATTACAGAGACTGGAACATGAAATTGGAATTACAGGAACTGCACTAGGTTGGTTTAAATCCTATCTGTCTGATAGATTTCAATTTGTTCATGTTAATGATGAATCCTCCATGCACACAAAGGTTAGCTATGGAGTTCCACAAGGCTCTGTGTTAGGACCAATACTTTTTACTTTATATATGTCTCCTTTAGGCAACATTATTAGAAAACACTCCATAAATTTCCACTGTTATGCTGATGATACCCAGCTATATTTATCTATGGAACCAGATGAAAATAATCAGTTAATAAAGCTTCAAGCATGCCTACAAGACATAAAGGCCTGGATGTCCCACAATTTTTTACTTTTAAACTCAGACAAAACTGAAGTCATAGTATTTGTGCCCAAAAATATCAGAGATATGATGTCCAACCATATTGTTACCCTAGATGGCATAAGTCTGGCCTCCAGTACTACTGCAAGGAACCTTGGAGTTATTTTTGATCAGGGTCTGTCCTTTAAGTCACATATAAAACAAATCTCTAGAACAGCCTTCTTCCACCTACGGAACATTGCCAAAATTAGGAGCATACTGTCTCAAAGTGATGCCGAAAAACTGGTCCATGCATTTGTTACTTCTAGGTTGGACTACTGTAATTCCCTACTTTCAGGATGCCCCAGTAACTCCCTAAAGAGCCTGCAATTAATCCAAAATGCTGCAGCAAGAGTGCTGACTGGAACTAGCAAGAGAGATCATATTTCACCTTCACTAGCTTCTCTCCATTGGCTTCCCATTAAATTTAGAATAGAATTTAAAACCCTGCTTCTTACATATAAAGCTCTGAATGGTCAGGCTCCATCATATATAGAAGACCTCATAGCACCATATCATCCCAGTAGACCACTTCGCTCTCAGAATGCAGGCCTACTTGTGGTTCCCAGAATTTCCAAAAGTAGAATGGGAGGTAGAGCCTTTAGCTATCAAGCTCCTCTCTTGTGGAACCAGCTCCCAGTTCAGATTCGGGAAGCAGACACCCTCTCTACTTTTAAGTCTAAGCTTAAAACCTTCCTCTTTAATAAAGCATATAGTTAGTTATAGTTATGCTGCCATAGGCTTAGACTGCTGGGGGACCCACCCCCCAATGCACTGAGCTCCTTTCCTCCTCTTGACCATCTCTCCTCTCCTCTCACCCTGCAATTCTCACCACTGTATGTCATTAACTCTGTGTGTTCTCTCCCGTAGTTGTCTTTGTCCTCCTCTGTCCCCTTCTCTCTGTCCCTTTCTGCAGGTGTCCCCCGGCTTTGAAGCTGTGTGTCTTCCAGCGTGCAGCTACTGGTCCTACCAATCTGCCCGATGTTTTGTTATTGCTTTTTATTGCTCTGTTCTTTTCTCTCTCCCCTTTCCACTCACCCCAACCGGTCGAGGCAGATGGCCGTCCACCCTGAGCCTGGTTCTGCTGGAGGTTTCTTCCGTTAAAGGGAGTTTTTCCTCTCCACTGTTGCCTATGGCTTGCTCCAGGGGGAATTGTTGGGTTCTCTTTATATATCTTTATAATCTTGACTTTATTCTGTAAAGTGCCCTGAGATGACTTTGTTGTGAATTGGCGCTATATAAATAAAGTTGAATTGAATTGAATTAAAAGCATTTTCAGGCCGAACGAGCACATATGCTTGTTTCTGACAATTGCAGCAAAATACTGAAAGGAAAGTGGGTTTGCCTTCATATTTGATACAGAACAACTCAGTTCAGCATGGAAATGTCATTGCAACAGCTTTTATATAGCCAGAAAGAGAGAGTGTAAGTTTGTATGCGCTTAAAAGCATTTTCAGGCCAAATCAGCTGATTTCTGCCAATTGCAGCAAAATACTGAAGGTAAAGTGGGTTTGCCTTCATATTTGACCCAGAACAACTCAGTTCAGCATGGAAATATCATTGCAACAGCATTTATTTAGCCAGAAATCAAGAGTGGAAGTTTTTTAGGCCGAATGAGCAAATATGCTTGTTTCTGCCAATTGCAGCAAAATACTGAAGGGAAAGTGGGTTTGCCTTCATATTTGACCCAGAAAAATGCTATTCAGCATGGAAATGTCATTGCAACAGCTTTTATTTAGCCAGAAATCAAGAGTGGAAGATTTTTATGCGCTTAAAAGCATTTTTAGGCCAAATAAGCTGATTTCTGCCAATTGCAGCAAAATACTGAAGGGAAAGTGGGTTTGCCTTCATATTTGACCCAGAACAACTCAGTTCAGCATGGAAATATCATTGCAACAGCTTTTATTCAGCCAGAAATCAAGAGTGGAAGATTTTTATACGCTTAAAAGCATTTTCAGGCCAAATAAGCTGATTTCTGCCAATTGCAGCAAAATACTGAAGGGAAAGTGGGTTTGCCTTCATATTTGACCCAGAACAACTCAGTTCAGCATTTAAATATCATTACAACAGCTTTTATTTAGCCAGAACTCAAGAGGGTAAGTTTTTATGCGCTTAAAAGCATTTTCAGGCCAAATCAGCTGATTTCTGCCAATTGCAGCAAAATACTGAAGGTAAAGTGGGTTTGCCTTCATATTTGACACAGAACAACTCAGTTCAGCATTGAAATATCATTGCAACAGCTTTTATTTAGCCAGAAATCAAGAGTGTACGTTTTTATGCGCTTAAAAGCATTTTCAGGCCAAATGAGCTTATTTCTGCCAATTTCAGCAAAATACTGAAGGGAAAGTGAGTTTGCCTTCATATTTGACCCAGAACAACTCAGTTCAGCATGGAAATATCATTGCAACACCTTTTATTTAGCCAGAAATCAAGATTGTAAGTTTTTATGCGCTTAAAAGCATTTTCAGGCCGAATGAGCACATATGCTTGTTTCTGCCAATTGTAGCAAAATATTGAAAGGAAAGTGGGTTTGCCTTCATATTTAACCCAGAAAAATGCAATTCAGCATGGAAATGTCATTGCAACAGCTTTTATTTAGCCAGAAATCAAGAGTGGAAGATTTTTATGCGCTTAAAGCATTTTCAGGCCAAATAAGCTGATTTCTGCCAATTGCAGCAAAATACTGAAGGGAAAGTGGGTTTGCCTTCATATTTGACCCGGAACAACTCAGTTCAGCATGGAAATATCATTGCAACAGTTTTTTTTAAGCCAGAAATCAAGAGTGGAAGTTTTTTAGGCCGAATGAGCAAATATGCTTGTTTCTGCCAATTGCAGCAAAATACTGACAGGAAAGTGGGTTTGCCTTCATATTTGACCCAGAACAACTCAGTTCAGCATTTTAATATCATTACAACAGCTTTTATTTAGCCAGAAATCAAGATTGTAAGTTTTTATGCGCTTAAAAGCATTTTCAGGCCGAACGAGCACATATGCTTGTTTCTGACAATTGCAGCAAAATACTGACAGGAAAGTGGGTTTGCCTTCATATTTGATACAGAACAACTCAGTTCAGCATGGAAATATCATTGCAACATCTTTTATTTAGCCAGAAATAAGAAGTTTAAGTTTTTATGCGCTTAAAAGCATTTTCAGGCCGAATGAGCTGATTTCTGCCAATTGTGGCAAAATACGGAAAGGAAAGTGGGTTTGCCTTCATATTTGACGCAGAACTACTCAGTTCAGCATGGAAATATCATTGCAACAGCTTTTATTTAGCCAGAAATCAAGAGTGTAAATTTATATGCGCTTACAAGCATTTTCTGGCCGAATGAGCAAATATGCTTGTTTCTGTCAATTGCAGCAAAATACTGAAGGTAAAGTGGGTTTGCCTTCATATTTGACCCAGAACAACTCAGTTCAGCATTGAAATATCATTGCAACAGCTTTTGTTTAGCCAGAAAACAAGAGTGTAAGTTTTTATGCGCCTAAAAGCATTTTCAGGCCGAATGAGCTGATTTCTGCCAATTGTAGCAAAATACTGAAAGGAAAGTGGGTTTGCCTTCATATTTGACCCGGAACAACTCAGTTCAGCATGGAAATATCATTGCAACAGTTTTTTTTTAGCCAGAAATCAAGAGTGGAAGTTTTTTAGGCCGAATGAGCAAATATGCTTGTTTCTGCCAATTGCAGCAAAATACTGACAGGAAAGTGGGTTTGCCTTCATATTTGACCCAGAACAACTCAGTTCAGCATTTTAATATCATTACAACAGCTTTTATTTAGCCAGAACTCAAGAGGGTAAGTTTTTATGCGCTTAAAAGAATTTTCAGGCCAAATCAGCTGATTTCTGCCAATTGCAGCAAAATACTGAAGGTAAAGTGGGTTTGCCTTGATTTTTGACACAGAACAACTCAGTTCAGCATTGAAATATCATTGCAACAGCCTTTATTTAGCCAGAAATCAAGAGTGTACGTTTTTATGCGCTTAAAAGCATTTTCAGGCCAAATGAGCTGATTTCTGCCAATTTCAGCAAAATACTGAAGGGAAAGTGAGTTTGCCTTCATATTTGACCCAGAACAACTCAGTTCAGCATGGAAATATCATTGCAACACCTTTAATTTAGCCAGAAATCAAGAGTGGAAGTTTTTTAGGCCGAATGAGCAAATATGCTTGTTTCTGCCAATTGCAGCAAAATACTGAAAGGAAGATGGGTTTGCCTTCATATTTGACCCAGAACAACTCAGTTCAGCATGGAAATATCATTGCAACACCTTTTATTTAGCCAGAAATCAAGATTGTAAGTTTTTATCCGCTTAAAAGCATTTTCAGGCCGAATGAGCACATATGCTTGTTTCTGCCAATTGTAGCAAAATACTGAAAGGAAAGTGGGTTTGCCTTCATATTTGACCCAGAAAAATGCAATTCAGCATGGAAATGTCATTGCAACAGCTTTTATTTAGCCAGAAATCAAGAGTGGAAGATTTTTATGCGCTTAAAAGCATTTTCAGGCCGAACGAGCACATATGCTTGTTTCTGACAATTGCAGCAAAATACTGACAGGAAAGTGGGTTTGCCTTCATATTTGATACAGAACAACTCAGTTCAGCATGGAAATGTCATTGCAACAGCTTTTATCTAGCCAGAAAGAGAGAGTGTAAGTTTGTATGCGCTTAAAAGCATTTTCAGACCAAATCAGCTGATTTCTGCCAATTGCAGCAAAATACTGAAGGGAAAGTGGGTTTGCCTTCATATTTGACACAGAACAACTCAGTTCAGCATTGAAATATCATTGCAACAGCTTTTATTTAGCCAGAAATCAAGAGTGGAAGTTTTTTAGGCCGAATGAGCAAATATGCTTGTTTCTGCCAATTGCAGCAAAATACTGAAGGGAAAGTGGGTTTGCCTTCATATTTGAACCAGAACAACTCAGTTCAGCATGGAAATATCATTGCAACCGCTTTTATTTAGCCAGAAATAAGGAGTTTAAGTTTTTATGCGCTTAAAAACATTTTCAGGCCGAATGAGCACATATACTTGTTTCTGCCAATTGCAGCAAAATACTGAAGGGAAAGTGGGTTTGCCTTCATATTTGACCCGGAACAACTCAGTTCAGCATGGAAATATCATTGCAACAGTTTTTTTTTACCCAGAAATCAAGAGTGGAAGTTTTTTAGGCCGAATGAGCAAATAAGCTTGTTGCTGCCAATTGCAGCAAAATACTGACAGGAAAGTGGGTTTGCCCTCATATTTGACCCAGAACAACTCAGTTCAGCATTTAAATATCATTACAACAGCTTTTATTTAGCCAGAAATCAAGAGTGGAAGTTTTTTAGGCCGAATGAGCAAATATGCTTGTTTCTGCCAATTGCAGCAAAATACTGAAGGGAAAGTCGGTTTGCCTTCATATTTGAACCAGAACAACTAAGTTCAGCATGGAAATATCATTGCAACAGCTTTTATTTAGCCAAAAATCAACATTGTAAGTTTTTATGCGCTTAAAAGCATTTTCAGGCCGAATGAGCACATATACTTGTTTCTGCCAATTGCAGCAAGATACTGAAAGGAAAGTGGGTTTGCCTCCATATTTGACCCAGAACAACTCAGTTCAGCATTTAAATATCATTACAACAGCTTTCATTTAGCCAAAAATCAACATTGTAAGTTTTTATGCGCTTAAAAGCATTTTCAGGCCGAATGAGCACATATGCTTGTTTCTGCCAATTGCAGCAAAATACTGACAGGAAAGTGGGTTTGCCTTCATATTTGACCCAGAACAACTCAGTTCAGCATGGAAATATCATTGCAACAGCTTTTATTCAGCCAGAAATCAAGAGTGGAAGATTTTTATGCGCTTAAAAGCATTTTTAGGCCAAATAAGCTGATTTCTGCCAATTGCAGCAAAATGCTGAAGGGAAAGTGGGTTTGCCTTCATATTTGACCCAGAACAACTCAGTTCAGCATGGAAATATCATTGCAACAGCTTTTATTCAGCCAGAAATCAAGAGTGGAAGATTTTTATGCGCTTAAAAGCATTTTCAGGCCAAATAAGCTGATTTCTGCCAATTGCAGCAAAATACTGAAGGGAAAGTGGGTTTGCCTTCATGTTTGACCCAGAACAACTCAGTTCAGCATGGAAATATCATTGCAACAGCTTTTATTTAGCCAGAAATCAAGAGTGGAAGATTTTTATACGCTTAAAAGCATTTTCAGGCCAAATAAGCTGATTTCTGCCAATTGCAGCAAAATACTGAAAGGAAAGTGGGTTTGCCTTCATATTTGACCCAGAAAAATGCAATTCAGCATGGAAATGTCATTGCAACAGCTTTTATTTAGCCAGAAATCAAGATTGTAAGTTTTTATGTGCTTAAAAGCATTCAGGCCAGATGAGCAGATTTCTGCCAATTGCAGCAAAATACTGACAGGAAAGTGGGTTTGCCTTCATATTTGACCCAGAACAACTCAGTTCAGCATTTAAATATCATTACAACAGCTTTTATTTAGCCAGAACTCAAGAGTGTAAGTTTTTATGCGCCTAAAAGCATTTTCAGGCCGAATGAGCAAATATGCTTGTTTCTGCCAATTGCAGCAAAATACTGAAAGGAAAGTTGGTTTGCCTTCATATTTGACCCAGAACAACTCAATTCAGCATGGAAATATCATTGCAACACCTTTTATTTAGCCAGAAATCAAGAGTGGAAGATTTTTATGCGCTTAAAAGCATTTTCAGGCCAAATAAGCTGATTTCTGCCAATTGCAGCAAAATACTGAAAGGAAGGTGGGTTTGCCTTCATATTTGACCCAGAACAACTCAGTTCAGCATGGAAATATCATTGCAACACCTTTTATTTAGCCAGAAATCAAGATTGTAAGTTTTCATGCGCTTAAAAGCATTTTCAGGCCGAATGAGCACATTTGCTTGTTTCTGCCAATTGTATCAAAATACTGAAAGGAAAGTGGGTTTGCCTTCATATTTGACCCAGAAAAATGCAATTCAGCATGGAAATGTCATTGCAACAGCTTTTATTTAGCCAGAAATCAAGAGTGGAAGATTTTTATGCGCTTAAAAGCATTTTCAGGCCAAATAAGCTGATTTCTGCCAATTGCAGCAAAATACTGAAGGGAAAGTGGGTTTGCCTTCATATTTGACCCGGAACAACTCAGTTCAGCATGGAAATATCATTGCAACAGTTTTTTTTTTAGCCAGAAATCAAGAGTGGAAGTTTTTAAGGCCGAATGAGCAAATATGCTTGTATCTGCCAATTGCAGCAAAATACTGAAGGGAAAGTGGGTTTGCCTTCATATTTGAAACAGAACAACTCAGTTCAGCATTGAAATATCATTGCAACAGCTTTTATTTAGCCAGAAATCAAGAGTGTAAGTTTTTATGCGCTTAAAAGCATTTTCAGGCCAAATGAGCTGATTTCTGCCAATTTCAGCAAAATACTGAAGGGAAAGTTTGTTTGCCTTCATATTTGACCCAGAACAACTCAGTTCAGCATGGAAATATCATTGCAACAGCATTTATTTAGCCAGAAATCAAGAGTGGAAGTTTTTTAGGCCGAATGAGCAAATATGCTTGTTTCTGCCAATTGCAGCAAAATACTGAAGGGAAAGTGGGTTTGCCTTCATATTTGAACCAGAACAACTCAGTTCAGCATTTAAATATCATTACAACAGCTTTTATTTAGCCAGAACTCAAGAGTGTAAGTTTTTATGCGCTTAAAAGCATTTTCAGGCCGAATGAGCACATATACTTGTTTCTGCCAATTGCAGCAAAATACTGACAGCAAAGTGGGTTTGCCCTCATATTTGACCCAGAACAACTCAGTTCAGCATTTAAATATCATTACAACAGCTTTTATTTAGCCAAAAATCAAGATTGTAAGTTTTTATGCGCTTAAAAGCATTTTCAGGCCGAATGAGCACATATGCTTGTTTCTGCCAATTGCAGCAAAATACTGAAAGGAAAGTGGGTTTGCCTTCATATTTGACCCAGAAAAATGCTATTCAGCATGGAAATGTCATTGCAACAGCTTTTATTTAGCCAGAAATCAAGAGTGGAAGATTTTTATGCGCTTAAAAGCATTTTCAGGCCAAATAAGCTGATTTTTGCCAATTGCAGCAAAATAGTGAAGGGAAAGTGGGTTTGCCTTCATATTTGACCCAGAACAACTCAGTTCAGCATGGAAATATCATTGCAACAGCTTTTATTTAGCCAGAAATCAAGAGTGGAAGATTTTTATGCGCTTAAAAGCATTTTCAGGCCAAATAAGCTGATTTCTGCCAATTGCAGCAAAATACTGAAAGGAAGGTGGGTTTGCCTTCATATTTGACCCAGAACAACTCAGTTCAGCATGGAAATATCATTGCAACACCTTTTATTTAGCCAGAAATCAAGAGTGGAAGTTTTTTAGGCCGAATGAGCAAATATGCTTGTTTCTGCCAATTGCAGCTAAATACTGACAGGAAAGTGGGTTTGCCCTCATATTTGACCCAGAACAACTCAGTTCAGCATGTAAATATCATTACAACAGCTTTTATTTAGCCAGAAATCAAGATTGTAAGTTTTTATGCGCTTAAAAGCATTTTCAGGCCGAATGAGCACATATGCTTGTTTCTGCCAATTGCAGCAAAATACTGAAAGGAAAGTGGGTTTGCCTTCATATTTGACCCAGAAAAATGCTATTCAGCATGGAAATGTCATTGCAACAGCTTTTATTTAGCCAGAAATCAAGAGTGGAAGATTTTTATGCGCTTAAAAGCATTTTCAGGCCAAATAAGCTGATTTCTGCCAATTGCAGCCAAATACTGAAGGGAAAGTGGGTTTGCCTTCATATTTAATCGGAACAACTCAGTTCAGCATGGAAATATCATTGCAACAGTTTTTTTTTAGCCAGAAATCAAGAGTTGAAGTTTTTTAGGCCGAATGAGCAAATATGCTTGTTTCTGCCAATTGCAGCAAAATACTGACAGGAAAGTGGGTTTGCCTTCATATTTGACCCAGAACAACTCAGTTCAGCATTTTAATATCATTACAACAGGTTTTATTTAGCCAGAAATCAAGATTGTAAGTTTTTATGCGCTTCAGCTGTGGGTTACATGATAATGGAGAATGCAATTGTGGACCATCCAGATTTGCGGTAAGCGTATTGCGTCACTTCCTGTTTCTGCACACTCTTGGGTTTCTACCGAAAGACTGTTTACTGATTAATTGTAGCTGTTATTTTTACTTAAATAAGTGATTTCTTCACACAAGAATTAATACTTAGTCGTAACATACGCTTGTATTGCACAAGCACCTGCTTTTGCAAAACATAACCAGCTAAAGTTTACAAATTCCACATTTCACTTATATTAGCTTCGCTAGCTTAGCAGTTAAACATTAGCAATGGCTTCTCTGTCTCCCTCTGTCTCTCCTTCTCTCACTTGCTCGGTGTGTCTCATGTTCAGTTTTTCCTCTGCCTCCTTTAGTGATAATGGTATATGTAATAAGTGTAAGGTTTTTGCAGCTTTGGAGGCGAGGCTCACGGAATTGGAAGCACGGCTCCGCACCATGGAAAACAACTCCGCTAGTCAGGCCCCGGTAGCTGGTGCGGGCCGACCTAGCGTAGCCCCTGCTAGCTGTCCCCCGGCAGTTCCCGAGCAGCCGGGAAGCCAGTCCGGCTGGGTGACGGTTCGTAAGAGATCTAATGCTAAACAGACGCCCGAGGTTCACCTCCAGTCGGTTCATGTTTCTAATCGATTTTCCCCACTCAGCGACACACCCGCTGAGAAACCAACTCTGGTAATTGGCAGCTCCATAGTCAGAAACGTGAAGTTAGAGACTCCAGCGGCCGTAGTCAAATGTCTTCCTGGGGCCAGAGCGGGCGACGTTGAATCATATTTGAAACTCCTGGCTAAGGATAAACGTAAATACAGTAATATTATTATTCACGTGGGAGTTAATGACGCCCGATTACGTAAATCGGAGGTCACTAAAATGAATGTTGAATCGGTGTGTAACTTTGCAAAAACAATGTCGGACTCCGTAATTTTCTCTGGTCCCCTGCCAAATCTGACCAGTGACGACAAGTACACCCGCATGTCGTCATTCAACCGCTGGCTGTCTAGGTGGTGTCCAGCAAACGATGTGGGCTACATAGACAATTGGAAACGTTTTTGGGGAAAACCTAGGCTGATTAGGAGAGATGGCATCCATCCTACTTTAGATGGTGCAGCTTTCTTATCCAGAAATATGGCTGGTTTTATTAGACAACCAAAAGTATGACAATCCAGAGTTGAGCCTAGGATGCAGAGATCCTGTCCTACACGCCTCTCTGCAGTATCCTTACAACCGTCACCCCCCCACAACTCCCACATACCTATAGAGACTGTGTCTGTTCCCCGACCTAAATTACATAAATTAAATATGACAACAAGAGGAGTTAATCATAATAACCTAATAAAAGTTAAGACTACTCCTCTTACAGAACAAAACCCCAAAACTATTAAATGTGGATTATTAAATATCAGATCTCTCTCTTCTAAATCTCTGTTAGTAAATGACTTAATAAGCGATCATCAATTCGATTTATTTTGTCTCACTGAAACTTGGTTGCAGCAGGAAGAATATGTCAGTCTAAATGAGTCAACCCCCCCAAGTCATATTAATTATCATGTTCCTAGAAGCACAGGCCGAGGTGGAGGAGTTGCAGCAATCTTCCATTGTAGCTTATCAATAAACCCTAGACCTAAACATAGTTATAACTCATTTGAGAGCCTTACTCTTAGCCTTTCACACCCAAACTGGAAAACTCAAAAACCACTATTATTTGTTATCGTGTACCGTCCTCCAGTCCCTTATTCAGAGTTTTTGATTGAATTTTCTGATTTTCTAGCTGATTTAGTGCTTAGTACAGATAAAGTCATTATAGTGGGTGACTTTAACATTCATGTAGATGCTGACAGTAACTGCCTGAGCACTGCGTTTAATTCATTATTAGATTCAATTGGTTTTTCCCAAAATGTAAATTAACCCACTCACTGTTTTAGTCACACGTTAGACCTTGTCCTTACGTATGGAATTGAAACGGATAATTTAACAATATGTCCTCACAACTCTCTTCTGTCTGACCATTTTTTAATAACATTTGAATTTACAATAACGGACTATATAGCAGTTAGGGAAAAATTCCACTATAGCAGATGCTTAAGTGAAAAAGCTGTCAACAAATTTAAAGAAATTATTTCTTCATCATTTGCTTCACCATATGTTAATACAATGGGAAGTAGTCTCCTTAATGTTACTCCTGCACAAGTAGATTATCTTGTTGACAATTCTGCAGCCTCACTACGTACAATACTCGATAGTGTTGCCCCTCTAAAAAAGAAGGCAGTAAATCAGCAGAGGCGATCTCCATGGTATAGTTCACAAACACGCAACTTAAAACAGGAAACACGAAAGTTACAAAGGAAGTGGCGTTCCAGAAAGTTAGAAGAATCTCATTTAGCCTGGAAAAATAGTTTAAAAACGTACAAAAAAGCTCTCAGTGATGCCAGAACAGCATATTATTCATCATTAATAGAAGAAAACAAGAACAACCCCCGGTTTCTGTTCAGCACTGTAGCCAGGCTGACTAAGAGCCATAGTTCTGTTGAGCCTACTATTCCCTTAACTTTGAGCAGCAATGACTTCATGACCTTCTTTATGAATAAAATTGTAGCTATTAGAGAAAGTATTCACCAGATCCTCCCCCCAAAAATTACAGATAGATCTTCATGTACAGCAGTGCTAGAATCATGGATAAGGCCCCACTCCCTGTTAGACTGCTTTTTACCCATAGATCTCTCTGAGCTAACTTCAATTATTACCTCATCTAAACCAACAACCTGTCTGCTAGACCCTATTCCAACTAAGCTGCTCAAGGAAGCTTTACCCTTAATAGATACGTTCATATTAGATATCATCAATCTATCTTTAGAAACAGGCTATGTACCACAGGCCTATAAGGTAGCTGTAATTAAACCATTACTTAAAAAACCCTGTCTTGACCCAGGTGTTTTAGCCAATTACAGACCAATATCTAATCTCCCCTTTATTTCTAAAATAATTGAAAAAGTAGTCGCAAAACAATTATGTGATCACCTCCATAGGAATAATTTGTATGAAGAGTTTCAGTCAGGATTTAGAGTTCATCATAGTACAGAAACAGCACTGGTAAAAGTCACCAACGATCTTCTCATGGCCTCAGATACTGGACTCATCTCTATACTTGTTCTGTTAGATCTTAGTGCCGCATTTGATACCATTGATCATAACATTTTATTACAGAGACTGGAACATGAAATTGGAATTACAGGAACTGCACTAGGTTGGTTTAAATCCTATCTGTCTGATAGATTTCAATTTGTTCATGTTAATGATGAATCCTCCATGCACACAAAGGTTAGCTATGGAGTTCCACAAGGCTCTGTGTTAGGACCAATACTTTTTACTTTATATATGTCTCCTTTAGGCAACATTATTAGAAAACACTCCATAAATTTCCACTGTTATGCTGATGATACCCAGCTATATTTATCTATGGAACCAGATGAAAATAATCAGTTAATAAAGCTTCAAGCATGCCTACAAGACATAAAGGCCTGGATGTCCCACAATTTTTTACTTTTAAACTCAGACAAAACTGAAGTCATAGTATTTGTGCCCAAAAATATCAGAGATATGATGTCCAACCATATTGTTACCCTAGATGGCATAAGTCTGGCCTCCAGTACTACTGCAAGGAACCTTGGAGTTATTTTTGATCAGGGTCTGTCCTTTAAGTCACATATAAAACAAATCTCTAGAACAGCCTTCTTCCACCTACGGAACATTGCCAAAATTAGGAGCATACTGTCTCAAAGTGATGCCGAAAAACTGGTCCATGCATTTGTTACTTCTAGGTTGGACTACTGTAATTCCCTACTTTCAGGATGCCCCAGTAACTCCCTAAAGAGCCTGCAATTAATCCAAAATGCTGCAGCAAGAGTGCTGACTGGAACTAGCAAGAGAGATCATATTTCACCTTCACTAGCTTCTCTCCATTGGCTTCCCATTAAATTTAGAATAGAATTTAAAACCCTGCTTCTTACATATAAAGCTCTGAATGGTCAGGCTCCATCATATATAGAAGACCTCATAGCACCATATCATCCCAGTAGACCACTTCGCTCTCAGAATGCAGGCCTACTTGTGGTTCCCAGAATTTCCAAAAGTAGAATGGGAGGTAGAGCCTTTAGCTATCAAGCTCCTCTCTTGTGGAACCAGCTCCCAGTTCAGATTCGGGAAGCAGACACCCTCTCTACTTTTAAGTCTAAGCTTAAAACCTTCCTCTTTAATAAAGCATATAGTTAGTTATAGTTATGCTGCCATAGGCTTAGACTGCTGGGGGACCCACCCCCCAATGCACTGAGCTCCTTTCCTCCTCTTGACCATCTCTCCTCTCCTCTCACCCTGCAATTCTCACCACTGTATGTCATTAACTCTGTGTGTTCTCTCCCGTAGTTGTCTTTGTCCTCCTCTGTCCCCTTCTCTCTGTCCCTTTCTGCAGGTGTCCCCCGGCTTTGAAGCTGTGTGTCTTCCAGCGTGCAGCTACTGGTCCTACCAATCTGCCCGATGTTTTGTTATTGCTTTTTATTGCTCTGTTCTTTTCTCTCTCCCCTTTCCACTCACCCCAACCGGTCGAGGCAGATGGCCGTCCACCCTGAGCCTGGTTCTGCTGGAGGTTTCTTCCGTTAAAGGGAGTTTTTCCTCTCCACTGTTGCCTATGGCTTGCTCCAGGGGGAATTGTTGGGTTCTCTTTATATATCTTTATAATCTTGACTTTATTCTGTAAAGTGCCCTGAGATGACTTTGTTGTGAATTGGCGCTATATAAATAAAGTTGAATTGAATTGAATTAAAAGCATTTTCAGGCCGAACGAGCACATATGCTTGTTTCTGACAATTGCAGCAAAATACTGAAAGGAAAGTGGGTTTGCCTTCATATTTGATACAGAACAACTCAGTTCAGCATGGAAATGTCATTGCAACAGCTTTTATATAGCCAGAAAGAGAGAGTGTAAGTTTGTATGCGCTTAAAAGCATTTTCAGGCCAAATCAGCTGATTTCTGCCAATTGCAGCAAAATACTGAAGGTAAAGTGGGTTTGCCTTCATATTTGACCCAGAACAACTCAGTTCAGCATGGAAATATCATTGCAACAGCATTTATTTAGCCAGAAATCAAGAGTGGAAGTTTTTTAGGCCGAATGAGCAAATATGCTTGTTTCTGCCAATTGCAGCAAAATACTGAAGGGAAAGTGGGTTTGCCTTCATATTTGACCCAGAAAAATGCTATTCAGCATGGAAATGTCATTGCAACAGCTTTTATTTAGCCAGAAATCAAGAGTGGAAGATTTTTATGCGCTTAAAAGCATTTTTAGGCCAAATAAGCTGATTTCTGCCAATTGCAGCAAAATACTGAAGGGAAAGTGGGTTTGCCTTCATATTTGACCCAGAACAACTCAGTTCAGCATGGAAATATCATTGCAACAGCTTTTATTCAGCCAGAAATCAAGAGTGGAAGATTTTTATACGCTTAAAAGCATTTTCAGGCCAAATAAGCTGATTTCTGCCAATTGCAGCAAAATACTGAAGGGAAAGTGGGTTTGCCTTCATATTTGACCCAGAACAACTCAGTTCAGCATTTAAATATCATTACAACAGCTTTTATTTAGCCAGAACTCAAGAGGGTAAGTTTTTATGCGCTTAAAAGCATTTTCAGGCCAAATCAGCTGATTTCTGCCAATTGCAGCAAAATACTGAAGGTAAAGTGGGTTTGCCTTCATATTTGACACAGAACAACTCAGTTCAGCATTGAAATATCATTGCAACAGCTTTTATTTAGCCAGAAATCAAGAGTGTACGTTTTTATGCGCTTAAAAGCATTTTCAGGCCAAATGAGCTTATTTCTGCCAAATTCAGCAAAATACTGAAGGGAAAGTGAGTTTGCCTTCATATTTGACCCAGAACAACTCAGTTCAGCATGGAAATATCATTGCAACACCTTTTTTTTAGCCAGAAATCAAGATTGTAAGTTTTTATGCGCTTAAAAGCATTTTCAGGCCGAATGAGCACATATGCTTGTTTCTGCCAATTGTAGCAAAATATTGAAAGGAAAGTGGGTTTGCCTTCATATTTAACCCAGAAAAATGCAATTCAGCATGGAAATGTCATTGCAACAGCTTTTATTTAGCCAGAAATCAAGAGTGGAAGATTTTTATGCGCTTAAAGCATTTTCAGGCCAAATAATCTGATTTCTGCCAATTGCAGCAAAATACTGAAGGGAAAGTGGGTTTGCCTTCATATTTGACCCGGAACAACTCAGTTCAGCATGGAAATATCATTGCAACAGTTTTTTTTAAGCCAGAAATCAAGAGTGGAAGTTTTTTAGGCCGAATGAGCAAATATGCTTGTTTCTGCCAATTGCAGCAAAATACTGACAGGAAAGTGGGTTTGCCTTCATATTTGACCCAGAACAACTCAGTTCAGCATTTTAATATCATTACAACAGCTTTTATTTAGCCAGAAATCAAGATTGTAAGTTTTTATGCGCTTAAAAGCATTTTCAGGCCGAACGAGCACATATGCTTGTTTCTGACAATTGCAGCAAAATACTGACAGGAAAGTGGGTTTGCCTTCATATTTGATACAGAACAACTCAGTTCAGCATGGAAATATCATTGCAACATCTTTTATTTAGCCAGAAATAAGAAGTTTAAGTTTTTATGCGCTTAAAAGCATTTTCAGGCCGAATGAGCTGATTTCTGCCAATTGTGGCAAAATACGGAAAGGAAAGTGGGTTTGCCTTCATATTTGACGCAGAACTACTCAGTTCAGCATGGAAATATCATTACAACAGCTTTTATTTAGCCAGAAATCAAGATTGTAAGTTTTTATGCGCTTAAAAGCATTTTCAGGCCGAACGAGCACATATGCTTGTTTCTGACAATTGCAGCAAAATACTGACAGGAAAGTGGGTTTGCCTTCATATTTGATACAGAACAACTCAGTTCAGCATTGAAATATCATTGCAACAGCTTTTGTTTAGCCAGAAAACAAGAGTGTAAGTTTTTATGCGCCTAAAAGCATTTTCAGGCCGAATGAGCTGATTTCTGCCAATTGTAGCAAAATACTGAAAGGAAAGTGGGTTTGCCTTCATATTTGACCCGGAACAACTCAGTTCAGCATGGAAATATCATTGCAACAGTTTTTTTTTAGCCAGAAATCAAGAGTGGAAGTTTTTTAGGCCGAATGAGCAAATATGCTTGTTTCTGCCAATTGCAGCAAAATACTGACAGGAAAGTGGGTTTGCCTTCATATTTGACCCAGAACAACTCAGTTCAGCATTTTAATATCATTACAACAGCTTTTATTTAGCCAGAACTCAAGAGGGTAAGTTTTTATGCGCTTAAAAGAATTTTCAGGCCAAATCAGCTGATTTCTGCCAATTGCAGCAAAATACTGAAGGTAAAGTGGGTTTGCCTTGATTTTTGACACAGAACAACTCAGTTCAGCATTGAAATATCATTGCAACAGCCTTTATTTAGCCAGAAATCAAGAGTGTACGTTTTTATGCGCTTAAAAGCATTTTCAGGCCAAATGAGCTGATTTCTGCCAATTTCAGCAAAATACTGAAGGGAAAGTGAGTTTGCCTTCATATTTGACCCAGAACAACTCAGTTCAGCATGGAAATATCATTGCAACACCTTTAATTTAGCCAGAAATCAAGAGTGGAAGTTTTTTAGGCCGAATGAGCAAATATGCTTGTTTCTGCCAATTGCAGCAAAATACTGAAAGGAAGATGGGTTTGCCTTCATATTTGACCCAGAACAACTCAGTTCAGCATGGAAATATCATTGCAACACCTTTTATTTAGCCAGAAATCAAGATTGTAAGTTTTTATCCGCTTAAAAGCATTTTCAGGCCGAATGAGCACATATGCTTGTTTCTGCCAATTGTAGCAAAATACTGAAAGGAAAGTGGGTTTGCCTTCATATTTGACCCAGAAAAATGCAATTCAGCATGGAAATGTCATTGCAACAGCTTTTATTTAGCCAGAAATCAAGAGTGGAAGATTTTTATGCGCTTAAAAGCATTTTCAGGCCGAACGAGCACATATGCTTGTTTCTGACAATTGCAGCAAAATACTGACAGGAAAGTGGGTTTGCCTTCATATTTGATACAGAACAACTCAGTTCAGCATGGAAATGTCATTGCAACAGCTTTTATCTAGCCAGAAAGAGAGAGTGTAAGTTTGTATGCGCTTAAAAGCATTTTCAGACCAAATCAGCTGATTTCTGCCAATTGCAGCAAAATACTGAAGGGAAAGTGGGTTTGCCTTCATATTTGACACAGAACAACTCAGTTCAGCATTGAAATATCATTGCAACAGCTTTTATTTAGCCAGAAATCAAGAGTGGAAGTTTTTTAGGCCGAATGAGCAAATATGCTTGTTTCTGCCAATTGCAGCAAAATACTGAAGGGAAAGTGGGTTTGCCTTCATATTTGAACCAGAACAACTCAGTTCAGCATGGAAATATCATTGCAACCGCTTTTATTTAGCCAGAAATAAGGAGTTTAAGTTTTTATGCGCTTAAAAACATTTTCAGGCCGAATGAGCACATATACTTGTTTCTGCCAATTGCAGCAAAATACTGAAGGGAAAGTGGGTTTGCCTTCATATTTGACCCGGAACAACTCAGTTCAGCATGGAAATATCATTGCAACAGTTTTTTTTTACCCAGAAATCAAGAGTGGAAGTTTTTTAGGCCGAATGAGCAAATAAGCTTGTTGCTGCCAATTGCAGCAAAATACTGACAGGAAAGTGGGTTTGCCCTCATATTTGACCCAGAACAACTCAGTTCAGCATTTAAATATCATTACAACAGCTTTTATTTAGCCAGAAATCAAGAGTGGAAGTTTTTTAGGCCGAATGAGCAAATATGCTTGTTTCTGCCAATTGCAGCAAAATACTGAAGGGAAAGTCGGTTTGCCTTCATATTTGAACCAGAACAACTAAGTTCAGCATGGAAATATCATTGCAACAGCTTTTATTTAGCCAAAAATCAACATTGTAAGTTTTTATGCGCTTAAAAGCATTTTCAGGCCGAATGAGCACATATACTTGTTTCTGCCAATTGCAGCAAGATACTGAAAGGAAAGTGGGTTTGCCTCCATATTTGACCCAGAACAACTCAGTTCAGCATTTAAATATCATTACAACAGCTTTCATTTAGCCAAAAATCAACATTGTAAGTTTTTATGCGCTTAAAAGCATTTTCAGGCCGAATGAGCACATATGCTTGTTTCTGCCAATTGCAGCAAAATACTGACAGGAAAGTGGGTTTGCCTTCATATTTGACCCAGAACAACTCAGTTCAGCATGGAAATATCATTGCAACAGCTTTTATTCAGCCAGAAATCAAGAGTGGAAGATTTTTATGCGCTTAAAAGCATTTTTAGGCCAAATAAGCTGATTTCTGCCAATTGCAGCAAAATGCTGAAGGGAAAGTGGGTTTGCCTTCATATTTGACCCAGAACAACTCAGTTCAGCATGGAAATATCATTGCAACAGCTTTTATTCAGCCAGAAATCAAGAGTGGAAGATTTTTATGCGCTTAAAAGCATTTTCAGGCCAAATAAGCTGATTTCTGCCAATTGCAGCAAAATACTGAAGGGAAAGTGGGTTTGCCTTCATGTTTGACCCAGAACAACTCAGTTCAGCATGGAAATATCATTGCAACAGCTTTTATTTAGCCAGAAATCAAGAGTGGAAGATTTTTATACGCTTAAAAGCATTTTCAGGCCAAATAAGCTGATTTCTGCCAATTGCAGCAAAATACTGAAAGGAAAGTGGGTTTGCCTTCATATTTGACCCAGAAAAATGCAATTCAGCATGGAAATGTCATTGCAACAGCTTTTATTTAGCCAGAAATCAAGAGTGGAAGATTTTTATGCGCTTAAAAGCATTTTCAGGCCGAACGAGCACATATGCTTGTTTCTGACAATTGCAGCAAAATACTGACAGGAAAGTGGGTTTGCCTTCATATTTGATACAGAACAACTCAGTTCAGCATGGAAATGTCATTGCAACAGCTTTTATCTAGCCAGAAAGAGAGAGTGTAAGTTTGTATGCGCTTAAAAGCATTTTCAGGCCAAATCAGCTGATTTCTGCCAATTGCAGCAAAATACTGAAGGTAAAGTGGGTTTGCCTTCATATTTGACCCAGAACAACTCAGTTCAGCATTGAAAATCATTGCAACAGCTTTTATTTAGCCAGAAATCAAGAGTGGAAGTTTTTTAGGCCGAATGAGCAAATATGCTTGTTTCTGCCAATTGCAGCAAAATACTGAAGGGAAAGTGGGTTTGCCTTCATATTTGACCCGGAACAACTCAGTTCAGCATGGAAATATCATTGCAACAGCTTTTATTTAGCCAAAAATCAACATTGTAAGTTTTTATGCGCTTAAAAGCATTTTCAGGCCGAATGAGCACATATACTTGTTTCTGCCAATTGCAGCAAAATACTGAAAGGAAAGTGGGTTTGCCTTCATATTTGACCCAGAACAACTCAGTTCAGCATGGAAATATCATTGCAACAGCTTTTATTCAGCCAGAAATCAAGAGTGGAAGATTTTTATGCGCTTAAAAGCATTTTTAGGCCAAATAAGCTGATTTCTGCCAATTGCAGCAAAATACTGAAGGGAAAGTGGGTTTGCCTTCATATTTGACCCAGAACAACTCAGTTCAGCATGGAAATATCATTGCAACAGCTTTTATTCAGCCAGAAATCAAGACTGGAAGATTTTTATGCGCTTAAAAGCATTTTCAGGCCAAATAAGCTGATTTCTGCCAATTGCAGCAAAATACTGAAGGGAAAGTGGGTTTGCCTTCATGTTTGACCCAGAACAACTCAGTTCAGCATGGAAATATCATTGCAACAGCTTTTATTTAGCCAGAAATCAAGAGTGGAAGATTTTTATACGCTTAAAAGCATTTTCAGGCCAAATAAGCTGATTTCTGCCAATTGCAGCAAAATACTGAAGGGAAAGTGGGTTTGCCTTCATATTTGACCCAGAACAACTCAGTTCAGCATTTAAATATCATTACAACAGCTTTTATTTAGCCAGAACTCAAGAGGGTAAGTTTTTATGCGCTTAAAAGCATTTTCAGGCCAAATCAGCTGATTTCAGCCAATTGCAGCAAAATACTGAAGGTAAAGTGGGTTTGCCTTCATATTTGACACAGAACAACTCAGTTCAGCATTGAAATATCATTGCAACAGCCTTTATTTAGCCAGAAATCAAGAGTGTACGTTTTTATGCGCTTAAAAGCATTTTCAGGCCAAATGAGCTGATTTCTGCCAATTTCAGCAAAATACTGAAGGGAAAGTGAGTTTGCCTTCATATTTGACCCAGAACAACTCAGTTCAGCATGGAAAGATCATTGCAACACCTTTAATTTAGCCAGAAATCAAGAGTGGAAGTTTTTTAGGCCGAATGAGCAAATATGCTTGTTTCTGCCAATTGCAGCAAAATACTGAAAGGAAGGTGGGTTTGCCTTCATATTTGACCCAGAACAACTCAGTTCAGCATGGAAATATCATTGCAACACCTTTTATTTAGCCAGAAATCAAGATTGTAAGTTTTTATGCGCTTAAAAGCATTTTCAGGCCGAATGAGCACATATGCTTGTTTCTGCCAATTGTAGCAAAATACTGAAAGGAAAGTGGGTTTGCCTTCATATTTGACCCAGAAAAATGCAATTCAGCATGGAAATGTCATTGCAACAGCTTTTATTTAGCCAAAAATCAAGAGTGGAAGATTTTTATGCGCTTAAAAGCATTTTCAGGTCGAACGAGCACATATGCTTGTTTCTGACAATTGCAGCAAAATACTGACAGGAAAGTGGGTTTGCCTTCATATTTGATACAGAACAACTCAGTTCAGCATGGAAATGTCATTGCAACAGCCTTTATCTAGCCAGAAAGAGAGAGTGTAAGTTTGTATGCGCTTAACAGGATTTTCAGGCCAAATCAGCTGATTTCTGCCAATTGCAGCAAAATATTGAAAGGAAAGTGGGTTTGCCTTCATATTTGACCCAGAAAAATGCTATTCAGCATGGAAATGTCATTGCAACAGCTTTTATTTAGCCAGAAATCAAGAGTGGAAGATTTTTATGCGCTTAAAAGCATTTTTAGGCCAAATAAGCTGATTTCTGCCAATTGCAGCAAAATACTGAAGGGAAAGTGGGTTTGCCTTCATATTTGACCCAGAACAACTCAGTTCAGCATGGAAATATCATTGCAACAGCTTTTATTCAGCCAGAACTCAAGAGGGTAAGTTTTTATGCGCTTAAAAGCATTTTCAGGCCAAATCAGCTGATTTCTGCCAATTGCAGCAAAATACTGAAGGTAAAGTGGGTTTGCCTTCATATTTGACACAGCACAACTCAGTTCAGCATTGAAATATCATTGCAACAGCCTTTATTTAGCCAGAAATCAAGAGTGTACGTTTTTATGCGCTTAAAAGCATTTTCAGGCCAAATGAGCTGATTTCTGCCAATTTCAGCAAAATACTGAAGGGGAAGTGAGTTTGCCTTCATATTTGACCCAGAACAACTCAGTTCAGCATGGAAAGATCATTGCAACACCTTTAATTTAGCCAGAAATCAAGAGTGGAAGTTTTTTAGGCCGAATGAGCAAATATGCTTGTTTCTGCCAATTGCAGCAAAATACTGAAAGGAAGGTGGGTTTGCCTTCATATTTGACCCAGAACAACTCAGTTCAGCATGGAAATATCATTGCAACACCTTTTACTTAGCCAGAAATCAAGATTGTAAGTTTTTATGCGCTTAAAAGCATTTTCAGGCCGAATGAGCACATATGCTTGTTTCTGCCAATTGCAGCAAAATACTGAAAAGAAGATGGGTTTGCCTTCATATTTGACCCAGAACAACTCAGTTCAGCATGGAAATATCATTGCAACACCTTTTATTTAGCCAGAAATCAAGATTGTAAGTTTTTATCCGCTTAAAAGCATTTTCAGGCCGAATGAGCACATATGCTTGTTTCTGCCAATTGTAGCAAAATACTGAAAGGAAAGTGGGTTTGCCTTCATATTTGACCCAGAAAAATGCAATTCAGCATGGAAATGTCATTGCAACAGCTTTTATTTAGCCAGAAATCAAGAGTGGAAGATTTTTATGCGCTTAAAAGCATTTTCAGGCCGAACGAGCACATATGCTTGTTTCTGACAATTGCAGCAAAATACTGACAGGAAAGTGGGTTTGCCTTCATATTTGATACAGAACAACTCAGTTCAGCATGGAAATGTCATTGCAACAGCTTTTATCTAGTCAGAAAGAGAGAGTGTAAGTTTGTATGCGCTTAAAAGCATTTTCAGGCCAAATCAGCTGATTTCTGCCAATTGCAGCAAAATACTGAAGGTAAAGTGGGTTTGCCTTCATATTTGACACAGAACAACTCAGTTCAGCATTGAAATATCATTGCAACAGCTTTTATTTAGCCAGAAATCAAGAGTGGAAGTTTTTTAGGCCGAATGAGCAAATATGCTTGTTTCTGCCAATTGCAGCAAAATACTGAAGGGAAAGTGGGTTTGCCTTCATATTTGAACCAGAACAACTCAGTTCAGCATGGAAATATCATTGCAACCGCTTTTATTTAGCCAGAAATAAGGAGTTTAAGTTTTTATGCGCTTAAAAACATTTTCAGGCCGAATGAGCACATATACTTGTTTCTGCCAATTGCAGCAAAATACTGAAGGGAAAGTGGGTTTGCCTTCATATTTGACCCGGAACAACTCAGTTCAGCATGGAAATATCATTGCAACAGTTTTTTTTTAGCCAGAAATCAAGAGTGGAAGTTTTTTAGGCCGAATGAGCAAATATGCTTGTTGCTGCCAATTGCAGCAAAATACTGACAGGAAAGTGGGTTTGCCCTCATATTTGACCCAGAACAACTCAGTTCAGCATTTAAATATCATTACAACAGCTTTTATTTAGCCAGAAATCAAGAGTGGAAGTTTTTTAGGCCGAATGAGCAAATATGCTTGTTTCTGCCAATTGCAGCAAAATACTGAAGGGAAAGTCGGTTTGCCTTCATATCTGAACCAGAACAACTAAGTTCAGCATGGAAATATCATTGCAACAGCTTTTATTTAGCCAAAAATCAACATTGTAAGTTTTTATGCGCTTAAAAGCATTTTCAGGCCGAATGAGCACATATACTTGTTTCTGCCAATTGCAGCAAGATACTGAAAGGAAAGTGGGTTTGCCTCCATATTTGACCCAGAACAACTCAGTTCAGCATTTAAATATCATTACAACAGCTTTTATTTAGCCAAAAATCAACATTGTAAGTTTTTATCCGCTTAAAAGCATTTTCAGGCCGAATGAGCACATATGCTTGTTTCTGCCAATTGCAGCAAAATACTGACAGGAAAGTGGGTTTGCCTTCATATTTGACCCAGAACAACTCAGTTCAGCATGGAAATATCATTGCAACAGCTTTTATTCAGCCAGAAATCAAGAGTGGAAGATTTTTATGCGCTTAAAAGCATTTTCAGGCCAAATAAGCTGATTTCTGCCAATTGCAGCAAAATACTGAAGGGAAAGTGGGTTTGCCTTCATGTTTGACCCAGAACAACTCAGTTCAGCATGGAAATATCATTGCAACAGCTTTTATTTAGCCAGAAATCAAGAGTGGAAGATTTTTATACGCTTAAAAGCATTTTCAGGCCAAATAAGCTGATTTCTGCCAATTGCAGCAAAATACTGAAGGGAAAGTGGGTTTGCCTTCATATTTGACCCAGAACAACTCAGTTCAGCATTTAAATATTATTACAACAGCTTTTATTTAGCCAGAAATCAAGATTGTAAGTTTTTATGCGCTTAAAAGCATTTTCAGGCCGAATGAGCACATATGCTTGTTTCTGCCAATTGTAGCAAAATACTGAAAGGAAAGTGGGTTTGCCTTCATATTTGACCCAGAAAAATGCAATTCAGCATGGAAATGTCATTGCAACAGCTTTTATTTAGCCAGAAATCAAGAGTGGAAGATTTTTATGCGCTTAAAAGCATTTTCAGGCCGAACGAGCACATATGCTTGTTTCTGACAATTGCAGCAAAATACTGACAGGAAAGTGGGTTTGCCTTCATATTTGATACAGAACAACTCAGTTCAGCATGGAAATGTCATTGCAACAGCTTTTATCTAGCCAGAAAGAGAGAGTGTAAGTTTGTATGCGCTTAAAAGCATTTTCAGGCCAAATCAGCTGATTTCTGCCAATTGCAGCAAAATACTGAAGGTAAAGTGGGTTTGCCTTCATATTTGACACAGAACAACTCAGTTCAGCATTGAAAATCATTGCAACAGCTTTTATTTAGCCAGAAATCAAGAGTGGAAGTTTTTTAGGCCGAATGAGCAAATATGCTTGTTTCTGCCAATTGCAGCAAAATACTGAAGGGAAAGTGGGTTTGCCTTCATATTTGAACCAGAACAACTCAGTTCAGCATGGAAATATCATTGCAACCGCTTTTATTTAGCCAGAAATAAGGAGTTTAAGTTTTTATGCGCTTAAAAGTATTTTCAGGCCGAATGAGCACATATACTTGTTTCTGCCAATTGCAGCAAAATACTGAAGGGAAAGTGGGTTTGCCTTCATATTTGACCCGGAACAACTCAGTTCAGCATGGAAATATCATTGCAACAGTTTTTTTTTACCCAGAAATCAAGAGTGGAAGTTTTTTAGGCCGAATGAGCAAATATGCTTGTTGCTGCCAATTGCAGCAAAATACTGACAGGAAAGTGGGTTTGCCCTCATATTTGACCCAGAACAACTCAGTTCAGCATTTAAATATCATTACAACAGCTTTTATTTAGCCAGAAATCAAGAGTGGAAGTTTTTTAGGCCGAATGAGCAAATATGCTTGTTTCTGCCAATTGCAGCAAAATACTGAAGGGAAAGTCGGTTTGCCTTCATATTTGAACCAGAACAACTAAGTTCAGCATGGAAATATCATTGCAACAGCTTTTATTTAGCCAAAAATCAACATTGTAAGTTTTTATGCGCTTAAAAGCATTTTCAGGCCGAATGAGCACATATACTTGTTTCTGCCAATTGCAGCAAGATACTGAAAGGAAAGTGGGTTTGCCTCCATATTTGACCCAGAACAACTCAGTTCAGCATTTAAATATCATTACAACAGCTTTTATTTAGCCAAAAATCAACATTGTAAGTTTTTATGCGCTTAAAAGCATTTTCAGGCCGAATGAGCACATATGCTTGTTTCTGCCAATTGCAGCAAAATACTGACAGGAAAGTGGGTTTGCCTTCATATTTGACCCAGAACAACTCAGTTCAGCATGGAAATATCATTGCAACAGCTTTTATTCAGCCAGAAATCAAGAGTGGAAGATTTTTATGCGCTTAAAAGCATTTTTAGGCCAAATAAGCTGATTTCTGCCAATTGCAGCAAAATGCTGAAGGGAAAGTGGGTTTGCCTTCATATTTGACCCAGAACAACTCAGTTCAGCATGGAAATATCATTGCAACAGCTTTTATTCAGCCAGAAATCAAGAGTGGAAGATTTTTATGCGCTTAAAAGCATTTTCAGGCCAAAAAAGCTGATTTCTGCCAATTGCAGCAAAATACTGAAGGGAAAGTGGGTTTGCCTTCATGTTTGACCCAGAACAACTCAGTTCAGCATGGAAATATCATTGCAACAGCTTTTATTTAGCCAGAAATCAAGAGTGGAAGATTTTTATACGCTTAAAAGCATTTTCAGGCCAAATAAGCTGATTTCTGCCAATTGCAGCAAAATACTGAAGGGAAAGTGGGTTTGCCTTCATATTTGACCCAGAACAACTCAGTTCAGCATTTAAATATCATTACAACAGCTTTTATTTAGCCAGAAATCAAGATTGTAAGTTTTTATGCACTTAAAAGCATTTTCAGGCCGAATGAGCACATATGCTTGTTTCTGCCAATTGCAGCAAAATACTGAAAGGAAGGTGGGTTTGCCTTCATATTTGACCCAGAACAACTCAGTTCAGCATGGAAATATCATTGCAACACCTTTTATTTAGCCAGAAATCAAGATTGTAAGTTTTTATGCGCTTAAAAGCATTTTCAGGCCGAATGAGCACATATGCTTGTTTCTGCCAATTGTAGCAAAATACTGAAAGGAAAGTGGGTTTGCCTTCATATTTGACCCAGAAAAATGCAATTCAGCATGGAAATGTCATTGCAACAGCTTTTATTTAGCCAAAAATCAAGAGTGGAAGATTTTTATGCGCTTAAAAGCATTTTCAGGTCGAACGAGCACATATGCTTGTTTCTGACAATTGCAGCAAAATACTGACAGGAAAGTGGGTTTGCCTTCATATTTGATACAGAACAACTCAGTTCAGCATGGAAATGTCATTGCAACAGCCTTTATCTAGCCAGAAAGAGAGAGTGTAAGTTTGTATGCGCTTAAAAGGATTTTCAGGCCAAATCAGCTGATTTCTGCCAATTGCAGCAAAATATTGAAAGGAAAGTGGGTTTGCCTTCATATTTGACCCAGAAAAATGCTATTCAGCATGGAAATGTCATTGCAACAGCTTTTATTTAGCCAGAAATCAAGAGTGGAAGATTTTTATGCGCTTAAAAGCATTTTTAGGCCAAATAAGCTGATTTCTGCCAATTGCAGCAAAATACTGAAGGGAAAGTGGGTTTGCCTTCATATTTGACCCAGAACAACTCAGTTCAGCATGGAAATATCATTGCAACAGCTTTTATTCAGCCAGAACTCAAGAGGGTAAGTTTTTATGCTCTTAAAAGCATTTTCAGGCCAAATCAGCTGATTTCTGCCAATTGCAGCAAAATACTGAAGGTAAAGTGGGTTTGCCTTCATATTTGACACAGCACAACTCAGTTCAGCATTGAAATATCATTGCAACAGCCTTTATTTAGCCAGAAATCAAGAGTGTACGTTTTTATGCGCTTAAAAGCATTTTCAGGCCAAATGAGCTGATTTCTGCCAATTTCAGCAAAATACTGAAGGGGAAGTGAGTTTGCCTTCATATTTGACCCAGAACAACTCAGTTCAGCATGGAAAGATCATTGCAACACCTTTAATTTAGCCAGAAATCAAGAGTGGAAGTTTTTTAGGCCGAATGAGCAAATATGCTTGTTTCTGCCAATTGCAGCAAAATACTGAAAGGAAGGTGGGTTTGCCTTCATATTTGACCCAGAACAACTCAGTTCAGCATGGAAATATCATTGCAACACCTTTTACTTAGCCAGAAATCAAGATTGTAAGTTTTTATGCGCTTAAAAGCATTTTCAGGCCGAATGAGCACATATGCTTGTTTCTGCCAATTGCAGCAAAATACTGAAAAGAAGATGGGTTTGCCTTCATATTTGACCCAGAACAACTCAGTTCAGCATGGAAATATCATTGCAACACCTTTTATTTAGCCAGAAATCAAGATTGTAAGTTTTTATCCGCTTAAAAGCATTTTCAGGCCGAATGAGCACATATGCTTGTTTCTGCCAATTGTAGCAAAATACTGAAAGGAAAGTGGGTTTGCCTTCATATTTGACCCAGAAAAATGCAATTCAGCATGGAAATGTCATTGCAACAGCTTTTATTTAGCCAGAAATCAAGAGTGGAAGATTTTTATGCGCTTAAAAGCATTTTCAGGCCGAACGAGCACATATGCTTGTTTCTGACAATTGCAGCAAAATACTGACAGGAAAGTGGGTTTGCCTTCATATTTGATACAGAACAACTCAGTTCAGCATGGAAATGTCATTGCAACAGCTTTTATCTAGCCAGAAAGAGAGAGTGTAAGTTTGTATGCGCTTAAAAGCATTTTCAGGCCAAATCAGCTGATTTCTGCCAATTGCAGCAAAATACTGAAGGTAAAGTGGGTTTGCCTTCATATTTGACACAGAACAACTCAGTTCAGCATTGAAATATCATTGCAACAGCTTTTATTTAGCCAGAAATCAAGAGTGGAAGTTTTTTAGGCCGAATGAGCAAATATGCTTGTTTCTGCCAATTGCAGCAAAATACTGAAGGGAAAGTGGGTTTGCCTTCATATTTGAACCAGAACAACTCAGTTCAGCATGGAAATATCATTGCAACCGCTTTTATTTAGCCAGAAATAAGGAGTTTAAGTTTTTATGCGCTTAAAAACATTTTCAGGCCGAATGAGCACATATACTTGTTTCTGCCAATTGCAGCAAAATACTGAAGGGAAAGTGGGTTTGCTTTCATATTTGACCCGGAACAACTCAGTTCAGCATGGAAATATCATTGCAACAGTTTTTTTTTAGCCAGAAATCAAGAGTGGAAGTTTTTTAGGCCGAATGAGCAAATATGCTTGTTGCTGCCAATTGCAGCAAAATACTGACAGGAAAGTGGGTTTGCCCTCATATTTGACCCAGAACAACTCAGTTCAGCATTTAAATATCATTACAACAGCTTTTATTTAGCCAGAAATCAAGAGTGGAAGTTTTTTAGGCCGAATGAGCAAATATGCTTGTTTCTGCCAATTGCAGCAAAATACTGAAGGGAAAGTCGGTTTGCCTTCATATCTGAACCAGAACAACTAAGTTCAGCATGGAAATATCATTGCAACAGCTTTTATTTAGCCAAAAATCAACATTGTAAGTTTTTATGCGCTTAAAAGCATTTTCAGGCCGAATGAGCACATATACTTGTTTCTGCCAATTGCAGCAAGATACTGAAAGGAAAGTGGGTTTGCCTCCATATTTGACCCAGAACAACTCAGTTCAGCATTTAAATATCATTACAACAGCTTTTATTTAGCCAAAAATCAACATTGTAAGTTTTTATCCGCTTAAAAGCATTTTCAGGCCGAATGAGCACATATGCTTGTTTCTGCCAATTGCAGCAAAATACTGACAGGAAAGTGGGTTTGCCTTCATATTTGACCCAGAACAACTCAGTTCAGCATGGAAATATCATTGCAACAGCTTTTATTCAGCCAGAAATCAAGAGTGGAAGATTTTTATGCGCTTAAAAGCATTTTTAGGCCAAATAAGCTGATTTCTGCCAATTGCAGCAAAATGCTGAAGGGAAAGTGGGTTTGCCTTCATATTTGACCCAGAACAACTCAGTTCAGCATGGAAATATCATTGCAACAGCTTTTATTCAGCCAGAAATCAAGAGTGGAAGATTTTTATGCGCTTAAAAGCATTTTCAGGCCAAATAAGCTGATTTCTGCCAATTGCAGCAAAATACTGAAGGGAAAGTGGGTTTGCCTTCATGTTTGACCCAGAACAACTCAGTTCAGCATGGAAATATCATTGCAACAGCTTTTATTTAGCCAGAAATCAAGAGTGGAAGATTTTTATACGCTTAAAAGCATTTTCAGGCCAAATAAGCTGATTTCTGCCAATTGCAGCAAAATACTGAAGGGAAAGTGGGTTTGCCTTCATATTTGACCCAGAACAACTCAGTTCAGCATTTAAATATCATTACAACAGCTTTTATTTAGCCAGAAATCAAGATTGTAAGTTTTTATGCGCTTAAAAGCATTTTCAGGCCGAATGAGCACATATGCTTGTTTCTGCCAATTGTAGCAAAATACTGAAAGGAAAGTGGGTTTGCCTTCATATTTGACCCAGAAAAATGCAATTCAGCATGGAAATGTCATTGCAACAGCTTTTATTTAGCCAGAAATCAAGAGTGGAAGATTTTTATGCGCTTAAAAGCATTTTCAGGCCGAACGAGCACATATGCTTGTTTCTGACAATTGCAGCAAAATACTGACAGGAAAGTGGGTTTGCCTTCATATTTGATACAGAACAACTCAGTTCAGCATGGAAATGTCATTGCAACAGCTTTTATCTAGCCAGAAAGAGAGAGTGTAAGTTTGTATGCGCTTAAAAGCATTTTCAGGCCAAATCAGCTGATTTCTGCCAATTGCAGCAAAATACTGAAGGTAAAGTGGGTTTGCCTTCATATTTGACACAGAACAACTCAGTTCAGCATTGAAAATCATTGCAACAGCTTTTATTTAGCCAGAAATCAAGAGTGGAAGTTTTTTAGGCCGAATGAGCAAATATGCTTGTTTCTGCCAATTGCAGCAAAATACTGAAGGGAAAGTGGGTTTGCCTTCATATTTGAACCAGAACAACTCAGTTCAGCATGGAAATATCATTGCAACCGCTTTTATTTAGCCAGAAATAAGGAGTTTAAGTTTTTATGCGCTTAAAAGTATTTTCAGGCCGAATGAGCACATATACTTGTTTCTGCCAATTGCAGCAAAATACTGAAGGGAAAGTGGGTTTGCCTTCATATTTGACCCGGAACAACTCAGTTCAGCATGGAAATATCATTGCAACAGTTTTTTTTTACCCAGAAATCAAGAGTGGAAGTTTTTTAGGCCGAATGAGCAAATATGCTTGTTGCTGCCAATTGCAGCAAAATACTGACAGGAAAGTGGGTTTGCCCTCATATTTGACCCAGAACAACTCAGTTCAGCATTTAAATATCATTACAACAGCTTTTATTTAGCCAGAAATCAAGAGTGGAAGTTTTTTAGGCCGAATGAGCAAATATGCTTGTTTCTGCCAATTGCAGCAAAATACTGAAGGGAAAGTCGGTTTGCCTTCATATTTGAACCAGAACAACTAAGTTCAGCATGGAAATATCATTGCAACAGCTTTTATTTAGCCAAAAATCAACATTGTAAGTTTTTATGCGCTTAAAAGCATTTTCAGGCCGAATGAGCACATATACTTGTTTCTGCCAATTGCAGCAAGATACTGAAAGGAAAGTGGGTTTGCCTCCATATTTGACCCAGAACAACTCAGTTCAGCATTTAAATATCATTACAACAGCTTTTATTTAGCCAAAAATCAACATTGTAAGTTTTTATGCGCTTAAAAGCATTTTCAGGCCGAATGAGCACATATGCTTGTTTCTGCCAATTGCAGCAAAATACTGACAGGAAAGTGGGTTTGCCTTCATATTTGACCCAGAACAACTCAGTTCAGCATGGAAATATCATTGCAACAGCTTTTATTCAGCCAGAAATCAAGAGTGGAAGATTTTTATGCGCTTAAAAGCATTTTTAGGCCAAATAAGCTGATTTCTGCCAATTGCAGCAAAATGCTGAAGGGAAAGTGGGTTTGCCTTCATATTTGACCCAGAACAACTCAGTTCAGCATGGAAATATCATTGCAACAGCTTTTATTCAGCCAGAAATCAAGAGTGGAAGATTTTTATGCGCTTAAAAGCATTTTCAGGCCAAAAAAGCTGATTTCTGCCAATTGCAGCAAAATACTGAAGGGAAAGTGGGTTTGCCTTCATGTTTGACCCAGAACAACTCAGTTCAGCATGGAAATATCATTGCAACAGCTTTTATTTAGCCAGAAATCAAGAGTGGAAGATTTTTATACGCTTAAAAGCATTTTCAGGCCAAATAAGCTGATTTCTGCCAATTGCAGCAAAATACTGAAGGGAAAGTGGGTTTGCCTTCATATTTGACCCAGAACAACTCAGTTCAGCATTTAAATATCATTACAACAGCTTTTATTTAGCCAGAAATCAAGATTGTAAGTTTTTATGCACTTAAAAGCATTTTCAGGCCGAATGAGCACATATGCTTGTTTCTGCCAATTGTAGCAAAATACTGAAAGGAAAGTGGGTTTGCCTTCATATTTGACCCAGAAAAATGCAATTCAGCATGGAAATGTCATTGCAACAGCTTTTATTTAGCCAGAAATCAAGAGTGGAAGATTTTTATGCGCTTAAAAGCATTTTCAGGCCGAACGAGCACATATGCTTGTTTCTGACAATTGCAGCAAAATACTGACAGGAAAGTGGGTTTGCCTTCATATTTGATACAGAACAACTCAGTTCAGCATGGAAATGTCATTGCAACAGCTTTTATCTAGCCAGAAAGAGAGAGTGTAAGTTTGTATGCGCTTAAAAGCATTTTCAGGCCAAATCAGCTGATTTCTGCCAATTGCAGCAAAATACTGAAGGTAAAGTGGGTTTGCCTTCATATTTGACACAGAACAACTCAGTTCAGCATTGAAAATCATTGCAACAGCTTTTATTTAGCCAGAAATCAAGAGTGGAAGTTTTTTAGGCCGAATGAGCAAATATGCTTGTTTCTGCCAATTGCAGCAAAATACTGAAGGGAAAGTGGGTTTGCCTTCATATTTGAACCAGAACAACTCAGTTCAGCATGGAAATATCATTGCAACCGCTTTTATTTAGCCAGAAATAAGGAGTTTAAGTTTTTATGCGCTTAAAAGTATTTTCAGGCCGAATGAGCACATATACTTGTTTCTGCCAATTGCAGCAAAATACTGAAGGGAAAGTGGGTTTGCCTTCATATTTGACCCGGAACAACTCAGTTCAGCATGGAAATATCATTGCAACAGTTTTTTTTTACCCAGAAATCAAGAGTGGAAGTTTTTTAGGCCGAATGAGCAAATATGCTTGTTGCTGCCAATTGCAGCAAAATACTGACAGGAAAGTGGGTTTGCCCTCATATTTGACCCAGAACAACTCAGTTCAGCATTTAAATATCATTACAACAGCTTTTATTTAGCCAGAATACAAGAGTGGAAGTTTTTTAGGCCGAATGAGCAAATATGCTTGTTTCTGCCAATTGCAGCAAAATACTGAAGGGAAAGTCGGTTTGCCTTCATATTTGAACCAGAACAACTAAGTTCAGCATGGAAATATCATTGCAACAGCTTTTATTTAGCCAAAAATCAACATTGTAAGTTTTTATGCGCTTAAAAGCATTTTCAGGCCGAATGAGCACATATACTTGTTTCTGCCAATTGCAGCAAAATACTAAAAGGAAAGTGGGTTTGCCTTCATATTTGACCCAGAACAACTCAGTTCAGCATGGAAATATCATTGCAACAGCTTTTATTCAGCCAGAAATCAAGAGTGGAAGATTTTTATGCGCTTAAAAGCATTTTTAGGCCAAATAAGCTGATTTCTGCCAATTGCAGAAAAATACTGAAGGGAAAGTGGGTTTGCCTTCATATTTGACCCAGAACAACTCAGTTCAGCATGGAAATATCATTGCAACAGCTTTTATTCAGCCAGAAATCAAGAGTGGAAGATTTTTATGCGCTTAAAAGCATTTTCAGGCCAAATAAGCTGATTTCTGCCAATTGCAGCAAAATACTGAAGGGAAAGTGGGTTTGCCTTCATGTTTGACCCAGAACAACTCAGTTCAGCATGGAAATGTCATTGCAACAGCTTTTATTTAGCCAGAAATCAAGAGTGGAAGATTTTTATACGCTTAAAAGCATTTTCAGGCCAAATAAGCTGATTTCTGCCAATTGCAGCAAAATACTGAAGGGAAAGTGGGTTTGCCTTCATATTTGACCCAGAACAACTCAGTTCAGCATTTAAATATCATTACAACAGCTTTTATTTAGCCAGAACTCAAGAGGGTAAGTTTTTATGCGCTTAAAAGCATTTTCAGGCCAAATCAGCTGATTTCTGCCAATTGCAGCAAAATACTGAAGGTAAAGTGGGTTTGCCTTCATATTTGACACAGAACAACTCAGTTCAGCATTGAAATATCATTGCAACAGCCTTTATTTAGCCAGAAATCAAGAGTGTACGTTTTTATGCGCTTAAAAGCATTTTCAGGCCAAATGAGCTGATTTCTGCCAATTTCAGCAAAATACTGAAGGGAAAGGGAGTTTGCCTTCATATTTGACCCAGAACAACTCAGTTCAGCATGGAAAGATCATTGCAACACCTTTAATTTAGCCAGAAATCAAGAGTGGAAGTTTTTTAGGCCGAATGAGCAAATATGCTTGTTTCTGCCAATTGCAGCAAAATACTGAAAGGAAGGTGGGTTTGCCTTCATATTTGACCCAGAACAACTCAGTTCAGCATGGAAATATCATTGCAACACCTTTTATTTAGCCAGAAATCAAGATTGTAAGTTTTTATGCGCTTAAAAGCATTTTCAGGTCGAACGAGCACATATGCTTGTTTCTGACAATTGCAGCAAAATACTGACAGAAAAGTGGGTTTGCCTTCATATTTGATACAGAACAACTCAGTTCAGCATGGAAATGTCATTGCAACAGCCTTTATCTAGCCAGAAAGAGAGAGTGTAAGTTTGTATGCGCTTAAAAGGATTTTCAGGCCAAATCAGCTGATTTCTGCCAATTGCAGCAAAATATTGAAAGGAAAGTGGGTTTGCCTTCATATTTGACCCAGAAAAATGCTATTCAGCATGGAAATGTCATTGCAACAGCTTTTATTTAGCCAGAAATCAAGAGTGGAAGATTTTTATGCGCTTAAAAGCATTTTTAGGCCAAATAAGCTGATTTCTGCCAATTGCAGCAAAATACTGAAGGGAAAGTGGGTTTGCCTTCATATTTGACCCAGAACAACTCAGTTCAGCATGGAAATATCATTGCAACAGCTTTTATTCAGCCAGAACTCAAGAGGGTAAGTTTTTCTGCGCTTAAAAGCATTTTCAGGCCAAATCAGCTGATTTCTGCCAATTGCAGCAAAATACTGAAGGTAAAGTGGGTTTGCCTTCATATTTGACACAGCACAACTCAGTTCAGCATTGAAATATCATTGCAACAGCCTTTATTTAGCCAGAAATCAAGAGTGTACGTTTTTATGCGCTTAAAAGCATTTTCAGGCCAAATGAGCTGATTTCTGCCAATTTCAGCAAAATACTGAAGGGGAAGTGAGTTTGCCTTCATATTTGACCCAGAACAACTCAGTTCAGCATGGAAAGATCATTGCAACACCTTTTATTTAGCCAGAAATCAAGATTGTAAGTTTTTATGCGCTTAAAAGCATTTTCAGGTCGAACGAGCACATATGCTTGTTTCTGACAATTGCAGCAAAATACTGACAGAAAAGTGGGTTTGCCTTCATATTTGATACAGAACAACTCAGTTCAGCATGGAAATGTCATTGCAACAGCCTTTATCTAGCCAGAAAGAGAGAGTGTAAGTTTGTATGCGCTTAAAAGGATTTTCAGGCCAAATCAGCTGATTTCTGCCAATTGCAGCAAAATATTGAAAGGAAAGTGGGTTTGCCTTCATATTTGACCCAGAAAAATGCTATTCAGCATGGAAATGTCATTGCAACAGCTTTTATTTAGCCAGAAATCAAGAGTGGAAGATTTTTATGCGCTTAAAAGCATTTTTAGGCCAAATAAGCTGATTTCTGCCAATTGCAGCAAAATACTGAAGGGAAAGTGGGTTTGCCTTCATATTTGACCCAGAACAACTCAGTTCAGCATGGAAATATCATTGCAACAGCTTTTATTCAGCCAGAACTCAAGAGGGTAAGTTTTTCTGCGCTTAAAAGCATTTTCAGGCCAAATCAGCTGATTTCTGCCAATTGCAGCAAAATACTGAAGGTAAAGTGGGTTTGCCTTCATATTTGACACAGCACAACTCAGTTCAGCATTGAAATATCATTGCAACAGCCTTTATTTAGCCAGAAATCAAGAGTGTACGTTTTTATGCGCTTAAAAGCATTTTCAGGCCAAATGAGCTGATTTCTGCCAATTGTAGCAAAATACTGAAAGGAAAGTGGGTTTGCCTTCATATTTGACCCAGAAAAATGCAATTCAGCATGGAAATGTCATTGCAACAGCTTTTATTTAGCCAAAAATCAAGAGTGGAAGATTTTTATGCGCTTAAAAGCATTTTCAGGTCGAACGAGCACATATGCTTGTTTCTGACAATTGCAGCAAAATACTGACAGAAAAGTGGGTTTGCCTTCATATTTGATACAGAACAACTCAGTTCAGCATGGAAATGTCATTGCAACAGCCTTTATCTAGCCAGAAAGAGAGAGTGTAAGTTTGTATGCGCTTAAAAGGATTTTCAGGCCAAATCAGCTGATTTCTGCCAATTGCAGCAAAATATTGAAAGGAAAGTGGGTTTGCCTTCATATTTGACCCAGAAAAATGCTATTCAGCATGGAAATGTCATTGCAACAGCTTTTATTTAGCCAGAAATCAAGAGTGGAAGATTTTTATGCGCTTAAAAGCATTTTTAGGCCAAATAAGCTGATTTCTGCCAATTGCAGCAAAATACTGAAGGGAAAGTGGGTTTGCCTTCATATTTGACCCAGAACAACTCAGTTCAGCATGGAAATATCATTGCAACAGCTTTTATTCAGCCAGAACTCAAGAGGGTAAGTTTTTCTGCGCTTAAAAGCATTTTCAGGCCAAATCAGCTGATTTCTGCCAATTGCAGCAAAATACTGAAGGTAAAGTGGGTTTGCCTTCATATTTGACACAGCACAACTCAGTTCAGCATTGAAATATCATTGCAACAGCCTTTATTTAGCCAGAAATCAAGAGTGTACGTTTTTATGCGCTTAAAAGCATTTTCAGGCCAAATGAGCTGATTTCTGCCAATTTCAGCAAAATACTGAAGGGGAAGTGAGTTTGCCTTCATATTTGACCCAGAACAACTCAGTTCAGCATGGAAAGATCATTGCAACACCTTTAATTTAGCCAGAAATCAAGAGTGGAAGTTTTTTAGGCCGAATGAGCAAATATGCTTGTTTCTGCCAATTGCAGCAAAATACTGAAAGGAAGGTGGGTTTGCCTTCATATTTGACCCAGAACAACTCAGTTCAGCATGGAAATATCATTGCAACACTTTTTACTTAGCCAGAAATCAAGATTGTAAGTTTTTATGCGCTTAAAAGCATTTTCAGGCCGAATGAGCATATATGCTTGTTTCTGCCAATTGTAGCAAAATACTGAAAGGAAAGTGGGTTTGCCTTCATATTTGACCCAGAAAAATGCAATTCAGCATGGAAATGTCATTGCAACAGCTTTTATTTAGCCAGAAATCAAGAGTGGAAGATTTTTATGCGCTTAAAAGCATTTTCAGGCCAAATAAGCTGATTTCTGCCAATTGCAGCAAAATACTGAAGGGAAAGTCGGTTTGCCTTCATATTTGACCCGGAACAACTCAGTTCAGCATGGAAATATCATTGCAACAGGTTTTTTTTAGCCAGAAATCAAGAGTGGAAGTTTTTTAGGCCGAATGAGCAAATATGCTTGTTTCTGCCAATTGCAGCAAAATACTGACAGGAAAGTGGGTTTGCCTTCATATTTGACCCAGAACAACTCAGTTCAGCATTTTAATATCATTACAACAGCTTTTATTTAGCCAGAACTCAAGAGGGTAAGTTTTTATGCGCTTAAAAGCATTTTCAGGCCAAATCAGCTGATTTGTGCCAATTGCTGCAAAATACTGAAGGTAAAGTGGGTTTGCCTTCATATTTGACACAGAACAACTCAGTTCAGCATTGAAATATCATTGCAACAGCCTTTATTTAGCCAGAAATCAAGAGTGTACGTTTTTATGCGCTTAAAAGCATTTTCAGGCCAAATGAGCTGATTTCTGCCAATTTCAGCAAAATACTGAAGGGAAAGTGAGTTTGCCTTCATATTTGACCCAGAACAACTCAGTTCAGCATGGAAATATCATTGCAACACCTTTAATTTAGCCAGAAATCAAGAGTGGAAGTTTTTTAGGCCGAATGAGCAAATATGCTTGTTTCTGCCAATTGCAGCAAAATACTGAAAGGAAGGTGGGTTTGCCTTCATATTTGACCCAGAACAACTCAGTTCAGCATGGAAATATCATTGCAACACCTTTTATTTAGCCAGAAATCAAGATTGTAAGTTTTTATCCGCTTAAAAGCATTTTCAGGCCGAATGAGCACATATGCTTGTTTCTGCCAATTGTAGCAAAATACTGAAAGGAAAGTGGGTTTGCCTTCATATGTGACCCAGAAAAATGCAATTCAGCATGGAAATGTTATTGCAACAGCTTTTATTTAGCCAGAAATCAAGAGTGGAAGATTTTTATGCGCTTAAAAGCATTTTCAGGCCAAATAAGCTGATTTCTGCCAATTGCAGCAAAATACTGAAGGGAAAGTGGGTTTGCCTTCATATTTGACCCGGAACAACTCAGTTCAGCATGGAAATATCATTGCAACAGTTTTTTTTTAGCCAGAAATCAAGAGTGGAAGTTTTTTAGGCCAAATGAGCAAATATGCTTGTTTCTGCCAATTGCAGCAAAATACTGACAGGAAAGTGGGTTTGCCTTCATATTTGACCCAGAACAACTCAGTTCAGCATTTTAATATCATTACAACAGCTTTTATTTAGCCAGAAATCAAGATTGTAAGTTTTTATGCGCTTAAAAGCATTTTCAGGCCGAACGAACACATATGCTTGTTTCTGACAATTGCAGCAAAATACTGACAGGAAAGTGGGTTTGCCTTCATATTTGATACAGAACAACTCAGTTCAGCATGGAAATGTCATTGCAACAGCTTTTATCTAGCCAGAAAGAGAGAGTGTAAGTTTGTATGCGCTTAAAAGCATTTTCAGGCCAAATCAGCTGATTTCTGCCAATTGCAGCAAAATATTGAAGGTAAAGTGGGTTTGCCTTCATATTTGACACAGAACAACTCAGTTCAGCATTGAAATATCATTGCAACAGCTTTTATTTAGCCAGAAATCAAGAGTGTAAGTTTTTATGCGCTTAAAAGCATTTTCAGGCCAAATGAGCTGATTTCTGCCAATTTCAGCAAAATACTGACAGGAAAGTGGGTTTGCCTTCATATTTGACCCAGAACAACTCAGTTCAGCATGGAAATATCATTGCAACAGCATTTATTTAGCCAGAAATCAAGAGTGGAAGTTTTTTAGGCCGAATGAGCAAATATGCTTGTTTCTGCCAATTGCAGCAAAATACTGAAGGGAAAGTGGGTTTGCCTTCATATTTGAACCAGAACAACTCAGTTCAGCATGGAAATATCATTGCAACCGCTTTTATTTAGCCAGAAATAAGGAGTGGAAGTTTTTTAGGCCGAATGAGCAAATATGCTTGTTTCTGCCAATTGCAGCAAAATACTGACAGGAAAGTGGGTTTGCCCTCATATTTGACCCAGAACAACTCAGTTCAGCATTTAAATATCATTACAACAGCTTTTATTTAGCCAGAAATCAAGATTGTAAGTTTTTATGCGCTTAAAAGCATTTTCAGGCCGAATGAGCACATATGCTTGTTTCTGCCAATTGCAGCCAAATACTGAAAGGAAAGTGGGTTTGCCTTCATATTTGACCCAGAAAAATGCTATTCAGCATTGTAATATCATTGCAACAGCTTTTATTTAGTCAGAAATCAAGAGTGGAAGATTTTTATGCGCTTAAAAGCATTTTTAGGCCAAATAAGCTGATTTCTGCCAATTGCAGCAAAATACTGAAGGGAAAGTGGGTTTGCCTTCATATTTGACACAGAACAACTCAGTTCAGCATGGAAATATCATTGCAACAGCATTTATTTAGCCAGAAATCAAGAGTTGAAGTTTTTAGGCGCTTAAAAGCATTTTAAAGGTGAATGAACAAATATGCTGATTTCTGCCAATTGCAGCAAAATACTGAAGGGAAAGTGGGTTTGCCTTCATATTTGACCCAGAACAACTCAGTTCAGCATGGAAATATCATTGCAACAGCTTTTATTTAGCCAGAAATCAAGAGTGGAAGTTTTTATGCGCTTAAAAGCATTTTCAGGCCGAATGAGCACATATGCTTGTTTCTGCCAATTGTAGCAAAATACTGAAAGGAAAGTGGGTTTGCCTTCATATTTGACCCAGAAAAATGCAATTCAGCATGGAAATGTCATTGCAACAGCTTTTATTTAGCCAGAAATCAAGAGTGGAAGATTTTTATGCGCTTAAAAGCATTTTCAGGCCAAATAAGCTGATTTCTGCCAATTGCAGCAAAATACTGAAGGGAAAGTGGGTTTGCCTTCATATTTGACCCGGAACAACTCAGTTCAGCATGGAAATATCATTGCAACAGTTTTTTTTTAGCCAGAAATCAAGAGTGGAAGTTTTTTAGGCCGAATGAGCAAATATGCTTGTTTCTGCCAATTGCAGCAAAATACTGACAGGAAAGTGGGTTTGCCTTCATATTTGACCCAGAACAACTCAGTTCAGCATTTTAATATCATTACAACAGCTTTTATTTAGCCAGAACTCAAGAGGGTAAGTTTTTATGCGCTTAAAAGCATTTTCAGGCCAAATCAGCTGATTTCTGCCAATTGCTGCAAAATACTGAAGGTAAAGTGGGTTTGCCTTCATATTTGACACAGAACAACTCAGTTCAGCATTGAAATATCATTGCAACAGCCTTTATTTAGCCAGAAATCAAGAGTGTACGTTTTTATGCGCTTAAAAGCATTTTCAGGCCAAATGAGCTGATTTCTGCCAATTTCAGCAAAATACTGAAGGGAAAGTGAGTTTGCCTTCATATTTGACCCAGAACAACTCAGTTCAGCATGGAAATATCATTGCAACACCTTTAATTTAGCCAGAAATCAAGAGTGGAAGTTTTTTAGGCCGAATGAGCAAATATGCTTGTTTCTGCCAATTGCAGCAAAATACTGAAAGGAAGGTGGGTTTGCCTTCATATTTGACCCAGAACAACTCAGTTCAGCATGGAAATATCATTGCAACACCTTTTATTTAGCCAGAAATCAAGATTGTAAGTTTTTATGCGCTTAAAAGCATTTTCAGGCCGAATGAGCACATATGCTTGTTTCTGCCAATTGTAGCAAAATACTGAAAGGAAAGTGGGTTTGCCTTCATATGTGACCCAGAAAAATGCAATTCAGCATGGAAATGTCATTGCAACAGCTTTTATTTAGCCAGAAATCAAGAGTGGAAGATTTTTATGCGCTTAAAAGCATTTTCAGGCCAAATAAGCTGATTTCTGCCAATTGCAGCAAAATACTGAAGGGAAAGTGGGTTTGCCTTCATATTTGACCCGGAACAACTCAGTTCAGCATGGAAATATCATTGCAACAGTTTTTTTTTAGCCAGAAATCAAGAGTGGAAGGTTTTTAGGCAGAATGAGCAAATATGCTTGTTTCTGCCAATTGCAGCAAAATACTGACAGGAAAGTGGGTTTGCCTTCATATTTGACCCAGAACAACTCAGTTCAGCATTTTAATATCATTACAACAGCTTTTATTTAGCCAGAAATCAAGATTGTAAGTTTTTATGCGCTTAAAAGCATTTTCAGGCCGAATGAGCACATATGCTTGTTTCTGACAATTGTAGCAAAATACTGAAAGGAAAGTGGGTTTGCCTTCATATGTGACCCAGAAAAATGCAATTCAGCATGGAAATGTCATTGCAACAGCTTTTATTTAGCCAGAAATCAAGAGTGGAAGATTTTTATGCGCTTAAAAGCATTTTCAGGCCAAATAAGCTGATTTCTGCCAATTGCAGCAAAATACTGAAGGGAAAGTGGGTTTGCCTTCATATTTGACCCGGAACAACTCAGTTCAGCATGGAAATATCATTGCAACAGTTTTTATTTAGCCAGAAATCAAGATTGTAAGTTTTTATGCGCTTAAAAGCATTTTCAGGCCGAACGAGCACATATGCTTGTTTCTGACAATTGCAGCAAAATACTGACAGGAAAGTGGGTTTGCCTTCATATTTGATACAGAACAACTCAGTTCAGCATGGAAATGTCATTGCAACAGCTTTTATCTAGCCAGAAAGAGAGAGTGTAAGTTTGTATGCGCTTAAAAGCATTTTCAGGCCAAATCAGCTGATTTCTGCCAATTGCAGCAAAATATTGAAGGTAAAGTGGGTTTGCCTTCATATTTGACACAGAACAACTCAGTTCAGCATTGAAATATCATTGCAACAGCTTTTATTTAGCCAGAAATCAAGAGTGGAAGATTTTTATGCGCTTAAAAGCATTTTCAGGCCAAATAAGCTGATTTCTGCCAATTGCAGCAAAATACTGAAGGGAAAGTGGGTTTGCCTTCATATTTGACCCGGAACAACTCAGTTCAGCATGGAAATATCATTGCAACAGTTGTTTTTTAGCCAGAAATCAAGAGTGGAAGTTTTTTAGGCCGAATGAGCAAATATGCTTGTTTCTGCCAATTGCAGCAAAATACTGACAGGAAAGTGGGTTTGCCTTCATATTTGACCCAGAACAACTCAGTTGAGCATTTTAATATCATTACAACAGCTTTTATTTAGCCAGAACTCAAGAGGGTAAGTTTTTATGCGCTTAAAAGCATTTTCAGGCCAAATCAGCTGATTTCTGCCAATTGCTGCAAAATACTGAAGGTAAAGTGGGTTTGCCTTCATATTTGACACAGAACAACTCAGTTCAGCATTGAAATATCATTGCAACAGCCTTTATTTAGCCAGAAATCAAGAGTGTACGTTTTTATGCGCTTAAAAGCATTTTCAGGCCAAATGAGCTGATTTCTGCCAATTTCAGCAAAATACTGAAGGGAAAGTGAGTTTGCCTTCATATTTGACCCAGAACAACTCAGTTCAGCATGGAAATATCATTGCAACACCTTTAATTTAGCCAGAAATCAAGAGTGGAAGTTTTTTAGGCCGAATGAGCAAATATGCTTGTTTCTGCCAATTGCAGCAAAATACTGAAAAGAAGATGGGTTTGCCTTCATATTTGACCCAGAACAACTCAGTTCAGCATGGAAATATCATTGCAACACCTTTTATTTAGCCAGAAATCAAGATTGTAAGTTTTTATGCGCTTAAAAGCATTTTCAGGCCGAATGAGCACATATGCTTGTTTCTGCCAATTGTAGCAAAATACTGAAAGGAAAGTGGGTTTGCCTTCATATGTGACCCAGAAAAATGCAATTCAGCATGGAAATGTCATTGCAACAGCTTTTATTTAGCCAGAAATCAAGAGTGGAAGATTTTTATGCGCTTAAAAGCATTTTCAGGCCAAATAAGCTGATTTCTGCCAATTGCAGCAAAATACTGAAGGGAAAGTGGGTTTGCCTTCATATTTGACCCGGAACAACTCAGTTCAGCATGGAAATATCATTGCAACACCTTTAATTTAGCCAGAAATCAAGAGTGGAAGTTTTTTAGGCCGAATGAGCAAATATGCTTGTTTCTGCCAATTGCAGCAAAATACTGACAGGAAAGTGGGTTTGCCTTCATATTTGACCCAGAACAACTCAGTTCAGCATTTTAATATCATTACAACAGCTTTTATTTAGCCAGAAATCAAGATTGTAAGTTTTTATGCGCTTAAAAGCATTTTCAGGCCGAATGAGCACATATGCTTGTTTCTGACAATTGTAGCAAAATACTGAAAGGAAAGTGGGTTTGCCTTCATATGTGACCCAGAAAAATGCAATTCAGCATGGAAATGTCATTGCAACAGCTTTTATTTAGCCAGAAATCAAGAGTGGAAGATTTTTATGCGCTTAAAAGCATTTTCAGGCCAAATAAGCTGATTTCTGCCAATTGCAGCAAAATACTGAAGGGAAAGTGGGTTTGCCTTCATATTTGACCCGGAACAACTCAGTTCAGCATGGAAATATCATTGCAACAGTTTTTTTTTAGCCAGAAATCAAGAGTGGAAGTTTTTGAGGCCGAATGAGCAAATATGCTTGTTTCTGCCAATTGCAGCAAAATATTGAAAGGAAAGTGGGTTTGCCTTCATATTTGACCCAGAACAACTCAGTTCAGCATTTTAATATCATTACAACAGCTTTTATTTAGCCAGAAATCAAGATTGTACGTTTTTATGCGCTTAAAAACATTTTCAGGCCGAATGAGCACATATACTTGTTTCTGCCAATTGCAGCAAAATACTGAAGGGAAAGTGGGTTTGCCTTCATATTTGACCCGGAACAACTCAGTTCAGCATGGAAATATCATTGCAACAGTTTTTTTTTACCCAGAAATCAAGAGTGGAAGTTTTTTAGGCCGAATGAGCAAATATGCTTGTTGCTGCCAATTGCAGCAAAATACTGACAGGAAAGTGGGTTTGCCCTCATATTTGACCCAGAACAACTCACTTCAGCATTTAAATATCACTACAACAGCTTTTTTTAGCCAGAAATCAAGAGTGGAAGTTTTTTAGGCCGAATGAGCAAATATGCTTGTTTCTGCCAATTGCAGCAAAATACTGAAGGGAAAGTCGGTTTGCCTTCATATTTGAACCAGAACAACTAAGTTCAGCATGGAAATATCATTGCAACAGCTTTTATTTAGCCAAAAATCAACATTGTAAGTTTTTATGCGCTTAAAAGCATTTTCAGGCCGAATGAGCACATATGCTTGTTTCTGCCAATTGCAGCAAAATACTGACAGGAATGTGGGTTTGCCTTCATATTTGACCCAGAACAACTCAGTTCAGCATGGAAATATCATTGCAACAGCTTTTATTCAGCCAGAAATCAAGAGTGGAAGATTTTTATGCGCTTAAAAGCATTTTTAGGCCAAATAAGCTGATTTCTGCCAATTGCAGCAAAATGCTGAAGGGAAAGTGGGTTTGCCTTCATATTTGACCCAGAACAACTCAGTTCAGCATGGAAATATCATTGCAACAGCTTTTATTCAGCCAGAAATCAAGAGTGGAATATTTTTATGCGCTTAAAAGCATTTTCAGGCCAAATAAGCTGATTTTTTGCCAATTGCAGCAAAATACTGAAGGGAAAGTGGGTTTGCCTTCATATTTGACCCGGAACAACTCAGTTCAGCATGGAAATATCATTGCAACAGTTTTTATTTAGCCAGAAATCAAGATTGTAAGTTTTTATGCGCTTAAAAGCATTTTCAGGCCGAACGAGCACATATGCTTGTTTGTGACAATTGCAGCAAAATACTGACAGGAAAGTGGGTTTGCCTTCATATTTGATACAGAACAACTCAGTTCAGCATGGAAATGTCATTGCAACAGCTTTTATCTAGCCAGAAAGAGAGAGTGTAAGTTTGTATGCGCTTAAAAGCATTTTCAGGCCAAATCAGCTGATTTCTGCCAATTGCAGCAAAATACTGAAGGTAAAGTGGGTTTGCCTTCATATTTGACACAGAACAACTCAGTTCAGCATTGAAAATCATTGCAACAGCTTTTATTTAGCCAGAAATCAAGAGTGGAAGTTTTTTAGGCCGAATGAGCAAATATGCTTGTTTCTGCCAATTGCAGCAAAATACTGAAGGGAAAGTGGGTTTGCCTTCATATTTGAACCAGAACAACTCAGTTCAGCATGGAAATATCATTGCAACCGCTTTTATTTAGCCAGAAATAAGGAGTTTAAGTTTTTATGCGCTTAAAAGTATTTTCAGGCCGAATGAGCACATATACTTGTTTCTGCCAATTGCAGCAAAATACTGAAGGGAAAGTGGGTTTGCCTTCATATTTGACCCGGAACAACTCAGTTCAGCATGGAAATATCATTGCAACAGTTTTTTTTTACCCAGAAATCAAGAGTGGAAGTTTTTTAGGCTGAATGAGCAAATATGCTTGTTGCTGCCAATTGCAGCAAAATACTGACAGGAAAGTGGGTTTGCCCTCATATTTGACCCAGAACAACTCAGTTCAGCATTTAAATATCATTACAACAGCTTTTATTTAGCCAGAAATCAAGAGTGGAAGTTTTTTAGGCCGAATGAGCAAATATGCTTGTTTCTGCCAATTGCAGCAAAATACTGAAGGGAAAGTCGGTTTGCCTTCATATTTGAACCAGAACAACTAAGTTCAGCATGGAAATATCATTGCAAGAGCTTTTATTTAGCCAGAAAGAGAGAGTGTAAGTTTGTATGCGCTTAAAAGCATTTTCAGGCCAAATCAGCTGATTTCTGCCAATTGCAGCAAAATACTGAAGGTAAAGTGGGTTTGCCTTCATATTTGACACAGAACAACTCAGTTCAGCATTGAAAATCATTGCAACAGCTTTTATTTAGCCAGAAATCAAGAGTGGAAGTTTTTTAGGCCGAATGAGCAAATATGCTTGTTTCTGCCAATTGCAGCAAAATACTGAAGGGAAAGTGGGTTTGCCTTCATATTTGAACCAGAACAACTCAGTTCAGCATGGAAATATCATTGCAACCGCTTTTATTTAGCCAGAAATAAGGAGTTTAAGTTTTTATGCGCTTAAAAGTATTTTCAGGCCGAATGAGCACATATACTTGTTTCTGCCAATTGCAGCAAAATACTGAAGGGAAAGTGGGTTTGCCTTCATATTTGACCCGGAACAACTCAGTTCAGCATGGAAATATCATTGCAACAGTTTTTTTTTACCCAGAAATCAAGAGTGGAAGTTTTTTAGGCTGAATGAGCAAATATGCTTGTTGCTGCCAATTGCAGCAAAATACTGACAGGAAAGTGGGTTTGCCCTCATATTTGACCCAGAACAACTCAGTTCAGCATTTAAATATCATTACAACAGCTTTTATTTAGCCAGAAATCAAGAGTGGAAGTTTTTTAGGCCGAATGAGCAAATATGCTTGTTTCTGCCAATTGCAGCAAAATACTGAAGGGAAAGTCGGTTTGCCTTCATATTTGAACCAGAACAACTAAGTTCAGCATGGAAATATCATTGCAAGAGCTTTTATTTAGCCAAAAATCAACATTGTAAGTTTTTATGCGCTTAAAAGCATTTTCAGGCCGAATGAGCACATATACTTGTTTCTGCCAATTGCAGCAAGATACTGAAAGGAAAGTGGGTTTGCCTCCATATTTGACCCAGAACAACTCAGTTCAGCATTTAAATATCATTACAACAGCTTTTATTTAGCCAAAAATCAACATTGTAAGTTTTTATGCGCTTAAAAGCATTTTCAGGCCGAATGAGCACATATGCTTGTTTCTGCCAATTGCAGCAAAATACTGACAGGAAAGTGGGTTTGCCTTCATATTTGACCCAGAACAACTCAGTTCAGCATGGAAATATCATTGCAACAGCTTTTATTCAGCCAGAAATCAAGAGTGGAAGATTTTTATGCGCTTAAAAGCATTTTTAGGCCAAATAAGCTGATTTCTGCCAATTGCAGCAAAATGCTGAAGGTAAAGTGGGTTTGCCTTCATATTTGACCCAGAACAACTCAGTTCAGCATGGAAATATCATTGCAACAGCTTTTATTCAGCCAGAAATCAAGAGTGGAAGATTTTTATGCGCTTAAAAGCATTTTCAGGCCAAATAAGCTGATTTCTGCAAATTGCAGCAAAATACTGAAGGGAAAGTGGGTTTGCCTTCATGTTTGACCCAGAACAACTCAGTTCAGCATGGAAATATAATTGCAACAGCTTTTATTTAGCCAGAAATCAAGAGTGGAAGATTTTTATACTCTTAAAAGCATTTTCAGGCCAAATAAGCTGATTTCTGCCAATTGCAGCAAAATACTGAAGGGAAAGTGGGTTTGCCTTCATATTTGACCCAGAACAACTCAGTTCAGCATTTAAATATCATTACAACAGTTTTTATTTAGCCAGAAATCAAGATTGTAAGTTTTTATGCGCTTAAAAGCATTTTCAGGCCGAATGAGCACATATGCTTGTTTCTGCCAATTGTAGCAAAATACTGAAAGGAAAGTGGGTTTGCCTTCATATTTGACCCAGAAAAATGCAATTCAGCATGGAAATGTCATTGCAACAGCTTTTATTTAGCCAGAAATCAAGAGTGGAAGATTTTTATGCGCTTAAAAGCATTTTCAGGCCAAATCAGCTGATTTCTGCCAATTGCAGCAAAATACTGAAGGTAAAGTGGGTTTGCCTTCATATTTGACACAGAACAACTCAGTTCAGCATTGAAAATCATTGCAACAGCTTTTATTTAGCCAGAAATCAAGAGTGGAAGTTTTTTAGGCCGAATGAGCAAATATGCTTGTTTCTGCCAATTGCAGCAAAATACTGAAGGGAAAGTGGGTTTGCCTTCATATTTGAACCAGAACAACTCAGTTCAGCATGGAAATATCATTGCAACCGCTTTTATTTAGCCAGAAATAAGGAGTTTAAGTTTTTATGCGCTTAAAAGTATTTTCAGGCCGAATGAGCACATATACTTGTTTCTGCCAATTGCAGCAAAATACTGAAGGGAAAGTGGGTTTGCCTTCATATTTGACCCGGAACAACTCAGTTCAGTTTGGAAATATCATTGCAACAGTTTTTTTTTACCCAGAAATCAAGAGTGGAAGTTTTTTAGGCCGAATGAGCAAATATGCTTGTTGCTGCCAATTGCAGCAAAATACTGACAGGAAAGTGGGTTTGCCCTCATATTTGACCCAGAACAACTCAGTTCAGCATTTAAATATCATTACAACAGCTTTTATTTAGCCAGAATACAAGAGTGGAAGTTTTTTAGGCCGAGTGAGCAAATATGCTTGTTTCTGCCAATTGCAGCAAAATACTGAAGGGAAAGTCGGTTTGCCTTCATATTTGAACCAGAACAACTAAGTTCAGCATGGAAATATCATTGCAACAGCTTTTATTTAGCCAAAAATCAACATTGTAAGTTTTTATGCGCTTAAAAGCATTTTCAGGCCGAATGAGCACATATACTTGTTTCTGCCAATTGCAGCAAAATACTGAAAGGAAAGTGGGTTTGCCTTCATATTTGACCCAGAACAACTCAGTTCAGCATGGAAATATCATTGCAACAGCTTTTATTCAGCCAGAAATCAAGAGTGGAAGATTTTTATGCGCTTAAAAGCATTTTTAGGCCAAATAAGCTGATTTCTGCCAATTGCAGAAAAATACTGAAGGGAAAGTGGGTTTGCCTTCATATTTGACCCAGAACAACTCAGTTCAGCATGGAAATATCATTGCAACAGCTTTTATTCAGCCAGAAATCAAGAGTGGAAGATTTTTATGCGCTTAAAAGCATTTTCAGGCCAAATAAGCTGATTTCTGCCAATTGCAGCAAAATACTGAAGGGAAAGTGGGTTTGCCTTCATGTTTGACCCAGAACAACTCAGTTCAGCATGGAAATATCATTGCAACAGCTTTTATTTAGCCAGAAATCAAGAGTGGAAGATTTTTATACGCTTAAAAGCATTTTCAGGCCAAATAAGCTGATTTCTGCCAATTGCAGCAAAATACTGAAGGGAAAGTGGGTTTGCCTTCATATTTGACCCAGAACAACTCAGTTCAGCATTTAAATATCATTACAACAGCTTTTATTTAGCCAGAACTCAAGAGGGTAAGTTTTTATGCGCTTAAAAGCATTTTCAGGCCAAATCAGCTGATTTCTGCCAATTGCAGCAAAATACTGAAGGTAAAGTGGGTTTGCCTTCATATTTGACACAGAACAACTCAGTTCAGCATTGAAATATCATTGCAACAGCCTTTATTTAGCCAGAAATCAAGAGTGTACGTTTTTATGCGCTTAAAAGCATTTTCAGGCCAAATGAGCTGATTTCTGCCAATTTCAGCAAAATACTGAAGGGAAAGTGAGTTTGCCTTCATATTTGACCCAGAACAACTCAGTTCAGCATGGAAAGATCATTGCAACACCTTTAATTTAGCCAGAAATCAAGAGTGGAAGTTTTTTAGGCCGAATGAGCAAATATGCTTGTTTCTGCCAATTGCAGCAAAATACTGAAAGGAAGGTGGGTTTGCCTTCATATTTGACCCAGAACAACTCAGTTCAGCATGGAAATATCATTGCAACACCTTTTATTTAGCCAGAAATCAAGATTGTAAGTTTTTATGCACTTAAAAGCATTTTCAGGCCGAATGAGCACATATGCTTGTTTCTGCCAATTGTAGCAAAATACTGAAAGGAAAGTGGGTTTGCCTTCATATTTGACCCAGAAAAATGCAATTCAGCATGGAAATGTCATTGCAACAGCTTTTATTTAGCCAAAAATCAAGAGTGGAAGATTTTTATGCGCTTAAAAGCATTTTCAGGTCGAACGAGCACATATGCTTGTTTCTGACAATTGCAGCAAAATACTGACAGGAAAGTGGGTTTGCCTTCATATTTGATACAGAACAACTCAGTTCAGCATGGAAATGTCATTGCAACAGCCTTTATCTAGCCAGAAAGAGAGAGTGTAAGTTTGTATGCGCTTAAAAGGATTTTCAGGCCAAATCAGCTGATTTCTGCCAATTGCAGCAAAATATTGAAAGGAAAGTGGGTTTGCCTTCATATTTGACCCAGAAAAATGCTATTCAGCATGGAAATGTCATTGCAACAGCTTTTATTTAGCCAGAAATCAAGAGTGGAAGATTTTTATGCGCTTAAAAGCATTTTTAGGCCAAATAAGCTGATTTCTGCCAATTGCAGCAAAATACTGAAGGGAAAGTGGGTTTGCCTTCATATTTGACCCAGAACAACTCAGTTCAGCATGGAAATATCATTGCAACAGCTTTTATTCAGCCAGAACTCAAGAGGGTAAGTTTTTCTGCGCTTAAAAGCATTTTCAGGCCAAATCAGCTGATTTCTGCCAATTGCAGCAAAATACTGAAGGTAAAGTGGGTTTGCCTTCATATTTGACACAGCACAACTCAGTTCAGCATTGAAATATCATTGCAACAGCCTTTATTTAGCCAGAAATCAAGAGTGTACGTTTTTATGCGCTTAAAAGCATTTTCAGGCCAAATGAGCTGATTTCTGCCAATTTCAGCAAAATACTGAAGGGGAAGTGAGTTTGCCTTCATATTTGACCCAGAACAACTCAGTTCAGCATGGAAAGATCATTGCAACACCTTTAATTTAGCCAGAAATCAAGAGTGGAAGTTTTTTAGGCCGAATGAGCAAATATGCTTGTTTCTGCCAATTGCAGCAAAATACTGAAAGGAAGGTGGGTTTGCCTTCATATTTGACCCAGAACAACTCAGTTCAGCATGGAAATATCATTGCAACACTTTTTACTTAGCCAGAAATCAACATTGTAAGTTTTTATGCGCTTAAAAGCATTTTCAGGCCGAATGAGCACATATACTTGTTTCTGCCAATTGCAGCAAAATACTGAAAGGAAAGTGGGTTTGCCTTCATATTTGACCCAGAACAACTCAGTTCAGCATGGAAATATCATTGCAACAGCTTTTATTCAGCCAGAAATCAAGAGTGGAAGATTTTTATGCGCTTAAAAGCATTTTTAGGCCAAATAAGCTGATTTCTGCCAATTGCAGAAAAATACTGAAGGGAAAGTGGGTTTGCCTTCATATTTGACCCAGAACAACTCAGTTCAGCATGGAAATATCATTGCAACAGCTTTTATTCAGCCAGAAATCAAGAGTGGAAGATTTTTATGCGCTTAAAAGCATTTTCAGGCCAAATAAGCTGATTTCTGCCAATTGCAGCAAAATACTGAAGGGAAAGTGGGTTTGCCTTCATGTTTGACCCAGAACAACTCAGTTCAGCATGGAAATATCATTGCAACAGCTTTTATTTAGCCAGAAATCAAGAGTGGAAGATTTTTATACGCTTAAAAGCATTTTCAGGCCAAATAAGCTGATTTCTGCCAATTGCAGCAAAATACTGAAGGGAAAGTGGGTTTGCCTTCATATTTGACCCAGAACAACTCAGTTCAGCATTTAAATATCATTACAACAGCTTTTATTTAGCCAGAACTCAAGAGGGTAAGTTTTTATGCGCTTAAAAGCATTTTCAGGCCAAATCAGCTGATTTCTGCCAATTGCAGCAAAATACTGAAGGTAAAGTGGGTTTGCCTTCATATTTGACACAGAACAACTCAGTTCAGCATTGAAATATCATTGCAACAGCCTTTATTTAGCCAGAAATCAAGAGTGTACGTTTTTATGCGCTTAAAAGCATTTTCAGGCCAAATGAGCTGATTTCTGCCAATTTCAGCAAAATACTGAAGGGAAAGTGAGTTTGCCTTCATATTTGACCCAGAACAACTCAGTTCAGCATGGAAAGATCATTGCAACACCTTTAATTTAGCCAGAAATCAAGAGTGGAAGTTTTTTAGGCCGAATGAGCAAATATGCTTGTTTCTGCCAATTGCAGCAAAATACTGAAAGGAAGGTGGGTTTGCCTTCATATTTGACCCAGAACAACTCAGTTCAGCATGGAAATATCATTGCAACACCTTTTATTTAGCCAGAAATCAAGATTGTAAGTTTTTATGCACTTAAAAGCATTTTCAGGCCGAATGAGCACATATGCTTGTTTCTGCCAATTGTAGCAAAATACTGAAAGGAAAGTGGGTTTGCCTTCATATTTGACCCAGAAAAATGCAATTCAGCATGGAAATGTCATTGCAACAGCTTTTATTTAGCCAAAAATCAAGAGTGGAAGATTTTTATGCGCTTAAAAGCATTTTCAGGTCGAACGAGCACATATGCTTGTTTCTGACAATTGCAGCAAAATACTGACAGGAAAGTGGGTTTGCCTTCATATTTGATACAGAACAACTCAGTTCAGCATGGAAATGTCATTGCAACAGCCTTTATCTAGCCAGAAAGAGAGAGTGTAAGTTTGTATGCGCTTAAAAGGATTTTCAGGCCAAATCAGCTGATTTCTGCCAATTGCAGCAAAATATTGAAAGGAAAGTGGGTTTGCCTTCATATTTGACCCAGAAAAATGCTATTCAGCATGGAAATGTCATTGCAACAGCTTTTATTTAGCCAGAAATCAAGAGTGGAAGATTTTTATGCGCTTAAAAGCATTTTTAGGCCAAATAAGCTGATTTCTGCCAATTGCAGCAAAATACTGAAGGGAAAGTGGGTTTGCCTTCATATTTGACCCAGAACAACTCAGTTCAGCATGGAAATATCATTGCAACAGCTTTTATTCAGCCAGAACTCAAGAGGGTAAGTTTTTCTGCGCTTAAAAGCATTTTCAGGCCAAATCAGCTGATTTCTGCCAATTGCAGCAAAATACTGAAGGTAAAGTGGGTTTGCCTTCATATTTGACACAGCACAACTCAGTTCAGCATTGAAATATCATTGCAACAGCCTTTATTTAGCCAGAAATCAAGAGTGTACGTTTTTATGCGCTTAAAAGCATTTTCAGGCCAAATGAGCTGATTTCTGCCAATTTCAGCAAAATACTGAAGGGGAAGTGAGTTTGCCTTCATATTTGACCCAGAACAACTCAGTTCAGCATGGAAAGATCATTGCAACACCTTTAATTTAGCCAGAAATCAAGAGTGGAAGTTTTTTAGGCCGAATGAGCAAATATGCTTGTTTCTGCCAATTGCAGCAAAATACTGAAAGGAAGGTGGGTTTGCCTTCATATTTGACCCAGAACAACTCAGTTCAGCATGGAAATATCATTGCAACACTTTTTACTTAGCCAGAAATCAAGATTGTAAGTTTTTATGCGCTTAAAAGCATTTTCAGGCCGAATGAGCACATATGCTTGTTTCTGCCAATTGTAGCAAAATACTGAAAGGAAAGTGGGTTTGCCTTCATATTTGACCCAGAAAAATGCAATTCAGCATGGAAATGTCATTGCAACAGCTTTTATTTAGCCAGAAATCAAGAGTGGAAGATTTTTATGCGCTTAAAAGCATTTTCAGGCCAAATAAGCTGATTTCTGCCAATTGCAGCAAAATACTGAAGGGAAAGTCGGTTTGCCTTCATATTTGACCCGGAACAACTCAGTTCAGCATGGAAATATCATTGCAACAGGTTTTTTTTAGCCAGAAATCAAGAGTGGAAGTTTTTTAGGCCGAATGAGCAAATATGCTTGTTTCTGCCAATTGCAGCAAAATACTGACAGGAAAGTGGGTTTGCCTTCATATTTGACCCAGAACAACTCAGTTCAGCATTTTAATATCATTACAACAGCTTTTATTTAGCCAGAACTCAAGAGGGTAAGTTTTTATGCGCTTAAAAGCATTTTCAGGCCAAATCAGCTGATTTGTGCCAATTGCTGCAAAATACTGAAGGTAAAGTGGGTTTGCCTTCATATTTGACACAGAACAACTCAGTTCAGCATTGAAATATCATTGCAACAGCCTTTATTTAGCCAGAAATCAAGAGTGTACGTTTTTATGCGCTTAAAAGCATTTTCAGGCCAAATGAGCTGATTTCTGCCAATTTCAGCAAAATACTGAAGGGAAAGTGAGTTTGCCTTCATATTTGACCCAGAACAACTCAGTTCAGCATGGAAATATCATTGCAACACCTTTTATTTAGCCAGAAATCAAGATTGTAAGTTTTTATCTGCTTAAAAGCATTTTCAGGCCGAATGAGCACATATGCTTGTTTCTGCCAATTGTAGCAAAATACTGAAAGGAAAGTGGGTTTGCCTTCATATGTGACACAGAAAAATGCAATTCAGCATGGAAATGTTATTGCAACAGCTTTTATTTAGCCAGAAATCAAGAGTGGAAGATTTTTATGCGCTTAAAAGCATTTTCAGGCCAAATAAGCTGATTTCTGCCAATTGCAGCAAAATACTGAAGGGAAAGTGGGTTTGCCTTCATATTTGACCCGGAACAACTCAGTTCAGCATGGAAATATCATTGCAACAGTTTTTTTTTAGCCAGAAATCAAGAGTGGAAGTTTTTTAGGCCAAATGAGCGAATATGCTTGTTTCTGCCAATTGCAGCAAAATACTGACAGGAAAGTGGGTTTGCCTTCATATTTGACCCAGAAAAACTCAGTTCAGCATTTTAATATCATTACAACAGCTTTTATTTAGCCAGAAATCAAGATTGTAAGTTTTTTAGGCCGAATGAGCAAATATGCTTGTTTCTGCCAATTGTAGCAAAATACTGAAAGGAAAGTGGGTTTGCCTTCATATGTGACACAGAAAAATGCAATTCAGCATGGAAATGTTATTGCAACAGCTTTTATTTAGCCAGAAATCAAGAGTGGAAGATTTTTATGCGCTTAAAAGCATTTTCAGGCCAAATAAGCTGATTTCTGCCAATTGCAGCAAAATACTGAAGGGAAAGTGGGTTTGCCTTCATATTTGACCCGGAACAACTCAGTTCAGCATGGAAATATCATTGCAACAGTTTTTTTTTAGCCAGAAATCAAGAGTGGAAGTTTTTTAGGCCGAATGAGCAAATATGCTTGTTTCTGCCAATTGCAGCAAAATACTGAAAGGAAGGTGGGTTTGCCTTCATATTTGACCCAGAACAACTCAGTTCAGCATGGAAATATCATTGCAACACCTTTTATTTAGCCAGAAATCAAGATTGTAAGTTTTTATCTGCTTAAAAGCATTTTCAGGCCGAATGAGCACATATGCTTGTTTCTGCCAATTGTAGCAAAATACTGAAAGGAAAGTGGGTTTGCCTTCATATGTGACACAGAAAAATGCAATTCAGCATGGAAATGTTATTGCAACAGCTTTTATTTAGCCAGAAATCAAGAGTGGAAGATTTTTATGCGCTTAAAAGCATTTTCAGGCCAAATAAGCTGATTTCTGCCAATTGCAGCAAAATACTGAAGGGAAAGTGGGTTTGCCTTCATATTTGACCCGGAACAACTCAGTTCAGCATGGAAATATCATTGCAACAGTTTTTTTTTAGCCAGAAATCAAGAGTGGAAGTTTTTTAGGCCAA